>NC_092094.1:80196138-80868638 GCF_045679555.1 Salvelinus alpinus
ATGTCCGCAGCACTGTGCGAAAGGAACAGAGGATTCTTATTGTTTTCCTCCACATGCTTTTTGTCTTGAACTGCAAAGAATTGAGGACTTTCAGCATTCATTTGCAGCAGTGATGAATCTGGTTCAGACAGTACATTTGGAGGTGTACTGCAGACAGAGTTGTAATGGAGGGGACATGTGGGCCTCACATACTGTCAAATTCCACTCCCACCAGCTGCTTTGCTTTTTCATGCAGTTCTTTGGGGGGAGGCAAGACTTTCTTTTTCCGCCCAGATCATAGAACCCTGAGGGGTAGTGTTGAGTGTAATGTGTAGGGTGAGACAGGCCCTTATAATGGTGTGTGTGTTTCATATCAACGCCATCCGGGTCCTCTGGAACAATCACCCTCAAGTGTAAGGTACTGTGTGTTCTCTAGCTGGACATTGAGGCACAGTAGCAGGGTGGTAGAATACACAATACTGTATGTAGGCTCTACATACACACCCAGCATTTTATATTGGCTAGTTAGTGACTTTTTGTCATTCATACATATCCCCCTCTGCTCTCGCTCGCTCCCCCCCTCTCTCTCTTGCTCTCGCTGTCTGTGGTCTCTCTCTTCTCTGGTAAGTGTGTCCGAAATGTATCAATTTTTCTACAGACCGCTTAAACTCAGTCTGCAGGACCAGTGGGGTCTCTCATCGCCTGCACACAACTACGCTCAAATGGAGGAGCTAGTAAGTGCCACACACACACACACAAACACACACACACACACAGATATCCTGTCGTTGTTGCATTAAATCTAAAATCAGAGACAATCATCACAGACTATAATCCAGGTCTTCACATGTGACAGGAAAACAGAGCGCTGGGATCAGGAAGTCCACAGAGGGGGTTGGGAACGGAGCAACATGCCTATGGGTCACTGGGCAGACACAATGGCAGGGTCAAGATTCAGATCAATTCATCCTGCTGAGACCACAATACCAGCCCTGCAGCCTAGTACATGTGGTTTCACTTACTACATTATGACTGTGTAGTGTATACAGTACATGTGGGAAACAACATGAATCCCTGCTAAGCTATATAGTCAGCTTCCTGTGAAACCCTTGACATGGTACATTTAGGCTACTGTAGTTCTAAAACATATGATAACCTGGGGATCGCTATGTCAAGACAACCTAATGGCACTGTTAGAAGAAATCATATTATTTCAAACCAAAAAGGGTTCAATGGCTCGCTTCATATATGGCCCTCAAAAGGTTGTATATATAGAACCACAAATCACCCTCATTGTTTAACAGTGAACAATATGTATCTGTGTTGTTGTGTCTTCCGACTCTCATCTCCCCCTGCAGCAGGACAGGTAGAGACTGAGTCATGTGAACAGAGACTACTCTGTGTGTCTTAACCTTTATTTAACTACGCAAGCCAGTTAAGAACAACTTCTTCTTTACAATGACGGCCTACGCCAGCCAAACCCTCCCCTAACCCAGACGACGCTGGGCCAATTGTGCGCCGCTCCATGGAACTCCCGATCACGGCCGGTTGTGATACAGCCCGGGATCGAACCAGGGTCTGTAGTGACATCTCTAGCACTGAGATGTAGTGCCTTAGACCGCTGCGCCACTCGGGAGCCCACACACGCACATAAATGGAGTTGCAGTCACACAGATACGTTCATGTCACTACAATGCCATTAATGTTGTCATGATGCACTTTTGTCTTTAGATGGCATCTACAGTATCAAATAGCAAAATTGTGTTTCTCAGGTCATCATGTGCTGCAGCCGGACCCTGACGGGAGCCAATAGGAAGCGCTGTAGGGAGGATGCGCTCCTCCTCCAGGACGGTACTTGACATTTCTGGGCTGGGTTACATCGTTGACACCCGTTCCAAGCAATATGCTCAGCAGACCAGGATGACAGAGTGCAGGTTCGAGTCCAGATCTAGCTACAGCTGTTGGAAGAGACTGCACTGCCAACTGGAAAGGTGTCTGTGTGTTTGCCTGTTGTGTGTGAGTTCTTTCATGTGTTTGTGGCTACGTATGTCTAACGTAGTTGCCAGGCTGTTTCTGCTTCAGCCAACCCCTTTTTTTGTCATGCCAAACAATGCCACATTTGTTTGGCTGAATAGCTCTATGCCTATTGACTGAATAGTTGTATGTGTGTATCCCCAGGAGAAAGGTGCTCCGGGAGAGTCTGATAAAGCTGGTGGAGGCCTGTGGAGAATCCCTCCCACAGTGTGGACTGCTTACTGAGCAAGCTGGAGAACTCCCAGTTCTTCCATGGCCTGCATAATCACCCATTGAGCATGTTTGGGATCCTCTGAAAACGACGTGTACGAAAAGCCCGTTCCAGTTCCCGCCAATATCCAGCAACTTCCCACAGCCATTGAAGAGGAGTGGGACAACATTCCACAGGCTACAATCAACAGCCTGATCAACTCTATGAGAAGGAGATGTGTCACACTGCATTAAGCAAATGGTGGTCACACCACATACTGACTGGTTTTCTGTATCCCCAGTCATGTGAAATCCATAGATTAGGGCCTGATTAATTTATTTCAATTGACTGATTTCCTTATATGAACTGTCTACTCAGTAAAATATTTGAAATTGTTGCGTTTATATTTTTGTTCAGTGTATGTTATGTAACCCTCTATGGTGCTCTGTGTGTGTCCAGGGATGGCCACAATGTTCTAGTCCATGGTTCAGAGGGTACAGACACCACCCTTCTGGTGAGCTCTTTGGCCCAACTCATCCTGGACCCAAATACACGCACACTGGCCGGCTTCCTGTGTGTGTGTGTGTGTGTGTGTAAGGTTGGCCATGCGGTTGGATTATAACAGTGAGGAGGCAACAGCAGATATTGACTTCTCTTTCCCAGAGTGAACATTTTTATTTGTAGATGGAGAAAATAGACTGGCGAAAACTGTATTTACAAAAGAAAATAACAGTGGTTGATGATCAAAGACAATCTGAACCAAAATATGTGGAACTCTATCAAAGAAAAACCCAGGTGTCTCAAGTATAGCTTTAAAACTGGCAGCATGCTGACCTGTTCCCTGCCTCTCTCAAACAATGAAATAGCAGGGTTCTTATAAGGATACCCACAATGCATCCGCCAATGGGAATACGTTTCACACAATGATTAATTAACAATCAAATCAAATTGTATTCGTTACATGCTTTGTGAACAACAGGTGTTGGTTAACAGTGAAATGCTTTCTTACGGGCCCTTCCCAACAATGCAGAAATAACAGAAAAATAAAAGCAATAATACTGTAAATACACAAACCCAAGGGGTACCAGTACCGAGTATATGTGCAGGGCTACGAGGTAATTACGCTAGATATGTACATATAGGTAGGGGTAAAGTGACAGATAGTTAACAGTAACAGCAGCGTAAGTGATGAGTCCAAGTTACTGCAAATATGGTTAATGCTGTTTGGTTAACTATTCAACCAAACTATTTAGCAGTCTTATGGATTGGGGGCAGACTTGATGCATTGGTACCGCTTTCCGTGTGGTAGCAGAGAGAACAGTCTATGACTTGGTGGCTGGAGTCTTTGACAATTTTTCGGGCCTTCCTCTGACACCGCCTGTTATAGAGGTCATGTATGGCAGGGAGCTCAGCCCCAGCGATCAAACAGGCAGAGCGTCAATACACAACTAAGATCGAATCCTACTACACCGGCTCTGACACTCATCAGACGTGGCAGGGCTTGAAAACTATACTGAACAAAATTAGAAAGTGTTTCATGAGCCATATTTCATGAGCTGAAATTAAAGATCCCATAAATGTTCCCTATGCACAAAAAGCTTATTTCTCAACAAAAAAAATGGCACAATTTGTTTACATTCCTGTTAGTGAGCATTTCTCTTTTGCCAAGATAATCCATCCACCTGACAGGTGTGGCACATCAAGAAGGTGATTAAACAGCATGGTCATTACACAGGTGCACCTTGTGCTGGAGACAAAAGGCCACTAAAATGTGCAGTTTTGTCACAACACAATGCCACAGATGTCTCAAGTTTTGAGGGAGCGTGCAATTGGTATGCTGACAGCAGGAATGTCCACCAGAACTGTTGCCAGAGAATTTAATGTTAATTTATCTACCATAAGCCTCCTCCAACTTCGTTTTAGAATTTGGCAGTAGGTCCAACTGGCCTAAAAACCACAGACCATGTGTAACCACGCAAGCCCAGGACCTCCACATCCAGCTTCTTCACCTGTGGGATCATCTGAGACCAGCCACCCGGACAGCTGATGAAACTGAGGAGTATTTATGTCTGTAATAAAGCCCTTTTGTGGGGGAAAACTCATTCTGATTGGCTGAGCCTGGCTCCCCAGTGGGTGGGCATGGATCCCAAGTGGGTAGGCCTATGCCCTCCCAGGCCCACCCATGGCTGCGCCCTTGCCCAGCAATGTGAAATCCATAGATTAGGCCCTAATGAATTTATTTCAATTTACTCTTTGAAATTGTTGCATGTTGCGTTTAGATTTTTGTTCAGTATATCACAGATTACAAATGGAAGTCGCGAGCTGCCCAGTGACGCGAGCCTACCAGACGAGCTAAATACCAAATATGCTCACTTCGAGGCAAACAACACTGAACCATGCATGAGAGCACCAGCTGTTACGAACGACTTTGTGATCACGCTCTCTATAGCCGATGTGAGTAAGACCTTTAAACAGGTTAACATTCGCAAGGCCGCAGGTCCAGACAGAAAACCAGGATGCATACTCAGAATCAAGGGCAACCATTACAATATACACCTGTTCATATTATAAACATAAATGTATTTCCATAGTGCACACACTTCAATAAAGATTCTACACAATGCTTTAAGCATAAATAGAACCAGGGATATAAACATGTACTGTACGTCCCCATGGGATAAGCTACTACGGCAATACTAGTAAGAAACTATGCGCTCAAACACGCCCCATTTGCCCGTCAATTCTCAGACCAGGAAATTAACAGATAACCCTCTTCAATTAATGAGGAAAACAAGGTAAGCAGCTACATTTCTTAAGCTTAACCCTCATGATTTAATAGTCAAACATGAATACATCAGTTGTACTTCCTGATCATAAATACATGAACATAGAGTTACATACTGGGCAACGCACAACAATGGGTTTTGAGCGCACAAACCTATTGACAGCGTTCGACCATAAACTCTCATGTCTGCTCTCGTTTGCAGGTGATCAGCAACAATCAAGAGGACATCTCTACCCCACATTATTATCAATAAAGAAATGTGCTTCTCATCATCCGTAAATCATCGTCAGTGTCTGGTAATTCATAATTTCTTTAGATCAAGTGATGGAGCACATGGGACGATCAGCAGCATCCAGTGTTGATGATGCTGCTGGACTGTGTGTGGCAGCTGGCCCGGCAGTTCCCCCTGGCCGCGGGCTTCTCTGAGCCTCTGCTGCTGCGGCTGGCCAATGAGGTCTACGCTTCAGACTATGGCACCTTCCTCTGCAACAGCGACCAGGAGAGTTGAGACGTGTGACACCTGGATCCATCCGTTGTCCAGACTCCTTATATCCACAGTTCTTGTCCAAGCATATAGTGTATCCACACTAAATCCGCATCTGTCTGTACCTTCCCACTTGCTCTTCATCTCTATTGTTAGGTGTGCTGCAGGGGCGAAGGTGAGAACCCACTGTCTGTTCCAGTCCCTCCTGAGGCCCTGTGAGAGGGAGCGTTACTCTAACCCCCAGTATGAGCCCACTGAGCTGGTCATCTGGCCCTCCGTCCAGCCACAGTCCCTGCAGCTCTGGAGAGGTGAGTTACAGTAATACAGGCAGATCTGGGGCTGCTCTCCCCTTCAGCAGCCCTCTGACATACGCTGAATGTTGGATGGGTGAATCGAAATAGCTATTACATGAAGAGTATTTACTAAAACAGTTAATCGATGAGTAATACGCACCAAAAAATATTTTGTTATTCCCGAAGAACATGTCTCTTTCTGGATGTGTCTAAGGTCTGCTCCTGAGGTGGACCCAACATGCTCTTCACCTGAGGGAACATCGGGGGAGATACGAAACCTTGTCATTGAGTGCCGTGAGGAAAGTTGAAAACATTGATGAAGAGAGGACAACAATACAGTGACACACAGAGACACTGGAGGCTCATCCTGGTTGATTGACTGTTGAGGGAGAGAACAAATCTACTTTTATTGCAAGAGATTTCTGCTCCTATGGACATCAAATTGCATCGCATACTGTGAAAGTTCCTCATTGTTAAAAATGTTTCTCTCATGATGACACATATCTACTCTAACTACCTTTTTTATACTGTTTTCACTGCAAGTCCAGATTTTGTTTTCTAGAATTAAGAGATCAGGGAAAATGTAATGTGTATTATTGTTCACTATCACACATTTCACAAGATGAATTCAAACGATTTCATAGCTTATTTCTTGCAGGACTAATGTGATGTCCTTTTAACCTTAGCCTAGTACTATGATGCATTCCAGTACAAAACACATATACACTACCGTTCAAAAGTTTTAGAACACCTACTCATGTTGCTTACAGTATCAGGCTACCTACAACACATACAGTACCAGTCAAATGTGTGGACACACCTACTCATTCAAGGGTTTTTTATTTATTTTTACTATTTTCTACATTGTAGAATAATAGTGAAGACATCAAACTATGAAATAACACATATGGAATTATGTAGTAACCAAAAAAGTTCTAAACAAATCAAAATATATTTGAGATTCTTCAAATAGCCACTCTTTGCCTTGATGACAGCTTGCACACTCTTGGCATTCTCTCAACCAGCTTCACCTGGAATGCTTTTCCAACAGTCTTGAAGGAGTTCCCACATATGCCGAGCACTTGCTGGCTGCTTTTCCTTCACTCTGTACAACTCATCCCAAACCATCTCAATTTGGTTGAGGTGGGGGGATTGTGGAGGCCAGGTCATCTGATGCAGGACTCCATCACTCTCCTTCTTGGTAAAATATCCCTTACACAGCCTGGAGGTGTGTTGGGTCATTTGCCCTGTTGAAAAACAAATGATAGTCCCACTTAGCCCAAACCAGATGGGATGGCGTATCGCTGCAGAATGCTGTGGTAGCCATGCTGGTTAAGTGTGCCTTGAATCATAAATAAATCAGACAATGTCACCAGCAAAGCACCCCCACAACATAACACCTCCTCCATGCTTTTTGGTGGGAAATACACATGCGGAGATCATCGGTTCACCCACACTGCGTCTCACAAAGACACGGCGGTTGGAACCAAACATCTGCAATTTGGACTCCAGACCAAATTACAAATTTCCACCGGTCTAATGTCCATTGCTCGTATTTCTTGGCCCAAGCAAGTCTCTTCCTCTTATGATGTCCTTTAGTATTTTATTTCACCTTTATTTAACCAGGTAGGCCAGTTGAGAACAAGTTCTCATTTACAACTGCAACCTGGCCAAGATAAAGCAAAGTAGTGCGACACAAACAACAACACAGAGTTACACAAGCGTACAGTCAATAACACATTAGGAAAAAAAGAAAGTCTATATACAGTATGTGCAAATGGCGTGAGGAGGTAAGGCAATAAATAGGCCATAGTAGCGAAGTTATTACAATTTAGAAAATTAACACTGGAGTGATAGATCAGCAGATGGTGATGTGCAAGTAGAAATACTGGTGTGCAAAAGAGCAGAAAATTTAATAAAAACAATATGGGGATGAGGTAGGTATATTGGGTGGGCTATTTACAGATGGGCTATGTAAAGCTGCAGCGATCGGTTAGCTGATGTTTAAAGTTATTTAAGGAAATATAAGTCTCCAGCTTCAGCGATTTTTGCAATTCTTTCCAGTCATTGGCAGCAGAGAACTGGAAGGAAAGGCAGCCAAAGAGGTGTTGGCTTTGGGGATGACCAGTGAGATATACCTGCTGGAGCGCGTGCTACGGGTGGGTGTTGTTATCGCAATGGTTTCTTTGCAGCAATTCTGTCACGGCATTCAAGAGAAGAAGATGAGGACCAAGGTGCAGCGTGTTGCGTGTTCATATTTAATTAAATAACAACCGAACACTAAACACGAAAATGACAAAAGAATAACCGAAACAGTTCTGTTTGGTACAGATACGAAACAAAAAACAACTACCCACAAACACTGGTTGGAACAGGCTACCTAAGTATAGCTCCAATCAGAGACAACGATAGACAGCTGCCTCTGATTGGGAACCACATCAGGCCAAACACATAGAAACACAACAACATAGAAAAAAGAACATAGACTGCCCACCCTAGTCACACCTGGCCTAAACAAAATAGAGAATAAAAAGCCTCTCTATAGCCAGGGCGTGACAAATTTGACCATGAAAGCCTGATTCACACAGTCTCCTCTGAACAGTTGATGTTGAGATGTGTCTGTTACTTGAACTCTGTGAAGCATTTATTTGGGCTGCAAATTCTGAGGCTGGTAACTGTAATGAACTTATCCTCTGCAGCAGAGGTAACTCTGGGTCTGCCATTCCTGTGGCGGTCCTCATGAGAGCCAGTTTCATCATTGCGCTTGATGGTTTTTGCGACTGCACTTGAAGAAACTATCAAAGTTCTTGAAATGTTCTGTATAGACTGACCTTCATGTCTTAAAGTAATGATGGACTGTCATTTCTCTTTGCTTATTTGAGCTGTTCTTGCCATAATATGGACTTTTACCAAATAGGGCTATCTTCTGCACAACCCCCCTACCTTGTCACAACACAACTGATTGGCTCAAACGCATTAAGAAGGAAAGAAATTCCACAAATTAACTTTTAAGAAGGCACACCTGTTAATTGAAATGCATTCCAGGCGACTACCTCATGAAGCTGGTTGAGAGAATGCCAAGAGTGTGCAAAGCTGTCATCAAGGCAAAGGATGGCTATTTGAAGAATCTCAAATATAAAATATATTTTGATTTGTTTAACACTTTTTTGGTTACTACATGATTCCATATGTGTTATTTCATAGTGTTGATGTCTTCACTATTATTCTACAATGTAGAAAATAGTAAAAATAATGAGTAGGTTTTCTAAAACTTTTGACCGGTCGTGTATCTTATTGTTTTTGTTAATACATTTTTCTTTATTCTGATTTGGTTGATGTGTGTTTCTGTTGAGTTTTAAAGACAGGAATCAGAAGTCCTCTTCCCAGCATTTGACTTATACACCACACGCTACACCTGAGGTGACATATATTACACCAAACTGTAGTAAGTAGCATAATGCTTGTTGTCACTTGTCAAATATATTTTGATCCCTTCTCTGACTCTGAAGTAAGCCTCTACGCTCCAGTCCTGCTCAAGCCAAACTCAGCTAAACATTTCTACACAATCCAAATCCACTGTGAGCAGCTAGTCAGCATATTTGCCCACATGTATTGCCTTGCAGGCTGGATATTGTAGTCCTTTACAATTGAGTCACGCCCTCTTGCGCTCTTACATCACAACAAGGAAAACCACATATCCCAGCATGACTTTCATCAGCCGTTTATCTAGCTTTACCCAATGGATGCTTGGTGCGCTTAATCCGTGACCAATCGGAGGGTAATCTTTTAATTCTAAGAGTTAACTACCATGAAAACCGTTTTACCAGCGCAATTTTCATAAATTCGTTTTGTAACATAGCGTGAAATGCGATTGTGCGATCTGTAAAGTCTTCAGTTTGGGCAACAGGTGGTTGGCACGAACAGAGACTTATTGCAGGTTTTTGTCAGCACACAGGTAACATGTTGTTTTGTATCCATTCTACTTCTGAAAGATAACGCGTGTTGTTTCAGTCAATATGAATTGTATAAAGTTTATGTTTTAAAATGGGCTAAACAACAATGTTACATAACTAACCTATAGCCTATCACGGTCAACTAACCTCTTCATTGTTGTACGGATGTGTAACTGAAAAACAGCTTCTATCTCAAGGCCGACTGTTAAATAGACATCACTAGCTGGCCTCCATCCAGTACCCTGCCCTGAACTTAGTCGCTGTTACAAGCAGGGTACCACCCGGTTACTCACCCCTGCACCTTCGAGGCTGCTACCATATGTACATAGACATAGAAAACTCGTCACTTTAATAATGTTTACATACTGTTTAACCCATTTCAAATGTATATACTGTATTCTAGTCAAGGCCATCCTATTCAACTATTGCTGTACATTTACTATTCTATCCACGTATTCTTCAGATATACTACATATTCTATCCACACACGGTCCATAATGTCTATACAGCCCATCACACACAGACACACACACATATATACATATATATATATATACATATATGCTACTCGCTGTATATTATATCTGCTTAGTCAGTTCACCCCCACCTACATGTACAAATTACCTCAACTAATATGTACCCCTGCACACTGACTCGGTACCGGTTCCCCATGTATATAGCCTCGTTATTGTTATTCTTATTGTGTTGCTTTTTATTATTACTTTTTATTTGTCTACTTGGTAAATATTTTCTTAACTCTTCTTAAACTGCGCTGTTGGGTTAAGGGCTTGTAAGTAAGCAATTCACGGTAAAGTCTACACTTGTTGTATTTGGCGCATGTGACAAATACAGGTTGATCTGATATATATATATATATCTATATATATATCTATATATATATATATATATATATACACATATATACACTCTGGACTCCTGCATTGCTCGTCCTAATATTTCTATATTTCTTAATTCCATTATTTTACTTTTAGATTCGTGTGTATTGTTGTGTATTGTTAGATATTACTGCACTGTTGGAGCAAGGAACACAAGCATTTTGCTACAACCGCAATAACATCTGCTAACGTTACATATGTGTATTCGACCAATAGAATTTGATTTGATTTTTCCATTGCACTGTTCAAATTGTAATTTTTGAATTAATCCATAGAATGAACCGTGGCTATGGCCTAAATGGTGTCATTCCTACTAAGTGAGATTGATTTGCCGGATGAAATAGATAACATAGCCTATTGTCTTTGATCCAACTTTTTCCACAGGGGCAACAGCTCCACATGCTACCGGGTATGCGGTTCTGTATGCCCTCCGCGGCAGCTCTATTCGGATCGTTGTGCCATGGCTGTCGCAGCCGGGCGCGTAGTTTGTCATTCCGCGGCTTTAGTGGGTCGCCCCGACAGAACAGCCGGTGGAACAGTCAGGATTCAATTGACCTACCTACTGCGGAGAACCCACGAATTCTCATCACAGGTTAACTATGTTTTATTATCTCAAGTAGCAAATAACACTTTATGGCCCATAGTCTATAGATAGGCCATATAGGATGTATATGTGTTTATGAAATTGTGTAAAATCTTCTTTTTTTTTTAATTATACAAGCATAGGCATGCTGTCATTCTAGTTTTTGTCATTTCGAGTTGTTTTCACTGTTCAGTAAGTGGCAATCCTCTTTTCCTTAGTACAATAGGCTGTGAGTAGACTGGGGACAAAAAGGACCCAGCAAGTGACCACGGGCAGAATAATAGACTGAGGCCAGTTTTTGTCTGTACATAAAGCTTTGGTGAAAACAAAAAAGGTTGCAGCCTGGTTGAAGCGGAATATGACAAAACATCCAGCCCTACTTTTTTCTGAAATTGTACATAAGAAACACATTTTCACCATATATTCTCTGAGACCTTTTAGCAAATACAAATGGACAATTGAGATGGTGTTGTTTCATGAATGCTTATGAATTCTGCATTGTATTATCCATTATTTTTCTCTTCATGGTTAAGGCGGCCTTGGCCAGTTAGGTGTGGGGCTTGCAGAAATCCTGAGGTAAGAAAAAACTAAAGAGCAATCTTTTCTTCAATGCTGATTTCTTCGATGTTGATAGCCTGAATATTCCACAGATTGTAGAATTCTCACTTAACATCTAGTTTACCTTCTGGGGTTGGGCTCCTATCCAATTAAATTCTGTAAATTCCAGGAATTAACTGAAATGTCATATTTTATTTGAATATCAATGTGTAGGAAACAGTACGGAACAGAAAACGTTATCCTATCGGATATTAAAAAGGCTCCACCAGAAGTGTACAGAAGTGGTAAGTTTTCTTAGTTGGACCGATCAACAATTCTCTATTGATCTCAATGTCCATGCACATCTCCATACTGCGCTTCTCAAATCCTCTTCTTTTCTGGAGAAAATAACATGTCCCCTGCCTTGAAGGGGAAATCCGTAGTTTGTCAATCTCTTCTCCTCTCCCTCAGGCCCATTTGTGTATGCTGACGTGTTGGACTATAAGAACCTCAGAGAGTTGGTGGTGAATAACCGCATCACCTGGCTGGTGCATTACAGCGCTCTACTCAGTGCTGTGGGAGAGGCCAATGTGGCCCTGGCACGCAAGATTAATATCACAGGTCAGCTCCAAATTCACACACACACGCTACCGCAGTATCCAGGGCAGTATCACAGTATCCGTTTTTGCAAGGTTTGTATGTTTTTGTCTAAAGCTTCACTCCTTGCTGTTCTTTCTAGGCCTTCATAATGTGCTGGACCTGGCTCTGGAGAGCTGCTTACGTCTCTTTGTCCCTAGCACCATCGGAGCTTTTGGCCCTTCTTCTCCCCGTGACCCCGCACCTGACCTGTGTGTCCAGAGGCCTCACACCATTTATGGGGTTTCCAAAGTGCACGGCGAACTGATGGGGGAGGTGTGACCTGTTATGTTCACACACACAAATATACACACATCAACACACAAACAGTCATAGATGCAGTCATAATGCGACCACATTGCTGTCAAATGCACACTCTTGCACACACACAACCTGCCGGTCCTCTCTTAAAGCAAGAGCACACAACCTGCCGGTCCTCTCTTAAAGCAAGAGTACACAACCTGCCGGTCCTCTCTTAAAGCAAGAGTACACAACCTGCCGGTCCTCTCTTAAAGCAAGAGTACACAACCTGCCGGTCCTCTCTTAAAGCAAGAGTACACAACCTGCCGGTCCTCTCTTAAAGCAAGAGTACACAACCTGCCGGTCCTCTCTTAAAGCAAGAGTACACAACCTGCCGGTCCTCTCTTAAAGCAAGAGTACACAACCTGCCGGTCCTCTCTTAAAGCAAGAGCACACAACCTGCCGGTCCTCTCTTAAAGCAAGAGCACACAACCTGCCGGTCCTCTCTTAAAGCAAGAGCACACAACCTGCCGGTCCTCTCTTAAAGCAAGAGCACACAACCTGCCGGTCCTCTCTTAAAGCAAGAGTACACAACCTGCCGGTCCTCTCTTAAAGCAAGAGCACACAACCTGCCGGTCCTCTCTTAAAGCAAGAGCACACAACCTGCCGGTCCTCTCTTAAAGCAAGAGCACACAACCTGCCGGTCCTCTCTTAAAGCAAGAGTACACAACCTGCCGGTCCTCTCTTAAAGCAAGAGCACACAACCTGCCGGTCCTCTCTTAAAGCAAGAGAGTTTTCACATGTATATTTTTCAGAGAAAGTAAGTCAATTAATTAACATAGTGCAGATTAAGTGAAATATGCTTTTGCTGGTTATTTGCTTTGATTGTGTTAAATCTCTCTCTGTTAGTATCTTCATCACAAGTATGGACTGGACTTCCGCTGCCTACGCTATCCTGGCATCATTTCAGCTAACACACAGCCTGGGGGAGGAACAACAGGTAACCCATATTTATCATATAATCATTTATGAAAGTATTAATGCCATAGGGATATATTCCAATACATTCTGTGTACTTTTTTGCTCTCCTTTCCCATAGACTATGCTGTCCAGATTTTTCACGATGCACTCAGCACAGGTCACCACGAGTGCTATTTACGCGCTGACACACGTCTGCCCATGATGCACATTGGTGACTGCCACCGTGCGACTGTGGAGTTCATGCAGGCCCCGGAATTCCAACTGTCACTGCGCACGTACAACATCGCTGCCATGAGCTTCACCCCTGAGGAAGTTGCCACGGAAATCCGCAAGCACCTGCCCCACCTCAAGGTCACCTATAACCCTGACTCTGTCCGCCAGACCATTGGTATGTTCATTGTTCACCTTATTGGTGTGTGTCTGACTGTCTGTGGAGTGTTTTTAATTGTTATTGAACCTCAAGATGTGTGATTTGAATTAAGCCATAACAGAAGTATATGGAACGTTTTCTCCTTCATGGTGTATAGGCTAGAGTAGATATACATTGTATTTTTGTAGTAGTATTAAAAATTGTACGCCTTACATGTCAGCCTTTCTCTCATCCTTGACCTCCTACAGCATTGCTATTTCAAATCGAATCAAATCAAATGTTATTTTATTTGCTCTGGGTTTGCTTCACACGGTCCCCAGTCATGAATCATGTCATTATTGGGTCTTATGAAAGTTGTGATGTGTAAAATAACTCTTGACCATGATTGTTCCCTGGTGTGTAGCGGACAGCTGGCCAGTGAGGTTTGATGACTCCAATGCACAGAGAGACTGGGGCTGGAAGTCGACCTATGGGCTTGAGGAGCTCGTCTCAGACATGCTAAGCTCCATCCGTGACAAGAAGACCAACGCCGGACTGCCAGTCAGCTAGCGGGCCCCACTCACAGACACTGACCTGCCAATCACTATTCCCTTAAATCCACTTCATTCTGGGTCTGCCTATCACAACAGACCCTCTTTAACCATCATTTCCAAACCTTTTGTATGTCAGGAATATTCTACAAATAAACCAGGGACTATTTTCAAACCAGGAGTCTTCAGCCAGAACCACTCAACTTGCCACGACAGTGGACACTGAAACCACACACACACACACACACACACACACACACACACACACACGGTAGGCAACAAGCACACGCTCTCATAATAGCAGCCTTACTCATTTCAGGGAATCATACTGTCAATCATTCTCTTCTGTTGTGACTTTCTTCAGTTTATGTTGTTTTAATTGTGATAGAGATCATTTAAGTACCATAGCAGGTTTAACATAAGCCTCAAACCTCTGGGGGAAATAGGCTTCAGGCAAATAATTTTACATATAGTTAAGTCAAATCAAATCAAATTATATTTGTCACATGCGCCGAATACAACAACCTTACAGTGAAATGCTTACTTACAAGCCCTTAACCAACAATGCAGTTAAGAAAAATAAGTTAAGTAAAAAAAAAAAAAGTAAACAAAAGTAAAATAAAATAAATAAATAATTAAACAGCAGCAGTAAAATAACAATAGCGAGCCTATATACAGGGGGTACCGGTACAGAGTCAATGTGTGGGGGCACCAGTTAGTCAAGGTAATTGAGGTAATATGTACATGTAGGTAGAGTACCCCTACCATCAGTTTACAGTATCTCAAGGGGTTGGCTTTCATTTCCCTCTTGGCCTGCTGCATTAGGGTAGTATAGAGGGCACAGTGAAATGACACAGCAGCAGTGAGAGATATAGGGAAACCTATCAGGCATAATGGATGCAGAAGAAACAGAAAATCCACAATGTTTATAAAAAGGCCTGCCTTTACAACACAACTTAAGAAAATGTTCAAATATCTTCATATTTCTTTACAGGCACAGTGTTATTTTGGGTACAAATGGGTACCAAATATATTCAGAATTGAAGCCTTATTTTTAATGAAAGACTTATTAGAAATATATTTGTGGGTAATGAACAAAATTGCAGTGTACTTTTGATCAGAAATGGAATAAATCTCTTAATTTGCTCATTCTGTTTTGTTATTTGCTGTTGGGGGACTGATTTATTATGGCAGTATTCTAGGCTACTAAGCGGTAGGCCTACTGTGTGTTGATGAACAGACCTTGGCCTACAAGCATTTTGCTACATCTGCAATAACATCTGCTGAATATGTGTATGTGACCAATAACATTTGATTTGATCATTCAATCATTTTGAATTTCATCATAGGGTTTCATAACTCCAGCAATATTTTGAGCTACAATCCAAAGAGAACGGTGGTGAAAAATATATTACATTTCATTAGGTTTGATTGATACATAACATACAGTTGATTGTTAGAATGTAACATTGAGATAGAATGTTGCTTACAGTATCAGCCTACCGACAACACATACAGTACCAGTCAAAAGTGTGGAAACACCTATTCATTCAAGGTTTTTTTATTTATTTTTACTATTTTCTACATTGTAGAATAATAGTGAAGACATCAAAACTATGAAATAACACATATGGAATTATGTAGTAACCAAAAAAGTGCTAAACAAATCAAAATATATTTTAAATTTGAGATTCTTCAAAGTAGCCACCCTTTGCCTTGATGACAGCTTTGCACACTCTTGGCATTCTTTCAACCAGCATTGGGGAAGGTATTGGTATGTGTTAATTGTAGGGGTGCCCATGGGGCTGGGGATCAGAAATGTCCTGCGCAAGAGAGGCAGTTTGATGTTTCCAGGGTAAGAGTAGTGCAGAAGTTGTCATATGCTGAGGCAGTGAAGAAAGTAGAGGAAAATGGGTCAAGGGGGAGGGATCCTGAGAGGAGTGGTGTGAGTAGTAGAAATGTACCAGTACAGAGGATTAACCAGCAAGTGATATATGTTTCAGTTAAGATGAGATTTTTTGCATTTATAGCAATGGTTATCAACTGTACTGCAAGGATGGAACGTAAGTCACAGAAAATTGAGGTTGTGGTGGCAGCTGCAGAGAGGTATTTGGGTGTGCGAGATTTTGCGTCAGAAGAGTTACAGGGTGTGTTAAGTGGTGGTGTTCCATCCTTTCAGGCTGTAGGCCTGAAGTAGGACTAAATAGATTAAAATAGTGGAGTAGGGTGGTGTTTATTTTTGTATTTTATTATTAGTATATATTTATTTGTGAGTGTAGTTAGATGGTAGGGTATTTATTTATTTTTCAAGCAACATATAAGGGAGTTATACTCCAGTCTAGTAGGTGGCGGTAATGCAACATTTATTGGATGTCAACAGCCGTTAAACCTCATCAAAGAAGAAGAACCTGTTTTTATTATTATTATTATTTTAATTAACAACTAATCAATACACAAAGTACATGGAACACAAGTATATGTAAAGAATATACAAAGGACAATTGGGCTAGGGGGTACAGTATCACATTACACAAGGACCTTAAGGAACATACATACACTTATTCTAACAGCTTTTTTGTTGGTAGAGTATTTAATTGTCTTAAAATATAGTTACATTTTTTTTTGTAAGGTAATAAATCGTGGTGTTTTGTTAGTAAATTTACATTTGTGAATATGAAATTTGGCCAAAAGAATAATGAAATGAATTACATAAAATTGTTTCAACTTATTTCTATTGTAGGAAAATAATCCAAACAGTGCATCTCTCCACAATAGTGTAAAATCTTCATAAACGTGTTCAATTATAAATCTACTGATGTCTTGCTACAGTTTCCTTACATGAATACAATGCCAAAAAATATGCAACACTGTTTCTGGGTGGTCATTACAAAAGGTACAGTTTGAATTGATGTTTTTCTTAAACTTCTTCATATAGTGGTTGACAGGATAATATTTATGAATACTTTTAAAATAAATGTCCTTAATTTTGTTATTAAGTAGGTATGTGTGTGGCAACATCCAAACTTTTTTCCAAAAGATATTGTCAATAAAACCATTCCAATAAGGCATGACATACGGTATAGATACAACATCCTGTTGAAACAAGACTCATATAGCTCTATTGTTGTTGAATAGACCAACAACAAAAAAACTTTCATAATGATGAGTCAACAGGGTTAATCGTAGGCAGGTCCTGAGGGTCAGGTCTTGACACGGTCCTGAAAAATAAAGCAACACCTGAGGGAATGGCATCTAAAACAATTGCAAAATCTTTAGGTGTTACAGGGATCTTGTAAAGTGAAAATAATTTCTTATAATTCAGTAAAAGACCCTCTGCATTTACAAGTTGGCTCACCAATAGGATATTATTTCAGAACCAATATTCTAAAAACAAAGAAGTATTTTTATACAATATATCCTGATTATTCTATATATAATATCTGTGTGGAGAAAAATTATGGTTAGAAATTAAGGACCATGACAAGAAAACCTGCCGATGAAAAACAGTTTCACTGGAACTTTGTCAATATTATAACTGCAAACCAACATGAAGTAAAGGCCACCAAAAGTAGAGAAGACATGAAGAATAAAGTTCCACATAGACTTGTGTCTTCTTAGGACTTGTTTTATCCAATTGATCTTAAAGGTATTATATAAGGTAGTAAAGTCCAGAAAATTCACCCTACCATACTCATAAGTATTCATTACAACAGTTTTCCTAATGTAATGGGTAAGGTTTCTCCACAGAAAGTTGAAAAGCATCTGGTCTATCTCTTTACCGTCAAGATATAAAGATAGAGCGGCATATGCTAGCCTACAGTTACCCTCAGCCTTGGTTATTAGGACTCTTCCTTTAAAAAATAAGTCCCTCTGTAGCCATTGATTAAGCTTCTTCTGGGTTTTTTTTAATAAGAGGGTTAACATTTTGTAAGCCTCTAGACTTCTAGTCCTTAGTAATAGTTATGCCTAAATATGTAAGTTCTTCTTTCACTGGAATACCATAATATTTATTTATTTCACAAGGCAAGTTCTTATTTACAATGACGGCCTATCTCGGCCAAACCCTCCCCTAACCCGGACGACGTTGGGCAAATTGTGCGCCGTCCTATGGGACTCCCGATCACGGCCGGTTGTGATATAGCCGGGGATCGAACCCGGGTCTGTAGTGACGCCTCTAGCACTGTGATGCAGACCAGATGCATTGGGAAAGGATTCTATCACATTAATCGTTATGGGAATCTGACTAGCGTCTTTCAGAAAAAGTGTAGAAGAACCTGTTGTTCTCGTCATCGCTGCTTCCGTTCTGCTAAGAAGGAGGAGCCCTGTCGCGCGCTGTATCTTGGGGTTTTGTTAGCAGGTCCTGGACAGCGCTGTGAGCACGTCTTTTTCCAGACTCCACCAAACACCCACTTTTACATCTTTCTCAACTTATAACATGGACGCGGGGTTCTTCCGCGTAAGATATTTAAAGTTGTACTATTACTCGTTAAATGGTGTTCCAAATGTATAATATATTCGTTTGTAATTGTAAGTATGTGCCATTGTAGACGGACGAGCTCGTGCGCCATTCCGCTGCAATGAGGAGCTAATGTAAAGATGGCGGCTGCGTTAGCTAGCAAGTTATCCAGCTAACTGTTAGCTAGCTAACTAGCTTAGCAATATATACGTTGGATTGAAGCTAGCCGATAAATTGTGCGAATGTTGTGTGTTCCCATTTTCAAATGATTGTCATTACTGATGTAGTTAAGGGTGATAACTACAATCATGTGTTACCTATTATAAGACTTGGTTGCAAAATGGCTTTGTATAATTCTAGCCATACTACTGTAACGTTAGTCGGGCTGTGCATGTTACAGTGCTCGTACTCGGGCCTTATCGCACATCGCGATTAACACTAAGGTTAGCTAGCAACATAAACTGACGTTTATTCTGCATAATAAGTGATCATATTATGGACTTAATTTCTACATAATTTACTTGTATATGTGTCATATGTTTCTAAAGTCGGCTAACGTTATGTTTAACTGTTGTGACGTAGCTAACATTAGCTGACGTTATCTTACATCGAGGCGGAATTGAGTGTTGCTGGTGGCGCGATTTAACGTTACTGCAAAAAACATCGAGTCACCATCAATAGATAATTGTAAGAATGTCAATTCTGAAAACGTTTACCTGTAAATGTTTGTCCAGTACAACTGCTGTCCTTCCGCGCGATGGTGAAATTCATACTTTTAAATAAAACATTTCTAAAATACAATTACCGCCTTTTCCCTAATTTTAACACAAATTAGGAAAAAGTCCGTTGTATTAAATGAAAGTTTATATTAAAAGTAGGAATTTCAGCACCCCGTTTATGGACCGCAGTTGTACAGGAAAGCCTATTGACCGATGGTGACTCAATGAGTACGGTTAACGTTACATGCCCACAATAATGCGATTATTGTGGATAGTCAGATTAATATATATCTTTTTAAACGATACCTTACTTTGCAAGAAGAACGGATTCCCTAACAATCCTCTTTACATGGACACTTCTGAAATCAAGCTACCTGGTGGCACACTGTTAAATGCAGAAAATTGCCACTCAAAATTAACGTTATACCCCAGTGACCAGGTTATTTTTGGGGAGTATATATGATTGAGTTTGGACATAGAAATAGTCTCCACATACAAACTTAATAAGAGTCATCCATTGTTCCGAA
This sequence comes from Salvelinus alpinus, assembly GCF_045679555.1. NCBI lineage: Eukaryota > Metazoa > Chordata > Actinopteri > Salmoniformes > Salmonidae > Salvelinus > Salvelinus alpinus. Next base: position 80,216,332 of record NC_092094.1, read on the forward strand.
CTCCCTAAACGTGTGCTAAAGAGGCAGGCTTGCACAACTGTGCTGGGCACATGGGCAGATCAAATACACTGCTGGAGCGCTGATTTTAAGGTGTTTACATGTCCTAATAATCTGAGATTGCTTAGAAAACCAGTTGTTTAAATTGGTGTATGCTTACTTCGATTTTGATCGTACGCCAATTTAAGATGAGCAAAGTATGTTTATATGACTTGCATAATCTGCCTACTGCCATAATCAGTTGGATATAGAATTATTCCTGTGCGTGTACATGTAGGACAATGTTGTTGCTAGCAAATCGCGCGGCCAGTTATCAATACTCTACGCTGCATCGATATAAGAAAACGGAGTTTAGCGTTCCTCAGCTAAGTGTCTGAGGCAAGGACAAGAACAAACATGTATTGTAATAGTTGATACAGATGTTTTGTTCTTGTTTCTTACAGGGCACAAGTGCAGAACAGGACAATCGCTTCAGCAACAAGCAGAAGAAACTTCTAAAGCAACTGAAATTTGCAGAATGTCTGGAAAAGAAGGTATAAACAACACTCATCAAAGCACATCTTTTAATTGAATTGAAATGCCCCCACAAGTAAATATGGTAATTTCTATATTGCCTAATTTTGTTTAAAGGGATGCCCTTTACCTACTTCCCCAGAGTCAGATGAACTGGTGGATGCCATTTTTAAATCTGCATGCAGTTTAAAGGAAGTTGCTAAATAGCGCTGGCGCAATGACTGGTTTTCTATGGGTATCCATGCTAACAGATACCCATAGACTTCCAGTCATTGCACTATTGCTAGTTAGCATAGAAACTACCTCAAACTTACTTCATACTAGACTCTGAGACATAAAAATGGAATCCACAAGTTCATCTGACTCATTGCCAAAATCTCTACATATCCCTTTAAGTGTGCAATGGGTTGAAGTTAGGCATGTGTTTGAACTACTTCCTGATTCTTCCTCCCCTAGGTGGATATGACCAAGGTGAACCTGGAGGTCGTCAAACCTTGGATCACTCAGCGAGTGACGGAGATCCTGGGGTTCGAGGATGACGTCGTCATAGAATTTATATTTAACCAGCTGGAAGAAAAGGTAATACTATTGACTCCAATTCCTCCCTGTTCTTGTATGTACATCAGATGTTATTTATATTAACTTAATACAAGGCAAAGAGAGGTTGATTTAATAAAGTGTATTGATAAGACACAATATAAATGCAGATGGGGAAAGAGCGACCACCGGTGTACAATATACATAATTTGAATGACCCAAAGTTTTTGCTGTGATATTTGACAAAGTGCCTTTGTGCCACAGTTTTCTAATGATGATGTGATTTATGATTCAAAAGGCCTGAACCATTATGGATGTTATACCTTGCATCAGAAGTATAGCACCAACACCTTATTAGCTCTCTGCTGAGCCCAAAGTGTCACTGAGCCCAACTCTCCCTGATGCAGTGTGTGGTTTGAGGTGAGTTATGTTCAGGGATCAACATGCTAGTGATAGAAACACTTGGACAATGCCATGCCATTTTCTCCATATACTTTTGAATCGCACCGCTAGTTTTTCTTTATCTCCTCTAGCCTGTCTTTGGATGGTGAAAAAAATTGACTGAGAATAGAGTTGAACTGTTAGACTATTGATCGTCATTTAATTAGTTCATATTAAAATTACATCCGTAGTATCTTCAATCTGGGCTGTGGCAAAACGGTGCTTTAAACATTATTACCTAGCCCACTACGTGATTTTTGAATACTACATTGCACATGGACCCTGTTCTGCATAAATAAATCAGTGCACTAGATGTCCAAGTTTTCCTTAGTTTGTTACATTTCATTGCCCCTCCTTGAAATTGTCCTCAAGTTGGGAAATCTAATCTCATGGTTAAAATTATACTCGTGCATTCTACCACATTGCCCCCCCCCCCCAGCTTAACTAGCATTTGGCATATAAAACATTACTTCAAGGGGAAATTACATATAATTAACTGGATGAAACCCCAGACATAGGAAATGTTGAAGGGTATTGATAGCCTTCTAGTTATTCCACAACTGTTTTTTAATGAACATATGACTCCCAACAACCCTAGGATGCTTTATGTTCATACAAAGGTGTTGCTGGAATCCTGTAAGTTCTCTTACTATTTGTTTTAGTGAACCTAGCCTAATACTGGGAGGGAAAATACATTCAGCTACCTCTTAACGATTTTATTTAGTTTCTGTGCTGTTATTTTTTTGGGGTGGGTTTTTTAAGCTAAATGCTTTAACCTCTCTAGGCTAGATGGGACGCTACCGTCCCACCTGACCAACATCCAGTGAATGTGCAGGGCTCCAAATTCAATCTACAGAATTGTAAATATTTACATTCTTAAATACACATGCAATATGTCAAAATAAAGCTTAACTTCTTGTTAATCTAGCCACGGTGTCAGATTTCAAAAAGGCTTTACGGTGAAAGCAAACCATTCTATATCGGTGGACAGCACCCCATCAAACAAACACAGACAATCATATTTCATCCCGCCAGGCGCGATACAAAACTCAGAGATAACGATATAATTCATGCCTTACCTTCTGTTGGCACTCCAATATGTCCCATAGACATCACAAATGGTCCTTTTGTTCGATTAATTCCGTCGTTATAGCTCCAAAATGTCAATATATTTGGCGCGTTTGATCCAGAAAATCACTGGTTCCAACTCGCGCAACATGACTACAAAATATCTAATAAGTTACCTGTAATCTTTATCCAAACATTTCAAATAACTTTCCTAATAGAACTTTAGATATTTTTTAACGTAAATAATTGATCAAATTTAAGACGGGATAAACTGTGTTCAATACCGGACGAAAACAAAGTGGGGCGAACTTTCAGGTGGCGCGCCCCAACCACAACAGTACAATAGACCCGACCCTCGTTCTGAACAGCCCTACTTAATTTCTCAAAGGAAAAACATCAACCAATTTCTAAAGACTGTTGATATCCAGTGGAAGCGATAGAAACGGCAAGCAAGTGCCTTTTAGAAATCTAGATCCACATAGAAAACCCATAGAATAGAGTGACTTCCCCCCCAAAAAAATCTGGATGGTTTGTCCTCGGGGTTTCGCCTGCCAAATAAGTTCTGTTTTACTCAGACATCATTCAAACAGTTTTAGAAACGTCAGTGTTTTCTATCCAAATCTACTAATAATATGCATATCCTAGCTCCTGGGCCTGAGTAGCAGGCAGTTTACTTTGGGCACGCTTTTCATCCGGATGTGAAAATACCGCCCCCTAGCCTAGAGAGGTTAAATGCACAGTAATGATAAGAAAAGTCCTTAATCGTCATTGTTAGTGAGCTAAAGGGGTATCTAACTTTAATTCTTGACCTACATGTTGAAATAAAACCCCTTTCAAATGTCTTGTGCACTCATTATTGCTTGTTCGTCTCTTGCAATTTAGATAAATGATATAACAATAAACTCAAGGTGGTTGAGTCTCAAGCACTAGGGAGTCGGAAGCAAGCCAAGGGAGCGTCTCTTTCTGCAGGAGACTCGGGCGCTCCATACCCACTGATCCTGCGGGACACGCTGAGGACACCGGGACTGTACTCGCAGTGTTGGGTTTTGATGCACTCTGTTTTGTGGATATCTGTTCATCTCTCAAAGAGTAGACTGGGGAGACCGAGAACAATAGGGCAGGGAAACTAGTGGGAAGACTGGCAAGGAAAGATATCTGGTCAGTTATTTTCTATCATAATTGATGAAAATGTTAGTGATGGCTGGGGGGTTTATTTTAAGGGAAACTGCCTTAATGCATGCAGTGGGGGTGCTTATACATGGATGATGTTCTAGTTTTGTCTCCCCTCAGCTATTCTCAGTTTCAGGTTTCAATTACCTAACTAATGGGGTGGCGATAAAGATTTTGAATTGCACAATTTTATCACAGCCTCAAGTCAACAGAACAAAGTTTGTTTCCATGAAGCAGTCTGTGTTGGGGCACAAGGGTCATACTGTAGCTATTGTTTTGTTATGAAGATGGCTGCTATTATTTAGCAGGCAGGTGTAGCTTAGTAAGGAAACAAGGGGGGGCAGTCGCCTGAGCGAGACCCCCCTCCCCCTCCTTTTACTCTTGTGAGTTCTCCCTCCGTGTTAAATTGGTGTGTTGTCTTTCTCTCTCCCTTGGTGTGTGTGTTGCAGCACCCGGACAGTAAGATGATGCAGATCAACCTGACGGGCTTCCTGAATGGGAAGAATGCCAGAGAGTTCATGAGGGACCTGTGGCCTCTGCTGCTCAGCGCTCAGGACAACATCGCCGGTATCCCCTCCGCCTTCCTAGAGCAGAAGAAAGAGGAGATCAAACAGAGACAGGTAAGCAACCAGACACAATCTCAATCACAACCTTGTCAGGCACGTGTATTTCTACTGGGCTGAACGATTTAGACACGTGATAATTTTTTGCAAGATATTGACATTTTCTAACACTGGTTATACTTAATTCATGGTTAAAACAAGTGTCGGGGTAGAGAACATCACTTCTAAAATGAGATCATATGGGCCTCCCAGGTGGCGCAGTGGTCTAGGGCACTGCATCGCAGTGCTAGCTGCGCCACCAGAGTCTCTGGGTTCGCAGCCGGCCGTGACCGGGAGGTCCGTGGGGCGACACACAATTGGCCTAGCGTCGTCCGGGTTAGGGAGGGTTTGGCCGGTAGGGATATCCTTGTCTCATCGCGCTCCAGCGATTCCTGTGGCGGGCCGGGCGCAGTACGCGCTAACCAAGGGGGCCAGGTGCACGGTGTTTCCTCCGGCACATTGGTGCGGCTGGCTTCCGGGGTTGGAGGCGCGCTGTGTTAAGAAGCAGTGCGGCTTGGTTGGGTTGTGCTTCGGAGGACGCATGGCTTTCGACCTTCGTCTTTCCCGAGCCCGTACGGGAGTTGTAGCGATGAGACAAGATAGTAATTACTAGCGATTGGATACCACGAAAATTGTGGAGAAAGTGGGATAAAAAAAATAAAAATGAGATCATATGAATGAATACATACTGTGCTAAATAAACACAAAACTAAATGAGAAATATTTTCCAACATTGTTGTACTTATGATAATAGATGGATAGATAGAGGATCATTACACCTACACTACCATTCAAAAGTTTGGGGTCACTTAGAAATGTCCTTGTTTTTGAAAGAGAGCACATTTTTGGTCCATTTAAAATAACATAAAATTGATCAGAAATAGTGTAGACATTGTTAATGTTGTAAATGACTATTTTAGCTGGAAGCGGCTGATTTTGAATGGAATATCTACATAGGCGTACAGAGGCCCATTATCAGCAACATCACTCCTGTGTTCCAATGGCACGCTGTGCTAGCTAATCCAAGTTCATAATTTTAAAAGGCTAATTGATCATTAGAAAACTATTTTGCAGGTATGTTAGCACAGCTGAAAACTGTTGTGCTGATTTAAAGAAGCAACAAAACTGGCCTTCTTTAGACTAGTTGAGTATCTGGAGCTTCAGCATTTGTGGGTTTGATTACAGGCTCAAAATGGCCAGAAACAGAGCTTTCCTCTGAAACTTGTCAGCCTAGTCTTGTTTTGAGAAAGGAAGGCTATTCAATGCGAGAAATTGCCAAGAAACTGAAGATCTCGTACAACCCTGTGTACTACTCCCTTCACAGAACACCGCAAACTGGCTCTAACCAGAATAGAAAGATTGGGAGGCCCTGGTGCACAACTGAGCAAGAGGACAAGTACATTTGTGTCTAGTTTGAGAAACAGGCGATTAACTCCTCAACTGGCAGCTTCATTAAATAGTACCCGCAGAACACCCGTCTCAACGTCAACGGTGAAGAGGCGACTCCGGGATTCTGACCTTCTAGGCAGAGTTGCCAAGACTAAGCCATATCTCAGACAGGCCAATAAAAATAGAATATTAAGGTGGGAAAAAGAACAGACACCGGGCAGGCCAGCATCCTGGAGACTGGTGTTTTGCGGGTACTATTTCACAGGAGTGACGGTTGCTGATAATGGGCCTCTGTACGCCTATGTAGATATTCCATTAAAAGTCAGCCGTTTCCAGCTAAAATAGTCTTTTAGAACATTAACAATGTCTACACGGTATTTCTGATCAGTTTGATATTTTACTGGACAAAAAATGTGCTTTTCTTTCAAAAACAAGATTTTCTAAGTGACCCCAAACTTTTGAACTGTAGTGTACATATTAACATACATTTAACATGAGCCTCAAAATAGTGTGCTATAAGCGCAACACTTATGAATTAATATGAGTTCCTATTTTACCATTAAATAATGAACTTAAGGTTATTTAAGTTAATTATTTATACAGGCAGCCATAGGCTGCATATTGAATTGGAAGGAAGCTTATGATTGTGTAATTATGTATAAGTAGGATTAATCATTATTTTAATTGAAATTCTAAGTCCAAGTGCCTTAACATATAGCCTACCAATTGCAATTGGCTGTGTCCAAAACATTGGTGTCTGGTTGTCATTCAATACGATGGCCATGACAATGTGTGTGCCATTATCGTTGTGCACACTTGCTGCTCCTCATTCAGGCGGCTAAAGCTTCTCGCAACACCAGAGCGATGTTTTGTCCTGTGTGATCTATGGGATGTAGCCTATGATGTTTACAAGCAAAGACCTTTTAAGTTGAAACTCCTCTTCAATAAAGTGTACTGTCAAACGAATCTAGGGGGTCGGTTGTTCTACTACCAAAGGTCTGCTGTAGTCGTGTAATAATCATGTGTGCGCTCTGTTTCAACTTCTTCATTTTGTTATACAGTGTTGGGATGGAGACTTGGGAGAAATATGTGCGAGATGGAATCTTGTATCTCCTGTCTAGCTTGTTAGTCGTCTTCTTGAAGCAGTCTTTGCTGACTGTGTAAATCGGAATCATGTCTTTGTCTATGAGAACCTCAGTGATTTCTATCACAAATGTGGCTGCCGCATGGTGTCCGTTAACCGGTTATGTTCGGCCTTTGGCCTATTAAAAATGTTAAATAAATAAAAAAGCCAATAAATAATTGTTTCTGGCCAAATTGCAAGGGAGAATGTAAAAATCCGTTGCAAAATAAGGCTTTTTATTGATGGACATGCCAGTCGATGTGCTCCAACTTCAAAGGCAGATATACTTGAGGCTAATAAATCCTCAAGCTGTTTGGAAATTTGTGTGTTTCTATTATTACTCACGCAAACGACGCACGGTCTTCATGAGGGACTTCAGCTAAGTCTACCCTGAAAAATTGGCAAAGATTGAGTTGATTATCCCTGTTTCCGGTGTACCCCCCCGAGAGGGGATTCTTTATCCAAAACGGAGTACAGGCGTCCTCAAGAAGTGTTTGTCAGGCCTGGTCCGAGAAGTTCTGCTGGTGCCCTAGGCAAAATCAACACATGCTGCCTTTGTCGTGTATAGTATGAAGATTTGGAATGGATTGACAGAGTAATGTGTGCATTTCAGTTGAGCTTATTCAGTTGCACCTGGAAACGAAACATGGTTGCCAACTATTCACATCGGCGTTGCAATCACTAGGCAGCCAACTGCCTATAGTCGGTAACAGAGTTATCAATAAGCCACGTTTATCACATACCACACGAGCCATGACCCCCACGATAGTTCAAATTACAATAAACAACATATATTAACGTCATCCAGTAGAACTAAGAAGAGAGAATTTCAGCTTTCGAAATGAGTACTTTTATAAATGCATGGCGCGGGCCTTTTTTCAGCCTTATGTAAATTAACATTTGTTATCAAATTTGATTGTCCAATGTCAGTTTTCTAGTTTCTTCAGTTTGTGGCTTCCTCGAGTGTCCTTTTCCACTGCTGTGGAGCTGAATCGCAGCGGTAGTGAAGCGGGCCGGCCCGGTCATGGCTAGACGAGATCCAGCTTTTGTCAAAATAATGGCAAAGGTGGATTTTTTTCAATTTTAGCTAAACCTAGCCCTTTTCCTAACCGTGACCTAATTCTCCCAACCTGCTACATTCAGCTAACCTGCTACGAAAAGTCAAGAATGATGTTAATTAGACAAAAGTTGGATCTCTTCTAGCCGTGACTGGCCAGCCCTGATATTCGTAGACAGCCATGTTTTTGTTATTTTATTAGGCCTAATTAAAATGTTCATGCCTGGGCTAAATTAAATTAGAGGCCTAGATTGTATTTGAAAACAGCTGTTTTATTTATTAACATTTTCATACAAATAGTCTATAGGACAGGTCACTCGCAAATTATATAAATATATTTTGAGTTTGTTTACTGTGTAGGCAACTTGTTCTTCTAGGCTAAATTATTTTTTATATTCTCATGATTTATAGCAGGGATGAAGACGCAACAGGCTATGTTTTGCTTTTCAATTAAAACCTGTTATGGTGACATAACATCGTTCTACTTTATTTTATTACTACTTTACAGGATAATTACAATAATCTAAATATGCTTTTAAGCACCGTGGGTGGATGCCCAAATGCTTTAAGCACACAATGCACATGGATGTCCGGTAAGTTAAAATCTTGCCGGTCGCCAAATTTTCCTAACGCAAAACCCTGGTCTACGGTGGGATGTTTTCTTTTCGTTAGCACTAGCAGCACTCATGTTTCCAACACACTTTGGAGGGGAAGCACTTTCTCTCCTCACCTGCATCTAACTGTGCTTTAACCTCTCTGGGATAGATGGGACGCTTGCGTCCCAACAGCCATGTCAAAATGTAGAGCGCCAAATTCAAAAAAATTATATAAAATTAAACTTGATTAAATCACACATATAAGATATCAAATTAAAGCTACACTCGTTGTGAATCCAGCCAACATGTCAGATTTCAAAAAGGCTTTTCGGCGAAAGCAAACGATGCTATTATCTGAGGATACACCATAGTAAACAGAGAGAGAAGCATATTTCAACCATGCCGGCGCTACTCAAAACGCAGAAATAAAATATAAAAAACGCATTACCTTTTATGAGATTCTTTTGTTGGCACTCCAATATGTCCCATAAACATCACAAGTGGTCCTTTAGTTCGATTAATTCCGTCCATATATATCCAAATTGTCCATTTATTTGGCGCCGTTGTACCAGGAAAAACAGCGTTCAATTTGAGCAAAATCACGACACAATATCTAACAAAAAATTACCTCTAAACTTTGCCAAAACATTTCAAAGTACTTTTGTAATACAGCTTAAGGTATTTGTAAACGTTAATAATCGATCAAATTGAAGACAGGTCAATCTGTTTTCAATACAGGATATCAACAAACTCACGGAACATTTCATTTCTTGCCCAAATCTCAAACATAAACAAACGACGTCACTCCACTTCCGGGTTAATATCGTTTTCACCTCACTATGAAAAAACCTTAACCATTTTCCATACAATGGCGACATCCAGTGGAAGCAGTAGAAACTGCGCATTTACTGATTAGAATTCTGGTTTGCCCAACACAATCCATTGAACATAGAGGAACTGAACAATAAAAAAGTTAGTCCTCAGGGTTTTGACTGCTATATAAGTTCTGTTATACTTACAGATATGATTCAAACTGTTTTAGAAACTTCAGAGTGTTTTCTATCCAAATCTACTAATTATATGCATATCTTATATTCTGGGGATGAGTAGCACGAAGTTGAAATTGCGCACGCTATTTTTCCCTAAGTGAAAACTCTGCACCCTATCCTAGAGAAGTTAAGGGGACACTTGTGATTGGTCAGCATCCTCTGTGTGTAAAGCGTGAACGGAGTCTAGCGCATCTCATTGGAGAAGGCACCATAGTTTCGTTTTTGTTGTATCAAAGAATCTCAGCTTCATGCGAGATAGATGTTGCACATGTCAATATTGCTATTTTGAATTGATTTCGATTTAATCGTGCAGCCCTAATTTGTACAGTGTTTTACTGCTTTGGCCTCGCATGCTGTTGTCTGTTGCAGATTGAGCAAGAGAAGCTCGCCTCTCTGAAGAAGATTGATGATGAGAAGAAGGAAAAGGAAAACAAAGAAAACAGAGAAAGGGAGAGCCCCAGAAGGTGAGAACCGCATTAAATAAAAGCACTTGAAAGTCGACCTCAATCAAAATGTATAAGATAATTCATATGGCGTTGGCTCTTATGGCTCTCTTCTGGTACAGGAGGAAGTCAAGGTCACAGTCTCCACGGAGACGATCTCCAGTGAAGAGGGAGAGGAAGCGCAGTCACTCCCGCTCACCGAGGCGTAAGCCAAGTCCCAGCAGCTCCCCTCCACCACCAGCCCCAGCTGTCACCCTTGTCAGTGTTACCCTGCCCCAGAGCACTGAGGAGCCCCAGCCTGAGCCAGACACCTCAGAGAGCACCATGCCTGAGCCAGTCATTCAGGAGGCCTCCTCCACCAGGTAAGGGAAATGTTTGGGCACCGACTGTATCTGGAAATATGCAGGGATGGGGATTTGTCCGGATTGTTGATTCCATTCTTGACATCAAAATGTAATCTAATTTGTATTATGTTTTAATTTTCCAGTGATGTGGTGAAGCCGGACACTGTTGTTGTGGTACCTGACTCTGTGACTGAGGTCAAAGAACCCTCCCCAGGTAAGGCTCCTAAAAAGGAGAGGCCCAAGCCCAGGGAAAGGGAGAAGGACAGCAGGAGAGACAGGCTCCACCACCGATCTCGCTCCCATTCCCGCTCCCGCAGACGACCCAGATCACGCTCCAGATCTTACTCCCCCCGGCGGAGGCCGAGCCCCAGGAGACGGTTGTCCCCTCGTCGTAGGAGCCCCCCCAGACGTGGCCCCCCAGGCCCCAGACACAGGCGCAGTCGCTCCCCTGTCCGCAGGTGAGTGGAGGGCCATAGAAGTGTAGCAGAATTGCCTGTCACTGAAGCTGTCATTAACAGCCTTTTGGAATTAACTAGCTACCTTACCAAACAGCAGTTGTGGTTGATTTGTTCTGTTCGTCTCCCATAGACGGCGCTCTCGCTCCCCATCATCCTCTGGGAGCAGCTCTACGTCTCATTCACCTCATAAGAAGGCATTGAAGAGAACGTCAACCACACCACCCAGGAAACAGCCCCGCGGCCATGCAGCTGACCCCTCCCTCAGCCCCTCCAGGAGAAGAGCCCCTAATGGCAGCCCCTCTGGGAAGACACAACGCTCTGCCTCCCCGCGGGCCAGAAAGGGCCGGGCCTCCGCCTCCCCATCCAGATCAGCTGGTATGTTAGCTCTACTTACTTTTCTCCATTCCATAATGAACAAAATTATAATTGCAGCATGTGAAGTGTTGGTCCCATGTTTCATGGGCTGAAATAAAAGATCCCAGAATTTTTCCATACGAACAAAAATCTTATTTAAAATGTTGCGTACAAATTAGCTTACATCCCTGTTAGTGAGCATTTCTCCTTTGCCAAGATAATCCATCCACCTGACAGCTGTGGCATATCAGGAAGATGATTATACAGCATGGTCATTACACAATAAAAGGCCACTAAAATGTGCAGGTTTGTCACATTACACAATGCCACAGATGTCTCATGTTGAGGGAGCCTGCAATTGGCATGCTGACTGACAAAATCTCCACGAGTTGTTGCTACAGAATTTAATGTTAATTTCTCTACCATAAGCCGCCTCCAATGTCGTTTTAGAGAATTTGGCAGTACGTCCAACCGTCCTCACAACTGCAGACCACGTGTAACCACGCCAGCCCAGGACCTCCACATTCGGTTTCTTCACATGCGGTATTGTCTGAGACCAGCCACCCAGACTGCTGATGGAACTATGGCTTTGCACAACCAAAGAATTTCTGCACAATCTGTCAGAAAACGTCTCACGGAAGCTCATCTGCATAATCGTCGTCCTCACCAGGGTCTTGAACTGACTGCATTTCAGCGTCGTAACTGACTTCAGTGGGCAAATGCTCTCCTTCGATGGCCACTGGCACGCTAGAGAAGTTTGCTCTTCATGGATGAATCCTGGTTTCACCTGTACAAGGACAGATGGCAAACAGCGTGTATGGCTTTGCCTATGTGAGTGGTTTGCTGATGTCAACGTTGTGAACAGAGTGCCCCATGGTGGAGTTATGGTATGGGCAGGCATAAGCTACGGGTAAAGAACCCAATTGCTCTTTATCAATGGCAATTTGAATGCACAGAGATACCGTGACAAGATCCTGAGGCCCCTTGTCGTGCTATTCATTCGCCGCCATCACCTCATGTTTCAGCAAAATAATGCACGGCCCCATGTCGCAAGGGTCTGTCCACAATTCCTGGGACCACCCATACGTAAAATGTATGCATGCATGACTGTAAGGCGTTATGGATAAACGCATCTGCTAAATGGCATATATTATTATATTCATGTCCCAGTTCTTCCATGGCCTGTATACTCACCAGACATGTCACCCATTGAGCATGTTTGGGATGCTCTGGATCAATGTGTACGACAGCATGTTCCAGTTCCCGCCAATATCCAGCAACTTGGCACAGCCATTGAAGAGCAGTGGGACAGCATTTAACTGGACACAATTAACAGCATGATCTACTCTGCGAAGGAGATGTTGCACTGCATAAAGCAAATGGTGTTCACACCAGATACTGACTGTTTTTCTAATCTAGAGGCCTTCCTTTTTCTTAAGGTATCTGTGACCAACCGATGCATATCTGTATTCCCAGTCATGTGAAATCCATAGATTAGGGTCTAATGAATTTAAACTCAGCAAAAAAAGAAACGTCCTCTCACTGTCAAATGCGTTTACTTTCAGCAAACTTAACATGTGTAAATATTTGTATGACCATAACAAGATTCAACAACTGAGACATGACATGCTGACCAGACCGGACACGTCGCAAAATAATTTTAGAAATCCATGTTATTCAATTATTGCACCCACACTGCCCTTGCGCGCCACCGAGCGTCTCCGTTACCAAGGGCTAAAATAGAAGTCGTTCCTATTTCTGATGCAGATCGCGCTGCAAGTCCTGCCTCTCCCATCTCCTCATTGGTTTATAGAAGCAGGTACCCACGTGCCATCTCCTCATTGGTTATACCCACGAGATGATTGAAAGACGAACTGTTTTGACGGTAGTCGTGGTAATACTATGAAAGTTTAGATGCGATCACCATATAAGTTCAACGATGAAAAGGCCTGGAAGGAGGAGAGATGACTAGAAACGATTCAGTTGGCCGTTTTATGTGTGGATTAATTTGTCAGAGTAGAGGACCTTCTGCAGTTCAGGTAAAATAACAACTCAATGTTTATATCCCAGGACAAATTAGCTAGCAACAGCAAGCTAGCTAAATAGGACAAATTAGCTAGCAAGCTAACTAGCTAAATTGCCATACATGTTTAATGCTTTTCGACTTGTCCCCAAATTAATGTCATTGGTTCAGAGTTTGTTTTGATATTTTAACCTGCGTGTCGTGATCGCGTTTGGTGTAGGGGGACAAAATAAATTTATGCACGATGGCGCTCGCGCGCAGCCGGTTTGGGTTCCGTGTAACAGAAATGGAATAATGTGTCCCTGAACAAAGGGGGGGGGGGGTCAAAATCAAAAGTAGCAGTCAGTATCTGGTGTGGCCACCAGCTGCATTAAGTACTGCAGTGCATCTCCTCATGGGCTGCACCAGATTTGGTAGTTCTTTCTGTGAGATTTTACCCCACTCTTCCACCAAGGCACCTGCAAGTTCCCGGATATTTCTGGGGGGAATGGCCCTAGCCCTCACCCTCCGATCCAACAGGTCCCAGATGTGCTCAATGGGATTGAGATCCGGACTCTTCGCTGGCCATGGCAGACCACTGACATTCCTGTCTTGCAGGAAATCACACACAGAACAAGCAGTATGGCTGGTGGCATTGTCATGCTGGAGGGTCATGTCAGGATGAGCCTGCAGGAAGGGTACCATATGAGGGAGGAGGATGTCTTCCCTGTAACGCACAGCGTTGAGATTGCCTGCAATGACAACAAGCTCAGTCCGATGATGCTGTGACACACCACGACGGACCCTCCACCTGCAAATCAATCCCACTCCAGAGTACAGGCCTCGGTGTAACGCTAATTCCTTTGACCATAAACACGAATCTGACCATCACCCCTGGTGAGACAAAACCGCAACTCGTCAGTGAAGAGCTCTTTTTGCCAGTCCTGTCTGGTCCAGCGACGGTGGGTTTGTTCCCATAGGCAACATTGTTGCCGGTGATGTCTGGTGAAGACCTGCCTTACAACAGGCCTACAAGCACTCAGTCCAGCCTCTCTCAGCCTATTGCGGACAGTCTGAGCACTGATGGAGGGATTGTGCGTTCCTGGTGTAACTCAGGCAGTTGTTGCCATCCTGTACCGCAGGTGTGATGTTCGGATGTACCGATCCTGTGCAAGTGTTACACGTGGTCTGCCACTGCGTGGACGATCAGCTGTCCATCCTGTCTCCCTGTAGCTCTGTCTTAGGCGTCTCACAGTACGGACATTGCAATTTATTGCCCTGGCCACATCTGCAGTCTTCATGCCTCCTTGCAGCATGCCTAAGGCACGTTCACGCAGATGAGCAGGGACGCTCATCTGTGTGAACGTGTCTTTTTACGAATTATCTTTGAAAGGCAGGGTCCTGAAAAAGGGAAGTGTCTTTTTTTGCTGCGTTTATTTAGACAGATTTCCTTATGAACTAACTTGAAGTCTTTGAAATTGTTGCGTGTTCTGTTTTTTTTTTTTGTTTTCGGTGTAAATGAAGCTACGGTGCCTGCAGAAAGTATTCATACCCCTTGACTTATTCCACATTTTGTTGTTATAGCCTGAATTCTAAATAGATTTAAATGTTTTTCATCTATCTACACACAATAACCCATAATGACAAAGTGAAAACATGTTTTTAGCAAATTATTAAATTATAATACAGATATCACACCCCTGAGTCTATACTTTGTATAAACACCTTTGGCAGCGATTAAAGCAGTGAGTCTTTTTGGGTAAGTCTCAGAACTTTGCACACCTGGATTGTACAATATTTGGTCATTCATTTTGTAAATATTTCGAGCTCTGTCAAGTTGATTATCATTGCTGACAGCCGTTTTCAAGTCTTGCCATAGATTTTCAAGCTGATTTTTAAGTCCGAGCTGTAACTTTGCTGCTCAGGAACATTCAATGTCGTCTTGATAATCTACTCGTGTCTATTTGGGCATGTGTTTTAGGTTATTGTTCTGCTGAAAGGTGAATTTGTCTCGCAGTTTCTGTTGGAAAGCAGACAAACTGTTTTTCCTCTAGGATTTTGCCTCTGCGTATAGCCGTATTCTGTTTTTGAAACGCTTAAAAATAGTTATTGCTGATTAATAAGAATACCCTAACAATGCAGCCACCACCATGCTTGAAAATATGAAGTGGTACTCAGTGATGTTAGATTTGCCCCAAACATAACGCTTTGTAATAAGGACAAAAAGTTTGTTTCTTTTCCACATTTGTTGCAGTATTACTTAAGTGCCTTGTTGCAAACATGATGCATGTTTTGGAATATTTATATTCTGTACAGGCTTTCTCCTTTTCACTTTGTCATTTTAGGTTAGTATTGTGGAGTAACTACAATGTTGTTCATCCATCCTCAGATCACAGCCATAAAACTGTAACCGTTTTAAAATCATCCTTAGCCGCATGGTGAAATCCCTGAGCAGTTTCCTTCCTCTCCGGCAACTGAGTTAGGAAGGACACCTGTATTGTTTTGTAATGACTAGGTGTATTGTTACACCACCCAAAGCCTAATTAATAACTTCACCATGCTCATAGAGATATTCAGTTTCTGCTTTTTTATTTTTTACACCTACCACTCGGTGCCCTTTCCAAGGCATTGAAACACCTCCTTGGTCTTTGTTTGAATCTGTGCTTGAAATTCACTACTTGATTGAGGGACCTTACAGATAATTGGATGTGTAGGATACAGAGATTGGGTAGTCATTCAAAAATAATGTTAACCCATTATTTAACATGTAATGAGTCCATGTAACTTATTATGCGATTTGTTAAGCACATTTTTACTCATGAATGTTATGCTTGCCATAACAAAGGGATTGAATACTTGACATTATGGGTTGTTGTTTATAGATCAGTGACATCTACATTTTAATCAATTTTAAATAGTCTGCAGCACAACATTTGGACAAAGTAAAGTTTTTTGAATAGCTTCTGAAGGCACTGTATGCCCCCTTCTCTTTGATCCTTACCCTAATGTGTATTAAAGCTGCAATATGTAACTTTTTCGGTGACCAGACCAAATTCAAGTAGAAATGTGAGTTATAGCCAGTTAGGGGACAACGCACCCATTTGTCATACTTGAGTAAAGATAAAGATACCTTCATAGAAAATGACTCGAGTAAAAGTGGAAGTCACCCAGTAAAATATTACTTGAGTAAGTCTAAAAGTATTTGGTTTTAAATGTACTTGAGTATCAAAAGTATTAATTAATTTTCTTGTTTTTAAAATGTACGGATTGCCAGGGGGCACATTCCAACACTCAGACATTATTTACAGAAGATGCATTTGTGTTTAGTGAGTCCACCAGATCAGAGGCAGTAGGGATGACCACGTGTTCTCTTGATAAGTGTGTGAATTGGACCATTTTCCTGTCTTGCTAAAAGCATTCAATATGTAATGAGGACTTTTGGGTGTCAGGGAAATGTATGTAGTAAAAAGTACATTATTTTCTTTAGGAATGTGGTGAAGTAAAAGTTGTGAAAAATATAAATAAAGTACCGATACCCCCCAAAATTACTTACGTAATACTTTGAAGCGTTTTTACTTAAGTAATTTACTCCACTGGTTATAGCAGTGTCATTCTCATTGAAAGCAAGTCTAAGAAGCGGTATATATGTTCTATGTGCGCCATTTCTATGTCAAGTTTGAGTCTTTTACTTTCAGTTTTGTACACCAGCTGGAAATGCTTTTTGTTTTGTTTATGGAAAATATATTTTACAGCAGTTTAGATGGTTCAATAATTCTCTACACTATACGTGCTTGTTTTGTCACAACCTGAAATTAGGCAAACTATTCCAATTTTAGCAACCAGGAAATGACGGCGCCATTTCTGCATAGTGCAGCTTTAAACAGTTTCCGGGTGGATATTCTATATATATATATTTTTTTTTAATTAGTCCACTGTTGATACAGTCCCGGTGTTGTGCATGTCAAGTTTTCAAGATATTGGCATTTTGCATTATCATGATGTGACCAGTGACAGTTTAATTTTTTTGTTTTTTTGTCTGATATCTTTAACGTGACTGCAGACATGCAAAACATTTTGGGACTGTATCGACAATGGTCTGTAATGAACTCAGCCCTATCCAACTTCCTCACCTTTCAAAAATGGGATTCCCTCACCTCATAGTGACTGTCTTGTCACATGATCAGTCAGTGGGAAAGTGATACACAACCATTCCTGGATGCTCTTTTAGAGGATGGATTTATGTCTATACAGTCAGTGACCTGGAAACTGTTTACATTACTTCATCTCAAATCCCTGGATAGCTTTATTCCTAGGCAGGCCTGGTTACAGAAGTGGGACACTTTGTGAGGCCTTACTGGCAGGCCTTGGCTAATGGAAACTGCTGAATCATAAACCTATTTTCAGGCTGCAGCAAGCATCCTCTTCAAGCATGATGTCACTCCTACTACTAGTGTTATACAAGCATCCTCTTCAAGCATGATGTCACTCCTACTACTAGTCTTATACAAGCATCCTCTTCAAGCATGATGTCACTCCTACTACTAGTGTTATACAAGCATCCTCTTCAAGCATGACGTCACTCCTACTACTAGTGTTATACAAGCATCCTCTTCAAGCATGACGTCACTCCTATTACTAGTGTTATACAAGCGTTTGTAGAGTTCTTGCTGGAAAGATTCTGGCAACTAAAACAGTTTTGATTTTCAGGTTCAAAGAAGAAACCAGGAACGCGAAACAATTCACCGTCTCCTGTCCCGAAACCCAGGCAGTCTGAGGCATCAGAGTCAGGTGTGTTTGCCTTCTAGTGCCTGTCTGTCTTGGTCTGGTGTGATGCACCGTGGGTGTGGGTGGATGTTTTTTTTTTTTTTTTGCGGTTTTCCATAGCTCTGAATGGAGACTCACTGCTTTGCGTTTCAGAGGGGGCTACAGCCGATTCTGTGCAGCAGCGACGTCAGTATCGCAGGCAGAATCGGGAAACGTCTTCAGGTTACAAGCGTTTTAATTTTGTGTTCCCCACCTCACCCCATCTTTTTTTTCCTAACCCACTCTGTGTCCGTCTCGTCTTGCACCCTCGTCTTGTGGGTCTTGAAGCTGTGCCCTAATCCCCATCTAGGTGCTTTTTTTTGTATAAAAAAAAAAAAAAAAAAACATCCACATGCTGCTGCTGGGAAATGACGTGTGCTGTTTTCTTTCGGATTGGTAACAGAGGCTGGATCATCATCATCCTCAGAAGGTGAGGGGTCCAAGAGGCCGGGTGGGGGGCCAGTGGCGAGGAACGGGGATGTCAGGCGGCGGCGCAGTCACTCGCCCTCCCCCAGGAGACGACACCGGGACGGCTCCCCCAGGTCAGCTACGGACAGTTCTCTCATGCAGTCATGAATATAGATTTCGGACCTTTTTCCCACACCAACAAGACACACACACACACACACACACTGTCTGTCCCACATGCATTCCTCATGTAAGTCTTTGTTTTCCCTCTACAGAAAAAGACGCTCTCCTTCCCCCGGAGGACGCAGATCTCCCCCAAGACGTCGCAGATCTCCCTCTCCTCCTAGGCGCAGGTAAAAGACTTAACGCCTTGTTTTAGGTTCCCTCATTACTGAGAATTCTCCAGAATTCAGTGCACCACACCTGAGATTCAAAGAATAACTTGTCTCTGTTTCCCCAGGTCTCCCTCTCCACCACCTCGCAGACGCTCCCCCTCCCCCAGACGGTACTCTCCCCCCATCCAGCGGCGATACAGCCCCACTCCCCTGGGCCCACAGAAAAGAAGGCTATCAGGGTCTCCCTCTCCCAAACGCCTATCCCCGGTGCCCAAGCGCCGTCCCTCCAGGTCCCCTAAGCGCAGGAGTCCCCCTCCCCAAAAGAGACGCACACCTCCCTCATCCACCTCTCCCCCCAGACACAAGAGAAGCCCCATGCTCCCATCCAACCGACCAGGCCGGGACACTCGCTCCCCCCCCCCTGCTCACAGTAACCGCCTGTCCCCTTCCCCTGCCAACCGTGGCCGAACCAGTCCTCAGGGGCGCTTTGACACCTCTCCACCTGGCCAGAGGCCCCCCTCACACGGCAACAGGGCAATCCGCAGGGTGTCCCGGACACCAGAGCCCCGCAAGAACCAGAGGTAAGCAGCCTCTAATTGGTCTTATTAGCATAATAGCTTCTGCTGCACAACAATAACTCCCACCACTATTTTTAGATGTACGCTGAGTGTACAAAACATTAGGAACACCTTTCTAACATTGAGCTGCACCCCCTTTTGTCCTCAACCGCCTCAATTCGTTGGGGCATGGACTCTACAAGGTGTCGAAAGCATTCCACAGGGATGCTGGCCCATGTTGACTCCAATGCTTTTCCATAGTTGTCAAGTTGGCTGGATGTCCTTTAGTTCATGGACCATTCTTGATACACACGTGAAACTGTTGAGGATGAAAAACCCAGCAGCGTTGAAGTTCTTGACACATTCAAACCGGTGCGCCTCACACCCACCATACTCCATTCAAAGGCACTTAAGTAGTTTGTCTTGCCCAGTTACCCTCTGAATGGCACACATACACACTTCATGTCTCAAATGTCTTGAGGCTTAAAAATGCTTTAACTTGTCTACTCCCCTTCATCTACACTGGTAAAAAAAAAAAAAAAAAAAGGGGGGATCAAAGCTTTCACCTGGTCAGTTTGTCATGGAATGAGCAGGTGTTCCTGATGTTTTGTACATTCAGTGTACGTTCCAGATATCACACGTTTTCTCTCCGGTTTCTCCTTATCAGAGCCTCTCAGAGCCCCCAGCCGATGAGGAGAGTGTCATCAAGGTCACCGTCTGGTTCCCCTAAACTAGGAGCCCTGAAGCGGCCAGCTTCAGGCTCCCCCTCTCCAGGCCACTCAGCCAGTGGATCCCCACCTGCACCCCCGGCTAAAAAGGCCAGCAGTGGCTCTGGCAGCCCTTCTCCAAACAAGGTGAGTCTTTAAAGCTGCTATCTGTTAATAGTATGGCGTGAGATTAAACATTTTGTTTGACTCAACTAAGTGGCTAGATAGAGGATTTCTCCTGTGAGTAAAAGCTGGTGTGTGTGTTTCTGGGCACCAATACCATAACTTGTTGGAAGACTGAAGAGGTTTAACCAATGAAGGTCATCATGCCTTCTGCTTGGCCCCACTCACTAAATGCCAACGAAATACTTACTCACTCGTGGTATTGCTTTGTAATCCCCATCTCAGAATTCTGACACCGAGCCTGGAGGAAAGAAAAACAAGAAGAAGAAGAAGGAAAAGAAACACAAGAAGGAGAAGAAGCATAAGAAGCACAAGAAACACAAGAAGGAGAAGTGTGATGTGCCGGTTGCTGCTGGGGATGACCAGGAGAACCAGGGGATGGAGGGGGATGCAGACTCCAACCCAAAAAAGGTGAAGTCTACTCTTCTGATTTACTGAGGGGTTTTAGCATGCTTCACATATCATCTGCGCCTTGCATCTAAGCATTTCATTCAAGATTAACAAAGTCAGACAAGGTTGTAGAAGTTCACTTGTGCACCATCAGCTATTGTATTCCTTTATTCTGTTACTATGATGAAGCATGCTGCAGCATCATACCACCTACCTTGCAACGTAACCGAAATATGATATAATTAATGCTACCTTTCCTTAAGGAATCAGACAGTGAAGTAGAAGAGTGTCTGGACGACCTGGAGAAGCACCTGAGAGAGAAGGCACTGCGTTCCATGAGGAAAGCTGGAAAGCTGTCCCCTCCACTGTCCTGAGAAGCCCGGTCACTCCCCTCCCTCTTTCTCCTCCCTTTTTCTCCTTTCCTGGTTTTCCCTTTGTTTAGAATTTTTCGTTAACCTTGTTCAGCTTTAGAATGTACAAATTGTTTATTCTTTAGTTTTTGTTTTCTTTTTACGGGTTTGGTAATCTATTGAAATATATTTTTTATCAAGAGCTTGATATGTCATGCGAGATCTCCCAATTAATATTATTTTCTAATTGTGTGTTATTGCTTATATCCAAACTGTAAAACTATCTTTGTTGGACCCCTTAATTTTCAAGATAAGATCAGGGATGGGAACGGTTTAATTATGATGCTTGCATTGTACAAGTTTCTCATACTACGACATGCAAAATATTTGACTTTGGGAATTTAGGATTGCATGTGCAGCTAGCGTGACTCTGCTCTGATGTGCATGAAATGGACTGTAAACAAAAGCAAATACACAGATCAAAGCTGTCACTTTTCCCTTTTGTCAGCAGGCATTGTATCGTATTGCTATGCTGTTTGCTCTCTAAAATGGGGAATGAATCCAAACAGTCTTTTTCCCTTTTTTGTTATGTAATAGAGGTGTTTGGCCTTCCAGAAAATTCTGGCTTTGAAAAAGTCTACACAAGTTTAAAAAGAACTGGATTTTTCATGAGGATTCTGACCTCACCAGAGAGCCGGGGTTTGATTTCCCACATGGGTTGATATGCAGTCATACTTTGAGTTCACACTGGTCCACTCTTTTGCTTTGATCTATCCATTTTTGTGGGACTGCTATTTGACTTGTATTTAAAAACTCCTGCTCTTGTCATCCTTTCAGAATTAAAAGATTTTTTTATATTAAAACTAAAGTGATTGTTGTATATTCTAAATTCATGGTTAAGGCCTGTCTCAGAAAACAGGGTTGGCCACTCAAAATAAATCTCTTAGATATAAAGTCCCCTGTTTTTAGAGGACCTACGTTGGTCTGGTTCAAGTTCCCACTGACATTTTCGCTTATAAATTGATCTGTGGGCACCGTAGATCAAAATGGCTTGCATTGAGCGATAGCCCTGGATACCACTGACACGCTAGTCTATTTTTTGCGTAGGATGCGAAATCTGAAACCAGTTGGGATGTCCACAGATCGATGGAATGTCCCTCCTACCATTTTCATTCGCTCTTCCGACTGTCCAACTCCTGGCTGAACCCTACGTCACAGCCACTGACAAAGCACATCCCTGCAATCCTTACATTGTAGCGCAGCAGGAGCGAATTTCATCACTATAGCACATTCAGAGATTGATTTATAGCCATTAATCAAAAAAAAAAAAAAAAAAAAACCTTTTTTTTTTAGCAGGAACACTTTCATAGATGGACAAGATTTGTATGAGGTTGAAGGTGAGTTCCTAATGAGTTCAGGAAGCCAAGCTAGAGCTCAGATGCGGGCAGATGTTTTGATCAAGAGCCCTTCAGAAAATATGCACATTTTCTCTAAACATAATTTGTATTTTACAGTTATAAGGAACGTGAACTCTTATAGTTAGTGGTTTTATAATTTGGTTATGCTATTTAAAAAGCATATGTCATTTTAAGCCTTATAGTTTTGTTGAATATGAAATGCGTCTATTTTTATGCAGTTGAAGTGGGAAGTCTACGTACACTTACGTTGGAGTAATTAAAACTTGTTTTTCAACCACTCCACAAATTTCATGTAAACAAACTATAGTTTCGGCAAGTCGGTTAGGACATCTACTTCGTGCATGACAAGTAATTTTTCCAACAATTGTTTACAGACAGATTATTTCACTTATAATTCACTATCACAATTCCAGTGGGTCAGAAGTTTACATACAGTAAGTTGACTGTGCCCTTAAACAACTTGAAAAATTCCAGAAAATGTCATGGCTTTAGAAGCTTCTGATGGATGAAGCTTGTGGATGTATTTCAAGGCCTACCTTCAAACTCAGTGCCTCTGCTTGACATGGGAAAATCAAAAGAAATCCGCCAAGACCTCAGAAAAAACGTTGTAGGCTTTCACAAGTCTGGTTCATCCTTGGGATTCATTTCCAAACGCCTGGAGGGACCACATTCATCTGTACAAACAATAGTACGCAAGTAAAAACACCATGGGACCAGGCAGCTGTCATACCGCTCAGGAAGGAGAAGCGTTCTGTCTCCTAGAGATGAACTTTGGTGCAAGTCAATAACAACAACAGCAAAGGACCTTGTGAAGATGCTGGAGGAAACAGGTGCAAAAGTATCTATATCCACAGTAAAACGAGTCCTATATCGACATAACCTGAAAGGCCGCTCGGCAAGGAAGAAGGAAGAAGCCACTGTTCCAAAAAAGCCAGACTACGGTTTGCAACTGCACATGGGGACAAAGATCGTACCTTTTGGAGAAATGTCCTCTTATCTGATGAAACACAAATAGAACTGTTTGGCCATAATGACCATCGTTATGTTTGGAGGGAAAAGAGAGAGGCTTGCAAGCCGACGAACACCATCCCAACCGTGAAGCGCGGGGGTGGCAGCATCATGTTGTGGGGGTGCTTTGCTGCAGGAGGGACTGGTGCACTTCACAAAATAGATGGCATCATGAGGGAGGAAAATTGTGGATATATTGAAGCAACATCCTGACATCAGTCAGGAAGTTAAAGCTTGGTAGCAAATGGATCTTCCAAATGGACAATGACCCCAAGCATACTTCCAATGTTGTGGCAAAATGGCTTAAGGACAACAAAGTCAAGGTATTGGAGTGGCCATCACAAAGCCCTGACCTCAATCCTATAGAACATGTGTGGGTAGAACTGAAAAAGTGTGTGCGAGCAAGGAGGCCTACAAACCTGACTCAGTTACACCAACTCTGTCAGGAGGAATGGGACAGAATTCACCCAACTTATTGTGGGAAGCTTGTGGAAGGCTACCCAAAACGTTTGACCCAAGTTAAACAATTTAAAGGCAACGCTACCAAATACTAATTGAGTATATGTAAACTGACCCACTGGGAATGTGATGAAAGAAATAAAAGCTGAAATAAATCATCTGCTATTATTCTGACATTTCACATTCTTAAAATACAGTGGTGATCCTAACTGACCCAAGACAGGGAATTTTTACTCGGATTAAATGTCAGGAATTGTGAATACTAAATGTATTTGACTAAGGTGTATGTAAACTTCCGACTTCAACTGTATGTACTGTGTGCTTGTGTCCTCAAGTGACTCAACATCAGCATTTTATAACTTTTTTTACCAGAAAGGTGAGATTTTAAGCTTTCTTGGAGTATGCAGCATTACTAGTTAATGTTTATGGTACACTCGTGATAATTACTTTTGGGGATTACATTTTAGATTAAGAGGATAAAATGATATGTAAATTTGAATTGTGCAGCATGAAATAATAGCAGGGGTACTGAGTGGTGTGCATTGCTAATAATCATCCACCACACTAAGGCCATAGTGTGTATTAGTAAAGACCGCCAGAGTAGTGACTGCTGCTCCCTTGGCTTAATTTTTGTCCTGTTGGGATGCTTGATGGGTCTGTGAGCAGCTGCTCTAGGGTTTTGGCGAGTCCTAGGTAGAAAGCACCTTCAAGCATGCTGGGGGCAGATACATTGAATGGTTTTACAATCAGCACTGATATGTAGGCAAACGGGATAGGCACACCATGTCATAGTAGACCTATTAGGCACCTTGGCCAAACTGCTTGTCCTGTCCAATACATTTTTATAAATGGTACAGTACTATTACAGTTTTACAATGCCATGCTGTACTAGTTCAACTCGAGATTGAAACCTATCCACTGTAGAGAGCCTGATTACCTGATAGGGCCATTTTCTCTCATCTCTCAGAGCTATGACTCATATGACCTTATTACAAATGTAAAAAATATACCATAAATGGACAAAAGTCTATTCTGAAGTTAATATAATGTACTAGATGTGAGTCATGTAAGTGTTTCAGTTACTGTAAAACCAACTTCTCTGTTATGGTTAATGCTTTTGTTGTAACACCTGCTCCAGAGGCGGCCCGACACAGGCAGTGTGAGGACATTGAGCAAGCTGCTGCTACACCAGCATTGCTGCCAGGGGGAGTTGAGCCAGCTACCCAGTCTCTTATAGGTTATCAATAAAATGTCAGGTCACTGGCCATTTCTGAGAGGATTCTAACTGGAGATATATCTCAGGTCCTTCTATACTGCCACCTACTGGTTGGATGAGTTTAGACGTCTCAGGCCCATCATCTCTCAGGCAGGCTCCTCCAATGCCAGGGCCGTCACTTCCAGGCTAACCTAATGTACCAGGCCTAAACAAAACGCCTGAGCAGCGTGTCCTAATTTCTGGTCCTGGCGAGAGGCTGGCCGGAGGTTATCTTCTGTACTGTTCAACCAATCCAGTAAATATGGAGGAGTTAAGATCGACTGTCGCCTGGTTAATGTACAAAAGCAGAAGGATCTCTCCCACTTCCCCTGAAAACCGGTTTGTTCAACCCCGCTGAGGGTGCATCGGGCCTAACACAAGGAGCAGAGTATTTTTCCCCCTTCTGTTTACCACAGAGAGGATAGCGTCCAAACGACTGACAACTCACGATATGAACCGTACATAGTGTTGCTTGGCGAGCACCGTTTCCCCACGGCCCTGTTAAAGTTACGGCAAAGGAAGTGTCTAGCTAGGACCCTAGCTCTGCAGTTCTTTACATCTGCTATCCAACACAACAGATTACAAATACATTTCAAGCTAAAACGTTGCACATGAATTATACTAGAATGATAGTTTAAATGAAAAAGGTATACTTTTATTTCCCTTTTGACCCACATTTTAATCGCATAGACAATCAGGGGAAATCCAGAATATCAAAGTGTCAGTTAAACACAAGCACTACGATCCCTGCAAAAAGTGTAATACCACAGATAGAACGAGATAAAAAAGATATAAAAAAATCTTTGGTAATACTATGCTACACATTCATTCTGCCATTTTCATTCAACGCTGAAAACTCCTCCCACCAGTAGGTGGTAGTATAGTCAAATCATTGAGGGGTCCTGGTATTGGAGATGGGCCTGCCTGAGAGACGATCGGCTTGAGAGATTGTCTGCAGTTAGACTATTGATTTTAGATATAGATATTGGGAATAATGGACAGCACCATGTCTATTGCAATGATATTTTATGTATATTCAATTCAAGAGCCTAATCTCAAGACCTGGAGGTCATTAGGTAATGTGTTCTGTTTGAAGGGAAATTGTGCATATATCCACCCAATTCTCAGACCATGCATACACAGTACGCAAAACTTCTAGTTGATCAACTGTATTGCAAAAAAAAAAGTGGGGACATGGAGGTGTTTGATGAACTGGAATTATAATAATAGTAGGCTAATAAAACAACGTAGGCCTAATGATAAAGCAGATGCCTTTGCCATTGGTAAGGAGATCACATAGCAGCATATCGCCTATAGATATTTTTTATTTTACTATACAATGTGTACAAAATATTAGTAACACCTTTCTAATATTGAGTTGCACCTCCCCTTTTTGCACGCAAAACAGCCACAATTTGTCGGGGTATGGACTGTTGAAAGCGTTCCACTGGAATGCTGGCCCATGTTGACTCTAATGCTTCCCACAGTTTTTTATATTTTTTATTGATGTAGTTCTGTCCTTGAGCTGTTCTTGTCTATTAATGTTTTGTATTATGTAATGTTTCATGTTTTGTGTTTGCACCAGGAAGAGTAGCTGCTGCTTTTGCAACAGCTAATGGGGATCCTAATAAAACACCAAAAAAATACCAATACCAAAATGTGCGGCCAGTGTTTGGAACTGGCTATGTGCATGCACTTTTTTTTAAGTCACTGAAAAGGTTTTATACATTCTGCCCACACCTACAGAAAAGTACAATTTTTTGCCATTGTGCTTTCTTTTAGAAACGGTCATGGCCCAGTTCCAACATCTACAAATCATACAGTAAATGAGGGCGTTTTTGTTACCATAAAAGGTGACTGGAGGGCGTTTTCCAGGCGGGGTTGTAACGGTCATTCACGAGGGCAGAAATATAGTGTGCCTCTGATTTATCAATGATAATGTTGCGTGCAACAGTTTGATAAACGACAATAATTTGTTGTGCACGGAAATCCTGTAGAGATACCGAAGAGTCAAAGGGACGGGCTGCACCAATAGCACACTACTCTTGCCATCTTTGTGCTTGACTTTCTCCTCCCACCACTCTTGTGTGAGAATTGCAGCGAGCCACCAGCCTAGGAAAATCGGTTATCCGAATACTCCGTGGAAAGGGGGTGGCAAAGAAGAGCGATTAGGCTGAAGATAACTGTTTGGTGGGGAAAGACGATTTCGTTTGGAAAAGTTTCTAAAGTTTAGTTCACAATGTCTTTGTCGGTACCCCAGAATGGAATCAAGGCGGATAACGAGCCCGTTATCGAGCTCTTTGTGAAGGTACGTTCCAGAATAGATTCTCCAGCAGCCTGTCTGTCGCATTGTGAAAAGTTTGTTCTTGACTGTATTTATCTAAATAATAATTGTACGTAGATGTTAGGCCTAAATTAACAAATGCATTTAGTCGGGCACGTTTTTGGGGGGGTACCGGTATAAAGTGAACATATAAGCTACTTTTCTTTCTTGGAGTGCATAGGACAGTGAATACGTGTGCTGTCGTTATTGATGTACCAATTGGTTGTATTATATTGTTGCCATTTGCTTTCAAAAACTGTTTCTTGAAGTACTGCGCATACAGAAGTCAAATAGTCTTTCAAATTGCGCAGGGGATCAGTTTTCCCAAACGTTTTACGATTTTTAACAATTCGACTATAGGTTCGATTTTGAGACCATCCATGGCCATGTGGGTTTGTCAGACGTGTAGGGCGGATACCGCGGCTCTGTGCTCTTCCCATCATCTTGAGAAGGAGAAAAGGCAACCATCCTACTTTTTAAATGTGCCTCGATTTTATGTAAAGAAACTAAGCGTGAATTATACATGTAAAGATTAACGATAGTTTATTAAACAGTGCAACATTGTAGCATTCACTCTATCGAAACGATAGTGTAGCACCGCCACCGGGTGGTCGCACGCTGGTCGAAACAATGTATCCGCCCTATTGAAATACAATATTTCCAGCCTGTCAAAAAGGGGATATCTGTAAGGTTTGGAAGGAGATGGGAGATGGAAGAAACACTTTTGATATTTGTCAATTGGAGAGAGTTGCAATATATTTACAATTATTGACCTTTTGTCCTGTTTAGGCTGATAATGGTAGGGGTGTGGTGCAATGAAACAGGCTTTCCCCTCAAGTTTATAAGAAATTGGTGACTCAATAGCTTGGCAATTTCACAGAAAATACTCAGAAGTATTTGGCTTCCAGTCTTAAATGTTTCCTTTTTCTCCATTTCCAAGTCTGCCAAAATGAGGATACCTCCCCTTTAGTTGGCATGTATTGGGGATGAAGTAATACAGCTTGTTGTAGTGATGGTCTCTGTAAGGAAGCTATAGCTAGCTCTTTGACGTTGCATTTCAATATTGTAAAGTTACTCAATTTAAAAGGGTATATTATGCAATAGAAAGTTTGGGACATCACAGGCTGATATCTGACCTGGAATAGGACTTTAATGTTTTATAGGGTGTTTCTCAATGTGCATACTACCTGCTCCACACTCTCATGCTCCAAGTGCATTCTCCAAGGATGTTCTCTTGAGCAAGTTTATTATTATTATTTTTTACCTTTATTTAACTAGGCAAGTCAGTTAAGAGCATATTCTTATTTTACAATGACGGCCTACCCCGGCCACACCCTCCCTAACCAGGAAGACGCTGGGCCAATTGTGCGCCGCCCTATGGTACTCCCGATCGCCGCCTGTTATGATACAGCCCGGGATCGAACCAAGGTCTGTAGTGACGCCTCTAGCACTCAGATGCAGTGCCTTAGACTGCTGCGCCACTCAGGAGCCAGCTTGTTAGGACAAGGGCGTGGAGAACGCATAAAACATTTAATTGAGAAGCACTCACACTCCCCCTACTGTATTACCTCACGCTGCATCTCCCCATTCACTGAACCGTATTCCAGCCACGACAATGGCAACAATAGAGACTAAACAAGATGTACACAAAGCAAACGTTTTACTTCATAACTATCTGCTAGCTACTGTATATGTGAATAGTAATAATGTAGCTAACCAGCTAGTATAACAGGCAAAAATGACCTAAAACCAATGTTATCCAAGGTCCATTCTTCATGGGTAGCTAGCTAACAATTCTTTGTGCCTATCTGCCTAGTTAACAGTGATAGCGAGCCAGTTAGCTCTATTATCTTACTATGGGCTTACGACCTACAATGAGTATTGTAGGCAGGGAACCATGACAAAATTAACACAGCATGTATTTATTAACGTAGAAAGATAAAATATTGTACTCAGGCTACATATGAGATGTGAATAGGCAACATTTCATTCTCAAGTCTGAGTAAATTTTCTCTCGCTTCAGCTCAAGTAATGGCCACCGTTGATTTCAAGAGAATTTGCATAATTATATAATTTTTACGTGGCTGCGTCATATTTCTTTGTATACTTTCCATTGAAGCTTGCATTGATGCATGCTTCAAAATATGTAAAAAATGGAGTAACATTTGATAAGTGCCCTCTGCTCTGTTTCGCATACTTTGATTTGGACTTTCGCGTGCTCCAAATTGGGTGCTTGTAGCACAGTAGTATGCATTTTGAGACACCTATTGACTCCCATCAATCCTGTTTGTGACCCGGGAAGCTTTTTATTCTCTTCTGCCTGTTGCTTGGCAGAGTAGGAGAGGGAAAACAGGGTGAGGTGGTGGAACATCAGTGGGGTGAGGGTGTTTGGGAGCCTGAATTAAATTAGGGAAAAAAAACTACACGAGGCCTTGATCCTGAAACCAAGCTTTATTGGTGATGTAAACTCACTGCCTCCTTCTGAGCAGTATTTCACTGGTGATTATGATCATCTCTGGTTATGATGCTGACAGTGTGATCTAGATACATGTGGCTCTGTTCTGCGTCATGCTACAGTTCTCTTGATGTGCCATAGGCCCATTTGAAGTCCCTGTCCTGTGACTGTTGAATTTGTATAATCTCTTCTCTTTATTTTCAACTCTTAATTTTGCAGCTTTTCTCTTATTGAATTGAACTTTGACATTGTCCTTTTTGCCAGTGGATATTTTTGCCTCAGTGGATAGACATGAACTTTATCTGCCCGTTCCCAAAAGCATTTGGCGATTGACCCTAAGCCAGCACGCTTCGAGGACATAACCTTGGAGTACTGCGTGTTTTAGGAGTCAACCAGCGCACCACTAACAGGGAGGTGTTAGTGATAGCTAGCTAGCTACCTACCTCAGTCAGCCATCCCTCGCTGCATACAGGAGCAGTTACATCATCCCAGGTGACTTTATATGTTGCTACAACCGCTTCCCAGCCCAACCCTCTCTTGTGCTATGTGTGCTCTCTCTGTAGTGCTTGTGTACACAAGATCGTCCCCCATTGTCCGTGTTTGTTTCTGTCAGCGTGTGCGCACAGCAAGGGAGACTTTGATATGTGGCACGTTCTCTCCCTACAGCCTATCCATTGCTCTGTGTAGAGGCAGACATGTAACTCACCCATTATTGATGCTCCAGGATGTCCATCATTGTTCCCGCTCTGCTGCTTTAAACACAGGCAGACATCTTAGGCAATGAGGCAGGCGTGCACGTTGCCATAGGCACCACACAAACGGTGGCCACTGGGAACAGCTGATAAGGCTCACTGTGTGCTCTCTGCATGGACTGGCGTAGTGGCTCCTGATCCCCATTCATCATCCTGCTAGCGTCTGAGGGGAGAGACTTTAGTGCCTTTTGAAACTAGCTGACCCACCTAGATTGTGATGATGATATAAGGTTATTGCCCGCTTTAAATCTACCTGCTGCAGTGTGTACTGTTGTCTTACAAGGTTTCTATGGAAACAGTTTTGATTGTAGAGGTGAGTTGTAGAAGTGAGTTCAGGCCTTGAGGTTTTATTAAAGGGGAATTGCAGAATTAACCTGATGTAAAATCCACCCTTGAGCCCCTGCGATGGCTGATGGCCTGGCTGGTGCCAGTCTACAATTTGAAAATCCATCAGTAAAGAGGATCATTTTTGTCCGCTCATAGAAGCAATACAGTTTTATATTATTTTTATTTATCAGGGGGTGCTGCAATTCTATCCATTTTGCTGTAGGGTGGAGATACTTATTTGCAGTTTTATAGCTAGTTTCCTGCAATTCTACACCATTTGCCATGCCTTATGCATTGTTAATATATCTGATTGAGAGTGACTAACAAAATCGAAAGCCCTGCGTGCCCGGTCGGTATTCGGCCATGATAACTGGCTAGATTAACTTAACAATCAAAATTGTTAGCTGACATGGCTAATTGAGTGACTGTCAGTAGCTAGGTTTCCTTCCAATTGGCGACAGTTGCCTACTCTGGAAGGCACATTTGCAATATGCGCTCTAGCCAACAGCTCATAGATACTGTGCGGGTAGGCTAGTCTACATGATGAGATGATTATGGACAAAAGAGAGATTAATTTTATTTGTCAAACGGCAGTCCAACATCGCTCATCATGTCACCAGAATAAGACCGTCGATATTTATATTGAAAAAGAGCATCAAGCTCATCATATGAGAAAAGAGCATCAAGCTCATATTCAATCTGTAGCCCAATAAACTGCATGGTTTTCAGAGTCGCAGTGGGAGGACCACACAACATACAGTAATATCGTTTGACTCTAAGTTTACTTCAATATGATGGTTATATCAATATTAGTGCTTAATTGTGTTTCCGCCGCCATTTTCCACATACTTATTTTACAGACACAAACAAATCCCATGTCGAACAATATAGTGTGTCTCTCCCCCCCCCCCCCCCCCAGTATGACTTTACTCACATAACTGGATGGAAATAACAAGAGAAACGGCTGATACACAACTACATTTTGAAATTGCACTTTGTGTTCTATTCTAACTCTCAACAGTAAGTTGAAATCCAGATGGCGGGCCTACAAAATTGGGGCATGGGCCACAAGTTGCCCATCACTGCTCTGTGGGTGTATATCAACATTCCAATGTGTCATCTCTGCTAGTTTAAGTTATGGGCCATTGTGTACAGAGAAATTGGCATAGTAGGCAATTTAACCATTCACAGCCTTTTTACTTGCATTCTTGCACATATTGCAAATTATCAGCAGTGATAATTTTGAATCCATTTTCACATTCACTCTGTTGGAAATGCTTACAAATTGGAACATAACTCAAACTAGCAGAGATCCCACTCTAGAACTTATGATATGCCAAAATCATGGTCTTGTTTTGTGAGGAATCACCCACTGGCTAATTTAATTAAACTGACTAAACGTTCCTGGTGAAGGCGTTGTAGACTGTAAAGGTTTTCTTTGAACGCATTGACAGATGGTGCTAGAGTAATGACTAAGTGACTATTATGAAGTTCCTTTAAGGAGACTGCACTGTTCATCATATGCACTAATCACTTTGGTTTGACCCTCCAGCACTGGACAGGAAGTGTGGTAATCTTTCCTTGATGACCCATATTACCATAAGACTTAGGGCATCGCTCATCGATAGGCACACAAATGCACAATGACCCAGCACCCCAATATCATGCTAAATTACTGTATGGAACAGAAAGCAATACAGAACTCCACATATGAACTCCGAAAGGATATGCTTTCATCTTTAGTTTGTATGCTGGCTCTCTGCCAGCAGGTGTGCCAAGGCTGGGATAAAGGCACACCTCCACCTCCCACCAATGAGGAAGGCATAGAATCCATGGATTCTATTTCCATGGATGAAAGCATTGCAAATAAACATCGAAAGTAATCCATTCTTATGTCCCGTGGCTGGAAGGGGGTCCGTCTGTATTTTTGTGTTACTCAGAGAGAATCACATGGAAACTATGGCGACAGAGCCCAATTATGTACCAGTCACTGGTTTTTAAAGAACCCCTTGCAGGGATGTCCACCCAGGACAAAATCCTAAAGGTCAACACACTTCTCCCTCAGTCTCAGGCCAGAGAGACATCACGAAAAGAGCTGCTCACGTCCTATACTTCCCTCCATGTACTGTCTGGCTGTGTGACTCCATGTCATGTGAAATATGCCATCATAGGATAATAATAGTTTGGTATGAGAATTATTAGGAACAGCTTGTACACGGGCAAAAACAGGATATGTTTAGTTGACTTTTTCTTGATGTCTTGGCAACTCTGTCCTCTTTTGCCTCTGCTTAGTCATACCTTTCTGTTGTAATTGTCTAAAAATGCAAGATCCACAGTTTTACACGCTCTGGGTTAACCATCAATACGTTGTTTGTGTCGCTGCAGTAACTTTAACTTGTGTCACAAGTATATACCTGTATCAACTTGACTTCAGCTGGTAGCATTCTACATGTCAATCTCCATTTGCCACTTGTTTGCA
Organism: Salvelinus alpinus; assembly: GCF_045679555.1. Taxonomy (NCBI): domain Eukaryota; kingdom Metazoa; phylum Chordata; class Actinopteri; order Salmoniformes; family Salmonidae; genus Salvelinus; species Salvelinus alpinus. The sequence continues at coordinate 80,249,684 of NC_092094.1, forward strand.
TAATTACTTTGAGTATAACACATTCTTTCTCCCCAGAGTGGCACAAAGGCAAATGAGTAGCCCGTTTTACAATTTTTAAATTTTTTATAGTAAAATCAATATAGCAGTTTATTCTCTCCAAGCACTATTATGCTGCAGTCAGCATCGTGAGTTTAATGGTCTGTAACTGGTCTGTTGTGCAGTACTGTAGCTGTGAGTGCTTCATCATTAAAAACTGTTAGGACTGGGCCTCGGCCAAATGGACACAGCAATGTAACACAAGATGAGGGGGGTGTTATAATCAGGGCTGTCCCCAACAAACAAAAAAATCTTTGTCGACCGAAAGTCATCTGTTCTTTCGAAAAATGTGAACTTGTATTTTTTTCGTATACACTCCCCATGTTTAAAAAATAAAATAAAATCAACTATATGCATTGAGCTTATGGTTTGATGAAATAAGAAAAATGCCTCGAGGGCACCAGAAATATAGATAACCAGAAGAGGAAAAACCTTAACCTGAGCCAACTATTCTCCTCCTGCTGGCTTTGGCAGATTCGGCCATTACTCTCCTGAAGTTGCAGGTAATAGTCTACACGAGGAGTCGGCACCCTTTCTCATGTGGAATGACCATTTATCTTACCATTTCTACCGATCTGCGTGTCAATTAAGGTTTTCAGATGCACATTTATAAGAATGTCTTCATATCTCAATCATTGTCATGTGGTTAATAAAAATAGATACCGAAAAAGTAACTTCTCTTGCAACTATGTAAAAATAGCCTACATAAAGCAAACAAATAAAAACATTGCAGCCTGCAGGTAGGAAATATCCTGATTAAAAAAAAAATATATATATATATATATAAAAAAATTGTGTGTGTAAATACATGTTCTAATAATTGAGCCAACAGTTGTTGCCTTCTCACCAAGCTGCTTGCCTATTGTCCTGTAGCCCATCCCAGCCTTGTGCAGGTCTACAATTTTATCCCTGATGTCCTTACACAGCTCTCTGGTCTTGGCCATTATGGAGAGGTTGGAGTCTGTTTGATTGAGTGTGTGGACAGGTGTCTTTTATACAGGTAACGAGTGGAGAACAGGAGGGCTTCTTAAAGAAAAACTAACAGGTCTATGAGAGCTGGAATTCTTACTGGTTGGTAGGTGATCAAATACTTATGTCATGCAATAAAATGCAAATTAATTACTTAAAAATCATACAAAGTGATTTTCTGGATTTTTGTTATAGATTCCGTCTCTCACAGTTGAAGTGTACCTATGATAAAAAATTACAGACCTCTACATGCTTTGTAAGTAGGAAAACCTGCAAAATCGGCAGTGTATCAAATACTTGTTCTCCCCACTGTATATATATTTCTATAAGTCACATTGGCTGCACATGGCCTGTCTGCAATGAATTTGAAACATTGTATCAACTTTTAACTTCTTGGTCCAGCCCAACCTTGCCTAGCGAACTTGCAACATTGTGTAACAAATTCTGGGCCCTCAGTTTCCCATGCCAGTGAGCTTGGGACAGACACAGCTGTAAGCTATTTGCGCAAGGTATACGAAGCAGCGCTTGACTTGGGCAGGAGCTCACCGGAGCTGAGTACCAGCACCTAATTTTCTAGTGCTTGAGCTCCTGTTCCTCTTATAGAATACTAGCTCAAAATTATTGTCCTGCACCTAAAATATATAACAGTAGCAGCACCCAAAATGAGTACCGGAACCTATTTCAGTCCAATGAGTACCGGAACCTATTTCAGTCCAAGTCAAGCATGACATTTTCCACTTTCACGCTGAGTGGTTATCGAAAGGGAGAGCGCGTAACCATTTTTCAAATGCATTGAGAGACTATTGTAATTCTCAATGGATGTAAAAACTGACTTTGCTTGCTGTTTTGAAGAGAATAATAGTGAAGACATTAACTATGAACTAACACATGGAATCATGCAGTAACCAAAAAGTGTTAAACAAATCAAAATATATTTTATATTCAAATTGCCACCCTTTGCCTTGATGACAGCTTTGCACACTCTTGGCGTTCTCTCAACCAGCTTCATGAGGTAGTCACCTGGAATTCATTTCAATTAACAGGTGTGCCTTCTTAAAAGTTAATTTGTGGAATTTCTTTCCCTTTTTAATGTGTTTGAGCCAATCAGTTGTGTTGTGACAAGGTGGGGGTGGTATACAGAAGATAGCCCTATTTGGTAAAAGACCAAGTCCATATTATGGCATGAACAGCTCAAATAAGCAAAGAGAAATGACAGTCTGTTACTTTAAGACATGATGGTCAGTCAATGTGGAAAATGTCAAGAACTTCAAAAGTTTCTTCAAGTGCAGTTGCAAAAACCATCAAGCGCTATGATGACACTGGCTCTCATGAGGACCGCCACGGGAAAGGAAGACGAAGAGTTACCTCTGCGGCAGAGGATAAGTTCATTAGTTACCAGCCTCAGAAATTGCAGCCCAAATAAATGCTTCACGGAGATCAAGTAACAGACATTTCAACAACTGTTCAGAGGAGACTGTGTGAAATCAAGCCTTCATGGTCGAATTACTGAAAAGAAACCAATACTAAAGGACACCAATAAGAAGAAGAAACTTGTTTGGGCCAAGAAAAAACAAGCAATGGGCATTAGACTGGTGGACATCTGTCCTTTTGGTCCGATGAGTCCAAATGTGTGTTTGTTTTGGTTTCAACCGCTGTGTCTCAAAAATAACTTTTCTTCGTCATTATTGTGTGTAGATTCATGAGGAGGAAAAAAATGTTTAATCAATTTTAGAATAAGGCTGTAATGTAACAATGTGGAAAAAGTCAAGGGGTCTGAATCCTTCCCGAATGCACTATGTGCATATTTATTTTATTTGTTATTGCTCGACTAAAAAATAATATTGGTCGACCCAACAGCTTAACGATCAAACAATCGACCAGTTCACTAATTGGGGTCAGTCCTCTGATTCAGAGGGGTTGGGTTAAATGCGCAAGACACATTTCAGTTGAAGGCATTCAGTTGTACAACTGACTAGGTATCCCCCTTTGCCACTGATTAGAACTAGGGGAATCTCCTCCTTTTTAATTTTTTTTAAATTTATTTTTAAAACATGTAAATCTTGGTGAGGTAAAAAAAAGTGGCATGCATGCCAGCAAAGCCACAACTCTAAACAATACTTTTTAATTGCACTATAACAGTGACAAACTGTTAGGGCCTACACAAAGCTATCCCAACAGCAGAGTCCCAACAGCAGTCCCAACACCTTACCATTGCTACAGTTCATTCAGCCTCATTTACTGCCTTTAAAAAAAACACAACTGATATGGCTGACTTGCTTAAACAAATGTGGTTTCTACTGACAACTGAGATGTACAAACTATGGCATAAGGGAATGACGAGCGGATAAGAGGCAACCCGTAATTTCTATTAAGACATTAATGAGCGAGCTAGCTATAAATATTTGTTCAGCACTTTTGAAATGTACAGCAGCAGAATTCAGAACATGGGTCGTTCTTAGTGTTCTCCCTGTACACCAAGTCAGAACCGTAGGAGGCATATAAGCAGACAATGAAAGCTCTTACAAAATTCAATGATTACATTTTTCTAAAACAACCAAGTCAGAACAGTAGGTGAAATGAGGGATAAATAGACCAAATTATTAGGGTGAGGCACATGGGCTACTAACAACTTACTACACAACATACGCTTAGTAATACTTTCTTAGCTACAGTATACATATCTCCCTGGCATATTACATAATTTATGCAACAGCATACATTACATTGTTGGACTCCCCTTGTTGTGCTTTGCTCACTTGAACAGGAAGGTGGCACGGTGGTCCTTCGTGGGCAAATTTTGTGATCAAAGTCTGTCATTCTCTGGATTTATGGTGCTTTCAAGACAACTGGAAACTCGGCAAAAAACAAGGTCCAATCATGATGACGTCATTGATCTTCAGGTCGTAGCTCTAGAAAGAGGCCCGAGTTCCCGACTTACAATTCTGAGTTGAATGACCGTTCAAAACATATTTTCCAGTGGGAGCTCGTTTTTTCCGGAATTCACAGTTTACTTAAACTCACCGAAGTCTGATTTCCCAATGCCAAGTTTCGAGCACGGCACAAATCATGCTTAATTGACAGCATGAAGGTTTATCATTTTTAAACTTGGAAAAGAGACACTTAATCCCAGATTTGGGACCACACAGCCACTCCACTGAATAGCAGGCTAGTGATCGCTTTGCAATGCTTGCAGTTAGCCACTGTCACTGATTCCACTCAAACCACTAATTGTTGAATTTCCAATTTCCAACTTGTTGTGTAATGTTTGGGCGATGAGCACCGATACGTTTTATCTATAATTCCTCTTGATATGACAAGGATTTGCCAGTATATTGTCGACTTGATTCATGATGACTGCTAGCTAAGATTTTGTAAGTATGATATTGACAGTCCAATCAAAGCTAAGGTAGATATAAACGTCATTTTATCTGTGGCCAATGACCTTGAGCCTTCTTGGATGGGCACTTCTAATGTAACTCTATGGCAGCACATAAGGGGCTTGGATTTTCAAGGTCTACCCTTAGACTTGGCGGTGACGTACTGTCCCCACAAGGGACAGAACACAGAGATAATCATGGTGCAACTAGAGAACATTACCAACACCTACACTACGTGTTTTCCACTGGCTGCCCCACCACCACAGAAAGCATTGATCTAGGCTGAAACACCTGAATGACAGGTTGCCACTTATATAATGCACTATATTAGTGATGTTTCAAGAGACCTGACCATATACACTGAGTGTACAAAACATTAGCAACACCTTCCTAATATTGAGTTGCTTTCCCTTCGAACAGACTCAATTCGTCGGTGCATGGACTCTACAAGGTGTCAAGCCTTCCACAGTGATGCTTCCCCATGTTGACTCCAATGCTTCCCACAGTTGTGTCAAGTTCGTTGGATGTCCTCTGGGTGGTGGTGGACAATTCTTGAAACTGTTGCACGTGAAAAACCCAGCAGCGTTGCAGTTCAAAGGCACTTAACGTTTGTCTTGCCCATTCACCCTCTGAATGATACACAATTCATGTCTCAAGGCTTAAAAATCTTTCTTTAAACTGTCTCCTCCCCTTCATCTACACTGATTTTTAAAGTTGATTTTTAATAAGGGATAATAGCTTTCACCTTGATTCACCTGGTCAGTCCATGTCATGGAAAGAGCAGGTATTCTTAATGTTTTATACACTCTGTGTCGTACCGGATAAATATTTTATTTATATTGAGTTTCAACAGTCACGTTTGTTTAAATGTTCTGGACACTTAACTCTCTTGGTGAATGAAAAGCATGCTGTGTGCTCATGCCATTCTATTCCGAGGAAAGGCTTGGTGCCTGTTAGGAAGTTGACGTATTAATTCTTCTGCTCCCAATGACAGGAAGTGAGACTGACTTGAACGACAAGGAATGAGGTAGAAGGATGGATGGGCAGTGAGAAAATGGAGGAGAAAGGCGGAACATAGAGGGGTTCAGGATGTGTTGGGATAGGGCAGGCAACAATTCGGACAGAAATACAACTTTTATAGATCAGTTATAATCAGGTTTACAGATGGGCATTGCTTCTGACATTTATCTCTCTGGTACATCGACTTGGCTAACAGGGTGCTCGAGTGCTGGACCTCAGAAATGTAGGGAATCTACCCTGAGGGCAGGCAGTGTAACCCAATTCGATCCCATCTGCTTATGTTTCACATCCCGCTTTACACTGGTAAAATGGGGGATAGCGAGCCATGCCTACTGTAGTTCAAATGTCAATTGAGGCTGGTGTTGGTTTATGGCGATGGTGCAGGCTTTGCTGCCATGTGAACTGACTTACACCTATAGCACAATGCTGGAGCCAAGGGGTTGTTCAGAATGGTCTGGACTTCAGTGGTCTTTTGAGGGAATCACTGCATTTAGTGTTAAAGTTGCCTCTATCAGATTGTAGAAGGCTAAATGGGGTATTTTACGTGTGTGTGTGTGTGTACACGTGTATAGAGTGAGGGGGAAGGTGAGGAATGCAGTGTATGTCTGAGTCACCTGTTTGGGGTCTGTTTGCGTCGAGGTGGAGTGTCACAGTACACCCAGACCTCGGTGTGAGCCGGCCAGGGCAGAGTTTGTGTTGGAACACACTCTTTAAACAACCGTCACACAGATCAGCAGGAATTGTTTCGTCTTTACTTCTCCTGCACATCTGCCGGTCTTTCTCCCTTCCCTGGTTTCTGTCTTATTTGCTTCCAACTTTACCTGAATCATGTTTCACTCAAATTCATACCCGACTTTGTTATTGTTCTTAACCTGGAGAGAGTAATGGGTCACATTGTTGATGACTCGGAGTGAGCTAAATCTTATCCCTTTCCACCCCTTGGTCAGTGTCCCAAAGAAACGTAAATGTTGCAAGTTTGAAGTCCTCTACCTCTGTAGGCCTGTCTGTCTGGGAGACGTTAGGTTTCCACTCCATGTCATCCACATGAGTCAGCGCCACACCAGGGTGTGACGCATTTCCTTTCCTGTAGGGCCGGACTTCTCCACACTCATCCTTCTGACCACAAACCTAGCCCTAGCCAAGTCAGCATCAGTCCCTTCCCTTCAAAGTAACAGCTTTACATCAGCCAGCCCAACTCCAGTCAGTCCCAGCTGACCCAGTCATCCCAGCCCAGTCAGTCCCAGCTGCCCCAGTCATCCCAGCCCAGCCACACCTAGTTTGCATGCTTGTCCAGCCTAGGGGAGGCGTGACATAACATAACGTGACCCTTCCCAGAGGACATTCCGCCTGTGTCACGGGGCGAGAGGAGAGCAGCGGAACACTTGTTGGCTGACCCCCACCAAGCTCCTTATTCGGTAAAAGTGTGGCCAGAACTCGAGCCCACCCAATTTAGAATGTTAACTGTGAGTGGAGGGGAGGACATGACCATCATGTTACTAAAATTAGGCCTGGATCAGACAGGACAGAACTCTCCAAAGGAAAAACAATAGACGTGCTACCAGTCCTGGTCTGAAGCGTTGATCAGCCACCACTCTGGTGGAGCGATTTGGCCTCTGAGGACTTAAAAAGGTTAGGTAGATCTTTATTACAAAGGCACTGAAAACTGGTAATTTATACATTCCCAAACGTGTGTTTGTGAGAGAGGGAGGCAGAGTGGGACAGCTCATGATTCTATTGCTGGGATGTTCCTAGCCATAAAATGTTATGGGACATGAGGAAGAATAGACATTTTTGTTAATGGCAGTTAAAATGCCGAGTAGCCAGTCTATTACAACATCCTGATGCTTAAAACCTAGTGTCATCAGACTTGACATGCCTCAAGATGGTCATTTATAGAAGTAGCTCCATGAGGGTGAAAGGGATATCATGATCTGAGGTCACAGCAACACTGGTAACGTGGCTGTGCTTGTCTCCTGTAGATGGGTGATGGAGGGGGATGACTGAGGTCCCATTGTGCTCCGATGGGCCTCCCTGGACCTTCAGTGACTTTGGCATGAGTCATCCTCTCCACTGGACGGACAACTCTGTGTCTCTTTGTTGAATCAGGTAGCCTAGTGGTTAGAGCGTTGGGCCAGTAACCGAAAGGTTGCTGGATCGAATCCCAGAGTTAACAAGGTCAAAATCTGTCGTTCTGCCCCTGAACAGGGCAGTTAACCCACTGTTCCCCGGTAGGCCGTCATTGTAAATAAGAATTTGTTCTTAACTGACTTGCCTAGTTAAATAGAAAATGTATATCAGAAGCTTCTGTATCAGAAGCCTAATGTTCTAGTAGCATGTATTGCTTGCTGTAAGTAAAATAGGAACATTGGCACAATTTATTTGGAATATGATGCAATCATCATCTCCTGACTAATTTTAACCTGAAAATGAATAAGATAAATGGATAGGCTAAATCATGTAGTGAATAATGGCCGACTTAAGTAATAATTTTCAGTAAGTACTGTGGGATTGCAGTTTTCTTACCACATATAAAATGTGAAATTATGATCACTGCTGAATCACTGAAAATAAACGTACGTGTGATCTCATGACCATATTAGGTGCTGGCCCAAAATAATTTCTTACCTCATTAAATTTTATTGGTCTTTTTTTTTTATCCAGTAACATGCGCAGAACTGTCCACAAACAGTTTCTGCTGGGTATTCCCCAAAAGGAGCTCTGTATTCACAATGCTGAATGCAACGGTTCTGGGACACTGCTCAAAGCAATGGATACTTGAGAGAGAACCGTGTTGGAGGGCCTGTTACACCACTGAGAGATGGAACTAAGCCATGATTTAGTTATGACAGTTAACAGACACGACTAGTGTCACAGCTACTGTGTCTGTCAAATACACCAAAATCGGATGGCTTGTATTTTAAAGTTTGTAGCTCATAAATATATATTTTTAAATAATAAGTAATCTTATTGATTTGAATGTCTTCAACCCTTTTTTCTGTTGCTTTGTGAATATCTACACGACTTCACTGTAAATCAGCTTCTTCGTATGTCTTAAGACTGTTTCTTTGTGTGTTGAAGATACAGCTGTGTCCGAGGGGACGTACAGCAGAAATGCACCGCTACAAGCATCCTCATTTCCGGACTAGTTTCTACCCCCTGCCCCTAGTGAGGGGCCCAGGATGGGGGGGGGGGGGGATGAGGAGAGCACCAAGCAGCCCGCTAATAATGCTTGGTTGGCTTGCGCTCTGCTTGTTTTTCCCCTAGACCCTTTTCACACACTCAATCTATTATTTTTGTCTCCCTTTCTGCTTAACTAGATTTATGCTAATTCCACCAGTCTATTTCTGTCTTCCCTTATTCTCTACCATTTCTCTCTCCCTCCCAACCTCCATCTCAGAGAAGGCAGGGCTGCAGGGAGTTTGTGGCAGTAACAGACTAGGGCTTGGCTCTCTGCAGCTCTGATGTGTACCTGGAAGATCAGACCGAGGCCTGTTTTTGATGTCTGCTTTAGCAGTCTGCAGCCTCCAGTGGACAAGATCCCTGCCATGTTCTGACTGATATTTTCTCATCTGTTCTACTGTGGCTGGCCATCTGAGCACTGGCTTTGTTTGAGCTCACCCCTAAAGCTGCTGCTTACTCCATTCATACAGAGCATTTGGAAAGTATTCAGACCCCTTGACTTTTTCCACATTTTGTTACGTCAATGCTTTATTCTAAAATTAAATAAAAAGATTTCCTCAGCAATCAACACACAATACCCCATAATGACAAAGCGAAAAACAGGTTTTTAGACATGTATTAAATTGTTTAAACAGATACCTATTTACATAAGTATTCAGACCCTTTGCTATTAGACTGGAAATTGAGCTCAGGTGCATCGTGTTTCCGTTGATCATCCTTGATGTTTGTACAACTTGATTGGAGTCCACCTGTGGTAAATGCAATTGATTGGACATGATTTGGAAAGGCACACCTGTCTATGTTAGGTCCCACAGTCAGAGGAAAAACCAAGCTATGAGGTCAAAGCAATTGTAAAGCCCCTGAGACAGGATTGTGTCGAGGCACAGATCTGGGGAAGGGTACCAAAAAATGTCTGCAGCATTGAAGGTCTCCAAGAACACTGGCCTCCATCATTCTTAAATGTAAAAAGTTTAGAACCACCAAGACTCTTCCTAGAGCAATCGGGGACGAAGGGCCTTGTTCAGGGAGGTGACCAAGAGCCCGATGGTCACTCTGACAGAGCTCCAGAGTTCCTCTGTGGACTCTGCAGCACTCCGCCAATCAGGCCTTTATGGTAGAGTGGACAGACCGAAGCCACTCCTCAGTAAAAGGCACATGCCAGCCCGCATGGAGTTTGCCAAACTGCACCTGAAGACTCTAAAGCCCTAAGAAACAAGATTCTCTGGTCTGATGAAACCAAGATTGAACTCTTTGGCCTGAATGCCAAGTGTCACGTCTGGAGGAAACCTGGCGCCATCCCTACTGTGAAGCGTGGTGGCAGCATCATGCTGTGGTGATGTTTTTCAGTGGCAGGGACTGGGAGACTAGTCAGGATCGAGGGAAAGATGAACGGAGCAAAGTTCAGAGATTCTTGATGAAAACCTGCTCGAGGGCTCAGGACCTCAGACTGGGGGCAGAGGTTCTTCTTCCAACAGAACAACAACCCCTAAGTACATAGCCAAGACAACGCAGGAGTGGGTTCGGACAAGTTTCTGAATGTCCTTGAGTGGCCCAGCCAGAGCCCGAACTTGAACCCGATTGAACATCTCTGGAGAGACATGAAAATAGCTGTGCAGCAACGCTCCCCATCCAACCTGACAGCGCTTGAGAAGAATGGGAGAAACTCCCCAAATACAGGTGTGCCGAGCTTGTAGCGTCATAAACAATCAAACTTGATGCTGTAATCGCTGCCAAAGGTGCTTCAACAAAGTACTGAGTAAAGGGTCTGAATACATATGTGAATGTAATATTTCAGTTTTATTTTTAATAAATTGGCAAACATTTCTAAACCTGTTTTCTTTGTCATTATGGGGTATTGTGTTAGATTGATGAGGGGGGAAAGGCACTGTATTCTAAACATGGCTGAAATCCATGTCTTATGTCTACTTAGCATTTTATTCTCAGATGCCGTTCACATGGAAACTACTGAAATGATAATCACCTCTTTATTATGGACTGCTTGTCATGCGAGTCTGTCCTCCATCGTCATGGGAACAGTCATCATGTCATACTGTCATTCCTGCCCCTGACACATTAACCAACAATAATTAATCTCTCTGGACTCTTGATAGCTAACAATTACCTGAGGTTTCAAACAGAGCAATACGACGATTTGATAGCAAACCTTTCATACACAGGACAGTAATGGAATCAAAAGGAGGGGACATTGAACAAAGGCTGTGATCGAATACAACCTTTTTGAGATATTGAAGAACAGAACAGCAACTCCAGCCTCTAGCAGCAGGCAGATCAAACGGAGAGAACACACCAGACCTCCACACCAAAGAGGGAGCGAAACAGCAGGGTGCTGCTAGCTGGACACACTGCCTGGAATAGTCTGGAAAGTCCCCTATTCATTCACAGCATAACTTTAGGCCAAAAAAAAACTAAAATAAATATATTTTATATTTTTGGCTACGTGTTTTTGACGTAGGATCCATGTGAAGTAATACGATTTTATTCATGTTCCAGAAAGCCCGATCTCGGCACAGGTCCGTCAGTCCATAACTCAAGTCTGTGGTATGCTATTTTAATTAGTGTATGCATGTCTTTGTTGGAATGGGGCTGAATCTGAGAGGAGATTTCCTCAAGATACTCTCTGCGCTGGTCAGAGGGAGAGAGGGCACAAGAGAAAGAAATATGAAGAGGATGGATAGGCGAGAGGATATCGACAGATACAAAGTGGCTGAAAAGTACACAGATCCAAGAGGGAATGTGCAACCATTCAGTTTAGTGAAGACTTGTTAAAGTTGGAAAGGGAAGAAATTCCTTTTGTCAATGCTCCGATGACCTTCAGTCCCTGCCCTTCTGAATGGATGAATACTGGGCATTCTTCAGAATGAACTGGCTCTGAGAATGGCCTTCCTCTGAGCTCACTGTCTCTATGGAGCACTCCATAACCAGTTGTGTAAATCTGGGAAGGGGGAAGATTCGGACCATGTGGAAGGGGCTGCGACTGCTTGAGTTGATCCGCTTAAGAGGAAATAACATAATGAAGTTGGACTGATGTCAGAAAATAGTTGTAGAGCGATCAATAATGAGAGTAGCAAGATGATGCGAGTAGTATGGTATCGCTGTCAATGCCAGAAATCAAAGCACAAACTCAGAATGAGCTGGCATTAACTGAAAATACTCTATTTACTAGAGTGAAATCAAAGGCTACTGGCTTTTCTAGCTATACTATGTTTGCTTACACAAGATCTTTACTCATGATTATTTTAATTTCACTTTCCAGTTACACTTTACTTGGATAGACAATCTGTTGATAAGCAACTGCTTGATCAGGTTACGGTTTAGAATAAGGGCTAGGCTAAGTGTTACGTTTGGGGTTAGGATACATTTAGAATAAGGGCTAGGCTAAGTGTTACGTTTGGGGTTAGGATAAAGGTTAGGGTTAGTTAAAATGTTACTGATAGTCCATCTGTAGATGTTCTACAAACTATCCAAATTAAGTCTTACCCACTTTCCTAATTTAGTAATTACTGTACACGTGTAACATATTAATATTACATGAGGAGAGGTTAGTTGCATTAAACTCCTTGGGATCCCGTCTCTTCTTCTCTCCCACATCTATTACCCCACTCACTCACTCTAAGCTGGATACTGGCATTTGCCTGTACTGAAGAGCCCTATTGATATGGAACCACTTGAGGAGGGGGTGAGGGGGGAGTGTTTGCTAGCAATGGTAGCTGGAGATATATCTGGTGTGTGTTATAGGACACTGTCTGCCAGTGGAGTGTTTAGTATATTCCGCTCACTGCCTCCTTTTTACTGCTTGGACTGGAGGTCTGTGTGTACATTCTTCCAATGCACAGTAGTAGTTTGTCTTTCAGTGGAGGTAAAAGTAACAGATCTATTTGAGGAAGGGAAAAGCCCCTGGGTGGTGGTGGATCTCTACTTGTTTTCCCCCCATGTCCAGGGATGGTCTGATAACAGTTCTTCTAAGAACTAAATGTTGTTTTACAACTCAAAATATGTGAAGGACAAGCAGGCTGATAAAGCACTGTCAGACATATCCTCCTTCCCCTCCCACTCAAATACATGGTCTAATGAAACGCAAGGACGCTGTCCTGCTTCGTCTTAGTCACATCTGGGGTTTGTGTTCCACTTGGCTGACTGCCAGTGTGGAAGAACGGAGGCTGCTGTGGAAGTGTGCTAAAGTGTTTGAGACAAAGGTCAGCCTGCTCTCTGGGTGTCAGGGAGATAGTCTCTCAACTGTGTGGAAGAATCATTTTCTGCTCAAAATAGACCTGTGCTGGGTCAGTGTAGTAAAACACCACTGGTCATTGGAAATTGTACAATCGAGGTCTGATAATATCAGTGTTCCAAGACCCTTCTGCATTTAAGGCTCAACCTTGACTTTATTGGGACCCTGCTTACAAGACTCATTTAGATCTGTCAGTCATTTTTGATTCTCTGCCTCTATTCCAGTGGTTATCAAACTGGGGGTCCTGAGTGTGAAACATAGTATTTTAATAGGCTTTATACACTGAGCATACAAAACATTAGGAACACCTTATTATTGAGTTGCACCCTGTTTTTGCCCTCAGAACAGCCTAAATTGGGGCATGAACTCTGGAAACTGTTAGTGAAAAATCAAGCAGCGTGGCAGTTTTTGGAGCACTCAAACTGGTACGCCTGGCACCTACTATACCCCGTACAAAGGTACTTAAATCTTTTGTCTTGCCCATTCACCCTCTGAATGACACACAATCCATGTCTCAATTGTCTCAAGGCTTAAAAATCCTTATTTAACCGGTCTCCTCTACTTCTACACTGATTTTGAAGTGGATTTAACAGGTGAACAATAAGGGATCATAGCTTTCACCTGGATTCACCTAGTCGGTCTTTCATGATAGAACAGGTGTTCATAATGTTTTGTACACTCATTGTATATTTGTGTTTTATATTCATACCTTTGCCTATTCGATCTGGCTAATAACATTGAACTACGGTACTGCACCAAATTCATGTAAAAAAAACACATCTGTTGTTCAGAACCGTATCTTGACTGTTATCCAGATTAGTGACCAGAAAGCACTCGTTTCAGTCTGCTACAGATGCATCTTTACCAGAACAATGGGGTACCTGCCACTTTTTCATTGATCATTTTCATAATTCACATATGTCTAAAGATGTCTGTAACATCACACTGCCTTCAATAATTATGGGATGAAGACGTAAACATTCTGGTGAATGTATTATTTGTGAGGAAGAAAAAGGCTACAGACAGACCGTGCTTTCTGTCTGATCCTGCTCTGGACTCCAGAGAAGTGACCTCCCTAGTTGATATTGGCTGCAAACATGAATTACATTCAGCTCAAAATGCAGGTGTAAAACAGTCTTTCTTTATCTTGCTTTTTGAAAATGCATCACCGTTAGTTATGACAGGCTACATTTGCGCAGAGATTGTTTGCGTGTGCGGTGATTGTGAGGGTTGAACCACTTTTTCGGGGGGGTTGTGGGTCAAGTTTGAGAACCACTTCTCTAATCGATTAAGCCTGGTGCATTTTATTTGGTTTTACAGGAGCCTATCATACAAACACAATGTCATGCGAGTGTCATCCATTATCTGTAAATAATGCTGATGTAATCTGACCTTCTTCCCTATCTCTCTCAGGCGGGAAGTGATGGCGAGAGCATCGGGAACTGTCCGTTCTCACAGAGACTCTTCATGATCCTGTGGCTAAAGGGAGTGGTGTTCAACGTCACCACAGTGGACCTGAAGAGGTGAGGGAGAATACACACCACCACGTTACACTAGCCTTCTCGCTCACTCCACCACCACGTCACGCTAGCTAGCTCATTCCCCCAGAAGGGGTCAGCCTTCTACACTTCCTCTGCTCCTGGAGAGCCAGGGGAATGCTCTCTCTCTCTCTCTCTCTCTCTCTCGCTGTCTCTGTCTCTCAGAGCTTTTCTGGGCTCTCCACTAACACTCTGATCCAACCCCACCTCAAACATTTTCACCACCCTTACTGCTTATTTGTTTTTCCCATGACCTTTCCCAACCCGGAGAAATCTGGAAAATAAACAAGCTGCATTCTGGAGAGGCTATTTGAGGTTGTGCTCACTTCCTCCCTAGATTTGCGGGTAAATTGTATTTTTCTTACTCTAAAATCAAAGCAGAATCTAAAAGGATCAGCTTCCCCTCCCATAGTCATTTGAAGTCTATTTAGTCTTGGCTGAAAGTGCAGTAAATGTTCTGTAGAAGGCTGCCTGGCAGCTCCTTGCACAACCATTATATTCCTCAATGCATCATCTGAACACTTCCTGATTTCGTTTTTCCTCTTCCCAGACCAGGGCTATTGCCATACAGTATGTGTGATTATTTTCAGATATAGTAATGGACTTGATTTCCATGTGCCTTAAATCATTGCTGTCTGACTGACAGTATAGTATACAGGAGGCTCTGAAGTGTTGTAGAGGGTATAGCTCAGCCATGCGGATACTTATGCATCGCTTAGCATCTCTTCTCCTGAGAAAGCTCAAACACTGCTACCTCTGCCAGGGTTGGTCCGGTGGGTAATCTAGAGTTGGAAACAAAACAAGACTGGGTAGTACACAGAGCAACCTTCTCTTTTCCATTTGGAAGCACAGGGAAGTTGTCTTTGGCTATCTGTGAATGTATTTGCATATGTATCTAGAACTGTGTGTGAGGGTGTGTAAGACGAAACAAGCTTCCAGAGCTCTTGTAAAAGGCAGTGGAGGATGTCCGCCCACTTAAGTGTCTGTTTTCCCCTCTTTTGTCAAACATGTCTTTGTTCAGTTCTGACCACATACTGCTTTGGCCTTTTTTTTAAATGACTGATAAAGGCTTCACTTTTTCCACACAGTAGTGTGGTCACTCTCCAGTCAACAGAACGAGGCAAAGTATTGCACAAAATTGTCTTATTTAATCCTGTTTTATTGCTGTATGGAACTTAAGGACAGTACAATTTCTAACCTTAATGTTATGACCTTGCTTTGGAAAACTATTCAAAAAGCCTTTTTGGCTGAATTTGAATAACACATGAATGCATTTTTATTTATCTTTTTGAGGGTACACTTACCCCCTTCCACTGTTCCTTAATGTTGCCATGGGGCGAGGGTGCTTCCTGTGCTCATGCCAAAGGATTGAGGTCACTTCCTGTTTTGGTGCCCCTGTGACTAGTTGGTCTTACGAGTCTGTTGCACAGCTCCCCTTGTAGGGAGACCGTAACCACTGTACTTTGCACATACCATTGCATGGTGACATGGCCTGCATGTGAAGCGGTGTCTATGGCTAGATTAGTGGTAGGCTGTTCTCTGCATCAAAGGGAATTTGTGCCTCACCTTTTTTGGTCAATTTTGCTCAGACATGACAACCCTGATAATTAGCAGACACAATAGTTGTTTTTCTTTCTGCTTTTTTACTTTGTAATTATGTCTTTTTGTGTGGATGATTATGGAACATGACTCTAGGCTATGTGCTGTTGATTGGTCATTCATCACTCACTCATTATGTTCTGTGTGTTCATCATATCTCACCTCCCAGAGACATCTGGAACAAAGCAAAAAAAGCCCTGTGGACAGAAGAATGCACATGGACACGCGCGTACATGACCTTGTTGAAAATAAAGTCCAACCCAGGGTGTGTGAGGGGCGAGGACTGTAGAGGGCCAGAGTGGTCTGGAACAGTCTAGCATGAGACGGGGACAGGGATTTGTGTGCTGTCTATTGGCCACAGCCAATTCCACTGATCTGCAATGGAACTGGGCCCTGGGAGACACAGAATAACGCTTTAATGATTATTGATGATTTTAAAGAGTAGATAGACTAGATGGATTTTAGGGATATAAAATGATAGATTAGTGAGTAATCCATGATGGCTTAGTTTTGTAGTATGAAACTTTATTATCCCTAGGTAAAACTTGGTTTTGCAGTGAAGTCATCCATACAAACAAGACAGACATTTCAACAACATCAAGGAGAGGGAAAGTGGGATACCTTGTCAGTTGTACAACTGTATGCATTCAACTGAAATGTTTACCACATTTAACCCAACCCCTCTGAATCAGAGAGGTGTGGGGGGCTGCCTTAATCGACATCCATGTCATTGGCCCCTGGGGAACAGTGGGTTAACTGCCTTGCTCAGGGGTAGAATGACGGATTTTTACCTCGTCACCTCTGGGATTCGATCCAGCAATCTTTCGGTTACTGGCCCAACGCTCCTACCTGCCAGGCTATCCCTTAACACAGTATAAGATAATC
Source organism: Salvelinus alpinus (assembly GCF_045679555.1). Lineage (NCBI taxonomy): Eukaryota > Metazoa > Chordata > Actinopteri > Salmoniformes > Salmonidae > Salvelinus > Salvelinus alpinus. Next base: position 80,266,555 of record NC_092094.1, read on the forward strand.
ATTTGGCTGATTTGAACATTTACCAGTGCGTTGTGACATGCCCACTAAATCCCCTCTCTTCTCTGCTCCCTAGGAAGCCTGCAGACCTCCAGAACCTGGCCCCAGGCACACACCCTCCCTTCATCACCTTCAATGGGGAGGTAAAGACCGACGTCAACAAGATCGAGGAGTTCCTAGAGGATGTCCTCAGCCCACCCAAGTGAGTCGTCTGGTTGGCAACAGCATTTCACACCCACTAGGCACTTCACATCAGACTGCCTCCACAAGTATATACCTACGGTACAGTATACACTCTGCTTGTCAGATCTAACCAGGTGTATCATCGGTTTGTGTGTGTAGGTTCACCAAGCTTGGCACCAGACACCCGGAGTCCAACACAGCTGGGATGGACATCTTTGCCAAGTTCTCAGCCTTCATCAAGAACTCCAAACCAGATGCCAACGAGGGTGAGCTTACCATCCCTACATGATAGATGGATAGATGTGTGTGTGTGTGTGTGTGTGTGTGTGTGTGTGTGTGTGTGTGTGTATATATAACCCCATATATATACATACACATTTTAGTTCCAGGTTACTACTCAGAAGTCAGTGGACAAGCAATACTTAGAAATGGAGTTACACTTGTGGTGCAGGAAGAGTTCTGTGGTTGCTAAGTGACAGTGGTAGCCTGAGGTGATTGGTGGCTGGGTGAGAGTGGGGGTCTGACATGGGAACACAGGGCTTTTGTTCTCTGGGGTGGCCTCTCTCTGTCCCCAGGCCCATTCATTCCCCTGTCCCCCATGTCACCTGGCTGGGCTCTCTTTAAAACAATTGTTTAACCCCATCCAAACAGCCTGGTAAAAACAACCGAGAGAGATGGACATGAGCTCAACACACCTCTCTTCCCTATCATATTGTGTTATGACCATGGGAAGACATGATTTGTACAAGACACCAGGTGATGGTATACTGTAGCTTTGCCTCGGTCATATTGGCTAATGTTTCTCTGTCTGTATGCCATGTTAATCTGGGGTCAGCTGTTTTATGACATACCAAAGGACATGAACTGATACTGTATCTTGGATGGTTTCTATTCTCCACCCTGCTGTAATATTGACCCATCGTGATGGTTGGCTTTGAATTCCTTCTGGGCTATGTCAACACTACTGCTGACAGTCCTATCTGAATGATAAGCATGCCCTGTTTTATAAGACTTTAAAATGTAAAACACATGCCTCGTCACACACTCTCCAACTGGCTACATACTCTACAATCAAATGAAATCAGTAGAATTTGCTCAATAAACCACAATGAGTCCAACCCCTGCTATCTATGTTGCCTGCATGGACCATGCCTTATTTGGGGTCTCAAGAAAATGCTAAAAACTGTCAGTGAGGAATGTCTGTGAAAGTACTTATGCAAGGCAGCTCTAGTTCTGCCATCTTGCTATGAAATGCTGCCCTCTGCTGTGTGTTTCTTGTAGTGTCTGTTTGGGAAGGGGTCCAGAATATTCAACACAAGGCAGGCTGGTTTGTGAATGCTATAATGCAGTTGACCTTTGCGATAGTGTAATGAGAGATGATGAATGTTCCTTGTTGTGCTGTAGGTCTGGAGCGTGGGCTGTTGAAGACCCTGCAGAAGCTGGATGAGTACCTGCGCTCCCCACTGCCTGACGAGATCGACCACAACAGCATCGAGGACATCAAAATCTCCACTCGCAAGTTCCTGGACGGTGATGAGATGACACTGGCTGACTGCAACCTCCTGCCCAAGCTGCACATCGTCAAGGTGAGACTGAGGGCATTAAACAGGATATTCTATACACATTAGCAGAGTCCATGTAGTCCATGAGCCAGACCCCCAAATTTGGGCCTTTGGGCTCACTTGGGGTTACAATGTGTCATAGTGAGTTCTTTGAAGGTCTATGGTCCTAGAGTTGGAAAATGTCTGGTAGTCGTTGCGGGAAGTGGAGCTTTCTCCGGTTATCACTTTCTTCCCTCCTTCCCATTCGTTTTTCCCTATTACGGTCAATGTCAGTATACAAGAAGTTGTTGGTCACGTGTACCCTTTTTAACCATGTGTAATTGGAAAGTTTTGATTCACAGCTATCCATCAGACCAATTTTTCTGAATGTTCAGGTCAACAGAACTTTGACCTTTGACCTCTAGGGTACATATCAGAATTACCAGTATACATTGCTTTAAAAAGGAACCCTTGATACATTGTTTGACAAGTGATTCTGAAAATATAACCAACTTTGAAAGCCACAGCTATAATTATTTAAAAATCACCCATATTATGCCACTGACAGAATAATTTAAGCTTAGCCATAGAATTCCATGTAGTGGGGCAGTTATGTTTTTGTGTTGCAACTTTGGTGATCGAGGCACCACATTTCACACACACTGCTAAAACAGTTTTTTATTTTTATTAAAAAAGGTTTGTAGATACACGGCCATCCCAGGCTTCACACAATCACACACAAGTATTTTTCCAATATGGCCACCAAACAACTAAATGGGGTCTTGTTGGATCATGACCACACCTGTATTAAATATAATTGTAGTATGCCCAATATCTTAAGTTCATAGTGATGTAGAATATACAACCAAATGAGCCAGGAGTGTGTGTGAGAGAGAGCTGAGAGCTGTTGCCAGAGAATTTATGTTAATTTCGCTTCTATAAGCTGCCTCCAATGTCGTTTTAGAGAATGTGGCAGTACGTCCAACCGGCCTCACAACTGCAGACCACGTGTAACCACACCAGCCCAGGACCTCCACATCCGGCTTCTTCCAGATGGGGGGGGGGGGGGGGTTCTGTCTGTTATAAAGCCACTTTGTGGGGAAAAACAATATATATTTGGCTGGGCCTGGCTCTCCAGTGGGTGGGCCTATGCCCACCCATGGCTGCACCCCTGCCCAGTCATGTGAAATCCATAGATTAGGGCCTAATGAATTTATTTCAATTGACTTATTTCCTTATATTTGTATTTATAATGGATCCCCATTAGCTGCTGCTTTGGCAGCAGCTACTCTCCCTGGGGTCCGGCAAAATTAAGGCAGTTTAAAAACATTACAATACATTCATTACAGAATTCACAACACACTAATTGTGTGCCCTCAGGCCCATACTCCACTACCACATATCTACAACGATAAATCTGTGTACGTGTGTATAGTGCGTATGTTATCGTGTGTGTGTGCATTTCAGAAACTCGGTCCTGCGCCCGCCCCCCCACATTTTGTTTTTTGCCCTAGCATTACACAGCTGACTCAAATAACCAACTTATCAAGCTTTGATTATTTGAATCAGCTGTGTAGTGCTAGAGTGGGGGGGGGGGGGAGGGCAGGACTGAATTTGGGAAACCCTGGTATAGGCTACTGACATTGTTTGTCATAGGGTAAAATCCATATGGGGGAAATGAATGGGATGGAGGGAAGAAAGCGTGATAACCAGAGATTGTTCCAAATACTGCACTGCTATCATACATTTTCCAACTCAAAATAAAAATGACTGCCAAATCGTCACCCATAATCTATTTTTTTTTGTCACAAGCGCCGAATACAACCGGTGTAGCCCTTACCGTGAAATGCTGACGTACAGAATTGGTTAGGAGCCCGTAAAACGTCTGCCATCTCCTCGGCGCCGTTATTCCCCAAGTGAGCCTGACCGACTATTATAGTGATCACTTATCAAAGCTACCTTTGCTGATAAGGTAGCACAATGCTGGAATGCTGGTGTTTGCAAAACATCTTATGTATGGGAATCTTGGTAGCATATGCCATTCTGCTACCAAGTCATGTTGTACCACTTTTGGCCTGTAGAGGGATGCGTTCTCTAGACGTTTGTTCTGAGACTGATGAAGTAAGTTAATGTCCACCTCCATCCACAGGTGGTGACCAAGAAGTACAGAGGCTTTGACATTCCCAAGGATATGACGGGCATCTGGCAGTACCTGCAGAACGTCTATACGTGTGAGGAGTTCACCAACACCTGCCCCAGCGACAAAGAGATTGAGATCGCCTACCAAGACGTGGCCAAGAGGCTGGTCAAAGAGGGCTATCCCCCCCCCCCCCCCGGCACTGGGACTGGTCTGTTCAGACACGAGAAAGAACTATGGACTACCTTTCCTTCACTCATTTAAAGCAAAACCTAATGCATAAATCTCTCTGTTCCTACCGTTCCCTTTTTATTTTTAGAAGATTTCTTGAGTACATGAAGCTCAAAGGTCCATTGGTTGTTACTTTTTTGTTTTCTTTTTGTTCTGATGATTGTTTCTGACTGGCGAGGCGGTCGAGCTACCTGCCAGATTGGACGCAGGCTAGTGTGTATCCGAGCTTATCAGTTTTGGAGGGCCATCGACACACACTATAAAGTGGCCTTCCGGCTGACACTCTGTTTCCACACGGGAATATGGTCACAAGTGTTTTTTTTTCTTTTTCTTCTGTTGTCTGTTCAATATTGATTTGCATTTCATGCTTGCCTTGAAAGTAACCATTACAAGACTGATTTTGTGTGTTGGCTAAGGAGTTGGTTTAAACAGTGTTGAAAGCTTCAGTGTTTTTGGCTCTAGAGAGTAAATGAGGGCAGGTTTCACTGCATGTACTGCATTAGACGCTAGGCCAAACCACAGTTGACATATCAGCGCGATATGCTTCATTTTACTGTTGCGTTGCTTGAGTCAATTGGTATAACTATAATACAGGTAAGGCTACCTGTTGTACATGCTCTGATACCATTTACTCCATAACCTTGTATGTGGACACATGGGTGCAAACATCCATGACAATTATGCTACCTGAGCTCAGTCTACAGTAGGCTTAGATGTACCTGTGCCAGGTCCTTAGATGTTTTCAGCTCAGAACAAGGGAACCTAAGATGCGTGAAATATTAGATACTATGTAGCAAACAAAACCAACCATTTAGACTTGTATGGGAATACAAACTGTCCTTCATCACTGCATTGCCTCGTATCACTGCTCCATATAGACACTGACTCGTATCACTGCTCCATATAGACACTGACACTCTTGGCAGTAATGCTCATTTTGCCCAAAATGATTTTTTTTTTCTCTCTCCTGTACAGTACGAAGGGAAATGTTTAGCTTGTGTTGTGCTGGCAGCAGTGGTAGTTTTATATTACACTTCAGCCACCGAAAAGGGGACATTTTATTCGGGTCTCACTATGGATTGAATGACTCCTGTTATCTAAACTAGTGAAGTAACAAAAACACACTCGCCATCTTTCTATCGCATACAGAAGAACCCCGATCAGCCATCAGAAATGGTGACACTAAAGATATTTATGAGAATAGGCATCGGGGCGAGGAGACTGGTAATGTTATGACTATCATTTAGGATTTCATTTTCTCATTATTTAGAATGCTTTCAAAGGTAGTGAGTGTGTATTCTGTCATAGTTTCAAAATGCTTTAGTGTGGCTAAAGCCAAAATATGTATCGTTTTTGTTTTTTCTCCCCTTTGCCATCCTTTCGGACATTTGTTGTAGTACAAATTTGATAAAAGGATTTGTAAATATTTGTTTTGATTATTCAGAGTTCAATGTGTAAATTGTATACATTCATTGGTTGGTTTGAATTGGGGGGTGGTGTAAGCCTTTTTTACCTGCTTGGGTTTTAGTACTAGAAGACATCTCCTCTGGCCTTTATTTGTTTTCTCCTGCTCAGACGGTTTTAAAAATCACTGCAAATACGACATGTGTATGTCAATTTCAGAAGAAAAGATCCAGGCTATGTCAAGGCTTTTTTTTTTAAAACAATATTGACATTATGAAATAAACCTATTATTGGCACTCTGGTTTGTGGGTCTGATTTGCCTGGGGGTTGTTCCAGAAAAGAGGATCAATGAGTTAGCCAGCTAACTGTCCTAAAAATGCAAAAAATAACCCTATTTTTGAGGAATATAGATTTGGAATTGGCATGCTATAATTTACTTATTAATCAACATCCCATATTCAAGACAAGTTAAGCTTCCTAAATGAATCAGACAATCAAGATATATTTAACTGCTTACCATAGTTAGCTGGCTAACTTAATGATCCTGCTTTCTGGAACACCCCACTGGACTAATGACCTAGTGCTATGTTCAGTGGTGTAAAGTACATAAGTAATACTTTAAAGTATTTTGACTTAAGTTGTTTTTGCGGGTATCTGTACTTTACTATTTTATATTTTTGGACTACTTACTAAAGAAAATATTGTGCTTTTTACTCCATAAATATTTAGTAGTCATTACATATTGAATGTTTAGCAGGACAGGAAAATGGTTCAATTCACACACTTATCAAGAGAACACATGGTCACCCCTACTGCCTCTGATCTGGTGGACTCACTAAACACATGCATCTTTTGCAAATACTGAGTGTTGGAATGTGCTCCTGGCTATCTGTAAAAAAATATATATAAACAAGAAAATGGTGCTGTCTGCTTTGCTTAATATAAGGAATTTTAAATTATTTATACTTTTACTGTTTGATACTTAAGTATATTTTTGCAATTATGTTAACTTTTTATACTTAAGTATAATTAGAACCAAAATACTTTCTTTTGCTCAAGTAGTATTTTACTTGGTGACTTTTTACTTGAGTAACTTTCTATTTAAAACTTATTTGGGATCGGTGTCCCTTCCACGGGATGGTTGCGCTAACGTAGGCTAATGCGATTAGCATGAGGTTGTAAGTAACAAAACAATTTCCCAGGACGTAGACATATCTGATATTGGCAGAAAGGTTAACAAGAATTTTAAGCAAACTGCATTGTCCAATTTACAGTAGCTATTACAGTGAAAGAATTCCATGCTATTGTTTGAGGAGAGTGCATAATTTTGAACAAAGTTATTAATAAACATATTAGGGACATTTGGGCAGTCTTGATACAACATTTTTAACAGAAATGCAATGGTTCATTGGATGTCTAAAACTTTGCACATACACTGCTGCCATCTAGTGGACATATAAATTGCACCTGGGCTGGAATAATACATTATGGACTTTCTCTTGCGTTTCAAAGATGATGGTACAAAAAAATACAAAAGAACGGTTGGTTTTTTTCTTATTTTTTACCAGATCTATTGTGTTATATTCTCCTACATTCCTTTCACATTTCCACAAAGTTCAAAGTGTTTCCTTTCAAATGGTACCAAGAATATGCATATCCTTGCTTTAGGGCCAGAACTACAGGCAGTTAGATTTGGGTATGTCATTTTAGGCAAAGATTTGAAAAAAAAGGGTTGTAATCCTTAAGAGGTTTTAAGGTATGTCTACTTTTTCCACCACTGGTTACAGTATGTGTTATTGATGGTAGATAGAGGAGCTGGACTAAGACCAGTTTTTTGTTTAACTAATTGACCTCTTCATAGTTTTCACTATAGTGGAATGAATGTCCAACCCCTCCTTCCCCCCTGAAGACGCCTTCAAAATCAGCCTCCAGCTTCATGTTTTGGAGCCTGTCTGCTTCTTATTCTCTTCTGTTCCATTGCACAAACAAGTCAATTCTACTCGCAGATAATTCCCAAAGTTGTGCAAGCAGGAAGACGTGTGGGGGCGTACAGTTGGGTGCCCTCCAGATCATTAAAGTATTGTGTTTCACTCCCAGACATTCTCTTTTTTAACTGAATAGCATTGCCACACAGTCTCTCCTCATAACTCACACAGAGGAAATCCACCCAGACGTAAACAGATGGATGGACTGGAGCTGTGTGTGTGTGTGTCTGTCTGCCTGTGTCTCTGTCTGACTAAAACAAGGCTGGCTATCATTTAGAGTCAGACCACACATTCATTAGGGGGGAGGTTGGTATAGTGTATTAGGGTAATTGTGTCATTTGTGTGAGGGAGGGGTTGTGTGTCCGAAATGTTAAGCCCGTGCTGTGTTCCAGTCTCTGCTCTGCTCCGGGGGAGAACAGGGAGGCAGGAACCAGAAGACCAACAGGGGGAGCCAGTCACCATGATCTGCGATGGCCTTGTCCCCTGAGAGATGACATGTGTCTGGTTACTATATGGCCATATGAAATTGTGTTAAATTATGTTTTTGAGCAAGTGGTTGAAAGGATTTTTTTTTTTACCAAACAATATTAAATGCACTTAAGACAATTGTTCAGCCAATACCCTTGTTCTTTAGAACTGAATGTCTTGTTTATGTGTTTATCTGTTTATCTGTCACAAGAATCCAATAGAAAAAATATATTTTCCCATATTTCACAATTCATGTCTGTTAGCATAGTGACTGACTGGTATCTCAGAGCACAGTAAGGTATTATTATATCTGTACCTGGCATTAGACCTTGTCCAGGGCAGCGCCAGCACAGTTTACACGTTCCACACAACACCCATTTATACAGCTGGATAAATATTTACCCTAGCAAAGTATCTTACTCAAAAGTACATAGTGATGTCCCAACTGGGCTTTAAACCTGCAACCCTCTGGTTACCTTAGCCCTAGAATGGGACATCAGGTTGCTGATGGGAAGGCAACATTAGGGGATAGCAGGCCATCTTAAAAACCTACACACTTCTCTCTACTGAATAGAGTTGAATTATGTTGAGTCCAGTTTAGTTTAATAGAGCCAGACAGTCTAAAGTGGATTTATACTGTCGTCTTGAAGAAACAAAATGCCATTCATAGTCATTATCTGGCCTTTCGCATCCCATGGCTCCTGATGAAGAACATGTTTATATTAGAGGCACAGAGCCTGGTGTTAAATTAACTTTTATGGACAAATATTATTTTCATGATCGTTTTTGCGCTGCCACTTTGACTGCCAAGAGCTGTTCACTGTTGATTTGTGCCACGGGCCGCAATACAAAGCACAGTGTTTAGCTTCACTGTATAGGCCCAGGCTGTCCTGTTGAAAAACGTTAACGTACCCCTCACACGCACCAACCCACCCGAGACGCGAAAAGCGCCCGTTTCTGGTAAGGCGGGCACGCGGTGTGTTGTTGTTCTTGGAAGGCGACGGGGCAGAGACATTCCTCCCTGACTCCAGTTCTGTAAATCTCACAGTCCCATAATGCTTTCCATGCACTTTATCTGCGCCTTACATCTTCGGCAGCGTTGGCTTTATGGAGAAAATATGTTGGCATCCGACACGTCCCTATAGAAAAACACTGTGTCTGCGACTTGTTAGCGAAAGAAAACCGCCGGGAGTTGGACATGTTGATCCTCCAAAAAGGTGTGTTTTTCTATCCGGCTTTATGAAAGTCACAAGCACCATGTATCGTGCTCCTATGACTTACGTATTCGTTTTTGGCTGTGTTAGAGGCCTTGTCTGTTATTATCTGCATAGGCTTACTGCTCTACAAAAAATACAGCCACAATCACCTTAAATAGCAGAGGTATAGGCCTTTCCCCAGGGGGGTTGCGGGTAGGCTATTTACTGTATGTCTCTCTGCTGTGCTGCTAAGATCTTCATATGAAGTGTTTAAAGTTTTAATTTGCATGTGTTTTGGTTTATATCAGAAGTCAATGTTTTATTATTGGGCTATCAGATGTTAACTGCAGCTGACTGACTGGTTACATGTTTCGTCTGATGGTTGACAGTTTCTGGCAATGTGATAGTGTCAGTGAGTGAGTTACTTTACAGGCCTGGAGTCTCCCATTGAGGACAATGTGCCAGTGGCTCAGCAACACACAGTACTGTAGATGTGACTGGGGTACAGCAGGGTGCCAACAGCATTAAAGGGCATGTACATACAAGGTCTGTGCCAGTTACCACACAGCTTATGGCATTGTGGCGCCGTGTCACCCCTCCACCCTCTTAACAGGGCGGTCTACGAATGGAAAGACTTATATTCTATTCAGAGGAGCCATTCCCTGTATTACCTGCAGTTAACCATTGCGGGTTTGTGTGCACACTGTTTGTTTGAGGGTTCATTAAGATGTGGGAGAGAGGGTAGGTTTCTCAGCAGGGCATGGGGGACTCTTGTGGGAGATAGGGCGTTGTGGTGGTCCCTTTGGGCTGCCCAGTGAGCTTGTCTGGTGTCACCCCCCTGGCCCCTTCACTCACACATTGTGGTGAGTGTGGCTCTGTGCTGGCCTGGCAGTGAGGGGCCTACTACAGTATACTAGAGGACACTGTACCACACCAAGCCTGGAGGGAACAGTTTCCTGACCTGGCAGAAACTGGAGTCATGGCCTGAATCCCAACTCACCCACTTCCCGTTGCCCCTCGCCCCCCATTTGCGCATTCATGTACGCCTCTGCCATTTGCACAAGTGTCCCAAAGCTGAGGGAATTAAAATGATTGAGGGTGTAGGGGCTAATTAGACCCTCAGCGACTTCGACCGAGGCTGCAGGCTTCAGAGCGAAGTGCTATCCCGACATGCACTGCGATATGTTTGGAGTTTGTGTAATTTCATACAAAATAATGGATAGGCGTGCCTAATAATGCCACGTGCATTTGTTTATCTCTGATTGTGAGACTTGAGACACGTTACTGAGGTTTATATATTGTAAAAACAACAGTGGTGATTTTTTTATTAGAATTTCATGCTTGTTTTATTATTTAAAAGTGGAACATGAATTGCATCGTTCAAGTCAGGAGTGTGTCCAGAAGTTGAGGAGTTTAGTGATCCCATCGCCACTCCCTGGAAGTCACCCTCTGAGTTTCGTCAGCAACATGTGACAACAGAGGGCTCTCTGAGCGAGTTGGTAGGAGTGGGGGGGGGAGATTCACCGATGGATAACTGCATACATGGAGTGTGTGTGAAAGTGGGCGTGGTAAATAAGTGGGTGGATCAACAGAAGTGGGTGTATGGAAAGCGAATAAGCTAATTGGGCAGATTTGTTGCTGCTCAAGGCGGTTTTTCGTGGCTGATTGGGCTGCATGACGAGTCTCCTAACCTGCTACGTTAGTTTTCCTAAACTGCTATGTAAACATTTAAGCTGAACCGCGGTGCTCCGGGCTATGGCTGGGCTGGATTGATGGCAGCATTCGCGTGAAACTGAAAGCGCAAACCACTGCTTTTAACCAGGGCAAAGTGACCGGAAACATGACCGAATACAAACAGTGTAGCTATGCCCTCCGCAAGGCAATCAAACAAGCTAAGCGTCAGTATAGAGACAAAGTAGAGTTGCAATTCAACGGCTCAGACACAAGAGGTATGTGGCAGGGTCTACAGTCAATCACGGATTACAAAAAGAAAACCAGCCACGTCGCGGACTAGGATGTCTTGCTCCCAGACAGACTAAATAACTTCTTTGCTCGCTTTGAGGACAATACAGTGCCACTGACACGGCCCACTACCAAAACCTGCGGACTCTCCTTCACTGCAGCTGACGTGAGTAAAACATTTAAACGTGTTAACCCTCGCAAGGCTGCAGGCCCAGACGGCATCCCCAGCCGCGTCCTCAGAGCATGCGCAGACCAGCTGGCTGGTGTGTTTACGGACATATTCAATCAATCCTTATCCCAGTCTGCTGTTCCTACATGCTTCAAGAGGGCCACCATTGTTCCTGTTCCCAAGACAGCTAAGGTAACTGAGCTAAACGACTACCGCCCCGTAACACTCACTTCCATCATCATGAAGTGCTTTGAGAGACTAGTCAAGGACCATATCACCTCCACCCTACCTGACACCCTAGACCCACTCCAATTTGCTTACCGCCCCAATAGGTCCACAGACGACGCAATCGCAACCACACTGCACACTGCCCTAACCCATCTGGACAAGAGGAATACCTATGTGAGAATGCTGTTCATCGACTACAGCTCAGCATTTAACACCATAGTACCCTCCAAACTCGTCATTAAGCTCGAGACCCTGGGTCTCTACCCCGCCCTGTGCAACTGGGTACTGGACTTCCTGACGGGCCGCCCCCAGGTGGTGAGGGTAGGTAACAACATCTCCACCCCGCTGATCCTCAACACTGGGGCCCCACAAGGGTGCCTTCTGAGCCCTCTCCTGTACTCCCTGTTCACCCACGACTGCGTGGCCATGCACTTCTCCAAGTTTGCGGACGACACTACAGTGGTAGGCTTGATTACCAACAACGACGAGACAGCCTACAGGGAGGAGGTGAGGGCCCTCGGAGTGGGGTGTCAGGAAAATAACCTCACACTCAACGTCAACAAAACAAAGGAGATGATTGTGGACTTCAAGAAACAGCAGAGGGAGCACCCCCCTATCCACATCAACGGGACAGTAGTGGAGAGGGTAGTAAGTTTTAAGTTCCTCGGCGTACACATCACGGACAAACTGAATTGGTCCACCCACACAGACAGCGTTGTGAAGAAGGCGCAGCAGCGCCTCTTCAACCTCAGGAGGCTGAAGAAATTTGGCTTGTCACCTAAAACCCTCACAAACTTTTACAGATGCACAATCGAGAGCATCCTGTCGGGCTGTATCACCGCCTGGTACGGCAACTGCTCCGCCCACAACCGCAAGGCTCTCCAGAGGGTAGTGAGGTCTGCACAACGCATCACTGGGGACAAACTACCTGCCCTCCAGGACACCTACACCACCCGATGTCACAGGAAGGCCATAAAGATCATCAAGGACAACAACCACCCGAGCCACTGCCTGTTCACCCCGCTATCATCCAGAAGGCGATGTCAGTACAGGTGCATCAAAGCAGGGACCGAGAGACTGAAAAACAGCTTCTATCTCAAGGCCATCAGACTGTTAAACAGCCACCACTAACATTGAGTGGCTGCTGCCAACATACTGACTCAACTCCAGCTCACTTTAATAATGGAAATTGATGGAAATTGATCAAAAATGTATCACTAGCCACTTTAAACAATGCCACTTAATATAATGTATAGTGGGGCAAAAAAGTATTTAGTCAGCCACCAATTGTGCAAGTTCTCCCACTTAAAAAGATGAGAGAGGCCTGTAATTTTCATCATAGGTACACTTCAACTATGACAGACAAAATGACAAAAAAAATCCAGAAAATCACATTGTAGGATTTTTTAATTAATTTATTTGCAAATTATGGTGGAAAATAAGTATTTGTCACCTACAAACAAGCAAGATTTCTGGCTCTCACATACCTGTAACTTCTTCTTTAATAGGCTCCTCTGTCCTCCACTCGTTACCTGTATTAATGGCACCTGTTTGAACTTGTTATCAGTATAAAAGACACCTGTCCACAACCTCAAACAGTCACACTCCAGACTCCACTATGGCCAAGACCAAAGAGCTGTCAAAGGACACCAGAAACAAAATTGTAGACCTGCACCAGGCTGGGAAGACTGAATCTGCAATAGGTAAGCAGCTTGGTTTGAAGAAATTAACTGTGGGAGCAATTATTAGGAAATGGAAGACATACAAGACCACTGATAATCTCCCTCGATCTGGGGCTCCACGCAAGATCTCACCCCGTGGGGTCAAAATGATCACAAGAACGGTGAGCAAAAATTCCAGAACCACACGGGGGGACCTAGTGAATGACCTGCAGAGAGCTGGGACCAAAGTAACAAAGCCTACCATCAGTAACACACTACGCCGCCAGGGACTCAAATCCTGCAGTGCCAGACGTGTCCCCCTGCTTAAGCCAGTACATGTCCTGGCCCGTCTGAAGTTTGCTAGAGAGCATTTGGATGATCCAGAAGAAGATTGGGAGAATGTCATACGGTCAGATGAAACCAAAATATAACTTTTTGGTAAAAACTCAACTCGTCGTGTTTGGAGGACAAAGAATGCTGAGTTGCATCCAAAGAACACCAAACCTACTGTGAAGCATGGGGTGGAAACATCATGCTTTGGGGCTGTTTTTCTGCAAAGGGACCAGGACGACTGATCCGTGTAAAGGAAAGAATGAATGGGGCCATGTATCGTGAGATTTTGAGTGAAAACCTCCTTCCATCAGCAAGGGCATTGAAGATGAAACGTGGCTGGGTCTTTCAGCATGACAATGATCCCAAACACACCGCCCGGGCAACGAAGGAGTGGCTTCGTAAGAAGCATTTCAAGGTCCTGGAGTGGCCTAGCCAGTCTCCAGATCTCAACCCCATAGAACATCTTTGGGGGGAGTTGAAAGTCCATGTTGCCCAGCAACAGCCCCAAAACATCACTGCTCTAGAGGAGATCTGCATGAAGGAATGGGCCAAAATACCAGCAACAGTGTGTGAAAACCTTGTGAAGACTTACAGAAAACATTTGACCTCTGTCATTGCCAACAAAGGGTATATAACAAACTATTGAGATAAACTTTTGTTATTGACCAAATACTTATTTTCCATCATAATTTTCAAATAAATATATTAAAAATCCTACAATGTGATTTTCTGGATTTTTTTTTCTCATTTTGTCTGTCATAGTTGAAGTGTACCTATGATGAAAATTCAAGGCCTCTCTCATCTTTTTAAGTGGGAGAACTTGCACAATTGGTGGCTGACTAAATACTTTTTTGCCCCACTGTATATGTATATACTGTACTCTATATCATCTACTGCATCTTGCCATCTTTATGTAATACATGTATCACTAGCCACTTTAAACTATGCCACTTCTACAGCATCTTGCCTATGCCATTCTGTACCATCACTCATTCATATATCTTTATGTACATATTCTTTATCCCTTTACACTTGTGTGTATAAGGTAGTTGTTGTGGAATTGTTAGGTTAGATTACTCGTTGGTTATTACTGCATTGTCGGAACTAGAAGCACAAAAATTTCGCTACACTCACATTAACATCTGCTAACCATGTGTATGTGACAAATAAAATTTGATTTGATTTGATTTGGTCTAACCAATACTGGAGAGCTGATGTTACACCCATCGTTGTTAATCCACCCACTGATGTTACACCCATCGTTGTTAATCCACCCACTGATGTTACACCATCGTTGTTAATCCACCCATTGATGTTACACCATCGTTGTTAATCCACCCACTGATGTTACACCCATTGCTGTTAATCCACCCACTGATGTTACACCATCGTTATTAATCCACCCACTGATGTTACACCCATCGCTTTTAATCCACCCACTGATGTTACACCCATCGCTGTTAATCCACCCACTGATGTTACACCCATCGCTGTTGATCCACCCACTGATGTTACACCCATCGTTGTTAATCCACCCACTGATGTTACACCCATCGCTGTTAATCCACCCACTGATGTTACACCCATCGCTGTTAATCCACCCACTGATGTTACACCCATCGCTTTTAATCCACCCACTGATGTTACACCCATCGTTGTTAATCCACCCACTGATGTTACACCATCGTTATTAATCCACCCACTGATGTTACACCCATCGTTGTTAATCCACCCACTGATGTTACACCATCGTTGTTAATCCACCCACTGATGTTACACCCATCGTTATTAATCCACCCACTGATGTTACACCCATCGTTATTAATCCACCCACTGATGTTACACCCATCGTTGTTAATCCACCCATTGATTTTACACCCATCGCTTTTAATCCACCCACTGATGTTACACCCATCGCTGTTAATCCACCCACTGATGTTACACCCATCGTTGTTAATCCACCCACTGATGTTACACCATCGTTATTAATCCACCCACTGATGTTACACCCATCGTTGTTAATCCACCCACTGATGTTACACCATCGTTGTTAATCCACCCACTGATGTTACACCATCGTTGTTAATCCACCCACTGATGTTACACCCATCGTTATTAATCCACCCACTGATGTTACACCCATCGTTATTAATCCACCCACTGATGTTACACCCATCGTTGTTAATCCACCCATTGATTTTACACCCATCGTTGTTAATCCACCCACTGATGTTACACCCATCGTTGTTAATCCACCCACTGATGTTACACCCATCGCTGTTAATCCACCCACTGATGTTACACCCATCGCTGTTGATCCACCCACTGATGTTACACCCATCGCTGTTAATCCACCCACTGATGTTACACCCATCGCTGTTAATCCACCCACTGATGTTACACCCATCGTTGTTAATCCACCCACTGATGTTACACCCATCGCTGTTAATCCACCCACTGATGTTACACCATCGTTGTTAATCCACCCACTGATGTTACACCCATCGCTGTTAATCCACCCACTGATGTTACACCATCGTTGTTAATCCACCCACTGATGTTACACCCATCGTTGTTAATCCACCCACTGATGTTACACCATCGCTGTTGATCCACCCACTGATGTTACACCCATCGCTGTTAATCCACCCACTGATGTTACACCATCGCTGTTAATCCACCCACTGATGTTACACCCATCGTTGTTAATCCACCCACTGATGTTACACCCATCGTTATTAATCCACCCACTGATGTTACACCCATCGTTGTTAATCCACCCACTGATGTTACACCATCGTTGTTAATCCACCCATTGATGTTACACCATCGTTGTTAATCCACCCACTTCTTTTGTAACACCTGCTTTCAGACACACACTCCAAGTATGCAGTTACCAGCCGATTAAACTCAACTCCACGATTTACGATGAAGTTGAGTGGCAACTAATGTGTGCGGCCTGGAGCGCAGACGTTCTATGTTACTGTGGGCTATTCTTTGGGTGCTGAAATCAGTGGTGTTTGATTAAAACTTAATTTTATGTGAAGTCGGACTTGAGTCCGCCTACACTAGTCGCCGCTCAACTCCATCATAAATTGTGGAGTTGAGTTTAGTCGGCTAGCAGTTACCCATACTTAAGAAACTACCACTGGGAAACCTGCCATTGTTCTTATCTCCTCTACAGTCAGCACTTTTGTAGGAAGTTTGTGTATAAGTTACATGCCTTCTACATGAGTTAAGTATCTTCTTCTTGATTGGTATGTCTGGTCATTTGTGTGGGTGGCTTTATGAGATTACAATAGCGGTCTGTTTTGTTTTGTCTGTGACAAACTATTAGACATAAAAGACTTGCTCCGTCAGCACCCCTCTTTCCGCCCCCACGAGAAGATTTACCTTGCAATTTATATGCTATACTAGTGTGTCAGAGTTGCCCTCAGGGCATATCTGTCTGGTATGTGGCAAATTATTGCTGTGTGAGTGTGCGTGTGTGCGTGCATGCTTGTGTGTTTGTTTAAGCCTGTATGTGTGTGTTTAGCATATAGAACCTAAAAGTATCAATGTTATTCCCTGGAAAAGAACCAGGAAACACCAGTATGTTTAGCAAACAGATAATCCGAGGCGTGTGTGTGTCTGGGAGTGCGTGTTTGTGTGTGTCTTTGTACTAAAGTGAACGAGCAGGTTCCCTTTTTAGACCTGTGGCATACAGTATACAGGGGGAAGAGGTCTTTGAAGTGCTGGGTCTGCCATCCATCTCCAAATTGCTGGCTTTCATTTCACGCCAGCTACTGCAGAGGCCAGGGCTATTAAAGAGAAACGCTCACTCGGCCCCTACCCCTCCCTACCAAGTCTCCATGGTGAAACTACAGCTAGAGTACTAGGCCACTTACTCGGAGCACAACTTAAAGATATGGTGAGGAGATGATTATACTGTCAGAATGCTTTAGTGTAGGGCAGAACACAATATAGAGAACTACAGTGGAGTAGAGTGTTGGAGCACGGTATTGTGTTCAATAGAAAAGAGTAGAATAGAGAAGACTCATTGTTCAGTAGGATAGAGTACAGTCAAACATAGCACAGTTAGTAGAGTACAGCAGGGTTTCCCAAACTCAGTCTGGCTGTCCCTCTAAGTGCACGTTTGTTTTTTACCCTAGCACTACACAGCTGATTTCAAACAATCAAAACTTGATGATGAGTTGGTTATTTGAATCAGCTGTGTAGTGCTAGGGCAGAAACCAACACGTGCACCCAGGACCAAGTTTGGGAAACCCTGGAGTAGAGCACAGCAGGCGCATGAGATCCGTGTGACACTCTCCAAAGTGAACCTCTGATCTCTTACCGCAGGTGCTCCTCCGCCCCCAGCTTCTCAGTCCTCTGATCTCCAAAGCAAGGTGTCTGCTTTACTCGCCAGGAGCCATAATGGATGCCATCGCATTTAAAATTAACACTGGAGGGGGAGAAGGAAGGAAAACCCGGCCTATATCCATTGCCCTGCCGCTTTACCACAGTAGACAATACACAGGGCCTCCGTCAGTGTCTGAGGCAGGTTGTCTCTCCTAAATCAAATCAAATGTATTTATGTAGTCCTTCTTACATCAGCTGATATCTCAAAGTGCTGTACAGAAACCCAGCCTAAAACCCCAAACAGCAAGCAATGTAGGTATAGAAGCACGGTGGCTAGGAAAAACTCCCTAGAAAGGCCAAAACCTAGGAAGAAACCTAGAGAGGAACCAGGCTATGAGGGGTGGCCAGTCCTCTTCTGGCTGTGCTGGGTGGCGTTTATAACAGAACATGGCCAAGATGTTCAAATGTTCATAAATTACCAGCATGGTCAAATAATAATAATCACAGTAGTTGTTGAGGGTGCAGCAAGTCAGAACCTCAGGAGTAAATGTCAGTTGGCTTTTCATAGCCGATCATTAAGAGTATCTCTACCGCTCCTGCTGTCTCTAGAGAGTTGAAAACAGCAGGTCTGGGACAGGTAGCACGTCCGGTGAACAGGTCAGAGTTCCATAGCCGCAGGCAGAACAGTTGAAACTGGAGCAGCAGCACGGCCAGGTGGACTGGGGACAGCAAGGAGTCATCATGCCAGGTAGTCCTGAGGCATGGTCCTAGGGTTCAGGTCCTCCAAGAGAGAGAGAGAAAGAAAGAAAGAGAGAATTAGAGAGAGCATACTTAAATTCACACAGGACACCGGATAAGACAGGAGAAGTACTCCAAATATAACAGACTGACCCTAGCCCCCCAACACATAAACTACTGCAGCATAAATACTGGAGGCTGAGACAGGAGGGGTCAGGAGACACTGGCCCCATCCCATCCTAATGGCTTTTAGCCCTCAATTAGGCCCAGTGCAGGCTTTATGTAAGTAACAGACGGCTAGACAAAATGCTTTAACCATTAATAAGATGGAAAGTGTTACTCCTGAAGGATGTCAGTTCACCAGGAGGCCTGCTCTGAACATAAGACCTCTACAAAGCCAAGATTAGCCTGCTCCTTTGTTGCAGGGAGCTGTGATCTCAGTGGCCAGACTCAACCCTGTCTGCTGATAATCTCACAGGACATGTTGCAGTAAAGGCTCTGGCTCGGCACAGGACCTCCTGAAGAAAGAATAGGAGGTTGAACAATGGTGTGGTTCAGTACCTTTAACGATGGAGGGGAGGTTGGGCTAATTTGGAACAGGGTCTGAAGTGGATCAGTGTTATATGGTACCAGAACCCTGAGCTGGGCCGCAGGGCTGGCGCGGCTTGAAAGGCAGCGTAGGTTGGAGGAGCCCGGTCGGTTTTGTTGTTCACTTGTGTCTGGTTCTGTTTCCCGGGATGTAGAGGCGGTCATCTTGTTTTTATAAAAGCTATTTATTAGGAGTGAGATCCCTCTCGGTTGTAGTGAAATGCGCTGTAGCCTCACTGTTTCAAATCATGGCGATTTTGGGGTAAGTCTGGCTTTGATGGTACAACAGCCATGGGTTAGGCCTCAGACACACAGACTCACAGAGAAACACACATTGGACGCATGCATGCCCCCCTCCCCCCCACACACACACACCAGTCCACCTGTATTTCATGATACTTCCTTGTTGTAGTGCCTATAAATTGAACTGAAAGACAGCCTCAGAAAATCAGTGTATTGGTTTGATCTTCTCTCACTATCCCAGTAAATCCTCTATAGAGAGTTCAGAGACCTTGCATGGGATATCCTGCCCAAGCTTGCCCCTCTAGGTTCTGTCCCTGGTGGGTGTGGTGCCTTCTCCCCAGGCCTATCCATACGAGAGCCACCGTGTCCCTGCTCCTTCTCGTGCTCTGTCCTGCTCTCCCTCAGGCTCCTGGGCCTTCACTTTGTGACCACATTTTTCCACTGAGATGTCTGCCGGGAAAGGGACGTTTGTCTGTGTGTGTGTGCTTGTGTCTGTGCCATTTTTGGAAGAGTCCCTGTTTTCTGTCTGCCCCAATGCTCAGTAGACTCATTGAGCTACGGAAGCCCAGCGGGTCCATTTCTCCTGTGGCTCAACCGCATAACCTGGGACGGAGCATCGGTTGGAAATTTGTCTTTTTTTCCACAGATCATAAAACGGAGAGCCTCCCCCGTTCTCTCCAGCCCATATTAAACAGCTCCATTGGCCTGGTTGCCGCTGGTTACAGTAAAAATCAACACCTCGTCTGCCCCAGACTGAGGCATTTCAGTGTGTGTGTGTGTCCATCTCTGCTCAGTCATCAGCAGGTCTGTGTGTGTGTGTGTGTGTGTGTGTGTGTGTGTGTGTGTGAGTGTGTGTGTGTGTGTGTGTGTGTGTGTGTGTGTGTGTGTGTGTGTGTGTGTGTGTGTGTGTGTGTGTGTGTGTGTGTGTGTGCCACTCCAGTGCCTTGGCCAAAACTCTCCTCTACCTCTGAAGCTCTGTAACTGCAGCCTCTGGGGGTGTTTGAGGGCTGTATTTTTCCCCCTGTAAACGTGCTGATGAGCATGTGTCTGACTTGGAACCATCTCATCAGTAGTAGACCACAGTGTCAGCCATTGCATCATACTCATTTACAATTATCTGCATTTGATGGATGATGACCCAATGAAAGTCACTGTCTGCTGTCAAATCAAATTACATTTTATTCAATTACGTTTTATTCGTCACATGCTTCGTAAAGAACAGGTGTGGACTAACAGTGAAATGCTTACTTACAGGCCCTTCCCAACAATGCAGAGAGAAAGAAAATAGAGAAATAATAGAAAAGTAAAACAGTAATAATAGATACACAATGAGTAACAATAACTTGGCTATATACAAGTGGTATACCGAGTCGATGTGCAGGGGTATGAGATAATTGAGGTAGATATGTACATATAACTAGGAATAAAGTGACAGATGGTTAACAGTAGCAGCAGTGTATGTGATGAGTCAAAGTTACCGCAAAAAGGGTCAATGCAGAACGGATATCTATTTGGTTAACTATACTGAACAAAAATATAAATGCAACATGTAAAGTGTTGGTCCCACGTTTAATGAACTGAAATAAAAGATCCCAGAAATTTTCCATACGCACGAAAAGCTTTTTAAAAAAAAATGTTGATCAGAAATGTGTTTACATCCCTGTTAGTGAGCATTTCTCCTTTGCCAAGATAATCCATTCACCGGACAGGTGGGGCATATCAAGAAGCTGATTAAACTGCATGATCATTACACAGGTGCACCTTGTGCTGGGGATAGTGAAAGGCCATTCTAAAATGTGCAGTTTTGTCACACAAAACAATGCCACAGATTTGAGGGAGCGTCCAATTGGCATGCTGACTGCAGGAATGTCCACCACAGCTGTTGCCAGATAATTACATGTTAATTTATCTACCATAGGCCGCCTCCAATGTCATTTTAGATAATTTGGCACTACGTCCAACTGGCCTCACAACCGCAGACCACGTGTAACCATGCCAGCCCCAGGGCTTCCACATCCGGCTTCTTCACCTGTCTGAGACCAGCCACCTGGACAGCTGATGAAACTGAGGAGAATTTCTGTCTGTAATAAAGCTGTTCAGGGTCCCGTTGGTTCAAGACTTGGTGAATCTGTATCGCTTGCCGTGCGGTAGCAGAGAGAACAGTCTATGATGGGTGGCTGGACAATTTTTAGGGCCTTCTGACACCGCCTGGTATAGAGGTCTAGGATGGCAAGGAGCTCAGCTGGGCCGTATGCAGTAGCGCCTTGTGGTTGAATGCCATGCAGTTGCCATACCAAGCGGTGATGCAGCCAGTCAAGATGCTCTCAATGGTGCCGCTATAGAACTTTTTGATCTGACGGCCCGTGCCAAATCTTTTCAGCCTCCTGAGGGGGAAGAGGTGTTGTCGTGCCCTCTTTACGACTGTGTTGGTGTGTTTGGACCATGATGGATCCTTAGTGATGTGGACACTGAGGAACTTGAAGCTCTTGACCTGCTCCACTTCAGCCCCGGCGATGTGAATGGGGTTGTGCTCGGCCCTCCGTTTTCTGTAGTTCATAATCAGCTTCTTTGTCTTGCTGATGTTGAGGAAGAGCTTGTTGTCCTGGCACCACACTGCCAGGTCACTGACCTCCTCCCTATAGGCTGTCTCATTGTTGTCAGTGATCATGCCTACCACCAACGTGTCGTCTGCAAACTTAATGATGGTGTTGGAGTTGTGCGCGACCACGCAGTCGTGGGTGAACAGGGAGTACAGGAGGGGACTAAGCACGCACCACTGAGGGGCCACTGTGTTGAAGGTCAACGTGGCGGATGTGTTGTTGCCTACCCTTACCACCTGGGGGAGGCCCGTCAGGAAGTTCAGGATCCAGTTGCAGAGGAAGGTGTTTAGTCTCAGGGTCCTTAGTTTACTGATGAGCTTTGTGGGCACTATGGTGTTGAATGCTGAGCTGTAGTCAATGAATAGCATTCTCACCTAGGTGTTCCTTTTGTCCAAATGGCAAAGGGCAGTGTTGAGTGCAATAGAGATTGCATCAACTGTGGATCTGTTAGGGCGGTATGCAAATCAGAATGGGTCCAGGGTGTCTGGGATGATGGTGTTGTGAGCCATGACCAGCCTTTCAAAGCATTTCATGGCTACAGATGTGAGTGCTACGGGCAATAGTTCTTGGGCACAGGGACTATGGTGGTCTGCATGAAACTTGTAGGTATTACAGACTGTGCTGTGCACAACTCATAAAGTGGCATTCATTATATACTGTACTGATGTTGTTTAATGTTGAGATGCCTCATGTAACTACTTTTTTTTTCATTTTCAATATTTTTATTTCCTGTTTTTCCTTTTTATAGTATTTCTTGTCTTTCTGCTATCATTTTGATGTGCCAGTACCGTACCTCTTCTCCCCGCTACTCTACCTGTGACACACCTGACGTGACATAATGTCCTCCTCTCCCCTGTCACTCACCCAGCCAGGTAGCGTCTGCCCACTCTAGCCTGTCTGAGACCTGTACAGTACAGTATTGTATAAAATTTGGTGGGCAGGTATTCACTCTGAAGGCAGTGGAGGAAACGATAGCAGGCCAGAACAATGGGCTGGCTCCAGATCTGTAGAGCTGTGCTTGGCCTCGCCCAGACGCTACGTCTTATTTCCTCTTTGATTACTCATGCCTGCCTCACGAGCGGAAGGCGCACTCATAGGTTTGTCTGTTTGTCCGTGAGAGAAAAGGCTTTTTGTCAGTGACTGTTTTAGATTTTTGAGGCTGGAATACTTTTGTGATAATGTTGACTTATTGACTTATTCCACATTTATAACCTGATTTCATAATTGATTACGTTTATACTTTTTCTCCTATCTACACACAATACCCCATAATGTCAAAGTGAAAACATGTTTTTCGAATTGTTTTCAAATTGATTGAAAATGAAATACAGAAACATCTCATTTACAAAAAATATACACATCCCTGAGTTAACGTTGGAATCACCTTTGGCAGCGATTACAGATGTGAGTCTTTCTGGGTAAGTCTCTAACAGCTTTGCACACCTGGATTGTACAATATTTACACATTCTTTAAAATCTTCTACAAGCTCTTGCCATAGATTTTCAAGCAGATTTTAGTCACAACTATAACTAAGCCACTCAGGAACATTTAATGTCTTCTTGGTAAGCAACTCCGGTGAATAGTTGGCTTTGTGTTTTTGTTTCCTGCTGAAAGGAGAATTTGTCTCTGAATGTCTGTTGGAAAGCAGAAAAAAAGCACTGTTCTGCACTAACTGTCATTTTTATTCAGATATTTGGAACAACACAAATAAATAATCATAAGATTTAAAACTATATAAATATAAAAATATATACAAAAATAAGACTCATAAATGTCAAGAAGTAACAAAGACAAATAGAAACAAATTGTAGTTTATAAATACAATTAAAGAGAAACAAATTATTACACAATTACCCTATTGCTAACAAAAAACACACAAATAAAACTAAATTGCACAAATCCTATATCACACAAATACACAAATAGAATAAAACACTTATAAAGAAGAGAACCTGATTATCACACTATTGCACTTGAAACAAGAAACACACAAACTAATTGCACAACTGTCATCTAAACTTGACCTTGATGCAAAGTCATCAATTACATCATCATAAGAAATCTGCCCAGCAATTGCATGGTTAATACTGATGACAGCAAGGCCACTAAGGCGTTCCTGTGACATGGTGGACCTCCGGTAGGATTTGATGAGCTTCAGCTTTGAAAAGCTCCTCTCTGCTTCAGCTACGGTCACTGGAAGAGTAAGACAAATTCTGAGAGCAGACCACAAATTAGGATACATTTCTGAGAGTCCCCTTTCGTGTATAAATATCAGCAGCTCAAGCAGGGTCATGGTCTTCGATGGCAAGTCAGGCAAGTTCTTCAGTTCCTGTGCAAGCTCTCTGCCATCCAAGTCTGAGTGTTCTTTATAGTGCAGTGTCACACTAACAGCCTCACATTGTTCTGTCAGCTCCTCATTTGAGAGACTTTGGAAGGTTGACAGCACTCCTAACTTCTCTCCCACATTTTCCAATGTGGAAAATCTTTCCTGAAGGGCTGAGGTTGCAGCATCAACAACGACGTTGACAAATGTCACCAGCTTCTTCAGGACATCACTCAAAGGCTCATCAAATGATTCGTATGAAAAGTGCAGCTTTGTGGACCTCAGCCTTTTTTGTTGTAGAACGGCCTCTACATTCATACCCTCGCAAATATCCTTGGCTGACGTTTGTGCAGTCATAAAGCCTGTTGCCCTGTAGTTGCTGAGACTTCTCTCTGTCTTTCTGAGAAGGCTGACTGCAACATCCACATGCAGACTGGGAGACTGTATCAGCTTGCTCACATGTTGGATCTGGCTCAAGATGTCATACCACACCGCTGAACAGATGCTGAAGCGGTACGATGGCCACATGTTTTTTCAGGATGGCCTATCGCTGTGTGAAGGCTGAGAACAAGGTGTGCAGTTTGTGTAAGATGCCAAAGTAACCTGTGGCATTGACAGAGCTTTTAGCAGCATTTGATGGAGAGTACAGTGTTTATGTGTGTCCCCTTAAGGCCAGATTTCTAATTGCCAGAGACTGCACAATAGCAGTCAGACGTGTCAACACCTCTCTCCATCTTATCCTCTCAGCCTCCATAAGTGCCATCTCATGCTTATCAATTGTTTCCCTTTTTTCCCCCCTCATTGCCAGTTATTTTCATGTTTTCATGCAGTTTTGGTGTTCTGGACTGCTGTCGTGTGAAGTCAGCAAAGAACTTGCATGATTCCAATCTGTCAGTCCTGAGTTTGCTAAATTAATGTTCTTCTTAGAAAAGAGTTTGCAACAGAAGAGGCTGTTATTTCTTTCAGAATACACCAACCAACTTCTAGGGATTTTTTCACTACTCAACAAGGTCTTCCTGAAATACTGGTGGTAGCAACTTCTTCCATCACTCTCATTCCTTGGGAAAACAAAGTTAGGTGGTACCTCACTTGGTCCTCTGCAAACTAGTTGTGTCCGAATCCTGTCAGTCAGAACTGAAGGCCAGTCAGCAGGGTCTGTAGACAGTGGTTCATCCTCAGCAGCAGGATTTGGTGGGGATGCTGCTACAGACATTTCTAAAGGAGAGCACATGAGCATTAGTTTACACACATTATTCACAGCCTTTATAGTGGTGGAACATCCCACATACATACCCAGTAATAATTAAATCATCATTGTTACCTACAATATGGAAACTTCAATTTGTATTTTATGTTATGCAGGGATGCACACACAAACACATGTGCATGTCATGTACCCACACATACACACACGTGCGCACAAACACACCTGAAGAATCCTGCTGGGGAGAAGTGGAAGCAAATGGGTCTTCATCCTCAGGCTCAGACAACATTTGTGAAGACACCTGTGGGTCTGAGGAGGTAGATGGCTCCTCATCCTGAGGCTCCGAGATGATTTCTGAAGAGGCCTGTGTGTCTGAGGAGGTAGATGGCTCCTCATCCTGAGGCCCCGAGATCATTTCTGAAGAGGCCTGTGTGGCTGAGGAGGTGGATGGCTCCTCATCCTGGCCAGTGCTAGAGTGTGCTTCAAAATATTTCAGGAGTGCCCCTGAATTTGCATTGAAATACAATATATGAGTCTGACACCCTAAATACATTTGTTGCACAATTAAATATACCTGTCATTATGCACAATTTATGAAACTTTCAGAATAGGAACCAAATGAACCATACAACCTCCTTGGCTAATTCTAGGCATAAGACACCCCAAAATACTCAATATATCACAAAATACCAGCATAATATAGACGTCTTCTAAGTTAGCCTACAGCATTGGAAATTCCCCTTACTGAGCTCAGGACCTAGTCAGGACCTAGTTAACCCAATGAAAGTTAACCAAATCAATAATGTGCTAGTTAGGTTGTAATCGTTTTGCTGCAGGCTAAACACATTATCATGACGAAACTGTGTGAAATTATATCCAATGTTATGTAAGCTAGTTGGACAGAAAACGGAATATTGTTGCCCGATGTGTAATAGCATAGGAAGCAACATAGGCTAACAAACCTAAGTTTTATACTAGCCTATTTCATTACATGCATAATATTATACTCATAAAGAGATGACATAGCTGCATACCTTTATCTTTTGCGCGTTTCTCCTCTTCTTCTTTCCTCTTTTTCCTAAACTGGGCACCTGATGGCTTAGACCTTTTCTTATCCATTTGTGTTGATTTGGCACTCAAGCATCAATACATTACCTATCCCCCAACACTGTCAACCAAGAGTCAAGACTGAACCAATTCACCTTGGTGGTGTGCAGACTGGTTTTATATTATTCTTAACGATTTCGCACAAACCAGAAAAACTTCAACAATATGTCTGTGAAACTATATATTCACAGTATTATGAATGAATTGTGGTTTATTTGTTAGCATTTTGTAGTGTGACTGATTTTAATAATTGTATTAGTGCTGTACAAAGTTAGAGGTGCGCTATTTGATAGATTCCCCTGCTCCCCCTACCTCGGGCTTCCTGTGGGGAGACCTGAGGTCGACCTACCCCCGCCCCCCTCCCCGTCTCATACTTCTGAGTGGGAGACCTTCCCAGGCAGTAGCCTGCCTAGCTCACAAACTAGAATCAGGGCGCCCACTCCGACAAGGTTAATTGACCCACAGTCCCACACGGTGACATGACATCATCCGCCAGTGAGTTTGCCTTTGCTTTCTTTTGATCCTAAAAAACTCCCTAGTCCTTGCCGATGACAAGCATACACATAAGACGATGCAGCCACAACCATGCTTAAAAATATGAAAAGTGGTACTCAATGATGTTGTCGGATTTGCCCCAAACATAATACTTTGTGTTCAGGACATAATGCTTTGTGTTCAGTACATAATACTCTGTGTTCAGGACATAATGCTTTGTGTTCAGGACATAATGCTTAGTGTTCAGGACATAATGCTTTGTGTTCAGGACATAATGCTTTGTGTTCAGTACATAATGCTTTGTGTTCAGGACATAATGCTTTGTGTTCAGGACATAATACTTTGTATTCAGGACATTCAGGGCACTTAAGGGTAGGCCTTGTCAAAGAGGTGGGGCTCTAGGAGGGACTGAAAGATAGTGATGGACTCTGAGTCATGGATGGCTGGAGGGATGGAGTTCCAGAGCCTATGACCAACCGTGGAGAAGGCCGAAGCACTGGAGCTACGACCTGAGGATGACAAGGTGGCCTGCTGTGGTGGAATGGAGTGCGTGTGTGGGTTGGTGGGGGAGAAGAAAGTCTGAGAGCTAAGGGGGGGGGCAAGGTGGTGAAGGGCTTTGTAGGTCAGAAGGAAGATCTTGTAATCAATGCATTGTGAGACAGGGAGCCTGTGGAGTTCACAGAGGACAGGGGTGATGTGCTGCCAGGACTTAGTGTGGGTGAGGAGTCGGGCTGCAGAGTTTTGAACCATTTGGAGTTTATGGAGGGAGCTCGAGATGATGCCGGAGAGTAGTGAGTTGCAGTTGTCAAGACTGGAGGACATGAATGCATGTATGAGGATTTCAGCGGCAGGACAGGAGAGTGAGGACCTGACTTTGGCAATGTTGTGGAGGTGAAAGAATGAAGATTTGACAGTGTGTCTTATGTGGTGGTCAAATGAGAGGTTGGAGTCCAGGATGACACCAAGGTTGCGTGCATGGAGGGAGGAAGAGACCGTGGTGTCGTCAATGGTGAGGTTGCCACCTTTGGTGAGGGTGGATTTCCTGCCTATGAGGAGGAGTTCCATTTTGTCACAGTTGAGCTTAAGGAAGTTTTGTTGCATCCATGTTTTTATTGCAGAGAGGCAGGATTCAATGTGGGCCAGAGGTGGGTTGAGGAGGGATTTGGTGCTGAGGTAGATCTGGGTGTCATCGGTATAGCAGTGGAAGTCAAAGTTGACGTGACGGAGGATCTGATCAAGAAGGAGGATGTAGATAATGAGGAGTAGGGGACCCATCACAGAGCCCTGGGGGTCACCCTATGTAACTGCAGCTGAGTCTGAGGTATGGCCATTGAGGGAGATGTAGTGGTCCGGTTTGTGAGGTATGATTGTCGCCAGGACAGTGCAGATCCCTCAACACCTAGACACTCAAGCCTGATAAGGAGGATCTGATGTCTCACTGCGTCAAAAGCGGCACTCAGGTTCAGGAGAATCAGGATGTTGAGGGCACCAGCATCAGCAGAGGTGAGGAGGTCATTGACAACTTTGAGGAGTGCAGGTTCAGTAATGTGGAGGGGGCGGAGACCAGACTGGAGGGGCTCAAACAGGTTGTTGATTAGCAGGTGGGTTTGTAATTGGGAGGCAACAGTATGTTCCAGTCTTAGCAAGGAAGGGGAGGTTGGAAATGGGGCGGAAGTTATTGAGGATGGTGGTGTCCAGTCCTGGCTTTTTTAAGATGGAGGTGACTGCAGCTGTTTTGTAGTTGGAGGGGACGGTTCCATGGGCGAGGGAGAGGTTGACGATGTGTGTGATATAAACAAGGAGCAGGCAGGCTTTGATGAGAACAGTGGGGAGAAGGTCCAGGAAGCAAGTTGTACTCTTGGATGACATGATGAGTTTTGAGATATAGGGAGAGTCAATGGGAGCAAATTCGGACAGCCGGGTTTTAGGTGTGACAACTGGGAGGCTGACGGGGAGGGGCAGCTGAGGGAGATGATGATCAGTGATGAGTATTGAATTGTGCAGCTAGTTCATCAAATCAAATTTGATTGGTCACGTACACATGGTTAGCAGATGTTAATGCGAGTGTAGTGAAATGCTTGTGCTTCTAGTTCCGACAGTGCAGTAATATCTAACAAGTAATCTAACAATTTCCCAACAACTACCTAATACACACATCTAAAGAGGTGATTGAGAATATGTACATATAAATATATGGATGAGCGGTGGCCGAGCGGCATAGGCAAGGTGTAGTAGATGGTATAAAATACAGTATATACATATGATGTAGGTAATGTAAGATATGTAAACATTATTAAAGTGGCATTATTTAAAGTGGCATTGTTTAAAGTGACTAGTGATCCATTTATTAAAGTGGCCAGTGATTGGGTCTCAATGTAGGCAGCAGCCTCTGTGAGTTAGTGATTGCTGTTTAGCAGTCTGATGGCCTTGAGATAGAAGCTGTTTTCCTGTCTCTCGGTCCCAGCTTTGATGCACCTGTACTGACCTCACCTTCTGGACGGTAGCGGTGTGAACAGGCAGTGGCTCGGGTGGTTGTTGTCCTTGATGATCTTTTTGGCCTTCCTGTGATGTCTGGTGCTGTAGGTGTCCTGGAGGGCAGGTAGTTTGCCTCCGGTGATGCGTTGTGCAGACCGCACTACCCTCTGGAGAGCCTTACGGTTGAGGGAGGTGCAGTTGCCGTACCAGGCTGTGATACAACCGACAGGATGCTCTCGATTGTGCATCTGTAAAAGTTTGTCAGGGTTTTGGGTGACAAGCCGAATTTCTTCAGCCTCCTGAGGTTGAAGAGGAGCTGTTGCGCCTTCTTCACCACACTGTCTGTGTGAGTGGACCATTTCAGTTTGTCCGTGATGTGTACGCCGAGGAACTTAAAACTTTCCACCTTCTCCACTACTGTCCCTAGGGGGGTGCTCCCTCTGCTGTTTCCTGAAGTCCACGATCATCTCCTTTGTTTTGTTGACATTGAGAGGCTGTTTTCCTGACACCACACTCCCAGAGCCCTCACCTCCTCCCTGTAGGCTGTCTCGTTGTTGCTGGTAATCAAGCCACCTACTGTTGTGTCGTCTGCAAACTTGATGATTAAGTTGGAGGCGTGCATGGCCACGCAGTCGTGGTAAGCTGAAGGGGGCGTAGGCAGTCATGGTTTACAGTACGAGATGATGGATTGGGAGTAGGGTGGAGTGAGACCAGAGAGTGTTAATGTTGCTACCAGTAGTGTAGTTGACAGACCAGTTGTGAGGTGAGCCACGATGCAGCGTCTACACAGGATACATGATGAGCGGGCAGGGATAAGTACATCAGAGAAGAGCTGATAGTTATTATTCAGTCGGCGAAGATCAAGGGGGGAATAATATTTGGTCTGGATAAAACAGGGAGGGTAAAACTATAGCAATCCAGGGCACAGATTGGGAGCCAGTGGGCAGGTGCATGACAGCGATTTAGATCCAATAAAATGTCAGATAAATCCACACAGAAACCCCCACGGTCGGTAAAGCAGCAAGCCAGAGCCCAACTAACCTACTTATGGCTGGGTTACCAGAGCGAGACCCAGGGAGAGAAGTGCTAGCCGGCGAATAAGCAGGGGGAGGCAGGAGCTACACCGAGCCGTGGGACAGTCAAAGAGGGTAATCCAATAGGTATCCAGAGGGAGGTATATGGCGAGGGAAATCCAAAATAGATAAATTCCCAAGGCAATAAACCAGAGGTGGGTCAGGGAACCAAGAGCCCAGCGATCAGAGGAAGAATCCAGGCAGGTGGAGGTGATCACATCAGTCCAGACTCAGAGGTGGGCTAACATCCAACTAGCAAGCTAGCTAGCACTAATATCCAAGGTTCCACGGTTTCTAACAGTCACAACACTCCAGTAAGCCTTAAAGTGGACAAAAACAACAGGCCGAAAAGTAGACAAAACCAACACTTAAAGAAAAGCAGACGAGTAAACAATGTTACTAAACAGGTACCAGGGAGAAGCGGCAGTCAAGCACGACGCCAGCAGATCCTCTTGCCCGGAAATGACATCACAGCGACTCACTGCTAATGTTTTGCTAGTGTAATTGAGACTGCAGTGCATGCACTTTCTCATCCTACAGTTACAAATAACAACTCCATTCAGAATATTAAGTAGCAGCCCAGTTGGCTCTTGGTCGGTATAGCCGATCCTTCTCTTTTAACTTTTAATTCTGTCATTTTCATTTAATCTCCCATTGATTAGATACCTCCTAACTTTTGCCCCACACGGAGGCTCTATGAATGTAACATATTGCCGCTTTGATGACTTATGATTGGCCAACAACAAGCTACACGGCCATTCTCCACTCTCGTGAAAAGCAAGAGCAGCAGCATAAGTTATCACATTTCTCTTTCTCTCGTCTGCAGCTGTCGCATTCGGATCTGTATGGGCCCTTCCGGACAAGTCGGTTAAAATTACACATCAAATCAAATCAGACCCAGACCTGTGACATTATTTAGAATTCGGGTCCTGGATCAGGTCTCGAGTATTCTGGTGCAGGTGGATCCGTGAAGACCTCTTTGTTCCAAGGTCTGCCCAAAACAGGCTTTAAACACAGGACTGGTAGCGCTGCCATGGAGGCCCAGACTGTAAAACCACCCAAGTGTGCAGATCGCCTGCAGTGGGCTGGTTCTCCTTCACCCACCCCACCCTTGCCTGCCACCAGAACCCCCAGCACCCCCCCCCCCCCCCTCGAAATCAAACCAATTAAGGTGGTATTTAAAGAAAATTGGAGCAAGGCCGGATAAATTGGGGCTTTTCCAAAAACCACAAAAGGAAAAGTCCAGTAGGTAAAATATGGAATGGCTGGAGGACAAAAATGGAATGGCACTTTTGGGGGTTGATGGTGTTGAAAATATTTTTAGATATTCCCTTTTGATACTGTGATACTTTGTCTCTTACCAATACAGTGTTGCCTGTGCCGAAAGTCGGTCTAGAAATGTATCCTCTGTATAATTCTATCTGTTTAAATATAACCCATTAATCATGTGAATCTGGTCTTGGCAATGGTGTTTTTTATTCGAACAGAGGCTCAGGATGTATGGCTGCTGTGAGATCTGGCCCAGTGTAGAGTATAGACAGAAAGCAGCATGTGTGTATGGAGCCTAGCCAGGACACTACAGGGGCCAAATCCACTCTCTGTCTAAGCCCCTGGTCAGAAGAGAGGGGCCTCTGAAAGCACAGAGCTGGACAGTGAGGATGAGTATGGAGTGTGATAGTGGTGCCTGATCCAGTGGGCTGTCAGTATTTTTTTAATTTTACCCTTATTTAACTAGGCAAGTCAGTTAAGAACAAATTCTTATTCAATGACGGCCTAGGAACAGTGGGTTAACTGCCTTGTTCAGGGGCAGAACGACAGATTTGTACCTTGTCAGCTCAGGGATTCGATCTTGCAACCTTTCGGTTACTAGTCCAACACTCTAACCACTAGGCTACGCTGCCGACCCAATGAGTGTGTCTGATTGAGTGTGTCTGAAGGAGTGTAATATGTGTGAGTTGATCTGAGGGGGATCTTTAAAGCCAGATAGCTTGTCTGGGATCAGCAGTAATTGCCCACCTTGGTCGGGGACATTAGCACTTTTCTAGCGCTCTCTCTCTCTGATCTTCCTCCTCACTGTCATCTCTCAGGAAAATCCCCTCATGACTGAGCCCAGAATGTAAATGCGCAATTTTACCTCCCCCCACAAGCAGGCTTTGTTGCCTCTCCCATTTTGCTTTTTTCATTTTTTTTAAATCTCAGCACTTAAAAGCAATTATACCCTAAATATGAATACTTTCGAACAGACGTTGCTATTCAAAAGTATTTTTTCCTCCCTTCATCTGTCTCCATTTTGCCTTATGGGCAAAATGAAAGGGAGGAAAGTCAAGGTGTCTGGTGTCTGAAGATCTCACACCCCGGCTGCAAAAAGAGAGTTGTTGTAATGTGATCTCACGTTAAGGATGAGATCAAAACAATGAGGATGCGCCACGTCACTGCAGAGGAACCATGGGAACTGTTTCTGAGCCCAGCGATGAAGACTCCAGTCACCCTAGTCATAGACTGTTCACTCTGCTAACCACACGGCAAGCGGTACCGGAGCGCCAAGTCTAGGACCAAAAGGCTCCTTAACAGCTTCCAAGCCATAAGACTGCTGAACAACTCATCTTAATCAAACGGCCACCCGGACTATTTACATTGACCCCCCCCCCCCCATTTGTTTTTACACTGCTGCTACTCACTGTTTATTATCTAAGCATAGTCACTTTACAAATTACCTCGACTAACCTGTACCCCCACACATTGACTCGGTACCGGTATCCCCTGTATATAGCCTCGTTATTGTTATGTCATTTAAAACTGCATTGTTGGTTAAGGGCTTGTAAGTAAGCATTTTATGGTAAGCTCCCCGATGCTCTACAGATACTATCAACAAAATGCCTGTTGATTAGCAACTGCTTGCTAAGGTTATGGTTAGGGTTGGGTTTAGAATAAGGTTAGGTCTAGGGTAAGGTTAGGGTTAGTAGATAGTTAGTTGAAATGTTACTAATAGTCTGTAGAGCATCTACAGATGGACTATCCAAATAAAGTGTGACCGCAGATGATCTACAGAGAAAACATGAGGTTACGCACACTAAACAGGAAACGTGAGTACAGTATGACATTTTATATTGAAAACGGCACTGTCGTTATTGCCTCTCCATAGCAGCTTCCACTGGGAAGCATAAAGTGAAAGGAGGACACGCATATCCAGTTTTAACAAGCCTTTGTTTCCCATGTGACTGAAAACAGACTAAAACAATCATCATTTTACTCACTGCCTGTGCACACAGATGTAAAAAGCGATCGAGATAAAGAAAGAGAGCGAGAGATTGTGTATGTGAACTAGAGAGTGAGCATGTTCACTTCTCATGCAGGAAGTGAACAGAGACCTGGTCCACAGGGATCCCCGTTTCCCCTTTTCGCCTCGCTCCCCCCTACTCAACTCTAGATTCCACGGTAATGGAGGGAGGCCCAAGAAGAGCCTGGCAAAGGCTAGAAGTGTGTGTGTGTGTGTGTGTGTGTGTGTGTGTGTGTGTGTGTGTGTGTGTGTGTGTGTGTGTGTGTGTGTGTGTGTGTGTGTGTGTGTGTGTGTGTGTGTGTGTGTGTGTGTGTGTGTGTGTGTGTGTGTGTGTGTGTGTGTGTGTGTGTGTGTGTGTGTGTGCGTGCGTGCGTGCGTGCGTGTAATTTAATGTAGTATGAAGGAAGCACTATGAAGGAATCACATGAACATGTGATTGTTATTCAGAGTTTACTGTGTGAGAAAGAGGACAATGTGTATCGATTATGTGGATGTGGATGTTTTTTTAAGACATTTCTGGGAACTAGATTTCTAGTTGTCCTACTGTAGGTCACTGATGATGCACAGATATATAAAGTTGAATCCAAAATAAGGAATCTAACTCATGCAAGAACCTAATACAGTGCATCAGTGTTGTTCTGAAATGGTCTGAAAGAGATTTGCTTTGCAGTCTATTTCAAATGTTCTGTTTTCTGTCATTTTTACTCTATGAATGTGGCCGAATCAAATTAAGGGTAATTTGGTACGAAAATATGAAGCTATGTGGACATTATGTAATGAAGGAACCCACAAAGAACAACTCAAACCCATTAAGTGGTCATAATTAAGAATGTATATGTTGTGGTCTTGGTCAGTAAACCCCATGACCACCCACTGGACACAGACGTCAATTCAACATCTATTCCACGTTGGTTCAACATCATTTCATTGAAATGATGTGGAAACAATGTTGATTCAACAATGTGTGCCCAGTAGGCATGGTCTTAGTTAAGGAACTTGTCTGTCCTGCTGTAGTGGTCTTGCAGGGGAGTAAGGGAGAAGCTCTTTTTTGTCCATAAAATAGCACTGCTTCTCATTAAGTTATTATAAATAAATTCCTGGTCTACTCAGTTTGGCAATTCTTCATTTTTTTTAATCCTCAACTCAAATTCATGTCGGCCTCTATGATCCTGACTCAGTTGTGCAGTTGATGATGTATGTAGTGTGAACTACAGTACTTTAATATAAAAGTAGCAAATTGAGAAGTGCATGCAATTGTAACATAATTATTCAACAGCACTTCACCTGCACCATATACAATGAGAACTGGACTGTCTGTTCAAAGATGAGAGCAGGTTTCTAAGCTTTTCCAACCATTTTGTTTCAAACTAAGCTCTGATACTGTGTTTCTCCACACAGGAGCATTACGTTTATCTAGATCTGATAGTGTGAGTTTGTCTGATTATTTTCTGAGCTGGTCCTTCGTCAATGATCCTCATGGGTCTCCGTGGTAACAGAGGTTTGGCTCCATGGAGAGTTCCTCCGCTGTGGGAACTGCATGGTGTTTGGAGAAACAGAGAACTGTCTCTGTAGAGTTACATTGTATGAGAAACTACTTTAAGTGGGAGATTCTCACCCACTCTTCTTTTGCCTCTCCATCTTCTTTCCTTTCTCTCTCTCTCTCTCTCTCTCTCTCTCTCTCTCTCTCTCTCTCTCTCTCTCTCTCTCTCTCTCTCTCTCTCTCTCTCTCTCTCTCTCTCTCTCTCTCTCTCTCTTTCCCCTCTCTCTCTCTCTCTCTCTCCCCCCTCTCTCTCTCTCCTCTCTCTCTCTCTCTCCCCCCCATCTCTCTCTCTCTCAGATCTCTCTCTCTCTCTCTCTCTCCGATCTCTCTCTCTCTCTCTCTCTCTCTCTCTCTCTCTCTCTCTCTCTCTCTCTCTCTCTCTCTCTCTCTCTCTCTCTCTCAGATCTCTGTCATTGAGTTCATCATGTTCCTCAGTGTGAGAAGGGTTGTATCACTACTCTGATAGACCAAGAGCCCTTGGCTCTTCCCGTTCTCGGTCAATCTGTGGGAACCGTGATTTTGGACAGCAGCCGCTTTTCCCACCACCAGTCCAGTTAGAAAATAGACCCAGTCATACTAAGCACCCAAATCAAACCGGTTTTAGCCCGCTTGCCTCTTCTCATGAGTTCTGGGAGGAGAGATCAGCAGCTCCAGAATAAGCTCTAATGGGTTTCGTATGCAGGTACCGCTGGGCCGCTGTGTTCATGAGAAATGATGGCTTTACGATCATGCACTCTTTCCAAAACATTTTTTTTCTTCTTCTCCTTACTTCTTCCCAGTTTGTATTTATAAATAGCGTTTCTCATCTTTTCTTCTTCTCTTTTTGAAAAATAGTATTTTCTCTTTCAACTCGGTTTGACATCTCAATATCGGACACACCTTCTTTTGCGGGCCATTGGTTGAAGCCTTATTCAATCACGCCTAACAGTCCAATCAGAGCTTTGTGGATGTACGCCCCATATGTTTATATAACACCCTGCACTGCTCTGGTTTCCTAATTTTTTGGTTCTTCACGTGTCTTTGGTTACTAGCCCGTTAAGCAGCTTTCTTCAGAAAACTAGCTCTCAATTTAACTGTTCCTTTCGGTGTGGGTTACTACGCCACCACGGAGTGTTGAGTGGCAAATTTGTATATTTTCAGGAATTCAGCTTCACTCTACAGAGTGAAGTTACCTGGGTTAGCTTGTTAGCAGCGCTTTTTGTCATTAGCCAGCTACAGTTCACCTTTTGCCTGGCCTACTCACAATTGGCATTGTTAGCTAGCTAGCTCCACTGCTTCATCATCCTGCTAATAGCAGGTTCCCACACATTTTAGCTACTTCTACCCTGGGTCTTTAGCTCTCCGTCGGTTCCCATCGTTCAGAGTTAGCTACCTGAACTTTTGAGTGTCTTGAGCACCACTGGTGTTTTAGCTAGCAATCTCTGGGCGAAACCCCCATTCTGTGTGTTTGGCTAGCATGAGTGGTGTTGTTTCTTCAGTGTGTTACCACACCATTGAAGCACCATGCCTTTTACATTCCCCTGTGAAAGATAACCCAGCGGTTCGTTCTACCTCGAGATGCTTGGTTTACACACAGAGTCGGCACTTGGTATCTCAAGCGGTGGCTCGGCTAGCTGGCTATCATCACTCAGGTGAAGATAGCCAGCTAATTAGCTAGCGTCGCTGTTGGCTCTACTTTCACTACACTGAAAGTATAAATACGGCATTTTGTTTACCACCACCCTGTTAAATAAAGTTTTATGTTTCTACTTACCAGGCTCAAGCGCACGTTAACCTGTGTTTCTTCCGATTTGCTTTAGTCTGTCCAGGTGAAACGAGATGTCGACAGGCTTACCGGCCAAGTTGTCAGGGAAGAGGGAGAAAAAGCAGCACAAGCCTAGCAAAGCTTGCTCTGGCAATTGTGGGCATCACATGTCCGGTACAAATTCCCATCTGCTCTGTACTACTTGCCTCGGCGTTGAACACACTATGGAAGCTCTCGTCGACCACACAAGTTGTGTGCATTGTGCTCGTATGGGCTCCGGTGTCCTTAGAGCGAAGTACACGGAAAGTATTGCCCAGGCCTCATCTTTGCTCGAGGATGACTCTGTTGACAATGAAGTCCCAGAGGTGGGAGAAGCTACTCAGGGATCCCCTCTGTCTGTGCTTCAGGCTGTTTTGGAGAACCCTCACCTTTCCCAGGGGGCAGACCTTAATTCCAACGAATCCGGAAGTGAGAACAACGGCATATCTCTTGCCGCATCAGGCAGTGCCCTCTCTGACCAGGAGATGGAGTACGCCCTTGAAAAATGTATCCTCTCTGCTCAGTTTGTGCTACCCAGCCAGTCTGAAGAGGTAGGGCAGGAGTCAAAACTGACCTCCCCTTATTCGAGGCAATCAGACGCTGCCACCCGACTTGATGTTGAGAATCCCACGCCTCCCAACTTCTAAGAAGACTAGGATGGATACAATCTCCTCTCAGAGTAATTCTACATCCGTCCGACTGCGTGTACCAGTCTTCCTGGGCGGAGCCACTCAAGTCACTTTTTCCTGTGACTGGCTACGCCCACTTGGATATGCACGGCATTGAGTCGTCGGGATGGCTCAGCCCGCCTTCTGTGGAGCATTCCCTGGCTGAGCACTTCGACCTGAAGGCTTAAGCTCTACTTCCTCTGCCCCCAAGCTCACTCATCCCAATGACTGCTTCACCGCATCTATGTATGAGAGGATCTGCAGCTCAGGCGGGGTGTTCCGTGAACGCAGCTGCCCTCCTGTCCATCTACATGGCGGTGCAGGCTAAGGAGCTGTGCATCTCCCTGGCGAATGGTCGCACCATCACCCAGGAGAAGCTAATGGAGCAAAGTCACCTTGCCGACCATACCACCAGGTCCCTCAAGTGTACCGCTGAGGCTTCTGGGGGGGTCATGGCGCACACGACCGTCGACCAGAGAGCCCTCTGGTTGAACAACGCAAGAGTGTCTGAGAAGGGGAAGATCCTGGACAGATCGATTCCACCAGGTTCGAGTCTAAGACAAAGGAGACTGAGGCTCGGGGCTTCCTGATACCACAGAAACAAAGCCCCAGAAGCCCATGTTCTCCCAGGTTGTCACCATGAGGCCTCCCTCACAGAACTGGAGGATCCCTAAGAAGCCTCAGCAGCCTTCTCTGGCAGCTCCGACCCAGGGACAGACTCAGTCCGCTCACCAGCAACCCGGTGCCTCAGGGCACAGGCGTCACTCCAAGCAACGAGCAGCGGAGATCCCCTCCATCTGGAGGGAAGGGGAAGAAGCGGCACACCTAGCACAAGGCGCAGCGGCTCGAGGAGCCGGCATATATAGCCCTTCTTACATCAGCTGATATCTCAAAGTGCTGTACAGAAACCCCGCCTAAAACCCCAAACAGCAAGCAATGCAGGTGTAGAAGCACTGTGGCTAGGAAAAACTCCATAGAAAGGCCAGTCTCCTCGGGAGTCCTGCGACAGGTCACACACGGCAGAGGTGTAGCACGGAAGCACCCACCTCAAGACTCATAAACCCTCGTTGGGGCGGGTCAGCACCACTGTTCCCCAAGTTCAGTTCTCAAATAAAGAGTTTCCATCACATCCAGGCCCACGGCCGAGGGTGATTGTTTTGCATAGGAACATTCTGAACAATCAACCTCTCGAAGGCGTCCTTGTTCGGCCACCAGGCCTGGCAGGCCCCCTGTGGGACGATTGCCACAGGGCTCCCCTGTCCCCCCCAGTGGACAGGCGGGTTCCCTTGCTCCTCACAGAGAGCAGTGGCATGAGTGTGCAGTCCTACGCACCGTAGACCAGGAGTACAGACTACAATTCGCAGTGGCCCCCCACGTTTCATGGGAATAGTGCAGTCCACAAGGGTAAGCGGGTTGAGTCCTCAGAGAGCCATTTGAATGGTTCTGAGAGAGGAAGCTCCCAGGGCTTCGATGCTAACACATCGCATGCTGTTAGATTCAATTCTGCCAAATGAGTGGTTCGCCACAGACCTCAAGGATGCTTATTTCCACATCAGAGTTTATCCTGCACACAGGAGATATCTAAGGTATGCCTTCGACGTGGAGAGAGTTACGGTTTTTCGTCACTGCCTCTGAGTTTGCCTGGCAACATCAGTCATGTACTGGATGTGTCTGAGTCTTCTTGGGCTCATGGCCTCCATGATTGTGGTAGTTCTGCTTGGTCTTCTCCTCATGAGTAGCATTGGGTGACCTCACTTTGCTTGGACCTGTCTCTCCACCGGCACAGGCGCGTGCTTCTCTCTGCAAAGTGAGCAGAGAGCACTTCGATGCTGGAGAGACCCATAAGGCGGGTCTCTCCAGAGCCTTCATGCGCAAAGTAGTGACAAGGGATGGGGGGCAGTCCACGAACGGCGTACGGTGGGCTTGCCTCCGAACGTGGTTGCCAAAATTCAGAGCGCCAGAGCCCCTTCTACAAGAGGTCTTTACGACCTGAAGTGGAGGGTATTCGAGAGGCAGTGTGAGAGACGTGAGTTGGTCTCCTTTCAGTGTTCCATCCCTGCCGTTCTCTCCTTCCTACAGGAATTGCTTGACAAGGGCAAGGCCTTTGTCGTTAAGGTCTACTTGGTGGCGATCTCAACCTGCCATGTAGGACTAGGTGAGACGACGATTGGGGCACACCCCCTGGTTTGGCATTTATGAAGGGAGCGTGCCGTCTCCGTCAAGTCTCCAAACCACTTGCCCCATCATGGGACTTGGGACTGGTTCAGGATGCACTTACAGGCGATCACTTTGAACCCCTGGAGACAGTGGATCTTAAGACTCTGTCTTATAAGACAGTCCTGTTGCTCGCCTTGGCTACGGCTAAGTGCGTTAGCGACCTTCATGCGCTCTCGGTTCATCCTTCATGCACTCAGTTTGCCCCTGACTACTCCAAGGTTATGATTTGTCCTAACGCTGCGTTCATTCCTAAGGTCATTCCCATGACTTATAGTAGTCAAGCCACTGACCTCTTTCTCTTCCACCCTCCACCGTTCCCTTCTCCAGAGCAGCGACGCATTAACACGTTGTGTCCGATGCGCGCCCTCCACATCTACATGGACAGGACTAGGCCATTCTGGAGTTGTGACCAACTGTTGGTTTGCTTTGCCAACCCTGCTCGGGGTAGGGCTTGGTTCAAACAATGCCTCTCCCATTGGAGGCTATCGCCAAGGCTTACAGTTGTCGGGGATTGCAGTCTCCCCTGGTTATCCAGGCACATTCCACTAGAGGAATTGCCACGTCAAGGGCACTGTTCAGAGGCATCTCTGTCTTGGAGATATGTACTGCGGCTAGTTGGGCTTCCTCTCACACTTTTGTGAGGTTCTATCGCCTGGACGTTACTGCACCCTCCCTGGTACATACAGTCCTTAGCGCTGGAGCTGAGTAGGATGGATTATGTACATTATCATGTACCACAACAGGCTTTTCAGGAAACGGGCTATTGGCAATCGGGACGTTTTGCAAGTGTCACATAGTGAGATGTCGAACTTAGTCGACTGAAAGAGAACTTTGGGTTACGGTATTTAACCCCGGTTCTGTGAAGGAGATGCGGGAGACATCTCACAAGACTGCCCCTCTTGCACAACTCGTGTAAGAGGTAGTTCTTAGAATGAGGAAACTAGAGCAGTGCAGGGTGTTATATAGACATGCAGGGCCTGATTGGCCTGTTAGGCGTGATTGAATAAGGCTGACCCGCAAAAGAGGGCGTGTCCAATGGTGAGATGTCTCCTTCAGAGAACCGGAGTTACATACCGTAATCCAAAGTTTTATGTTGTATTACTGTCATCTAGCTGATGAGTTGTGTGTTTGCTCACATGCATTTTGGTGTTTATGTACCAGTATGTTTGATTGCCATGTATCTGTGGTATTGCTCACTGAAGAATAAATCTCCCAATCTCCTCATACTGTAAGACCATTCATCAAGCCGTCTGACTTCTATCACATCCATTCAACTTTGAGTGTGTTTCCCGTCTTCATGGAGAGCTACAGTTTTAGGAAGAGGGCAACAACGAGGGAACAGAGGGAACATTAAAAACACTGAACTCTTCTCGTCGTATGTCTATGACAAAGCCAAAGCCAGATGGGAGTTCTTCTGGCCCTCACATGTGAAGCACATGCTCACAGAGTGTGTGAAAACAGCTGTAAAATTCCCCAGAGCTCTAGCTAATTGAAAGCTTACCATCTTCTCTTTGTATTTCCTGAGCCGTGGGGGAGCGGCGTGGAGGGGCACTGGCTCTGTGATGAGACTAAAGGAAGTGGATGGGAGTGTTTAAGACAGCACAGATCTGTCATACACTGTGAAGTGGAGTGTCACTCTTTCTGTGTGAGAATCTAACCGGTGTGAGATCTGTCAGTGGGGATTCTCTGTGTGTGTGTGTGTGTGTGTGTGTGTGTGTGTGTGTGGGGGGGGTGTTCTAAGTTAATTGAATGCAGTGGTGTCTGGAGCCTGTGTGTGCGCAACCTGAGACTTTGTTGCCCACAGAAGGCCTGAGAGAAAAGAGTAGCTTGGGAGGAGAAGACAGAGTTTAAAGGTAAAAAGGAAGAGAGAGAAAGCAGCATACCAGGGAGGGAGAAAGAAACAAGGGAGTGAAGGAAGCAGCGGACCTTTTCATGGCATCTCAAAAGGTAGAACTAGTTTAAGAGTTAGGGATTGTGGGCATTGTATTTCAGGTTAACCACAGAACTGATATCAGACCACCCTACGAGAGAGTGTGTTTAATCCTGTGGGCAGACATCAAATGGGCCAAATA
This sequence comes from Salvelinus alpinus, assembly GCF_045679555.1. Lineage (NCBI taxonomy): Eukaryota > Metazoa > Chordata > Actinopteri > Salmoniformes > Salmonidae > Salvelinus > Salvelinus alpinus. The sequence goes on from NC_092094.1 coordinate 80,308,795, forward strand.
GATGCCATCAGCACTGCATAAATTAACACCCAACCTTACAGTGGAAAAGAACGCCGACATTCCTAACTTTGACTCTTTTGTTTTTTAACAAGTGACAACTTGCCAAGGTGCACTGTGCTGAGATTGCCAGGGTGGTGTCGGATTCCTGGGACGTGCTTTATTTACGCCCTGGGTACTGCCGTGTTGACAGCTGTGGCGTTTGTGAGGCACTGAGGAGTGTGGGTAATTTGCCAGTGAGAGGCGTACTGATGGTAGGCTGGGGGATAATTAAGAGTGAAGGCTTGGGTAATGCACCACCATTGAGATGATGAGATGACAACACAGAGAGACGGGTTTTGAGGAACACGGTATCATTTGTATTTCTGGGTCAAAGCCTAAGAGGGCATTGGATGAGAACAGAATTTGCCAGAAAGTAATGAATTAGAATGCATTGAGTTTGATTCAACTTTCAGATGTTTTCCCGCTTTGTACCCATTATACTGTACCCGTTGATCCTGTTTGTATTTCTAGGGGTTGAATTATAACCTTTGCCTACGTGTTACCGTGTTCACTTTCAACACCTTCCCTTTGCTAACCATAGAGGTATTTACAATCCAGACTTTTCAATATTGAATGTCAGAATTGAAGAAGTATTATCCAGTGGAATGTCTTTGCAATGAAGCTAATCATGTTGAAGAATTTGGTCGTAAATGTTTGAGACCCCTCCAGTTTTACTCAATGGTTCTATTGTGCTATTGTGTTATAACTTGTGTTGACATAGCTATTCTCCTCATTAGGGGTAACTGAAATACATGTATCATTTTGTCATATTATAATTAGAATAAAAACAACGATCATGAGAAAAAGCTGAAATTGATGTTTTTTTTTAATGAAAATTGTTAAAAACTACATTATCCGCACACTTTACAAGCACTTAATACAGTCTTTAAGGATATTACATGGATGAAAATTAAATTAACATATCAGCTTCAGACATACATGCTTTGAGCATTAAGAAAAAGGAAAGAGAGCAAAATGAATTAACATTATGGTATAACAAAATGAAGAGGAGCTTCTTTAAAATAAACATCAAAAGATCCAACAGAAAATAAAATACAATTAAATTGTATCATTTGGCCTCCCTGTTTTGCAAATGTCATATGATATACACACAACCTCTTTCATAAGAGTTGTGTACATTTTGTCTACAGATCTTGGAAACCAACCAAGGCTTTACAAAAGTTACCACAAACAATTTGTGTAAAACAACACATCCAAACTTGCAATGGAACAATATTACAGGCATTTCTTTGGTTTTGATATAACCACATGATATCAGGTACATCTTTGGTTTCTCATAGCTGCATGAATTTTGCCCAATCTAAAGTTAGGCCTTCAAACCCAAAGGGAATGAGTAGGAACACAGTCTAGGACATGCAATGTTTTCCCTCCACTCACCAGGAGATAGGAATGAATATTGATATTATTGATGGTCTTGAACAAGAATAAGGCATAGGGAAGTAGATACTGTATGCGATTAACCATCCCTAAATGGTAGAACATGGGCTCCCAAGAAGCCCCAACAAGTCTCATCCTCCTCCTTTTCACCAAAAAACCTCTGCCAGTTTGTAACATGAGACACCTGACACCATGACTTAATTAAGTGGCTTTAATACAGCTCATACAAAGATGCTCTGTCCTGACAACATCTTAATCCTGGGCAGAGCCCTGAGCTGCTGGCACTAATGATCAGTAAATTACAATAGGATGGAGAGAAATCCCATTCATAAAGGCTTCAAAGGACTCACAACTCATGAAGAAGAAAGGGGCTTGTTTTTTTGTTAGGATTGCCCATGTTGTTGGTAAGAGGATCCCACTGTGACCTCCCTTCCCTCTCCTATCTTCATCCCTATTCTAGGTGTCCCGCTGGGGTACAGGGATCATGGCTGTGACAGCATGGGAAAGGCCCTGTAGACTGTGAGAATGTGCAGACCTGTACCTTTACCTCTGTCACTGCTCAATCTACTGTGGTTCTAGTAAGGATATCAGAGGCTTGTTCTCATATGAGCGGCATGTGTATGTGCATTTGAAAATGAGCTCACTTCGTCTCCAATGTTTTGTGAGTCAGTTTATTCAGACATGCCAATATGGTTTGAGATGAAGCCAGTTAAAGTCTGGGGTTTCAGGCGTTCTTCGTACAGGTTAGTATCTTTGTCTGATATACAAAGAAACAAGATCTGCATAGCCACATATTGTGGGTTGGATTGACAACTGTGTGCCTTAGGTATTTAACCATTTTTTTCTCTCTCTGAAAGGAGAATCTGTGTACATAAAAGTTTATTATGATAATTGAATGTTTAGAACAGTGCACATTTTTTTTCTTCCCGATGACTTTGGGACCTCAAGGAGGCTGGGGGGGATCTTTAATCTTTATAAGTAATGTGATTGGTGAAATGAATGCTGAGATCTGTGGTTCTAATGGTGGAATATCATGAAAGTTTTTAGTGCATCTACGCTACATTGGAATACAAAATAATAACAATAGAAGTGTATTTTTTCATAATTTAGGAGCAATATATTACACAGATTCAAATTTTTATATTAAACAACAAATGAACAAAATAGTTATATAAAAAGAGAAGTTGGAGAGAATGCTAAATGATTTTGGGCATAAGTGAACATTTCCTTAAATTTGGCTCAAATAAATATAAAAAAGTAAACTGTGTTATCCAGTTCAAACATACTATACTAAAACAGTTTGCATACAGAATGAAAAAAACCAACATTGAGTGTACAAAACATTAACAACACCTTCCTAATATTGAGTTGCACCCCCCCCCCCTCCCCTTTGGCCCTCAGAACAGTCTCAATTCGTCGGGGCATGGACTCTACAAGGTGTTGAAAGCGTTCCACAGGGATTCTGGCCCATGTTGGCGCCAATGCTTCCCACAGTTTTGTGAAGTTGGCTGGATGTCCTTTGGGTGGTGGACCATTCTTGATAAACATGGGAAACTGTTGAGCGTGAAAACCCCAGCAATGTTGCAGCTCTTGACACAAACCGATGAGCCTACTACCATACCCCATTCAAAGGCACTTTAATATTTTGTCTTGCCCATTCACCCTCTGAATGGCACACATACACAATCCATGTCTCAATTGTCGCAAGGCTTAAAAATCCTTCTTTAACCTGTCTCCTCCCCTTCATCTACACTGATTGAAGTGGATTTAACAAGTGACATCAATAAGGGATCACAGCTTTCACCTGGATTCAGCGGGTCAGTCTGTCATGGAAAGAGCAGGTGTTCTTAATGTTTTGTACACTCAGTGTATATATCATAAGTAAAAATAAAGAAAACAGTCCAACAAACTAAAACAAAAGGAATCCATAAAAATCCTGCTTTAAAAAAAGAAATCTGCTAATGTCCTGTACAGTCTTCAAAATATCAGCTATTCTACTGCATAGATGATCAATACATTAACAACTTTACAGGGGAGCTTCACTCAGACATCAGTACAAATAGTACATTAAATTGTCAAGCAATGCAGAATTACTTTGAGACCATGTATTGTTTTTAAGGATGTTTCATGGACTGAAGGGTGAATCTCCAAACCTCACACCAAATAAAAGTTATGTTACATTAGCGATACAGCCACAAGCCATCTAGGGCAGGTTCTGAGACACTCGTGAAGCAAACATCATATTTGATCTCTGTTATCACCTGACAGTGAAAGGCCGCTGAGGCAGTACAGTCACTGGTCTGGATGCTTAGCTTGTAATGTCAAGAAAGGTACTGTCATCTGTGGGAAAATGATCATTTTGGTCGTGTTGGCTAGTTAACCACAATAGCACTAGCATTTTTTCAGTTCATTAGCTGCATAGAGTGAATGGCTATGAAGGTTTTGCCATTCATAGTCTTTAGTATGCATGTACCTGTTTTTCAAAAGATCCTGATATATTACTATGGCTTTTTGTTGTAACACCATAACATCTATTTACAGTTATTTAGCATTTCTTACTCATCAATTGAAAAGCATGAGATTTGTATGGTTTCAGAGCCTCAGAGAGTAGTCCCTGTCACAGTGCAGGATATACCCATGGCTTGCATAAAGGCAATCTCTGGCCATGGCATCCTGACAGATAGTGAATGTCTTTGGTCAACTAGGGAAAGGGTACGAAGCGAGTGCGCGAGAAATAAAATACAAACATGCAGCATTTATTTTGGGGGGAGGATTCATCTTTTTTTGTTCGTTCATCTTCTTTACTTTTGCTCTTTCTCTCCTGCATTTCCTCTAGCTGTCTGACAGTCAATAAGGCCTCCAGACAGACTCGTCCATGCGTCCAGAGCCGCTCATGGCCGTAGGGGAGTTGCTGTGGCTGCCGTCTGCCTCCACCCCCTCGCTCTGGTTGTTCAGGCCCTGGTTCATCAGGCTGTTGCCTCCTCCAGAGGCTGAGATTCCAGAGCAAGGCAGCAGGCGGGTGGGGGAACGCTCACCCCCGGTCCCGGCCGGGCCCACCATGGAGAACTGGTAGGAGCCGGACCCGGTGCCATAGTACAGGTGGTAGGGGGAGGAGTTGGACTGGAAGTGGCTGCCCTGGTTCTGGTTTCCAGGGTAGGGTGGGGGCAGGTAGGTGTGGTAGCGGGAGGAGGCGGACATGCCCGTCACACTGAGGCCTCCGATGCCCGTGCTGGAGGGGTTGGCTGAGTAGGTGAAGGCCCCTGGGTAGTGCATACGTGGGTCTGAGAAACGGGGGTCGGTCAGCGGGGACAGAGAAGGGAAGGTGGTCCTCTGGGGGAAGAGGTCAGCGGTGGGACCTGAGCGAGGGAGAGAGAAACAACAGATTTGGTTTAGAAACTCCTGGCGCACGTAGATCCAACTCATGGAAATTTTTCAGAGTCAAAGTGAGATAGGGAGAGTCAGAGTTCCTTCCTTTGACAGGAAGCTGTAGTAAAGTACCACATCCCCAACTGACAGTGTGGGGCCTCCAGTCTACAACCCTGCAAACACCAGTGACAAGTAATAAACTGAGACATCAAGCTGTGACAGCACATCATCACACAGCTCTGGGAACCAGATGAAGTTATGAGTGTCCTCCCTCTCAGCCTTAACATAGCCCTCCTACAGAACCCTACCAGCTGAACTAGAGTAATGTACAGGAACAGCGTTCTCTGTTGTTTGGAGGAATGAAAAGAGGTATTGTCAGAGCAGAGTGGTGCTTTGAGTAAACACTGACAGCTTGTTGTGCAGCGTGTGCTGTTGTGTAACTCTACATACCGTACATCAAACTGATGAGAGAGAACAGGAAACTAAAGAGGTAACCATCACATTCAGACAAACAGAGGGAGGGAGAGGGAGAGAGTTCTATGTATTTGTGTATTTTGTAAAAGTAATGCAAGCCGTATCAATGTCACATTCTTGTCAGTGCTAAACTATCCTGAAGTGTAGTCACATAGGTAACACAGCACACAAAAGCCAGCTGTTTTGACTTAAATTTCACAGCCAAACATTCCCTGATTTATTCAACTGATCTTGCTCAAGGGTTTGACTCTGCAGTTTTTCTCGCTGGGATTTGGGGCAGCTCCTGTCACCAGCACATTTCCTTAAACACAACACCATACCGCCCCCCCAACAAAACATGCATGACTACAGAGTTAGGCTGATTTGGCAGTTCTTTCAAAATGTGTGTGTTTCAAGTTTTAATGTCATGTACAGTGAAATGCCTTTCTTGCCAGCTCTGACCCCAACAATGCAGTAATCAATAAGAATGTAATACTAAAAATAACAAGAGAACAAAAACACACAAGAAATACAAATAAGAACACGAGAAAGTAAGTAAGCATACTATATACAGGGTCAGCCAGTTCGTTCGTGTGTGTGTGGTGTGTGTGTCTCTCTCTCAGGCTTCTCATTGATCTGGTAACTGGCTGTTTTGGCTACAGCATGCTGCCACCTACTGTACTGTAGTATCTGGGTTTGATAGGTACATACAGGGACAGATACACACACCATGCACTGAATGTATGCACCTAGGCCTTCAGCTAGCCTACCTGTTGGATCAGTCAGGTAGAGAACCCATAAAGGCTCCACTTACAATTACCAATATTGACAACAGTGATTTTTCTTCTTCATTCCGTGTGATGTAGGCTTCTGTAAACCAATAAACTGACGTTTAATATCTCTGTTAAACGGACTACCCTTGTATTTTAGTTGGTTTTTTGACTGTCTCTATGCACACTCTCAGGACTCGACCCACTCACGCACACTGACACTCCAACACACACATTTATACTGACTCGACACACACAGACACACAGACACACAAACACACAGACACACACACACACACACACACACACACACACACACACACACACACACACACACACACACACACACACACACACACACACACACACACACACACACACACACACACACACACACACACACACACAGTCACATACAACCTTCGTTTACGCTGCTACTAATCTGTTTATCCTGTATATAGCTTCTTACTTTCCCCTGTTCTTCAATTTGTATTTATTGTGTGGTTTCTGTTCTACTTCAGGTTATTTTTAATACTACATTGAGTTAGCAAGAAAGGCATTTCACTGTACTTGTACACGTGACATTAAACCTTAACTCTCTACTCGATCAGTTTCACTTCTTTTTGGCAGGCAATCAGGAATGAAGGTTTGCTCAGGGTGCGGCAGTCAATCACCTCTGAGAAAGTAGGCCAACGGGAGCCATAGAACACCTGACAACTGTCACTCATCTCTTAGGTCATGTCTCACGGTTTTCTTGCTACTGTAGCCATGGTTTTTGGAATAAGAAATATAGGCCTATATCTGAGACTTTTATTATGGCATTGTTATTTAGACTTTGTTATGGATTTTGGTTTTGCCAATACCCTTCCCATGCTCACCTGTGTCATCATTGGTAAGTCTCCCCCTCTTGCTATCCTACTGCTATGTAAATCACCCCGTTCCTTCCCTATATGCTGTTGCCCACAGTGTATTGAATACTGTATACAGTGGGTGTATAAAACATTAAGAACACCTGCTATTTCCATGACATAGACTGACCAGGTGAATCCATGATCCCTTATTGATGTCACTTGTTAAATCCACTTCAATCAGTGTAGATGAAGAGGATGAGACAGGTTAAATAACGACTTTTAAGTCTTGAGGCAATTGAGACATGGATTGTGTGTGTGTCATTCAGAGGGTGAATGGGCAAGACAAAAGATTGAAGCACCAGTTTAAGTGTGTCGAGAACTGCAACGCTGCTGGGTTTTTTACGCTCAACAGTTTCCCATGTGTATCAAGAATGGTCCACCACCCAAAGGACATCCAGCCAACTTGACACAACTGTGGGAAGCATTGGAGACAACATGGGCCAGCATCCCTGTGGAACGCTTTCAACACCTTGTAGAGTCCATGCCCCGACGAATTGAGGCTGTTCTGAGGGCAGCCTCAACACAAAAGGTGTTCCTAATGTATTGTAGAATCGGTGTATGTTTTAATCTAGATGTACATAGGGTAATGGGCTGGATGCTGACCTTGTCAGCAGATCTTTTTGTGGCCTGTAGCATGGGTGATTTTCTAGTACATAGGAAAGAATGGCATATGTGTACTGATGAATAGTTAGTTATTGGGTAAGGTGGGCATACAGGTATGATTGACTTCCTTGTCCTTTGCTGTGGCTTGGGAGAGCTCAACCTACATTGTGAATGCCAACAGGTGTGACGTGGTTTCTTGCACCTGCCACGCACACACACACACACACACACACACACACACACACACACACACACACACACACACACACACACACACACACACACACACACACACACACACACACACACACACACACACACACACACACACACACACACACACACACACACACACACACACACACACACCCCTGTCAGAACCTACTCATTTGTTTGTCTGATTCCACTGGATTCGGTTTTGATGGGCTCAGTGTTCCCACATGACTCTAGTATAAAATGTGGATTTGGATGGCAGAGAAAAGACAGGCTGTATTTGTGAAACAGCAAGCGCTTGCACGCCACAGCCCCGAGGGGGGAAGATGCTGAACTTGCGTGCCATAGTCTTGTTGAAATGTCTTTCCCCTACGTCTGGAGAATTGGGTCCATTTTCAGCAACAAAAAAATATGTTCCTTTGCAATTTCCACGGCTCCTGCTTTCTTTTCTCAAGAACACATTTATTTTCTGCAGTTGAAAATGTCTTCCTTTTCGGATGAAGGGGGGTTAGTGAGGAGGGTTGGGGGTGTTGTTTCTTTTTCCAGAGTCTACCAGGCACCAGAGTCGGGCCCCGTATCTGATTTCACGCAAAGAAAATCCAAACCTTCAGCTGCTGTTGATTCAGTATAAGTGGAGTCGGCCCACTAATTCCTACCGGACTCCCAAAAAGCTCCCTTTCTCTCTCTTCCTTTCTCGCTCTCTCTCTCCGTCTCTCTCTCTCTCTCTCCATCTCTCTCCGTCTCTCTCTCTCCGTCTCTCTCTCCGTCTCTCTCTCTCCGTCTCTCTCTCTCCGTCTCTCTCTCTCCGTCTCTCTCCGTCCGTCTCTCTCCGTCTCTGTCTCCCTGATAAATATAGGCTTCAGGGTGGAGCCTGTATCTGTTGCACGGGGACTTGATGGCTCTGGCGGCTTTGGCCCACCCCACACATGATCTCTATTTAATTGTCGCCAGTGGAAACGTGTTGACTAAATTGCGGCGGGGAGAGGCTCCTGTATTTTGTCAGGGGAAACTCAACTGGACACTTATCACAACACCTTAATGGGGTTGTGTCCCGTCACAACCTTGGCGGTGGACCAGCCAGTCACCACCACTGTTCACCTCTCAGCAGCTCAGCTGCTCCCTCTAGAGGATATGGGTAGATCAGCAACTCTCTACTCTCTACCACAGTTTTGCAATCTTCTGTTAGCTACCCTGATCCACACACAGCCCCCTCCTCATCTCTCTGCCAGCTAATTATAGGTTGAGGCTCTGCGGCTCTGCGGCTCCGGGGCTCCGGGGCTGTGGTAACAGCGGGGCTGTGGGTACAAGGGAGGAGGAGTGTTGGATCTTTGGTCCTGATGCGGCCTAGCTGGTAGCAGCGGCCCACCCAACACATGATCTCCATTAGGCTCAGCTGAAACGTGTTGACTAAATTGCAGGGACAGGAGAGGGGATGGACCCCAGAGGGCTAGTTGGTGCGGCCCGCCGTCTGTGATGTTCCCACTCTAAAAGGGGTGGCGGCTGGGAATCCATTTTTTTTAAATAGAGAACACATTGTTCTAGAGCGCTCCTTTTTTTCCTTCACTCTCCTGTCTTTCCCTCGCTCCCTTGCTTGTGTGCGCGTTCCCATATTGAGTTCTGCAACACCGCAGGAGCGGGGTAAATCTCTTTCTCTCTGTCTCTCTCGCTTGCTCTCTGAGGTCCACTAGTCCACAGTCAAGCGTGTAACCCAGATATGGAGGGAGGTTTGCCTCATTTGCTTACGGGAGAAACTGATTTTGGTTGTTAACATAAGGGCAAACTGAGGTCGCCAGCGAGGTGTGTGTATGTGGAGGGGTGGGGGGGGTGAGGGATGCAAATCCAGGCCCTCACCTGTGAAATGTTTACTCAGGCTGAATGCAAACTGTGACGAGCAGCGCCCAGGGAATGGTGTCTCAGGCAAATAAGTGGAGGGGTGGGAAAGGGAGAAAATCTCAGACCAGGCTGGCCCAGAGAGAGAGAGATGGAGAGAGAGATCTCTTCGCCTTTCATCTCCTTCCCTCAGACCGCAGCCAGAGAGGAGTGACTGTCCCATGCTTCCCAGACCATCACTGATTTCAGAGTAGATTAGATTTTTTGGTGATGAGTTGTGAGAATGAAAAGTTGTTACGAATGCCGAGTGAGATCTTGACCAAACGCCGCAAGAATAGTCAAAGTTTGGCCAAGAAATACATTGCCAGGGAAATAATGTTGGTCCACAAGCCAAAGAATAGGAGACACAAATGAACACAAATGATCCTTAGATGTTTGTTTAAGCGCTTAGGCCTTGGGGTTGGAGCTTCGCATCTGATGCAAATAGCCTTCACCTCTTACCGTGGCTCTTCTGAACTAGAACAACACGGTCAACAACACCAAAGCCCTCTCCATTGCAGCCACTGTAGCATGTGAGCCCAGCAGGTTTTGCATGGCTCTACCTATCACTAGCAACACGATTGAGGCATTAGGGAGTTTGTGATGATAAAACACCAAGATTTTCCTAATGCATCAATGAACCAGATGTGATTTATGAGTTTGTTAACTAAATCAACTGTTGTTTCCTACTATGACTTATTATTAATTTACCAGGTAAATTGACTGAGAACACATTCTCATTTACAGCAACAACCTGGGGAATAGTTACAGCGGAGAGGAGTGAGCCAATTGTAAGCTGGGAATGATTAGGTGACCATGATGGTCAGATTGGAAATTTAGCCAGGGTTACCTCCCCTACTCTTACAATAAGTGCCATGGGATCTTTAGTGACCACAGAGAGTTAGGACACCCATTTAACATCCCATCTGAAAGACAGCACCCTACACAGGGCAATGTCCCCAATCACCACCCTGGGGCATTTTTTTAGACCAGAGGAAAGGGTGCCTCCTATTGGCCCTCCAACACCACTTCCAGCAGCATCTGGTCTCCCATCCAGGACCAAACCTGCTTAGCTTCAGAAGCAAGCCAGCAGTGGAATGCAGGGTGGTATGCTGCTGGCCAATGAGTTCTGGCCAGGTGGCATGTGCACTCTTCGATATTATTGTTGATCGTAATAGTTTAATAATCTCTGTCTCTCTGGAACTGGATATGAATTTCATGATTAGACATTAGGACTTCTCCCCACTACCGTTAGTCCCCATCAAACACAAATTCCACTTTTCACACCCTAGTGAGTATTTTGTTCTGAAGTGAATATCTGTCAAGGGAATGTCTCGCTCGCGTAGTGTCAAAAGTAAATATGTCAATCTATGCATTCCATCTCTGCATACATTCCATCTTGTAGTCATTGAAAAATGATGAAACTGCTGCATTGTGTTTGGAAATCACTGACAGTCACATCTAAAGTCTGTTTTACAACGGGGGCTTTCCCTTATCAAACCTTTTGAAAACCATGAATTTCCAAAAAGCCTAATTGATGAGTCATACAGAAGGGGCTTAGTATGAGGATCACCGAGGAGTAAAATTGAATGGTGTGTAAGCAGATGACTCAGCAGGTCTGGTGCAGTGTGCTTCGGTGGTTTCTGGGAAGAGAACGGGTGGGTGGCTGAGTGGCTGTGGGGCAGGAGAAGAAGAGTGCCAAAACACCAGGGAGGGAGGGAGGAAGGGGGTGTTTTGGAATGTTCTGGGATCCAGAGCTCTGAAGGCAAACCAAAACGCATTCCCCAAAATGTCACAACGAGTGGAACGCCCATTGCATATCCTTAGTCCCAGCTCTTCCACTATCTCTATATTAATTCCACCTTGTCAAAGACATGATTGACTGACTATTGATATGAAGCAGAGTGTCTTAATTGTTGTTCTCAGCTACTCTTGAAGATGTTGGATAGTGTGAATTGGCTAGGGTGATGTTGTGTATGTAGTCCAAGTCTCCTCAATCATCCCCTCTCTGTACATTTCATGCCTGTTTTCTCAGACTAGTAATTATGGCCATCTCTTATTGCTCACCACGCCTCTCGTACTGCTCAGTGATTGGGCCTTGCATGTTATGATTAAGCCTCAGAGACAAACAAACAACACAAGCAAACATCTTTCCCATATAGGCCTGCACACACAAACACAGATATGACTCACGCTGAAATGCACCTAAAACCGGGGTCATATAAGCAGAGCAGGATACTTGTTCACTTCCTACTGCTGTGCGAGTGTGTGTGAATGAGAGGCCGAAAGAAAGAGAAAGAAAAAAATCCCGAGCGACAACAATAGAGAGAAAGCACAAGTGAGAAGTAAGGCGACGTAGAGCAGTTTGGGATAGGGGCCCCAGGTAGAGTAGATATAATATCTCTCTTACTTGACCATCTGAGGTCGTCCTCCACCTTGCATGTCTTCAGAGTTGGTGGGTCAATCTGGTCAGACCACAGGGCTGCAATGGACATAGATAGTATGTGTTAATTAAGGAGAATTTAGACATGACACTAGCCTGACACTACTGTAGTCTGGGCAGGTATGACAACGACCTCATTACATGGGTGTTTCTAATTCTGATGCACAGTAGAAGTGCAAGAGGATTAGAGAGAATTGTTTCCGGTTATGATTCTGTAGGTTCTGTGCATGTACTGTGTTCGAGTGAGGGGAGTGCAGATCTCTTCAATGCCCTAAAAGAAGCCAGCAACATGTCAAAGCTATCTGAGTGTGGTGGTTTGGCTGTCTACCTGTGACAGGCCTGCCTGTGCTGACTGAGCAGAGAGGAGGGCAGAAGGGGAGCTCTCACTGGAGTGAGACTAGAGAGAGGGCTTGGGAAAACAGGGCTGAGGGGCTGATGGAGCTAACAGAGATATTTTGGTTTCTCAGGGGGCTGGGAGGAGGAGGTGTGAGGCCTTTGTTGGCCTGTCCAGTCAGCCTGTCAGGGAAAGAAGAATCCTTACAAGCGCAGCGCATGAGACCCTGGTTCACACTCAATGGCCACACCGCAGGAAGCTGACAATTTGACATGCAAAGAGTGTTAGTTTGCTCTCGGACTGAGATAGGGCAGTTGTTACAAGCCAAACTGCAAGAATGAACCGTGGACCTCAAACACACATGCTTTTACTTGTACACACACACACACATGCACACACACACACACACACACACACACACACACACACACACACACACACATGCCCACACATTCTCAAAAAACCACTAGTCCATTTACAGATTCAGACATACTGATAGCAGAGAAACTGTAGGACGTTGGCAGTCATATAATGTATCTCCGGTTATGAACAAAAATATAAATGCAACATGCAACAATTTCACCGATTTTACTGAGTTACAGTTCAAATAAGGAAATCAGTCAATTGAAATAAATAAATTAGGTCCTAATCTATCGATTTCACATGACTGAGCAGGCCCACCCACTTGGGAGCCAGGCACACACACTGGAGAGCCAGGCTCAGCCAATCAGAATTACAGACAAAAATACTCGTCAGTTTCATCAGCTGTCCGGGTGGCTGGTCTCAGACGATCCCGCAAGTGAAGAAGCCAGATGTGGAGGTAGAGAAAACAACATTGGAGGCGGCTTATGGTAGAGAAATGGACATATAATTCTCTGGCAACATCTCTGGTGGACATTCCTGCAGTCAGCATGCCAATTGCCGCTCCCTCAAAACTTGAGACATATGTGACGTTGTGTGACAAAACTGCACATTCTAAAGTGGCCTTTTATTGTCCCAGCACAAGGTGCACCTGTGTAAGGATCATGCTGTTTAATCAGCTACTTGATATGCCACACTTGTCAGGGGGATGGATTATCTTGGCAAAAGAGAAATGCTCACTAACAGGGATGTAAACAAATTTGTGCACAAAATGTAAGAGAAACAAGCTTTTTGTGTGTATGGACAATTTCTGGGATATTTTATTTCAGCTCATGAAACATGGGACCAACACTTTATATGTTGTGTTTGTATTTTTGTTCAGTATATACACTGCCACTCTAATATTTGCAGTTTTTTCACACAACACAATGCCACAGATGTCTCAAGTTTTGAGAGAGTGTGCAATTGTCATGCTGACTGCAGGAATGTCCCCCAGAGCTGTTGCCAGAGAACTGAATGTTAAATTCTCTACCATAAGCTGCCTCCAACGTCGTTTTAGAGAACTTGGCATTACATCCAACCAGACCACGTGTATGGCGTCGTGTGGACGACCGGTTTGGGGATGTCAACGTTGTAAACAGAGTGCCCTATGGTGGCAGTGGTGTTTTGGTATGGGCAGGCATAAGCTATAGACAACAAACACAACTGCATTTTATCGATGGCAATTTGAATGCACAGAGATACCGTGATCAGATCCTGAGGCCCATTGTCATGCTATTCATCTGCCGCCATCACTTCATGTTTCAGCATGATAATCCACGGCCTTATGTCCCAAGGATATTTACACAATTCCTGTGAGCTGAAAATGTCCCAGCTCTTCCATGGCCTGCATACTCACCAGACATGTCACCCATTGAGCATGTTTGGGATGCTCTGGATCGACTTGTACAACAGCGTGTTACAGTTCCCGCCAATATCCAGCAACTTCCCACAGCCATTGAAGAGGAGTGGGAAAACATTCCACAGGCCACAATCAACAGCCTGATCAACTCTATGCGAAGGAGATGTGTCGCACTGCATGAAGCAAATGGTGGTCACACCAGATACTGACTGGTTTTCTGATCCATGCCCAAACCTTTTTATAAAGGTATCTGTGACCAACAGATGCATATCTGTATTCCCAGTCATGTGAAATCCATGGATCAGGACCTAGAGAATTTATTTCAATTGACTGATTTCCTCATATGAACTGTAACTCAGTAAAATCGTTGAAATTGTTGCCTGTTGCGTTTCTATTTTTGTTCAGTATATTTATATTGCAGTTTTGACATGAACATACAGTAACTAAGGCCTGGAGAGTTCCTGATCATATCCCTGTCTCTAGCCGGGCTACAGTAACACTACACTATAGTATGAGCTGAGGAACAACATCCTAACCGCTATATTAGCAGTTGTGATCCTGACCTTGAGAGGGGCCAGGAACAGGGGGAGGAGGTGGAGGGGGATGTTCACCTATGCCCACACTGGGCCCAGGCTGGCTGGGGTTGGGGTGTGTAAAAGCTCTCTCACCCCCGGAGCTACTCTACTTCCTCTCCAAAGGCCCGGATCAGCACTTAGCCTCTGAGAGGTCCCGCGCTTCGCCCCACAATGGGAAATTCTTACACATAAATGGGGTTATTCAGAAAGGTTTCGAAGCAGCTGGTGCGATCTGCTCAAGAAAATAAACATTTCCTTCAAATATTTTGATTGGCTGGTGGACAACGTCAATACCAGCGGCACAGATTACCCCTGTTAATATGAGTCTCAGCCCCCTGGGCGGGGCTAGAGATTGGGGGAAGGCGGTAGGTGCATTAGGGGTAGAAGACGACGGCCGCGTCACAAATATGAACGTTTTTGGGGTGGCGTCAGTGATGGCTGGGAGGACACAAATAAACACATGCTCTGCTTTTGAAGTGCAGTTGGAGATGAAAGGGCCAAGATGGCGTCTGTCCTCATGACTCTGGATTCGGCAGCGCCTCAGAGACATGTAATGCGCCTGTCGTAATGAAGCGTGTCATTGAGACACAGTGAATGCTGGGCCTTGTGCTGGCTTCCTGTTTCGCTTAGGCCCTAGGCGTCACCACGGAGAGATAGAATGTGAGAGAGAGCAAGAGAGACAGAGTGAGAGGGAGAGAGAGAGAGAGAGAGAGAGAGAGAGAGAGAGAGAGAGAGAGAGAGAGAGAGAGAGAGAGAGAGAGAGAGAGAGAGAGAGAGAGAGAGAGAGAGAGAGAGAGAGAGAGAAAGACGCCAGCGAGGAAGGGAGAGGGAGAGAGCGTGTTAGAGAGCGAGTGAGAGGGGAGGAACGGCCAATGGCCTTGGCTTAGCTATGTGGGACATTTGATATGTCTTTTGAGCCCTCACTTAAACATGAGTAAAAACAAACACATCGACTGAAAAATCCTATGTTCTATTTGAGAGCCCCCTGCCTTGCCTCCCTTTCCCCTCTCCTCAGACTCAATAGAGACTGTTCATTGCGCACATGTAGTTTCTGTAATTGCTGAAATGTAAAGCTCGACCCGGCTCTGATGTTAAATTATAACTAACACAAACAGTTGAGTCTGGAAAAAAAAGCTCTCTTTTCTCTTTTTCCAGCTTACTGTTTAGAGATGGCTTCAAAAGAGATTTTTTTTTTATTGGAGAACAAAAACATTTTCAGTTTGAATAATTCAGATCTAACTAAGGTCACAAAAACAGAGTAACCACAAGTGCAGCTCTTAGGCACCATAACAAATAAACCCCATGGCGACCATTGATATATTATGTAAATACAGCGCTGGAGAAGTAAAACAGAATCCCTCGTCGCTGGTCTGGATTCCCGCTAGTTTTGGTTGGATTTGGCCTGAGAGCTCCTTTCCTGTATGGGTTTGGCACGGACCAGCATGCATTGCTGCCCAAATGGAGCTTGGAGCCAACAGCATCTCCACCAGGCTCACAGCATGGCCAGCTCTCTCTGGTCTTGTACTGACAGACAGTCAACGACCCACAAACCAACACAATAACCTAGTAAGCACATCTGGTACTAAACAGAGACATGGAGGCACGATGCTTTGACCTTTCCCTCTATAAGCATGTGCTATGTGCCTGGCTGCATGTTCCAGGGACTGGCATACTTGTGTCTTACAGTGACTCTTTGTTGGTTATAATTGGTTGATAATGTCCTGCTGGGTGTTAGAGTGGGTTTGAGGTTTGAGGTAGACACAGATCCAGGATCGGATTACCCAACTCCACATCTTAACACTTACCATTAGGAGGATTAAATAATATCTGACCCTGGACTAGCGGTTAGGGGCTCTGGGTCTGATCAGGGCTGTTAGTGGTAGACTGGAGCAGGCATTCGCTTGGGGGGCCAGCCGGCTTGTTTATGTGGAGTAAACAGTGTGGTCACTGTGGACAGGAGAGGAGGGGTAGGACCTCCCTCTAGCTAGCAGGACTTTCACAACCAGAGAGAATCCGGGATAGATTCACCTGTTTGACCTTTCACCACAGCAGAACTGCTGCAGATGTATGCCATTGGAAGACTTTTGGTTTATTGGTGGAGTATCTACGGTAACCACCAGTAAATTGTTTTATTTTGACCCCTGCTATTTTGTAACATATACCATACAGGTGCCACGGCTTAGCATGCGACCTTGTGAACAGTATTATATAATTAATACAACTAGTGTGTTTTATCACTCAAAGCCAAAACACACACACACACACACACACACACACACACACACACACACACACACACACACACACACACACACACACACACACACACACACACACACACACACACACACACACACACACACACACACACACACACACACACACACACACACACACACACACACCACAGGTTTATTGGGCCCTCATCAAAGCAGTGGAGCACTTGACTAGATGGCCGAAAGGTATGCTAGTATCTGATATTCATCTCCAGTCAGAAAAACACAGGTGTTGGAACAAATAGCATGTTAAATGATACCACCTCAAAAGGCAAAATACTTTCTTTTGGATGATTCAATTGCTGCTGTCTTTTTTTCTTAAAACACATTTAAGTTAAAAGAGCAGCTTTGTTCTGGCGATCTTGTTTAGTTTAGTCTCCTTTTGAAAAGGGAAAGAGGAAAACTGAAATCAGGATTATTTCTGTAGCGTCCCGTTGAGATCAAATAATTTTTCCGTTTAATCTTAACATCTTTGTCTGGCTGGTAAGACTAGTATGAGCTGTAGACTTTATACCCAGGGTGCTTCAAGGAGATGGCATTCTCTGAAAATCATTCAAACACACATACACACACCACACACCTGACATCTAGTAAACCAGAATAACAATTTTGTAGTCGATTGTCTGAGTGTGAGATTTGCTTGACTGCCCTGGCAGAGCCACACACACAGCTCCCCACACGCCCTCCCGTAGGATCATTCCTCACGGCAGCCTCACCTGTGGTCACGGCTGAACAAAAACAAGCGGCTAGCCGAGCAAGCGCAGTGTCTGCCAGGGCTTGAATCCTGTCACTGCATGCGCTGTAATGAGCTCTTAATTATCCTGGCTGTCTAGAGCGTTAGCAGAGCTTGCAACATTGGCACGTAACTGTGTGTGTGGTGTGTGTTTGTTAGCACATACTGTGTGTGTGTGTGTACGTCTGAGAATCCCGGGCAGCGTTTAGCAGACGTCTCAAAAGCGTTGTGTTGACAACAAAACTCTGTCTCTGTTTCATGGCTCAGACAACAATATGAAGCAAAGGGCTTCATTAGGAGATGATATTGTATTTTATCACGTTGTCGTCAGCTGGAAAGTCCAGGTTTATGTGTGGATAATGGAAAACATTTTTTTTGCAATAGCAAGATGGGAATCAATGTAATTATAAAGTGTTGACGGCTCGCTCATCTATTACCCTGTGATCCTCCGCAAAATACAACTCTGCCTGCGACGGCTGCCAAAAGCAGAGGCCTGTGTCGTGTTTATATGTAAATACATCCCTGTTTCCAAATGTATTTATTACAAAAGGTACTATTTTAGTTTGAGCTGGGTTTGTAGTTGCGTGTTGTCTAAGCTGGCATGGAGATGCCCAGTGATATATGTCACTGGGTAGCTGAGAGGAGGGAGAATGTATCTTAATTGTTATTGAATTATTATGCATGGAGATGCCCAGTGATATATGTCACTGGGTAGCTGAGAGGAGGGAGAATGTATCTTCATTGTTATTGAATTATTTTAGCACTAGCCCTGAGCTACAAAGTCATAATGGTAATATCAGAGATTAAGGTGTGTGGTTTTACAGTCCTCCGCGCACGCACGCACGCACGCACGCACGCACGCACGCACGCACGCACGCACGCACGCACGCACGCACGCACGCACGCACGCACGCACACACACACACACACACACACACACACACACACACACACACACACACACACACACACACACACACACACACACACACACACACACACACACACACACACTTCAGAGAGGGCCCCTAGCACCTGCGGGTGTTGTGTGGAATCAGTTTGGAGCTCTATACCTCTCATCCCTGGCGGCTCTGAGCCACATTAATGTGTTGTGTCTATGCTGGAGGTGTGTGTGTTTGTGTGTGGGGGTTGTGCATATATATGCGCCCCACGTGTTTGTGAGCGCGCCCAGTGTGTGTGTGTGTGTGTGTGTGTGTGTGTGTGTGTGTGTGTGTGTGTGTGTGTGTGTGTGTGTGTGTGTGTGTGTGTGTGTGTGTGTGTGTGTGTGTGTGTGTGTGTGTGTGTGTGTGTTCTACTGGTGCAGGTCTTTGAGATCTGACAGGCCTATGAAGAGGTAATTCCTTCCCTAATCCTCCTCCAGCTATGCAGACAAGTACAGAGCCTTTCTTCACATGCCATCCCAGCGTTGTCTGTACACCTCTCCTGCTAGACAGTTTGGAGATATTAAGAATGCCCTTATGGATAAGTCCCTCTGGATAAGCTTACCTGCCATGGCCCTTCCATTGGCAGACAACACGCGGTAAAGTACAGAACCCAAACTTTATACCATGAAATGTATATTGTATCTCTGTCTAAATGCCAACTAATCCTGGTCCTACTGGTCCACAGCACTGGCAGAGGATTTTCCTTGGCCATGTTCAGTACATTACATGGCACTTATGGAGGAACAACAACATCAGTTAAACTAAGTCAAAGCTGCTGCTGATAACCACAGTTGTGTAAGCTGAGCTGTACGATAGGTAGGTCCACAGTGGTGAGTCAGGAGCACAAGGCTAAACCCCATGAGAGATACACTTCCACCCACAGATAGCAAAACACTCCTAAACACACTGATAGAGACTCATTAACTGGGAAGGAGCCTTACTCTGTCTGTCAGCCCTAACCCCCTGCATGAGAACTAGGGAGTGGGTGGGAGAGGACAGCGTGTGTGTGTGCGTGTGCCTCGTGTGTGTTTGTGTCTGTGTGTCTGTTCGTGTTTTGTCTGCACACATCCAGACATGCCATCACGTTATGACACACAGTACCAGTCAAAAGTATGTACACACCTACTCATTCCAGTTTTTTTTACTATTTTCTACGTTGTAGAATAATTCTACATTGTAGAATAATAGTCAAGACATCAAAACTATGAAAAAACACATGGAATCATGTAGTAACCAAAAAAGTGTTAAACAAATCAAATATATATTATATTTGAGATTCTTCAAAGTAGCCACCCTTTGCCTTGATGACAGCTTTTGCACACTCTTGGCATTCTCTCAACCAGCTTCATGAGGTAGTCACCTGGAATGCATTTCAATTAACAGGTGTGCCTTGTTTAAAGTTAATTTGAGGAATTTCTTTCCTCAATGTGTTTGGGCCAATCAGTTGTGTTGTGACAATGTAGGGGTGGTATACAGAAGATAGCCCTATTTATGGCAAGAACAGCTCAAATAAGCAAAGAGAAATGACAGTCCATCATTACTTTAAGACATGAAGGTCATTCAATATGGAACATTTCAAGAACGTTGAAAGTTTCCTCAAGTGCAGTCGCAAAAACCATTAAGCGCTATTATGAAACTGGCTCTCATGAGGACCACAGGAAAGGAAGACCCAGAGTTACCTCTGCTGCAGAGGATAATAAATTAATTAGAGTTAACTGCACCTCAGATTGCAGCCCAAAATAAATGCTTCACAGAGTTCAAGTATCAGACACATCTCAACATCAACTGTTCAGAGGAGACTGCGTGAATCAGGCCTTAATGGTCAAATTGCTGCAAAGAAACCACTACTGAAGGACACCAATAAGAAGAGACTTTATTGGGCCAAGAAACACAAGCAATGGAGATTAGACTGGTGGAAATCTGTCCTTTGGTCTGATGAGTCAAAATGTGAGATTTTTGGTTCCAACCGCCGTGTCTTGGTGAGACGCAGAGTAGGTGAACGGATGATCTCCGCATGGGTGGTTCCCACCATGAAGCATGGAGGACGAGGTGTGATAGTGTGGGGGTGCTTTGCTGGTGATACTGTCAGGGATTTATTTAGAATTCAAGGCACACTTAACCAGCATGGCTACCACAGCATTCTGCAGCGATACGCCATCACATCTGGTTTGCGCTTAGTGGGACTATCATTTGTTTTTCAACAGGACAATGACCCAAAACACACCTCCAGGGCTATTTGACCAAGGAGAGTGATGGAGGGCTGCATCAGATGACCTGGCCTCCACAATCACCCGACCTCAACCCGATTAAGATGGTTTGGGATGAGTTGGACCACAGAGTGAAGGAAAAACAGCCAACAAGTGCTCAGCATATGTGGGAACTCCTTCAAGACTGTTGGAAAAGCATTCCAGGTGAAGCTGGTTGAGAGAATGCCAAGAGTGTGCAAATCTGTCATCAAGGCAAAGGGTGGCTACTTTGAAGAATCTAAAATATTAAATATATTTTGATTTGTTTAACATTTTTTGGTTACTACATGATTCCATATGTGTTAATTCAAAGTTTTGATGTCTTCACTATTATTCTACAATGTAGAAAATAGTACAAATAAAGAAACCCTTGAATGAGCAGGTGTGTCCAAACTTTTGACTGGTACTGTATGTCTGAGAGTGAACTTCCACCCACGTACCCCCTCCCCTAAGACACACACACCTCCTTCCCCCTGTCTCCATTGCAGATCTGCCCTGTTGTGCCAGTCAGTCTGAGACTGACGTGATTGCGGAGGAAGCGGGCGGCTGTGAGATTCCTGAGGCTGTAGAGTGGTGTGGTGAACCAGCTCCAGCCCCAGTGCCTTGGCCAGGCTGTTTGGCAGTGATCAGGTTGCCACCTGGCCCCAGACTGGACCCTGTGACCGATGCAGGGCATCCGGGGACAGAGCTGGCATGAGTGAGCGGCCCCTGCCAGTAAATGTACTGGACCCTCCCCCAGGTCTGGGCTCTCATATCAGTAGGGAGGGTTGTACTCAACCTGGGGCTTCAGCCTGCCACATACAGGCTAACTCAGCCCATAGACATAAAGTTAGAGCAACACCGTTAGTTCATTATGTGTCACAGTCAGACCATACAGGCTAACTCGGCTCATAACACCACAGCCATGAGCTGTTCACTCCCTTACCGTCGGGGCAGATGATATTGGAGCATGAGGTCTGATACAGGCTCAGAGACTATTTCTATCTACAAGCCATCAGACTGCTGAACACTTGAACTGGACTGACCACCTGGACCACCTGGACTGACCACTGACTCTCTACACCTTAGCATGCATTCACACATATAAACTCCTGTATTATACTTATTCCAAAATGTGTATTATATTCTACTGAGCCATTTACTTTATGTTCCTTTTCTTATCTTTTCTTATTTCTTAATGTTGTTTCATTGTCCAGAAGGAAGCTGCAAGTAACCATTTGCTTGCAGTGTATACCATGTGTATCCTGTACATACGACTAATAAAACTTGAAACTAATAGCAAAGTCAGCTCTCACTGTAGGCAGGGAGAAGCATTTGTACCGCTAACCCCTATATACAGTGTTGTAGCAGAAGGTGGAGTGTTTTGTGATGAGTGAGCAACACTGATTTGGGACAGACGGTGTGAGTGAGTCAGTGTGATAGTTGTTCCTGTCTGGTCAGCGGCCCTACCTTGTATCTGGGACTGGGTAGACGGCCCCAGGTGGCTCTGGTGCATGGGCCGGGGCTGGGGGTTACCAGGCCCCATCCTCAGGCTGGCCCGCTGGTAGCGCTCAATCTCTGTCAGCCTATCAGAGAACTGCATCTTCTGGGGGTCCTCCATCTTCACCCTGTGTCCTGAAAGAGAGCGAGAGAGGGAGAGAAAAAGAGAGAGAGAGGAGAGCCAAGTTACCACCTACACAGCCGGGAAATCATGGCTCTTTATTATTTTTCCCAGCGGTACCAAATGGTCAAAAATAGTAAAAGCAATAACACGTCCAAATGTTAGGTCTGCTGTCATATTTGAGTTTTATTTCCTCAGGTCTGTCCATGGGCACCAGCAGTTTACAGCTTATTAGGTTTTGTGAGGGTTTGTTTAGAAGTGGGATGGTTATATTGGCAATGGCATCCCATTCTATTCTAAGACATAATTAGTGTGAAAACAAATAGTACAGTGACAGAATTATATACATGAATAAAGGCCACTGTCCTCCACCAACTAATCTGATTCAGTCAGATTATATAAAAGCTTTCTTAGAAATATAACATTATTCATAGAATGTTGACAGGCACTGGACTTGTGGTTGAGCTAAACTTGCACTTGCCTTTGCGTTAAAATCAGATAAATGGCTGCATGCTCCTAATAGCACATTCATATAGGAATAGCACTAATACTCCGGTGTATAACAATAGTACTAGCACAATAATATAATTATAGTATGATAATAATAGTATGAAATTGTTTAACTTTACAGCATGAGAAGATTCTCCTAATCTATCCCCTTATCCCCTTGTCCACTCAGAAGTACAACCCCAGTACAACCCCAGACTGGGTCTGCTTGTCGAAATAGTGACTATACGTCACACAGCGACTCAGGTCTGACCAAGCAGTTACTCAGTGAGGGAAACACCCAGGAATTGCTCCTAGACTATATTACTCATCAGACTGGAACACACTGTGTGGATGGTTGCGCGTATGTGCATGTGTGTGTGTGTGTGTGTGACGAGAGAGGTGGGAATGTACGAGAAAAAGCATATTTGGCACCTCGAATACATTTGATCTGAACAAGACTTGGAAAGACAAAACACTACACTCAAACCCGAATCACTTTAAATAGTTTTATTTAAAGTTATACTAATTCAGTGCAATCTCTCTCCAGCTTTGCTTTATCTTGGACAGGTCGCAGTTGTAAATGAGAACTTGTTCTCAACTGGTCTACCTGGTTAAATAAAAAAAGACATGTATTTAACATGTGGTGTCACAATAGAAAATAAAATAGTTTACATAAATATTGCCAGTGTATATTCTACACACACCTAAATGCCATACGTGAGTTTGGATGAGGGACTCCTCTAATGGAGGAAGGGCTTTATATGTAACTATCAATGCAACAGACACATGTCTGAAAGAGCATGTATACATTCTGTGGTTTTCTCCCTGGCATCTCTAATGTGAAGTAATGGCTGGATTTGAATATTTTATCACTATATAAAGGGGCCAGCAGACGGACTGATATGGATTTTGCCCATCCTCTCTCCAGACTTGACCCATGGGTAATATATCCTCCCTCCCTGCGACTTGACCCATGTGTAATATATCCTCCCTCGCTGCAACTTGACCCATGTGTAATATATCCTCCCTCCCTGCAACTTGACCCATGTGTAATATGTCCTCCCTCCCTGCAACTTGACCCATGTGTAATATATCCTCCCTCCCTGCAACTTGACCCATGTGTAATATATCCTCCCTCCCTGCAACTTGACCCATGTGTAATATATCCTCCCTCCCTGCAACTTGACCCATGTGTAATATATCCTCCCTCCCTGCAACTTGACCCATGTGTAATATATCCTCCCTCCCTGCAACTTGACCCATGTGTAATATATCCTCCCTCCCTGCAACTTGACCCATGTGTAATATATCCTCCCTCCCTGCAACTTGACCCATTTGTAATATATCCTCCCTCCCTGCAACTTGACCCATGTGTAATATATCCTCCCTCCCTGCAACTTGACCCATGTGTAATATATCCTCCCTCCCTGCAACTTGACCCATGGGTAATATATCCTCCCTCCCTGCAACTTGACCCATGGGTAATATATCCTCCCTCCCTGCGACTTGACCCATGTGTAATATATCCTCCCTCCCTGCAACTTGACCCATGGGTAATATATCCTCCCTCCCTGCAACTTGACCCATGGGTAATATATCCTCCCTCCCTGCAACTTGACCTAAGGGTAATATATCCTCCCACCCTGCGACTTGACCCAAGGGTAATATATCCTTCCTCCCTGCGACTTGACCCAAGGGTAATATATACTCCCACCCTGCGACTTGACCCAAGGGTAATATATCCTCCCACCCTGTAACTTGACCCATGGGTAATATATCCTCCCTCCCTGCGACTTGACCCAAGGGTAATATATCCTCCCTCCCTGCAACTTGACCCATGGGTAATATATCCTCCCTCCCTGCAACTTGACCCATGGGTAATATATCCTCCCTCCCTGCGACTTGACCCATGTGTAATATATCCTCCCTCCCTGCAACTTGACCCATGGGTAATATATCCTCCCTCCCTGCAACTTGACCCATGGGTAATATATCCTCCCTCCCTGCAACTTGACCTAAGGGTAATATATCCTCCCACCCTGCGACTTGACCCAAGGGTAATATATCCTTCCTCCCTGCGACTTGACCCAAGGGTAATATATACTCCCACCCTGCGACTTGACCCAAGGGTAATATATCCTCCCACCCTGTGACTTGACCCATGGGTAATATATCCTCCCTCCCTGCGACTTGACCCATGTGTAATATATCCTCCCTCCCTGCAACTTGACCCATGGGTAATATATCCTCCCTCCCTGCGACTTGACCCAAGGGTAATATATCCTCCCACCCTGCGACTTGACCCAAGGGTAATATATCCTCCCTCCCTGCGACTTGACCCATGGGTAATATATCCTCCCTCCCTGCGACTTGACCCAAGGGTAATATATCCTCCCACCCTGCGACTTGACCCAAGGGTAATATATCCTCCCTCCCTGCGACTTGACCCAAGGGTAATATATCCTCCCTCCCTGCGACTTGACCCAAGGGTAATATATCCTCCCTCCCTGCGACTTGACCCAAGGGTAATATATCCTCCCTCCCTGCGACTTGACCCAAGGGTAATATATCCTCCCTCCCTGCGACTTGACCCAAGGGTAATATATCCTCCCACCCTGCGACTTGACCCAAGGGTAATATATCCTCCCACCCTGCGACTTGACCCATGGGTAATGTATCCTCCCGTTTACCACTCTGTCCATTTGGTAGAGATTCCCCCACACACAGACGTACACACACCAATGATGTGGACTGAGCTTGACTTCCAAGTAGAATAGAACAGAATACAATGCTTCCAATGGCTAGATGCAGACACATTCAAATCAACACTCACATGCATGCACATAACAAAACATAGATAAATACCCATAACCCGCACAATCACCTCCCCATCACACACACCAACACATTTTCTCTTGCCAGTAAAAAAAACACCCACACATGTTAACTCACATACTCACACTGGGATCAACACCCTCCCCCGTGTGTGTGTGCGTGTGTGTAATCCGTTACATGTAAAGGATGACAAAAAACAAACTGTAATCCATTCCGTTACCAGCTAAAATATTTTTATCCGATTACAGATACTTTTGAAAAACTAGATGATTACTTCTAGGATTACTTTTAAATTTACATTTACATTTTACATTTAAGTCATTTAGCAGACGCTCTTATCCAGAGCGACTTACAAATTGGAAAGTTCATACATATTCATCCTGGTCCCCCCGTGGGGAATGAACCCACAACCCTGGCGTTGCAAGCGCCATGCTCTACCAACTGAGCCACACGGGACCAATTCAGAAAGGATGTTTATTTGAAACCTTTCTGTGTTCTCAATGACATTCAAATGAGCATTGAAAAAAGACGCAAGTTTGTTTCCGCCTGAGTGAGTCTGACCACAAGTCAGAAACCACTATGATGACACACCACATGTGTTTGATGGATCCCAGGAAAATAACAGGAATAGGCTTTAGTAGGCTACAGTCCAAGCTATGTCTTCCAATGATGCGACCAATGATTATCCAACTTGAATAAAGGTAAGAGGTAAGGATGACAGTAGTGGTGTAGCCTATGTGCGATACGGATATCACTTATTATTGATATCCACATAGCACATTGATGTGAATCACACTGCTGCCCTCTCATTTAGGTATTTGCTCCTTACGGATTGTGGTTGTTGTGGATGGCTGTTCACAAATGTGTATGTGGTTGAATTGATGACGTTTAAACTGCCTATCAATCATTGTTTTTGCAACTAGTGCGGATCCAAGCCTATGAAATAAAGGTTTGATGGGGTCCCTCCTTCTAAAGTCCTCAGACTTTAGAAGGACTGTCAACAACTAGTTTCATTTAAGAAGACTAGTGGGGCGTTTATTGTTAAATCGAATGTGTGCTGATAAAAAAAACATAGGCCTAACGGACAAATGCTCAAACTTGCACACTTTTGATAGACTTAAATATTTGCATATATTATCAAGATATCAAAGTGTAACCAACAAAAATGTAAACAATAGGTCTATAGCAAATGCAGTATATGGCATTCATTTTTCACATTCAAATAGCACTTTTAGGTAGTGCTCAAAGCAAGCCATTCCATGAGAGCAGCATTTCCTTTTTCAACTCGAGGCATTGAATCCAATCAGTCCTCCATGACAACAAAATCATAAACAACAGAGTAGGGCTGGCTAATAAGTCCTTAGTTTTGGGGTCATGCTCAGGTAAAACAATTTGGCTAATCTATATTTCCAAGTCCTATTTTGGAAGGGGTATTACATTAGGAATGACTGGAAATCTGACAGACTTTGGAATTTAATGTAAATATACAATTGCATTATTATTATTATATGTAGTAAAAAGTGATGGGTTAGAAGAAGCCTGCATAACCAACCCATAAAGTAAAACGTAACATCCATATATGGCCAGCTATGTAAACTTTAACATTGATTTATCCTGCAATAGATGTCTTTCAATTGGTAATATAAATGTTTGTCTTCTAATGCCTCTTTAGGGGAAAGTAATCTAAAAGTAACGGAAAGTAATCAGATTACTGAGTTTGGGTAATTCAAAAGTTACATTACTGATTACAATTTTGGACAGGTAACTGTAACGGATGAAATTTAAAAAGTAACCTACCCAACTGTGTGTCTGTGTGTGTGTGTGCATATGGATGAGAAATGTGTCTGAATGCGGAGACCAGGGCTGTTGGACATCTCCAGCTGTTTGTGCTCCCCGTGTTGGAAGTTGTAGTAGGATGCAGTAAAAGTGAGTGACCCCACCTATACACCCACCATCTCACTATGACACAGGGACACAGTCTACTCCAGACACACCCGCTTAAACACACTTATACTCACACACTTTTACAACTAGTATCTTGTTATTCACACATTTCTGAACCCAGTCCCCCTCCCAGTCCCCACACCATCGAGAGGGAAAGTGGGACACACACAGGCAGCTACAGAGCCTAGCTGGCTCCATCTCCCACACAGACACTGTGGCTACTGTCTGCTCCACCCCAGAGCAGGGGAGGCCAGGAGAAACGGCCCTCCAAATATAGACCCATGTACAGTGCAGTTAGTGCAGTTATTAAGAGATTTACACCACCTCAAACGGCTGAGGTCAGGGAAATGATACATCCAGCTCTGTGGAAGAAGAAAAAACAACCAGGGGGAAAAATGTAGAATTGGTCACTTTTTCTGTGGCCTGTGGTGGTCTGGGATGAATTGGTTGGCGCTTTGGGGATGAAAGTGATTGTACCGCATGATCACACACACACACACACGCACACACACACGCACACACACACACACACACACACACACACACACACACACACACACACACACACACACACACACACACACACACACACACACACACACACACACACACACACACACACACACACACACACACACACACACACACACACACACACACACACACACACACACACACACACACACACACACACACACACACAGCAGTGGATCTAGTGGCTCAGGTCCAGCTGGCAGGGAGTGTGTGGCGACACACTGTACTGTACTTCCAGTAGAGGGTTTGGCCAGCCATGAGAGAGAACTATAGGAGCAGAGCTGAGGCTTCATTAGGACCATGCCTGGTGCTCATTACCCCAAACCCCACAGTTACTGTTAACACCACTAATCAACTCATATGGTCGACTCTAGCTCTCCTCTCTTCCCCCTCTTCATTCCCGACTTCCTCTCTGTCTGTCCCCTCTTTCTCCTTTTCTCTCTCTCGCCCTCCCTCCCTCTCATTTACTTTTTTTATAGAAGAGAAAACTTCAGCAGTTTCCCATCTGGAAGCTAACACAGTTTATACAGTATACACAACCTTCCTCCTGTTTTCTTCTGTTAGATATCATCACCACTCTAAGCCTCAGAGAGAGGAAATGGATTGGTGCGATGGAGGAAGAATGGATGATTGGCTTTTCTAGTCCCTGTCTTGGCCTTGGTTAAGAGACCGACAGAGCCCATGGCCTGCTTGCTGTTCAACGCAGTGTTTAAACCTCTTTTCAGGTCTGACCCCAGCTTTTCCATGAGTGTGTCTGGTAGATTGCCAGAGGTTGACTCCCACTTTGCAGGGTCTTGACCATGGGTCTCTGTGTACCACGGACCCATTTCGGAGGGGATTCTGTGGTGGATGAATATTTTATGTGTCAGGGTGCACTTAGGAGAGAATGCATCGTTGTTTCTCTATGATATCATAACCACAAGATAGAGCTGGGAGATGGAGGCCAACGGGGAGGCAGGGATGATGTGGTTCAAACACCAGTGCTCAATACATGGAAGAAGTAAAATGGATGCCAGAAGCTGTAGATTTACTAGCTTCCTCTCTAGATGGCTGTTGCATCATCTTACAGCATTATGAGGACTGTGAGGAACACATAAAAAGGTTGATATAAAATGTCTGGTATTAATGATGTACTGAAAATCCATTTAACTGAAAATCTCTTTAGAAATAATGGCTGTGCCCTTCCCACCCAGCGTTTGTTTTTGTTGCCCAATACAATACCATTTTATCAGCAGATTAACTGAAGACATAGGGCCTTGATGTCCCCCATGTTTTTAGTGTTCTTCAGAACATGTAGATAGGTTCAAGTATAACAGAAAAGATACATCAGTGTGGGAAACTGATCCTGTGACTGGTCCCTTTGAATTGAAACACTGAAGAGCAAAATGATCAACCCTGATCGCATTCAAATTGCATTGAGCCACAAGGAGCAGGATGATTAAGGTTAGTATTTGGGAATTCTGGAGCTGTGCCTATGGGCAACTCTTACTCAGAGCTCACAACCCCTTCAGACGAGCCAATCTCAGCAAGTCCCGCCCTAACCCTCTAAAGCCCATATCAGTGGAACACATAGACAGTGTTTGCTCAGAGAGTGCTAATGACAGCTCATAAACACGGCCGGGTCCAGCTGAATGATCACCCGATACAGCTTTTTTTCTAACATTGAAAGAAAGAAACATATGTTCCCTTCCAAAGAGAGACACATTAAACACAAGCTTTTTTTAGTAAAGGGCTGGGCGCGCTTTCAGGGGCAAAGTGAAACTCTATCTGGACTGCAAAGGGCAATACGTGCCTTGGCCCGGACCCAGGGCTGTGCTGAATATATTTGAAGTGTAAATATTTGTATTCGTCGTATAAATGGACTTGAAAGGCACTTGATAACAGACTAGAATTGGTTGAGTGCCTATATCAGACTGAAAACGTCTGGCACACCTCTATAAGGACTATGGGCATTTCCATGTAAATGGACCCAAGTTCATAGGAGCATATCAAATTGGGTGTCAAATGAAAGCTAAGAGTCTATCTTTTGGGGAAATTAAGGCATAGTTACATTTAGAAAAAACATTTGCATAAGTAAAGGCTTTGATTTCTGGATAAACAGATTGAAAAGGGGTCTTACCAAAAACCAACATATTTTCTAATTTCTCTCCCTCATGAGGGAGGATAATAAAAGTTCACAGAAGTAACAAGTAAAGGTAGGCCTATCAATTGGTTATAGTGTTTTACTGATATACATTTTGTTTATGAATTATTAAGTGATTAAAACTCATAATTCCATTACCAAATTGGTAACGGAATTACCAAACATTCTGTAATGGAATTACTGCAACTGAATTGGCTACGATGGGAAATCATGATAGTCACAAACCACAGTTAGGTCACCTGCTACTATCCGCCCTTCCACTGGCATACTGTTATGTTCAGCTCATAACTGTTTTATTTCTCTTTCTGTCAAACCAAGAGTGTTAAACGTCTGATTCTGGACAACCTCTCTCTCTCTCTCTCTCTCTCTCGGCCTCTCTCTCTCACTCTCTCTCGGCCTCTCTCTCTCTGTCACCTCCCCCATCTCTTATTGTCACCTACCCATGAGCCCCCTCTCTTTCCATTTACTATAAACAGCATCCTCACCCACTGGGCAGCGACCGACACCGGACGTCCATGGACGTTGAAATTTGGTCAGTCCACCCTGGCCTTGATATTAGTGTCCACAGACGGACCACAGCTCTGCCTTTATACAATATAGGTGTACATAGTAAGTTAGGTACATTATATGTTGGCACTGTACCAATAGCTGTAGACCAGAGTTCTGTGTTTGTCGCTCTATTGTTATGACACGTTGATGTCAGCCTCCCTGTCTGTAGTGTGTGGATACAGCTGCTGAGATGATTCATAGAGTCACAAAAACAACACATACAACTAACATGCTGCTGTTGACTGTGTTCAGTGATGTGTCTGAATATGCATGTATTAGGGAGGAACCTTTCAAGGCAATAGGCCTTGTACTTTCTATCCTGAACTATAAACTCTCTCAAACGATTTCTTCGTCAGTCAGAAAACGTCAACCTGCCTCAGAATGACAGTTGAGAGGGTGTTGGAGTGGCGTCGGTCGGGTCGCTAGCGAACTTCCGCTTTGTGTTGGCGCTCGAAGACGTTTCAACATCTGTTGAGCGAAGCATTGCGCACCTGTCTTCCTCTTCCTCCTCTCTTGACTATTTTGCCTCCCGCCTTTCCCTACCCCCTCTGACTTCCCCTTTCACTCTATTACTGGTGCCATCGAGACGCCTGAGGCTTTAGCAATCACACTGTCCCTACAACTCAAATCAATGACAGAGTTGGGTTTTAGAGGCTGTCCAATCATAGATCAGTTTGAGGCTGACACAGAAGGATGTGAGGTTTATTTCTCAGTAGTGTTTGTGGCTGTCTAGTCTGGCTAAATGAGTTTTACAGACACACACAGAGACACGTAAACACACACACACACAATGAACTCTTTTAATGTCTCTTGTTATATATATTGACGTCCGGTGTCCACGTCATGAACTGAATGGATGCATTATTTCAGACTGTAAACTATCACCATGAGACGGAGGGCCTTTAGCAAGTAGTAAATTCCACCATGGGATTCCATGATACTTACGTGGCTGTGACTAGTCGACTGTCACTCTGCCCATGTTGCACACTGAGGTCTGTGTACTAGTGGGATTTCCACAGCCTACACCAATCTATCAGGGGAAGCTTAGCTAAGCCTGGCTCTCTTCCCAGCCTGTTACTGCTGTCTGTCTGTCTATCTCCGAGCAGATGCTATGCTTCCCCTGGGGACCGTCCTCAGCCTGAAATCCTCCCGTCTACAGCAGGGCTGAAAACACACTCACTGCATAAGAGAGAATGTGAGACCGTGATCCAGTCTTCCCGTCTTGATGAAGGGATAAGGCTGTGTGTGTGTGTGTGTGTGTGTGTGTGTGTGTGTGTGTGTGTGTGTGTGTGTGTGTGTGTGTGTGTGTGTGTGTGTGTGTGTGTGTGTGTGTGTGTGTGTGTGTGTGTGTGTGTGTGTGTGTGTGTGTGTGTGTGTGTGTGTGTGTGTGATTAGTGAGGAATAGGGGCTATGCCACACAGGGACAGCCCTACAGTGGTGCAGGTCAGGGCAGGCAGTATGAGTGGAGGGGTGTAGGCTAGGCCCCATACAGCCGCATCCACTAACAAGAAAGAGAGGCCTGTAGCACTGAGCAATCAGCCCTCTTTTGTCCCACTACACTACTGTACGTGTGTGTCTCTCCTCTGGGGAGGGGTGATGTGTGTCAGTAGGGCGGAGGCAGTAAAGGTGGGTGAGGAGGAGGTGAGGGGGGGGGGGGGTTTTCAGCACTTCTGCTGCAGAACAGAGAGGGCCCTTTTTTGCCCCGGTGACAGATCCTATTAAAGAAATAAGCTGCACTGAGAGTGTTGTTTTAGGAGGTGCGAGGCTGCAGGGGTAGCCAGGGCTTGCTAAGCAGTGAGGTGTTGGTAGGAGGGAGGGGAGGTGTCCTCGCAGATCTGTGTGAAAGGAAAGCAACCATCGTTGTCACATGCGTCAACGCAATGCTAGCAGATGTGTCAAACGGTTTCTTATTCACACCTCGGTGCGCATGAACTTATCTACGAGCACACACAAGACCCGTCTGCACACACACAAGACCCGTCTGCACACACACAAGGCCCGTCTGCACACATGCGCGCATGGGTCGCACACATACTGCTCAGTGACAAATGACAGGAAGGTAGACTCCAGATGTGTCAAATGGGAGGTGTGAATTTTCTTGTGTAGTTGCGTGTGTGTAAGTGCAAGTGAATGTTTACAAGCACGAGATTGTTTTATTGTTGCAACATCATGTTGTTCTACACTTTAATCTGGACTCCGATCAAGATCAGCAGAGTGCCACAGGAAAAAGCACTGTCCACATTCTCATAGGGGGAAATTCCAACCCAAGTTAAGCATGCGTAAATTGAACTTTTTTATGCCCTTTTCTCTCTACACATATTCTGACCTCGAACTTCAGCATGAGAATAGCATGCTATTCACCCGCTATTCGTTTGGGTTGAAGATCTAAGAATTGAAGGTTTGGCAGAGGTGTGTCTACAGATATGCCGTATTCTGACCTTGACTTAATGCCCTCATAATTCCACCACCTTTACATGAGAGGACACCATGAATAAGGTCGCGCAACCTGTAGGTTGTGGAAAAACGTTTACTTTTTATTTTGACCATAGAAATAACACCAATCTCCATGCACTGTAATTTATACATTGATAAGAGCTACTGTATTTATAAGACCTGGGTAAATGAGTAATCTGTTTGGATAAGGGGATTGGAAATATAAATTACAATTATTTTTTATCTATTTTACCCTATGATCACTGAAAAGTGAATTTCGGCCTCTTTTCCACAGTAAAGTATAAATAGCTGTATTTATTCAGAATTTGAATTGTAGGCCTATAGCTTCATCATTTTTGGGGGGTGAAATTTGGAGAGCCAAGCCCAGGCTGTAGCCTATGGAAACATGTTCACACTGACAGTGGCGTTGAACCTACAGAGTTGATTTATGCACTGTAGAATGTTTTCATTATATGCCCAGACTTTTCCTTTTTCTTAATGACCATTTCTATCATATTAAATATGAAACAGTAGCCACCGTCAGTAATACCAACACACAGTGCAATGACTGTTAGTTTTCTTTCATTTCTAGCCTACTTTTTGCATCCTTCCATTCCATCGACCTTCCTTTCCTCCGTCACGTCCGTGTGGTTGTTCCTTAGGACGTATTACATGATGTGCAATAATGAAGGTCATGTAGCCTATTTGAATCATTCTGGAACGCAGACTATACATAGCAGTTTAAACCTGGAGTTTCACAGTTCTGTGATTAATGAGGATTAGGGTAGACTGTTGTTCATCCCCTGTTATACACTTTTCTATTCTTCCAATATTTCATGGGTTGAACAATTGAATATGGCAAATTTCAGGATGAATCAAACCCCTGTATTTTTTTATTCAACAATTTTGTGCGTAAAGGCTCTCCAACCCTGTTTATGTATGGTTAATAAATATTTTCTAACCCTAAATAATGTACAAGATCAGAGTATTTTTTTAATATACTGATTGGCGCCGAAAGGAGATGAATATGCGTGTACTTAGATGGCTTTCTGTCATTGATCCCTATTCTGAACCTGTCTGTCGAGAAAATTATAATTAAAGGTACACCATATTTAAAGGGGATGGCTTTAGATAAATGTACTTACTGAAAACACTATTGAATGAAAACTCCCCAAGAAAATATTTTGGCCAGCAAGTTGGATGGTTTTCAGCAGTTGAATTACATGTATTCAGCGTGCGCAAGGGAACCATGCCTGCAAAGCCCGTTACACACCTGTATATGTTAAGTCTGAATACCAACTACTGAGAAGTGTTTAAATCAAAACGCGTAAAAAAGGAATAGATTTCCTAAGTCTGAATTGGGCCCATAGTCCAGAGCAGACATTAATATGCTATAACAGGCTGGCCAGTGGTTAGTATTTGCTGCCTTTGTTAAAGTGATGTTTGAACCACAGGCTGAAGAGCCAAGGCTTCTCTCCCCCATGTTTACCCAAGGGATTACTGACTCCTCCAGCTCTGGAACCAACATCTCCAAACACCTATTATTTGCTGACTGTTCCTTACCATTAAGTCCCAGAAAAATAAATATGTCAACCGCAGAGTCATCCACAGCGTTTTCCAGTAAGCCACAGGTACTCCTTCACACTATTCACCCCTCCCCTCTCCATAGAAAAACTGTTTGTCATAATGCAGTAAGGGAGAAAACATTCCAAATCATGGGCTATTTATTTGTCTAAATCGAGATCTGAACTTTTATTAAATGAGGTCTAAAAGGTCGTAATGACTCCCTCCTGTATGGGTGAGTGTAAATAAGGAAGAAGCAGTAAACAGAGTGGGCTTATACTTCCCTCCATTGGTAGGTAAACAGGAAAGACATTTGGGGATGAAAGGGGGCTGAGTTTGGGTATGCAATTTGCCGTGTTTCTCTGTGTTTCTGAGAAAAAGCATCTAGGTTGCCTCACTTGCACCATCAGGCAGAATTAAAAGTACGGGCAGAGGCCTCTGTAAATAATTCTGTAATTCTTTGCGTGTCCACTTGCTGCGTATGACGTCAGTGAATACAAAGTGAAAATGTTGTTGGAGGAAACCCCCCCGGGCATGTGTGTGCGTGCACATAGCGAGGTGTGTGTGTCCACCCAGACAGGAGCAGACTTGAGCCTATATAACTAACCTGAGGAGTAGAAAGGGGGCATAACAAAGCAGCAGACAATGCTATGCTCGTCCTTTTTTCCTCCTTGATAGAAACTTCTGCAGTCATGTCACAACGACTTTCAGAAGAGCAAACAGAGAGACACAGATGGGGAGAACTGAGGAAAAAGAGCCTGTGATGGGCTCTTTCTCTCCATCTGGACCAGGCTGAGGTATTTAGGCTCATTTGCAGTGCTTTCACAAGGGAGCTTTAGTGGGATTATCTACAGTGGTGTGTGTGTCTGTTTCTGTCTGCCTGTATTTCTCTCTTCGTGTGTGTTTGTGTGTATGGAGGGTTTGGGGGTAGCTGAGAGGTTTGGGGGTAGCTGAGAGGTTTGGGGGTAGCTGAGAGGTTTGGGGGTAGCTGAGGCCGAGTGTTTCCCTTTAGGAGGTTGTACTCGATGCTGATGGGTCGCATCAGCCAGGGTCAAAGAAGCATCACCTCTACCCTCTCAGCCGTACCTCTCCACTAATGAAGGAACGTAATCATGCCATGGCTCTACAGGCCTCACCTCGGGCCTCTAACTGGATGGCTGAGGACGCTAGCAGATGGAAGTATTATAGCAGAGTCACTGTATACATGGCATATGCCAGCTCCCTTTTGCCCCACTCCTGTACCTAGTCAGAGTGAATGATGTGAATGTTTGTCCCAGAACAGGTTTCTTCTGAAACCAATCGAACATATTCAATTGACAGACTGCATTCCAGCGGATTTATCAGTCAGTCAGTCAATATTTGCTCTGTTTCTAATCGCAGAAGCCAAGAGACTGAGCCCAGAGAGAGCGCTCGCCGTCGCCTCACGTCATTCCAAACAACAGACTCTCTCCATACCTCCGGCTTGACTGGCCTTAGAAATGTGTGTCCTTTATGTCTTTAACAGCCCATGTCCAATTCCACATCAGATGACATCACGGGTCTCTTAAAGGAGGTGTTTTTCCTCTTTGACATAAGTGCTGCTGCTATGTCACCATGTCTGCAGGTTGTGCATCTGGGAGTTTTAGTGAGGATGGCTGGGCTGGTTAGGCAGGAAAGCACCCAACGTCAGACAGACGTGACACTTTTTTCTCTCCTGGCACTGATACACCTGTAGGCTTTTTCAAAAACACCCATCTCCATTTCAACATCAAAGTGGCCTTTGAGATAGCAATTGGCACCGAGGGCGAACCTTTCATGTGATTTGTGGAGCATAGGCGTGGCCGAGCTGCTGACTTAGGGTATGGACACACCTGGCAGGTGCACACACACACACACACACACACACACACACACACACACACACACACACACACACACACACACACACACACACACACACACACACACACACACACACACACACACACACACACACACACACACACACACACACACACACACACACACAGCTGTGTGCACATAAACACATAAACACTCGCCTCTCTTTGTTTACTATGAAGAGAGACTGCACTGTCAAGAAAAATAGCAACGCAAATGTCATTGTCTATTTGCATTCTTTGTACAGTCTGCGTGCCAAATGCAAATAGAATCTACCTGCCCACCCTCCCCATACCCCCCTCAACCTTCTGAAGCTGTGTGAACACACCCAACAGAATAAATATTGGCAACAAAATACAGCAATGATCTATTGAATTCTGTAGAAGTACAATACTGCGTGTGGGAAGGAGTGTGGTAGTATCATAGAAACAGGATAGACAGCAGTAAAGGGCTATGACCGAATGCATGCATGTGCATACACATGTCTCTGTTTGCATGTATGCAAGTTGATGAACTGTACACACAGTGTAGTGCACCATGGCTGCCTCTGTTGCCTCTCACCTAGGGTTAAGCTACGAAACAAATGGTCCTCTTCCTCTGTTTTTCTCATAGTCATGTATGTTCTCAGCCCAGCCCTGTGTCCCTCGTCTCTGGTGAGTTCCTCTTTCTCAGGAACTGATTAACTCTGGGTGAGATACATAAAGTACTAACAGCCCCTCCCCTCGGAGGATATGTGACGGGTGATGTCATCACGCAGAGAGAGAAGACGGAGGCTAAATACGGTTAGGGGATTAATTCAGCTGAACTCGGTAGGGAGGAGAGGGGAGAGAGAGAAGAAAGGGGGGGAGGAAACTGCATGCGAGCAGCGACAGGGAGGGTCTTAACACTTCAGTCATATCTCTCTTCCTATCGCCCGTCTTCCTTCTCTCTCTCTGATCATCAGCAGAACATTGACGTACACAAAGCTGCTTCTCAGAAAGCACAGGGTGACTCTAATCAAAGAGACTGTGCTGTAGGGTTCACTTTGTAAAATGTTGCTCATAGGCCTACTGTACAGCAAGTGAAGTGTTTTGGGACGAAGTGACCCAAAAGCAACATAGTGTATTTGAGGGGAAGAGGAGAAGGGAGGAAAATTTCTAATACTTTCAACATTAGTTGGAAAAAATAATGTGTCTCTGCAAAGCATTTGTGTGTGTATTTGTGTGTGTTTGTGTGTATGGGTTTTTGGATCATGCTGTGTGAGGTGAGCGTTGTGTGTTTGGCAGATCATTGCCGCAGGGGAGCTTCCTTCCTGTCCGTCAGGTTTCCTAGCTGGATCTGTAAACGTTAATAAAACGCCTCCCTCCCCCTGTACCAGCCTCTTTGCTGGCAGCCATGGAAATGCAGGCTCTACACAAACACACAGTAAAGCCCTGAGCAGCCCGGCCCGCTCTACTCTGCCAGCCAGCCAACCGACAGGTGAACGTATGCAGGCCAACCAGGGTACTGGCTCTCATTCATCTCACAATGGGATAGAGGGATGGTCATCTGCTTTGATGGTAGACTTAAACTTCTATGCAGACAGCTGGTTAACTGAGGATATCATAAAGTCTGTGTTGTGTGTTTTGAATTTTTTATGTATTTTTTTACACTGAAATATTTAGGAAGGAATCATGTAAGGATTGTCATTACAGATGGGGTGGTGCCATTCTCTATTTGAGTCCACTCATATCATCCTTTTAAACCTTTTTAACACAAAATTCCCCTTCCCTAAATTAAACCATGTCACTGTATAGCAGGATGGGGCCTGGCCACCAGGGTGTATAGTGAATAAAAGGCCACTCTGATGCCTTGAGTGCAGACATGACATGTAGACAGAGAGGAGACTGCTTTACCGTATGTGCATGCTTGTTTCTAACTACAGGAAGCCAACACACTGCCTGTTTCTCTTCAGCAGTGCATGCACGCAGACACAAACAAAATGCAGTACATATAATTTGCTACATACAGACATAGCCAGCAACTCTATCACATTTCACACAAACACAAAGGATATTATTATCTATTCCTCCCCCTTCCCTTTCTCCACACTGTTCTCCTCCATTTTCAACGCCTCCTCAAATAGCCTCCAGCCTGGCAGCCGATGCTCCACCCCTCGCCCTTCACCCCCTCGCCCCTTGCTAGGATCCCTATGTCCCCTCCATGTGGCATACAGAACCTCCTGGCTCCCTGCATTGGCCAGTTGGTCGGTTTTGACTGGGCTGAATCCACCCTATCCCAAATAAGCATAGCAATTCACCCATCCAGGGCAGCCACTAAAAACCTGTACAGTAGAACCATAATAAACATGATTTCTCAACAGGAAGGATCATTAAACCCTATACCCATCTGATCTGACTGGTGTCAGCCATGCATGGTCACACACCCACACACCAGCAGCCTTTAGCGGTTGACTCATCCTTGTAACACAATCCTCCAGTCTTTCACAGGATCACACATTAAACCACTTTGATATGCATCACTACCCAAATGATGGCTCTAACGGCTTTAGCATATTGGGCTAAATCTGTTAGCATAAACCATCTCTTTAAGAGTATTAAGTCAAGGAGCCACTTATGTGGTCACCCAGGTATGAACATCTGACCAGAGGCAGCAGGGTGAGGCCATAAGCGTTTGGTATTAGCTGCTTGGAGACACACAGCTCCTCTTAGCGGTCTCTGATTATGCATTAATACACTTTACTGTTTCCTCTGACAGTGCCACTCCCCACACCCTAATACCACACAGACACGAACACTGCTGCACCATCCAACACACAGCATTGTCTCCCATTAACTGCAATTGCTGGTCAACTGTTGTTGATCCTCCCACACACTGACCGTACACACACACACTCATGGACACGCACTCACACGGCTACATTTTCTTGTATCATCTGCATATGACTCATGTGTCTCTTTTAGTCTCCAATGATGGCACCCTGTTCTCTTATCCCCTACACCAAGAATAGTCTCTCTCTCTCTCTCTCTCTCTCTCTCTCTCTCTCTCTCTCTCTCTCTCTCTCTCTCTCTCTCTCTCTCTCTCTCTCTCTCTCTCTCTCTCTCTCTCTCTCTCTCTCTCTCTCTCTCTCTCTCTCTCTCTCGCTCTCTCGCTCTCTCTCTCTGTGAATCCCTCTACACACAGCTCCTGATATAGCAGTACATTAGACTTCTGACAAGACAAATATTCTCATGTACCCTGTAAGTACTCACGTCTGGGTTCCCTGGGCCCATCCACAGTCACTTTAATGGCACGGTGGTAGGTGGCCACCTGAGGAGGACCGGTGAAGACTGTGATGGTCAGAGTGAAGCTCTTTCCTGGGTTAGACAGAATAGAGAGGGCCTTGGTAAGTGAAATGCATCAGTAAGACATAGATTCAGGAGGAACATCATGTGTGAGGGTTTATAGGCTTGGTTAATTAATTGTGGAAATAAACAGATTTTTGTGGAACAAGCACTTTGGTAATAACCACCACAGTCAACTTGCTGAATTAAAATTGCCTTCTGATATGCCTCTCTTTTAAGTTTGTGAATTAAAGGGACCACCTCCTTGATGAGCTGAAATGTGGGCATGATTTGAATTATTGAGAGAATGTACTCCAGATTCTCTGAAAGGCTTACAGCAACAGTTTATTGTTCAACAAGGCCGATTGTTGCACGAGCATCCTTGAGCTCTCCGTCTGCATGAAAGGCGTGGGGAGAGCGCTGGATCATGCAACGGTCCGTTTTTCATCTCAGGCTATGAAGCGGCGCTTTAATAAAAACAAGGCATGGCCTATCTTGTTAAAGAGACTGTTGGGGAAAAAGGAATCCTGGGGTGGGATAATTGACTACAAAAATGAAAGGAACTACTAGAGCGTTTTCCATTCATCAGTCAGCGACTATTTAAAGTGTGAATGCGCGGGCCAGGAGGAAGGAGAGGGAAGAGAGAAGGTTCTGGTGGAATGTCAGCTATGCGAGCGCTAGTTTTTAAAGGTGTGTAAACAAGCAAGTCCCAAGCCTTGAACTGAATATTCTGGTCCAGGCATTTTGCTGATTTGGACATGTAAAGACAATGGTATAATGTTCATATAATATACAGGCTGCGGCTACTAACCCGATCATCTTTTGAGAGGGGCGTGCGTGATGGTCAATTATAGAAAGAACTGTGGTAATGCCTCAGCATTAGGCTGTAGTTTGAAGTTGGGCTTCGCTCTTTGTCCATTAAGCATTATCAAACGAAATCTTAACATGTGGAATAATTATATTGTGCTCTGGATTCCCTCTCTTCTAATAAACACTGGTAATGGTGGTGCGCTCATTAAAGCTATTACACCAGGAGATGAATTTCGACGTGGTTTTCATCTGATTCTCACGTCCACTAAACTTTTTATTTTATCCATTAATTTATTTGATCACTTTCTTTGTTTAAAATCGATTACCAAAATTAGGTATACTCAGGCTATAGTTTTGCAAGTCAGTGCAATGACGCATGCAGGGAGGTGTTTTGTATGTGAAGTAAAATCTTCATTATTAATGATGTAAGATAGAGGTGCGTGACTCCTTCCGCTCACCTCGTCCGCTCCTGCCCACGAACCGCAGGTCGTTGAAGCGGGCGACCTGGTTCTTCATCACCGCAGACGCGTTCCTAAGCTCCGCTGAGTAGTTCTCGTCGTTCCCCGCCATCACTGTGACCAAAGTCCCGTCGGGCACATCACCGAGTGCGACAACCTGTGAGAACACAACGCGGTCAACCTGGATCACCATGCTAAACAAACACAGACTACACCAAACCACATCCGGTGGAAGAAAATAAAACGCACCGTAAAACTAAAATATTAGACCTGATTTCCAATCCATTAAAAAATGCATTTTATATTTAGTTAGAAAATATTTGGGTCCAAATATAAAGGCCTATTGTGCTATAGGTGGGTTAAATTACATGGTAAGATTCTTCCTTGAAGCAAGCTTTCAATTGAAACACTTAATATTTAAGCTATGGAAATTACTTTTACATTTGATCGGCCTATATCCAAATCGCTTTTAAAAAGAATGTTAGTACATTTTAATAAATAAGAATACGATCTCAACAAGCATTTTTACATTTGGATGTGATACAATAAAATATATTTAGGCTATTTTACAAAACATTACACTTTTAGCCCACGAATTCTATCACTTCCTGGTGTATAAATATAATTGATAACGTGCAGTGAAGCATCGTTTCATTGCTTCGAAATATGCAGATTTTATTCTGCACTGAAAGGCCTTTCAAAATGGCAATTTAATAATAACTAGCTTACCAACTATAATTAATTAATTGTATTATTATCATTATTATTACTAAATTATAATTATTTGTATTATGTTGTATGCTAATTGTTCCTTCATTGTATGTAGGCCTATTTGCAGTTCGTGCAAATCCAAACACTAGGCTATGTAAATGTCATATTCAATTAGGTCAAATGCAACAAAAAAAAGCAAAAAAATTATAATAATCTACTGCCAAGTTATCACTTTGGTAGGCCAATAGGATTTTCACAACTTGATTTAATTAAATTATTTATATTACATACATGGCTCTGCGTAAACTTTGTAATACTAATGCCAGTTTATGCCCTGTTGGCTATATGAAGCTCAAGAAAGCTTAAAAATGTCATTTGACACTTGAGTTCAAATTATTCTGCGGTAGCAGTAATACATCATTAGGTCGTTCATTATTTTACAAGTGCCCATTTGTAATTAGTAATTTGCCTTACCTTGAAAGCCACAGGGAGTGTCTTGTTGCACCTCCAGTGTGAGGGCAGCACGGAGCAGAGGAAGTTTGGGCTGTCCGTCCGGACCAGTTCGCCAGCGTGG
The DNA here is from genome assembly GCF_045679555.1 of Salvelinus alpinus. Classification (NCBI taxonomy): domain Eukaryota; kingdom Metazoa; phylum Chordata; class Actinopteri; order Salmoniformes; family Salmonidae; genus Salvelinus; species Salvelinus alpinus. Next base: position 80,351,553 of record NC_092094.1, read on the forward strand.
TCTGACAGGACGTCCACCACATTCCTGGCCTCGGGTCGTGTCCTCAGCGGTCCAGGGGTGCCCATGGTCCCGCTGCCGTCTCCAATCTTGCTGCAGGGGAACGACGTGGAGGGCGGTGTGAACCGTCTGGTGGTGGTGGGGTCTACGGGAATATGCATCACAACAGCTTGGGTCACGGCCACTTCTCTAGGGGTTTTGACGAGTGTTCGGGGCTCTTTTTTTGAATGTGTATTTTCTCGTTCTCTGACACTTGCTCCTTTGGTCTCGGCGAAGTCCAGCGGTTTACGCGATGATGGAGCTGAGCGCACGCAGCTCCCGGTTATTCTATCACGATGAGTCCTGGACTGTCCAGTGTGTGTAGTAGATGTTGTACCTTGCAGAGACGATAACGTTTAATGGTTGCGTGTTATATCATCTGCTCAGGATGTAGCTACCTGACAAACATCAAGTTGGTTTCTGTTTCTCACGGACTACAACAAAACCAAGAAACCGCAAACTCCGATCTAACCTCTTTCTCACTGTGCTCTGTTCTGGTTGCCTATGCTATGGCTCACTTTCTATTCTGCACTATTCAGCACTTGATGCGACGCCCCTCCACACTACAATTTTGGCCGCATATTAGAAAATAAAGGTCTAAGGCAAACTATAAAATCCAGTCGTTTTTGCAATATGCACGGAAGCTGACGATTCGAGTGTTGCTTGTTTGCGCTTCAACTTCACAGCAGAAATTTCTCAATCTTGTTTTACCCTCGGTGACTGAATGAGCTCCTTCAATTGAATTATGCTCATCGAGTCTCGCCAAAGTAGGCTACAGTGTACTCAGTAATTCACAGTTCTCGACGCAGAGTTTGAGACGCAGAAGTCCGATGGTTACACGCGGACGTCAAGTGAAGAAGTTTCTTTTTATTCAATAATTTTTGTTCCTCGGTATCTAATGTCCTGCCACTTGCCACATATTATCCTTAATGAAACTAAAAAGTAAGTCGAGATCCCAAAACTATTTTCTTGTGAACTATTCTCTCTCTAGGTTGAAATGGGCGCTTGACTGAGTGGTGGTGCGAGAGTGAAGACTGCCGTGATATTATTTACTCAAGTCATTTTACTGTTTAGTGGTTGGAGTGTGCGGATGACTTCGACCAATGAGTCGTCTGGGTTGGGCTTTCTTTCATTAGACCAATCAACGTCTCCGGAATATAAGCGAAGTGAAGCGCTCTCTGCTTACTGTGTTATACACACACGATCTATTATTGACAGACTACGTATCTTGTGCTTTTCTACACTATGTGCTTAGTTGTTTTAATGTTTTGCACAGTTAGGCTACATTTTTACTTAAAATTACAGCAACTGTTCTCATGCATTCATTATAGTGTTGAAATTACATCCGGCATCGCGGCTGAATGGTGAAGTTATAATGCTAAATAAAAGTTAGGCCTATTTGTTTATTGAAGATTTTAAAAAACGTCGTGTTATGATTGATCAGTCTTCCTTCTTTATGCCTATATATGACACCGGCAAAATTATATAGGCTACTACCTTCGAAGAAATAGAATCACATAATGCATTCTGGTTATATTAGCACATCACCGCAGTGTGTTTACATACAGTGTGAAAAGAAAACAATAATTCAAGCTGGCGCATTTATTTGGTGACTGCAGAAGAGACATTTAGGGAAACATATATCATTAATATTTTCATGATAAGTAGGCCAGTCATATAATGTAGCGTAGGTCTACTTATGATATTTTTATGGGTTTATACTCACTATTAGCAAAATGTGGTTTTTACTAAAATGAATAGGCTGCTACTTCTGAATGCAGAATTGTCAATCAACTGCAATGCGCTATTTATCATGTCAGGAGTTCATGCACCATTCAAATGACATATGGTTTATTGATCAATATGAGTTGTGAATTTGATATGATTTTCCCATCCTTGTCCCTGCAATTCACTCCTGCTTTTTCAGAGAACATCAAAGGCAGCTAGGGATGAATGTTTTTTGTTTAGTATTATGTAATATAGAGTAATAGGCTTGGGCTAGATTAAATGAACCGTAGGGGTGCTGGGGTTAGAGACCTATTGACATAATATGTGGAATTAGCAATATACTTTTTGTTCTCTTTCTTTTCCTTTTAAAATATTATTTGTTACTACCATATCCAGGGAAATGGGCTGAATTAGGCTAATGATGAGTACTATAAATAAATAATATTGGCCTCCATTTTACACAATATGCATAGTAGGTGCATCTTTGTAAATATAGCCTATATAATTATATATAATTGTCTTATCACTTTCATTCGATCACGCCAAATTGAAACTAATAGGCTTACATAACAACTACAATTGTGCCAAGTACAGTAGCCACAGGCAATTATGAATTGGAATTCCATCCATTAACAGGTTACTATGTACTGCACAAGAAACGACGCACCCTGTTCACTACTTCCCAGGCAATGATGGCTCGCAGGCGCTAGTTGGCGCAATTTGTCTTTGTCAAATGGACCTGCCTTCAGTACAGAGGGGGTCTGGAGAGAGAAACGGCATTTATACCATCAGAGAAATGAGAAATAACAACATATATACTATATGCCTGCACCAAGACGAGAAAATGTGAGTCATAGACGACCTATTATCACCTGTGTCGAACTTGACTTTTTTTTGTTGTTGAAAATTCATCAGAATTTGTACTCGGGATCCCAAATAATGACATTTACATTATTTTCTGAATTGAAGTATAGGCTTCTAGGGGGAAGTAAAATCACTTTATTCGTTTAATGTCACCTTTTACTTTCTAATCAAGTTATGAATAAATGTGTTGTTTTACTCCCATAGCCGATCATTTCGATTAAGGACGTGGATTTTGTTTTAGAATTTAGACTTTTTTTCCACCGCAGGTGTATGGAGGGATATTTACCATTTTGTCCAACGCACAATAAATTATGGAATAAACAAAGATATGACTGTATAGCCCACATATCAAATAGCAGTTATTTAGTAAGCATACAAAAGTAAGCAAAAAACATTATGGAGATTACCTACAATCACATTCGATATAGGCCTAGAGTACATATTAATACAAATCCAAAATTAAAATGAAATGTCAAATATTTGTGGATAGCTTGTTTATTAAATCAAGAGGTATTTGATTGTTGGGGCTATTTTGTGGTGTTAAATGATCCATAGATGCACACAAACCACAAAGATATTAAAGACTGCTCCCATCAGAATTATGTCAGAAATGAATAACACAAAACACATCCAGGGATGGAATAATGCCTTGCAACGATTCATTGATGCAAGCTGTTACAATTTACCTCCCAAAGTGTGGATCTAAGGTCAATTTACCTCCCAAAGTGTGGATCTATGGTCAATTTATTCGCCTTCAATTTTCCAAAATACTGTTTAGTTGCAGGCAGTAGGCTGTATATTATTGCGTTATTGAAGTTAATTCCCAATGCGATTACTAATGTAGGTTAATAGTGTTTGATATATAATTATGCATGACAATAACTAGACTACTCATAATTACACTATTTAAATGTACATTTAAATGTATTTTTCCCCCTTATGTTGAACATGCTAAGTGTGTGTGTGTTTGTTTGAGTGCGTGCGTGCGCGCGTGTAGCGCGTGTACGTTTCTTCGGTTGTTTATTTTAGATAGTAAGGAAATTGTGGTAAGGAAGGGATGGGAGTGGGTTTAGATGTACCCTTCATTTTCTTTATTATACTGGTGTCAGTCAGACAGATACGAAGCCAAAGTCTTGCGGGGAGAGTGGCGAGGGAGATGGGATGAGAAAATTATACACTCTTCACGCCTGCCAAGGCCGAGACCGTTAGGACGGAAGCCATTTTAAATCATATTTTAACAACACGAATTAACGCCAAACACATTGATAACAATTATCACACAGCCATAGTCTGTCTATACAGTGCCTTCAGAAAGTATTCACACCCCTTGACTTTTTCCACATTTCGTTCTGTTACATACTGCCTGAATTTAAAATTGATTGCATTTAGATTTCTTAAATCACTGGCCTACACACAATATCCCATAATGTCAAAATGTAATTATGTTTTTCGAAAATTGTACAAATTAATAAAAAGCTGAAATGTCTTGAGTCAATAAGTATTCAACCCCTTTGTTATGGCAAGCCTGAATAAGTTCAGGAGTAAAAATGTGCTTAACAAGTCACATAGTAAGTTGTTTGGACTCACTCAGAGTGCAATATTTGTGTTTAACATTATTTTTTAAATGACTACCTCATCTCTGCTACTCTGTACCCCACACATACAATTATCTGTAAGGTCCCTCAGTCAAGCAGTTAATTTCAAACACAGATTCAACCACAAATTCCAGGGTGGTTTTCCAATGCCTTACAAAGAAGGCCACCTATTGGTAGATGGGTAAAAATAAAGCAGACATTGAATATCCCTTTGAGCATGATGAAGTTATTAATTACACGTTGGCTAGTGTATCAATACACCCAGTCACTACAAAGATACAGGTGTCCTTCCTAACTCAGTTGCCAGAGAGGAAGGAAACAGCTCAGGGATTTCACCATGAGGCCAATGGTGACTTTAAAACAGTTACAGTTTAATGGCTGTGAAAGGAGAAAACTGAGGATGGATCAACAACATTGTAGTTACTCCACAATACTAACCTAAATGACAGTGAAAAGAAGGAAGCCTGTACAGCAGTGTTTCCTAAACTCGGTCCTCAGGACCCCAAGGCGTGCACGTTTAGGTTTTTGCCCTAGCACTACACAGCTGATTCAAATAATGAACTCATCATCAAGCTTTGATTATTTGAATCAGCTGTGTAATACTAGGGCAAAAACCAAAACGTGCACCCTTTGGAGTCCCCAGGAGCGAGTTTGGGAAACGCTGCGTACAGAATAAAAATATTCAAAAACATGCACTAAAGTAAAACTACAAAAAAAAAGTCAAATAAATGTACTTTATCTCCAGAATACAAAGCATTATGTGTGTGGCAAGTACAACACACAACTGAGTACCACTCTTCATGTTTTCAAATATGGTGGTGTATGCATCATGTTATAGGTCTGCTTGTCATTTGCAAGGACTATGGAGTTTTTTAGGATAAAAATGTACGGAATAGAACTAATCACAGGCAAAATCCTAGAGGAAAACCTGTTTCAGTCTGCTTTCTAACAGACACTGGGAGACAATTTCACCTTTCAGCAGGACAATAACCTAAAACACAAGGCCAAATATATAATAGAATTGATTACCAAGATGACATTGAATGTTCCTGAGTGGACTAGTTTATTTTTTATTTTTTAAATCAGCTTGAAAATCTATGGCAAGACTTGAAAATGGCTGTCTAGCTATGATCAACAACCAACTTGACAGAGCTTGAAGAATTTTAAAAGAATTATGTGCAAATATTGTACTATCCAGGTGTTCAAATCTCTTCGAGACTCACCCAGAAAGACTGATTCTAACTTGTATTGACTCAGTGGGTTGAATACTTGTCTAATCAAGATATATTAGTGTTTTATTTGTCATATATATATATTTTTTACAAATGTTAGAATGACAATTAAATCCATTTTAATGCCACTTTGTAACACAACAAAATGGGGTTTGAATACTTTCTGAAGGCACTTCTACTAGGCGGTTGTCTAGAGTGCAGACTGCATAGTGATGTGAGACCTCAACGGGGTGAGCTGTCAGCAAACCTGTTTCTTTACGAAGAGAGAAAATTCTTAATTGCCACAACCACGCTAAATGACCTCAAAGATCAAGGCGTGTGGCTTTTGGAGAACAAGGGACATTTGTCTAAAACAGGTCATTCTTCTAATTATAAACTCATATGCCTAATATCTTCTGAGTTTATATCTGAGTAGTTAGAATGTAACTATTCACCCAACTGTTAAATATATTAATAACTATAATAATATGATCTTAAAATGTAAATGTTATATGATCTTAAAATGTAGGCTAAATGCTATTAGCTGAAGCTGCAGGGTGCATATTTCAGGACCTCATATCTTCAAAAGTATCGCCTATCATTGTCCGCTATTTCGAGGCAATGAAAGAACTAAAGTGGGACAATGACATTGGCGACATTTCAGTCGTCCTCATGCCTCTGTTTATTATTAATATATGACCACACGACTAGCTACCCTGCGCAGCGGTAACACGCGCTTCGGGTTCCTGTCATATTTATACTCCTACATTGCAACATGCAGTTTCTATAGTTTCAGCCACACAGACACTGAGGACGTAGCCTGTCGTGCCCCTGAACGATTTTTAATGATCCAAGTGGGTACAGCTCAACCTCACGCAGAACTCCTGGAGGATGTCTAACCCCAGACCCACCTCACGCAGACGCTAGACTAGTTTTTACCCTTTACTTTTAAAACCCAGAGTTTTCAGCACTAGCCTCTATAGGCCCAGTCAAAACACTACATGCCTCCAGTTTGGAAAGAGTTTGGGGGGTTAGAGTAAGAAAGGTTAGGGAGAGCTCCAACCAAAATTAATAGATTCCCATTTAAGTTTCCTCCTTTAAATCATATTAACTCTTACTGTGAACTGCACACTGGCATATAAACCTCCAGCCCTTCTGTCCCCCTCTGTTTTCAAGAACTTAGGACCATATTACCATCAAGGTTTTCAGAAGAGAAAGCACAGGCCTTTGAAAGCATCACACACTTTCAGCCCTTTCATTCCCACTTGAGGCATGGTTTCAAATGAGTGTACTCAGGCCTGCCTTGCCCTGCAGTCGCCAACCAACACCCCAAACCATGGAAGATCAAGGGGAGTGGCAAAGTTTTCTTCCTCTCCATTTTCATATGGTTTGGCTAATAATGAGACAGAATGTAAAAGCTAATAGTTTGAATATCATCCCCATTAGCTGAGAAACCCACACAAGCCTTTGAGGTGTAAACCTATACCCGACGCTATCATGCCCGCCACCCAGCCATATCTCCCATGGCTGATGTCACTTTAAAGAGGCTCCGATGGGGAGACACTTTCAGATATGTGAGGAGATACAAAAGTGAAATGTTCATTCTCAATATGTATATGAATAACCACATAAACACACAAGCTATTTTCAGGCGTGTGCACATGTGCCATTGGAGGGGATCTTTTCTTTTGAAAAAGTGGGCTATGGGGCAATTAGAAATAGTTTGAGGTTAAATGATGACATAAGACAAAGATTTCTATCTTTAGCGGCTGTGGCGGTCGCACATTTCTGTACATTCACAAATTACAGGGCGAGTCTGGCCCTCAACCCACCGAACGCATTCCTTCCAAAAAGTGTCTGCTCGAATTTCAGCCGGGGGTTTTCTGCTCAGTGGAAATATGAGTGTTCTGAATGGACGACTCCTATGAAATGGAGTTTTATTCCTCTCGGATTAAATGAGCTCTACATTTTGGATCAGGGTATTTTTTTGTACCAATGATGAATTCTGTGGTATACTTGAAATGCCAGAGCTGTTTACCCGCTGTCGTTTTTGAAATGCAGTTTGCTATGAAATGGACCTCTGCTGCTTGATATGACAAGAGTGTCAGTGATTAGTTTTCCAAGCATGACCTAAGTCATCAAAGCATTCTGTCCCTCGTCCCAAAGCCAAATCATATTGTAGCATTTGGATGTTTACACACAGACTATAGAGAGACTTTTAGAAGTAATCCTTCACAGAGAGACTGGGTAAAGATTGTTTCATTTTGTATGGGGATTCTGAGCTCCGAATGCTGATGTTTTCTCAAATGATGATTATATAATGTGTCAGCACATTGCAGTTGGTGGTCATTGTTGTCCATTATGATGTAGACCAGCAAATAGGAACCACATTGCTAGTTTTTATCATACCTTCTCAGATCTAAAGTGTTAGCCAATTACTCCTTCATCATATGATGTTCCATTTAGCTGCTTCAGATACGAGCACCACTACTCCTTTATTGAGATTACACAATCTTTATTTTCTAATGACTTTAAACTAATTTGAGGTAAATCACAAATTGAATACTGTAGGCCTTCACTTGGGTATATGCATGTGATTCATGAGAAAGTCCCGGTCTTATTGGGGATCCGTTTAGGCAGTCAGAATATACACTGCTCAAAAAAATAAAGGGAACACTTAAACAACACAATGTAACTCCAAGTCAATCACACTTCTGTGAAATCAAACTGTCCACTTAGGAAGCAACACTGATTGACAATAAATTTCACATGCTGTTGTGCAAATGGAATAGACAAAAGGTGGAAATTATAGGCAATTAGCAAGACACCCCCAATAAAGGAGTGGTTCTGCAGGTGGTGACCACAGACCACTTCTCAGTTCCTATGCTTCCTGGCTGATGTTTTGGTCACTTTTGAATGCTGGCGGTGCTTTCACTCTAGTGGTAGCATGAGACGGAGTCTACAACCCACACAAGTGGCTCAGGTAGTGCAGCTCATCCAGGATGGCACATCAATGCGAGCTGTGGCAAGAAAGTTTGCTGTGTCTGTCAGCGTAGTGTACAGAGCATGGAGGCGCTACCAGGAGACAGGCCAGTACATCAGGAGACGTGGAGGAGGCCGTAGGAGGGCAACAACCCAGCAGCAGGACCGCTACCTCCGCCTTTGTGCAAGGAGGAGCACTGCCAGAGCCCTGCAAAATGACCTCCAGCAGGCCACAAATGTGCATGTGTCTGCTCAAACGGTCAGAAACAGACTCCATGAGGGTGGTATGAGGGCCCGACGTCCACAGGTGGGGGTTGTGCTTACAGCCCAACACCGTGCAGGACGTTTGGCATTTGCCAGAGAACACCAAGATTAGCAAATTTGCCACTGGCGCCCTGTGCTTTTCACAGATGAAAGCAGGTTCACACTGAGCACATGAGCATATGTGACAGACGTGACAGAGTCTGGAGACGCCGTGGAGAACATTCTGCTGCCTGCAACATCCTCCAGCATGACCGGTTTGGCGGTGGGTCAGTCATGGTGTGGGGTGGCATTTCTTTGGGGGGCCGCACAGCCCTCCATGTGCTCGCCAGAGGTAGCCTGACTGCCATTAGGTACCGAGATGAGATCCTCAGACCCCTTGTGAGACCATATGCTGACACATGCACATTTGTGGCCTGCTGGAGGTCATTTTGCAGGGCTCTGGCAGTGCTCCTCCTTGCACAAAGGCGGAGGTAGCGGTCCTGCTGCTGGGTTGTTGCCCTCCTACGGCCTCCTCCACGTCTCCTGATGTACTGGCCTGTCTCCTGGTAGCGCCTCCATGCTCTGGACACTACGCTGACAGACACAGCAAACCTTCTTGCCACAGCTCGCATTGATGTGCCATCCTGGATGAGCTGCACTACCTGAGCCACTTGTGTGGGTTGTAGACTCCGTCTCATGCTACCACTAGAGTGAAAGCACCGCCAGCATTCAAAAGTGACCAAAACATCAGCCAGGAAGCATAGGAACTGAGAAGTGGTCTGTGGTCACCACCTGCAGAACCACTCCTTTATTGGGGGTGTCTTGCTAATTGCCTATAATTTCCACCTTTTTCTATTCCATTTGCACAACAGCATGTGAAGTTTATTGTCAATCAGTGTTGCTTCCTAAGTGGACAGTTTGATTTCACAGAAGTGTGATTGACTTGGAGTTACATTGTGCTGTTTAAGTGTTCCCTTTATTTTTTTGAGCAGTGTATATCCCATAAAATGATGAATGAGTCTGTAACATCTCCAAAACCAGCAGCTAATTACTATGTAAGCATGACGAGCTGAAATAGTGCAGTCGCAGAGATAGACAACCAGCACATTCAGCTCATGCATCTTTAATCCACAGCCTACATGTTTTAAAAGGTGCGGAGTGTAGCCAAGGGCTTATTAAAGTAAAATAATGGCGGTTGGGGTTGTCTCTGTCTTGTCTCTGGGCACTACAGCTAGCTACAGTAACTGAGTGAAGCCATTGGTTGCGATGAAGAGGCCAGTCAGATCACTGTGTAGCATTATTAATTAGAGAAAGGTAAAGAAGATTTTGTTCGGGCGCCAGGCAGGTATTAACCCTGCCGAAAGGAAAATAGGATTTCGCCACAATTGTTATCAACATACTCCGAGACATTTAACTTTCAGCACTTGAGAGAGAAATAGGACAAACACCAAATTGAGACTGCATGCAGAATTCTGCAAAAATATCCGCGGCGTACAACGTAAAACACCAAATAATGCACGCAGAGCAGAATTAGGCCCATGCCCGCTAATGATCAAAATCCAGAAAAGAGACGTTAATTTCTGGAACCACCTAAAAGGTTGCGATTCCAAAACCTTTCATAACAAAGCCATCACCTACAGAGAGATGAACCTAGATAAGAGTCCCCTAAGCAAGCTGGTCCTGGGGCTCTGTTCACAAACACAAACAGACCCCACAGAGCCCCAGGACAGCAACACAAATAGGCCCAACCAAATCATGAGAAAAACAAAAAGATAATTACTTGACACATTGGAAAGAATTAACCAAAAAACAGAGCAAACTAGAATGCTATTTGGCCCTAATGAGAGAGTACACAGTGGCAGAATACCTGACCACTGTGACTGACCCAAACTTAAGGAAAGTTTTGACTATGTACAGACTCAGTGAGCATAGCCTTGCTATTGGCAGACCTGGCTCTCAAGATAAGACAGGCTATGTGCACACTGCCCACAAAATGAGGTGGAATTTGAGCTGCACTTCCTAACCTCCTGCCAAATGTAAGACCATATTAGAGACACATATTTCCCTCAGATTACACAGATCCACAAAGAATTATAAAAACAAACCAAATTTGGATAAACTGCCATATCTATTGGATGAAATACCACAGTCTGCCATCACAGCAGCAAGATTTGTGACCTGTTGCCACAAGAAAAGGGCAACCAGTGAAGAACAAACACCATTGTAAATATAACTCATATTTATGTTTATTTATTTGACCGTTTAGTACTTTAACTATTTGCACATAATATGACATTTGTAATGTCTTTATTCTTTTGGAACTTTTGTGAGTGTAATGTTTACTATGAATTTTTATTGTTTATTTCACTTTTGTTTATTATCTAGTTCACTTGCTTTGACAATGTTAACATATGTTGCCCATGTCAATAAAGCCCTTAAATTGAATTGAGAGAGGGAGAGAGAGAGAGAGAGAGAGAGAGAGAGAGAGAGAGAGAGAGAGAGAGAGAGAGAGAGAGAGAGAGAGAGAGAGAGAGAGAGAGAGAGAGAGAGAGAGAGAGAGAGAGAGAGAGAGAGAGAGAGAGAGAGAGAGAGAGAGAGAGAGAGAGACTCTCCTCTAGAGGGGGCTGCTGCAGACGTGACTAGGGGTGAGGTGACTGTACTGTATGTTCTCCTGTAGTAGTACTCATATACTCTCCCTCTGATACGCCCTAGCATGTGTCCAATTCTTCTAAAGTCTGCACTAAACCAGACAAAAAAGTACTACACCATAACGATTGCATAATAATTCAATTTGGTAGCATGAAAATTATAGGTATACAAAGATCAATTGACTTGTCGGTAGTGTGACCTCACATTGACATGCTTTATCAATACCAGATCAAAGATGTTGTGTAAGAAATAGTTTCAAGTCGTGCGTGTTTGATTTAAAGGTTTAGATCAGGGTGTAGGGTTTACTCCGTGGTTAGACCCCACCCCTGTCACCCCTGTCCTTTAGTAGCAGTTCAAGGGGACACCTCCAGGCCTGCCCTGAGGACTCTCTCTGTGAACTCTCATGTCACCATTGGTCCGCCCTCACACATCATCTGTCGGGTACACTCGCTCCACGATGACAGTTAGAAGGCTGTGATGTGGTTATGCGTGGTGTTTATTCATTGGAAAGCCACTAAGAGTACCATTGGATGATAAAGTCACAAAAAGAGCTGTGTTATTATAGGAGCACGTTTGGTTGAGTTTTGATCTAGTTGGTTGCGTGTGAGTTGTGGGCCCTTTCTTGCCGAGCTAGCGGTTCCAGTATGATGTATTGTTGAGGGCAGTAGACTGATGACCTGACCTGAATGCTGCCTCATCAACTCCGTTATACTGCCACGTCTGATTAGGCTTTGAACTATGTTTTGTATACATTGACGTCATTTTGTAATTGGTAAATCATACACTTCAACTTCTGCACTCTGCAAACTTGAAGAGACTTGTTTATCCTCCAAATAGGAATATTTAGCTTCATGGTGAAGTAGCAGATTGTATTTAGAGTGATCCTTACTTGGCCCTAACTGTCCATGACCTTAGTCTCTAAATGTGTCTCATGAATGCACCAACTCATCCATCTTTGAGGTTTTTAGTATGACTTGTAATCATTTCTCTTCTTTCTTTGTCTCTTTGTCTGTCTATAAGTTTGTCTGTCTGTGCAGGCACCCATCCCAGTGTTTCTTCCTCTCTCTGGTGAGTTCTTCTGATGCAAGGAAGGCAATCTGTAATCTGTAGTAATTGCATGTTGCAGAAAAACATTTTTCCGCTGTGGTAATCGCTGCAATATGTGCCTCGGCATTGCCAAAGTGACAGCAGCCCCACCCCCACCCCCAACACACAGACGCACACACACACCCCCGACTGGCTGACTCACTCCGGCGAGCCTCAGCCAACTGTGTCCGGCTGCAGGAGCCGTGATCCTAGCCTCCTCTGGATGGGGGAGATACGGTAGACAGACGGCTGTAGAATACAGAGGAACTAACTGGCAGGCAGCACACCTGTGGCAGCAGCAGCATCACGCTACATTCACCTTCAGCAGCAGATTTATAGTTCCTCCCAGTGACAGTTTAACTGCCATACCATACCACTGCCAGAGCCCTGCCGGAGCCAGATCACAGCTCCAGCTAGCCTCAGCTACCACACGCAGGCTGAGGCCAGGGCCAGGGAACAGCTTGGGACAGGGAGGCAGCTCCAATTCTATGTCTGTGTGGTAGAGTATTCAGAATGTGTTTTGTTGCGCATCACAAAAATAGGCTAAAAGGATATTATGAACATACCGATATTCTGTTTCTTTGACAGTTATTCTTGCGACCAAATTCCCTTTTGTTACTTTCCTTAAAATGTGCTTTGCTTAATCATTGTTAATAGGCATAATTGAGCCACTGGTGAGGACATTTTTGAATTGAGCTAAGGTCAGATAAAGGTAGAAATGTCTGCTGCTTCGGGCTGTGATTGGGCTGTTGATGCATGTTTATCAAGCCATCGTTCACCACTCCACCACTCTACCACTCTAAAACTCCAACACTCCACCACTAACACTCCACCACTCTAAAACTCCAACACTCCACCACTAACACTCCACCACTCTAAAACTCCAACACTCCACCACTAACACTCCACCACTCTAAAACTCCAACACTCCACCACTAACACTCCACCACTCTAAAACTCCAACACTCCACCACTCTAACACTCCACCACTAACATTCTACCACTAACACTCCACCACTCTAACACTCCCCCACTCTAAAACTCCACCACTCCACCACTAACATTCTACTACTAACACTCCACCACTCTAATACTACTAACACTCCACCACTCTAATACTCTAACACTCCACCACTCTAAATATCCACCACTCTAACACTCCACCACTCTACCTCTCCACCACTCTAACACTCCACCACTCTAAAACTCCACCACTCTAACACTCCACCACTCTAACACTCCACCACTAACATTCTACCACTAACACTCCACGACTCTAACACTCCACCACTCTTACACTCCACCACTCTAACACTCCACCACTCCACCACTCCACCACTAACATTCTACTACTAACACTCCACCACACTAATACTCCACCACACTAACACTCCACCACACTAACATTCCACCACACTAACACTCCACCACTCTAACACTCCACCACTCTAACACTCTAACACTCCACCACTCTAACACTCCACCACTCTTACACTCCACCACTCTAACACTCCACCACTCCACCACTCCACCACTAACATTCTACTACTAACACTCCACCACACTAATACTCCACCACACTAACACTCCACCACACTAACATTCCACCACACTAACACTCCACCACTCTAACACTCCACCACTCTAACACTCTAACACTCCACCACTCTAACACTCCACCACTCTTACACTCCACCACTCTAACACTCCACCACTCCACCACTCCACCACTAACATTCTACTACTAACACTCCACCACACTAATACTCCACCACACTAACACTCCACCACACTAACATTCCACCACACTAACACTCCACCACTCTAACACTCCACCACTCTAACACTCTAACACTCCACCACTCTAACACTCCACCACACTAACATTCCACCACACTAACACTAACACTCCACCACACTAACACTCCACCACTCTAACACTCCACCACTCTAACACTCTAACACTCCACCACACTAACACTAACACTCCACCACTCTAACACTCCACCACCCTAACACTCTAACACTCCACCACTCTAACACTCCACCACACTAACACTCACCACTCTAACACTCACCACTCTAACACTCCACCACTCTAACACTCCCCCACTCTAAAACTCCACCACTCCACCACTAACATTCTACTACTAACACTCCACCACTCTAATACTACTAACACTCCACCACTCTAATACTCTAACACTCCACCACTCTAAATATCCACCACTCTAACACTCCACCACTCTACCTCTCCACCACTCTAACACTCCACCACTCTAAAACTCCACCACTCTAACACTCCACTACTCTAACACTCCACCACTAACATTCTACCACTAACACTCCACGACTCTAACACTCCACCACTCTAACACTCCACCACTCTAAAACTCCAACACTCCACCACTAACACTCCACCACTCTAAAACTCCAACACTCCACCACTAACACTCCACCACTCTAAAACTCCAACACTCCACCACTAACACTCCACCACTCTAAAACTCCAACACTCCACCACTCTAACACTCCACCACTAACATTCTACCACTAACACTCCACCACTCTAACACTCCCCCACTCTAAAACTCCACCACTCCACCACTAACATTCTACTACTAACACTCCACCACTCTAATACTACTAACACTCCACCACTCTAATACTCTAACACTCCACCACTCTAAATATCCACCACTCTAACACTCCACCACTCTACCTCTCCACCACTCTAACACTCCACCACTCTAAAACTCCACCACTCTAACACTCCACCACTCTAACACTCCACCACTAACATTCTACCACTAACACTCCACGACTCTAACACTCCACCACTCTTACACTCCACCACTCTAACACTCCACCACTCCACCACTCCACCACTAACATTCTACTACTAACACTCCACCACACTAATACTCCACCACACTAACACTCCACCACACTAACATTCCACCACACTAACACTCCACCACTCTAACACTCCACCACTCTAACACTCTAACACTCCACCACTCTAACACTCCACCACTCTTACACTCCACCACTCTAACACTCCACCACTCCACCACTCCACCACTAACATTCTACTACTAACACTCCACCACACTAATACTCCACCACACTAACACTCCACCACACTAACATTCCACCACACTAACACTCCACCACTCTAACACTCCACCACTCTAACACTCTAACACTCCACCACTCTAACACTCCACCACTCTTACACTCCACCACTCTAACACTCCACCACTCCACCACTCCACCACTAACATTCTACTACTAACACTCCACCACACTAATACTCCACCACACTAACACTCCACCACACTAACATTCCACCACACTAACACTCCACCACTCTAACACTCCACCACTCTAACACTCTAACACTCCACCACTCTAACACTCCACCACACTAACATTCCACCACACTAACACTAACACTCCACCACACTAACACTCCACCACTCTAACACTCCACCACTCTAACACTCTAACACTCCACCACACTAACACTAACACTCCACCACTCTAACACTCCACCACCCTAACACTCTAACACTCCACCACTCTAACACTCCACCACACTAACACTCACCACTCTAACACTCACCACTCTAACACTCCACCACTCTAACACTCCCCCACTCTAAAACTCCACCACTCCACCACTAACATTCTACTACTAACACTCCACCACTCTAATACTACTAACACTCCACCACTCTAATACTCTAACACTCCACCACTCTAAATATCCACCACTCTAACACTCCACCACTCTACCTCTCCACCACTCTAACACTCCACCACTCTAAAACTCCACCACTCTAACACTCCACTACTCTAACACTCCACCACTAACATTCTACCACTAACACTCCACGACTCTAACACTCCACCACTCTAACACTCCACCACTCTAAAACTCCAACACTCCACCACTAACACTCCACCACTCTAAAACTCCAACACTCCACCACTAACACTCCACCACTCTAAAACTCCAACACTCCACCACTAACACTCCACCACTCTAAAACTCCAACACTCCACCACTCTAACACTCCACCACTAACATTCTACCACTAACACTCCACCACTCTAACACTCCCCCACTCTAAAACTCCACCACTCCACCACTAACATTCTACTACTAACACTCCACCACTCTAATACTACTAACACTCCACCACTCTAATACTCTAACACTCCACCACTCTAAATATCCACCACTCTAACACTCCACCACTCTACCTCTCCACCACTCTAACACTCCACCACTCTAAAACTCCACCACTCTAACACTCCACCACTCTGACACTCCACCACTAACATTCTACCACTAACACTCCACGACTCTAACACTCCACCACTCTTACACTCCACCACTCTAACACTCCACCACTCCACCACTCCACCACTAACATTCTACTACTAACACTCCACCACACTAATACTCCACCACACTAACACTCCACCACACTAACATTCCACCACACTAACACTCCACCACTCTAACACTCCACCACTCTAACACTCTAACACTCCACCACTCTAACACTCCACCACTCTTACACTCCACCACTCTAACACTCCACCACTCCACCACTCCACCACTAACATTCTACTACTAACACTCCACCACACTAATACTCCACCACACTAACACTCCACCACACTAACATTCCACCACACTAACACTCCACCACTCTAACACTCCACCACTCTAACACTCTAACACTCCACCACTCTAACACTCCACCACTCTTACACTCCACCACTCTAACACTCCACCACTCCACCACTAACATTCTACTACTAACACTCCACCACACTAATACTCCACCACACTAACACTCCACCACACTAACATTCCACCACACTAACACTCCACCACTCTAACACTCCACCACTCTAACACTCTAACACTCCACCACTCTAACACTCCACCACACTAACATTCCACCACACTAACACTAACACTCCACCACACTAACACTCCACCACTCTAACACTCCACCACTCTAACACTCTAACACTCCACCACACTAACACTAACACTCCACCACTCTAACACTCCACCACCCTAACACTCTAACACTCCACCACTCTAACACTCCACCACACTAACACTCACCACTCTAACACTCACCACTCTAACACTCCACCACTCTAACACTCCCCCACTCTAAAACTCCACCACTCCACCACTAACATTCTACTACTAACACTCCACCACTCTAATACTACTAACACTCCACCACTCTAATACTCTAACACTCCACCACTCTAAATATCCACCACTCTAACACTCCACCACTCTACCTCTCCACCACTCTAACACTCCACCACTCTAAAACTCCACCACTCTAACACTCCACTACTCTAACACTCCACCACTAACATTCTACCACTAACACTCCACGACTCTAACACTCCACCACTCTTACACTCCACCACTCTAACACTCCACCACTCCACCACTCCACCACTAACATTCTACTACTAACACTCCACCACACTAATACTCCACCACACTAACACTCCACCACACTAACATTCCACCACACTAACACTCCACCACTCTAACACTCCACCACTCTAACACTCTAACACTCCACCACTCTAACACTCCACCACTCTTACACTCCACCACTCTAACACTCCACCACTCCACCACTCCACCACTCTAACACTCCACCACTCCACCACTCCACCACTAACATTCTACTACTAACACTCCACCACACTAATACTCCACCACACTAACACTCCACCACACTAACATTCCACCACACTAACACTCCACCACTCTAACACTCCACCACTCTAACACTCTAACACTCCACCACTCTAACACTCCACCACTCTTACACTCCACCACTCTAACACTCCACCACTCCACCACTCCACCACTAACATTCTACTACTAACACTCCACCACACTAATACTCCACCACACTAACACTCCACCACACTAACATTCCACCACACTAACACTCCACCACTCTAACACTCCACCACTCTAACACTCTAACACTCCACCACTCTAACACTCCACCACACTAACATTCCACCACACTAACACTAACACTCCACCACACTAACACTCCACCACTCTAACACTCCACCACTCTAACACTCTAACACTCCACCACACTAACACTAACACTCCACCACTCTAACACTCCACCACTCTAACACTCTAACACTCCACCACTCTAACACTCCACCACACTAACACTCACCACTCTAACACTCACCACTCTAACACTCCACCACTCTAACACTCCCCCACTCTAAAACTCCACCACTCCACCACTAACATTCTACTACTAACACTCCACCACTCTAATACTACTAACACTCCACCACTCTAATACTCTAACACTCCACCACTCTAAATATCCACCACTCTAACACTCCACCACTCTACCTCTCCACCACTCTAACACTCCACCACTCTAAAACTCCACCACTCTAACACTCCACTACTCTAACACTCCACCACTAACATTCTACCACTAACACTCCACGACTCTAACACTCCACCACTCTTACACTCCACCACTCTAACACTCCACCACACTAACACTCCACCACTCTAACACTCCACCACTCTAACACTCTAACACTCCACCACTCTAACACTCCACCACTCTTACACTCCACCACTCTAACACTCCACCACTCCACCACTCCACCACTAACATTCTACTACTAACACTCCACCACACTAATACTCCACCACACTAACACTCCACCACACTAACATTCCACCACACTAACACTCCACCACTCTAACACTCCACCACTCTAACACTCTAACACTCCACCACTCTAACACTCCACCACACTAACATTCCACCACACTAACACTAACACTCCACCACACTAACACTCCACCACTCTAACACTCCACCACTCTAACACTCTAACACTCCACCACACTAACACTAACACTCCACCACTCTAACACTCCACCACTCTAACACTCTAACACTCCACCACTCTAACACTCCACCACACTAACACTCACCACTCTAACACTCACCACTCTAACACTCCACCACTCTAACACTCCCCCACTCTAAAACTCCACCACTCCACCACTAACATTCTACTACTAACACTCCACCACTCTAATACTACTAACACTCCACCACTCTAATACTCTAACACTCCACCACTCTACCTCTCCACCACTCTAACACTCCACCACTCTAAAACTCCACCACTCTAACACTCCACTACTCTAACACTCCACCACTAACATTCTACCACTAACACTCCACGACTCTAACACTCCACCACTCTAACACTCCACCACTCTAAAACTCCAACACTCCACCACTAACACTCCACCACTCTAAAACTCCAACACTCCACCACGAACACTCCACCACTCTAAAACTCCAACACTCCACCACTAACACTCCACCACTCTAAAACTCCAACACTCCACCACTCTAACACTCCACCACTAACATTCTACCACTAACACTCCACCACTCTAACACTCCCCCACTCTAAAACTCCACCACTCCACCACTAACATTCTACTACTAACACTCCACCACTCTAATACTACTAACACTCCACCACTCTAATACTCTAACACTCCACCACTCTAAATATCCACCACTCTAACACTCCACCACTCTACCTCTCCACCACTCTAACACTCCACCACTCTAAAACTCCACCACTCTAACACTCCACCACTCTGACACTCCACCACTAACATTCTACCACTAACACTCCACGACTCTAACACTCCACCACTCTTACACTCCACCACTCTAACACTCCACCACTCCACCACTCCACCACTAACATTCTACTACTAACACTCCACCACACTAATACTCCACCACACTAACACTCCACCACACTAACATTCCACCACACTAACACTCCACCACTCTAACACTCCACCACTCTAACACTCTAACACTCCACCACTCTAACACTCCACCACTCTTACACTCCACCACTCTAACACTCCACCACTCCACCACTCCACCACTAACATTCTACTACTAACACTCCACCACACTAATACTCCACCACACTAACACTCCACCACACTAACATTCCACCACACTAACACTCCACCACTCTAACACTCCACCACTCTAACACTCTAACACTCCACCACTCTAACACTCCACCACTCTTACACTCCACCACTCTAACACTCCACCACTCCACCACTAACATTCTACTACTAACACTCCACCACACTAATACTCCACCACACTAACACTCCACCACACTAACATTCCACCACACTAACACTCCACCACTCTAACACTCCACCACTCTAACACTCTAACACTCCACCACTCTAACACTCCACCACACTAACATTCCACCACACTAACACTAACACTCCACCACACTAACACTCCACCACTCTAACACTCCACCACTCTAACACTCTAACACTCCACCACACTAACACTAACACTCCACCACTCTAACACTCCACCACCCTAACACTCTAACACTCCACCACTCTAACACTCCACCACACTAACACTCACCACTCTAACACTCACCACTCTAACACTCCACCACTCTAACACTCCCCCACTCTAAAACTCCACCACTCCACCACTAACATTCTACTACTAACACTCCACCACTCTAATACTACTAACACTCCACCACTCTAATACTCTAACACTCCACCACTCTAAATATCCACCACTCTAACACTCCACCACTCTACCTCTCCACCACTCTAACACTCCACCACTCTAAAACTCCACCACTCTAACACTCCACTACTCTAACACTCCACCACTAACATTCTACCACTAACACTCCACGACTCTAACACTCCACCACTCTTACACTCCACCACTCTAACACTCCACCACTCCACCACTCCACCACTAACATTCTACTACTAACACTCCACCACACTAATACTCCACCACACTAACACTCCACCACACTAACATTCCACCACACTAACACTCCACCACTCTAACACTCCACCACTCTAACACTCTAACACTCCACCACTCTAACACTCCACCACTCTTACACTCCACCACTCTAACACTCCACCACTCCACCACTCCACCACTCTAACACTCCACCACTCCACCACTCCACCACTAACATTCTACTACTAACACTCCACCACACTAATACTCCACCACACTAACACTCCACCACACTAACATTCCACCACACTAACACTCCACCACTCTAACACTCCACCACTCTAACACTCTAACACTCCACCACTCTAACACTCCACCACTCTTACACTCCACCACTCTAACACTCCACCACTCCACCACTCCACCACTAACATTCTACTACTAACACTCCACCACACTAATACTCCACCACACTAACACTCCACCACACTAACATTCCACCACACTAACACTCCACCACTCTAACACTCCACCACTCTAACACTCTAACACTCCACCACTCTAACACTCCACCACACTAACATTCCACCACACTAACACTAACACTCCACCACACTAACACTCCACCACTCTAACACTCCACCACTCTAACACTCTAACACTCCACCACACTAACACTAACACTCCACCACTCTAACACTCCACCACTCTAACACTCTAACACTCCACCACTCTAACACTCCACCACACTAACACTCACCACTCTAACACTCACCACTCTAACACTCCACCACTCTAACACTCCCCCACTCTAAAACTCCACCACTCCACCACTAACATTCTACTACTAACACTCCACCACTCTAATACTACTAACACTCCACCACTCTAATACTCTAACACTCCACCACTCTAAATATCCACCACTCTAACACTCCACCACTCTACCTCTCCACCACTCTAACACTCCACCACTCTAAAACTCCACCACTCTAACACTCCACTACTCTAACACTCCACCACTAACATTCTACCACTAACACTCCACGACTCTAACACTCCACCACTCTTACACTCCACCACTCTAACACTCCACCACACTAACACTCCACCACTCTAACACTCCACCACTCTAACACTCTAACACTCCACCACTCTAACACTCCACCACTCTTACACTCCACCACTCTAACACTCCACCACTCCACCACTCCACCACTAACATTCTACTACTAACACTCCACCACACTAATACTCCACCACACTAACACTCCACCACACTAACATTCCACCACACTAACACTCCACCACTCTAACACTCCACCACTCTAACACTCTAACACTCCACCACTCTAACACTCCACCACACTAACATTCCACCACACTAACACTAACACTCCACCACACTAACACTCCACCACTCTAACACTCCACCACTCTAACACTCTAACACTCCACCACACTAACACTAACACTCCACCACTCTAACACTCCACCACTCTAACACTCTAACACTCCACCACTCTAACACTCCACCACTCTAACACTCCCCCACTCTAAAACTCCACCACTCCACCACTAACATTCTACTACTAACACTCCACCACTCTAATACTACTAACACTCCACCACTCTAATACTCTAACACTCCACCACTCTACCTCTCCACCACTCTAACACTCCACCACTCTAAAACTCCACCACTCTAACACTCCACTACTCTAACACTCCACCACTAACATTCTACCACTAACACTCCACGACTCTAACACTCCACCACTCTTACACTCCACCACTCTAACACTCCACCACTCCACCACTCCACCACTAACATTCTACTACTAACACTCCACCACACTAATACTCCACCACACTAACACTCCACCACACTAACATTCCACCACACTAACACTCCACCACTCTAACACTCCACCACTCTAACACTCTAACACTCCACCACTCTAACACTCCACCACTCTTACACTCCACCACTCTAACACTCCACCACTCCACCACTCCACCACTAACATTCTACTACTAACACTCCACCACACTAATACTCCACCACACTAACACTCCACCACACTAACATTCCACCACACTAACACTCCACCACTCTAACACTCCACCACTCTAACACTCTAACACTCCACCACTCTAACACTCCACCACTCTTACACTCCACCACTCTAACACTCCACCACTCCACCACTCCACCACTAACATTCTACTACTAACACTCCACCACACTAATACTCCACCACACTAACACTCCACCACACTAACATTCCACCACACTAACACTCCACCACTCTAACACTCCACCACTCTAACACTCTAACACTCCACCACTCTAACACTCCACCACACTAACATTCCACCACACTAACACTAACACTCCACCACACTAACACTCCACCACTCTAACACTCCACCACTCTAACACTCCACCACACTAACACTAACACTCCACCACTCTAACACTCCACCACTCTAACACTCTAACACTCCACCACACTAACACTCCACCACACTAACATTCCACCACACTAACACTCCACCACTCTAACACTCCACCACTCTAACACTCTAACACTCCACCACTCTAACACTCCACCACACTAACATTCCACCACACTAACACTAACACTCCACCACACTAACACTCCACCACTCTAACACTCCACCACTCTAACACTCCACCACACTAACACTAACACTCCACCACTCTAACACTCCACCACTCTAACTGTCTAACACTCCACCACTCTAACACTCCACCACACTAACACTCACCACTCTAACACTCACCACTCTAACACTCCACCACTCTAACACTCCCCCACTCTAAAACTCCACCACTCCACCACTAACATTCTACTACTAACACTCCACCACTCTAATACTACTAACACTCCACCACTCTAATACTCTAACACTCCACCACTCTAAATATCCACCACTCTAACACTCCACCACTCTACCTCTCCACCACTCTAACACTCCACCACTCTAAAACTCTAAAACTCCACCACTCTAACACTCCACTACTCTAACACTCCACCACTAACATTCTACCACTAACACTCCACGACTCTAACACTCCACCACTCTTACACTCCACCACTCTAACACTCCACCACTCCACCACTCCACCACTAACATTCTACTACTAACACTCCACCACACTAATACTCCACCACACTAACACTCCACCACACTAACATTCCACCACACTAACACTCCACCACTCTAACACTCCACCACACTAACCTCCACCACTCTAACACTCCACCACTCTAACACTCCACCACACGAACACTCCACCACACTAACACTCCACCACTCTAACACTCCACCACTCTAACACTCCACCACACTAATACTCCACCACACTAACACTCCACCACACTAACATTCCACCACACTAACACTCCACCACATTAACACTCCACCACTCTAACACTCTAACACTCCACCACTCTAACACTAACACTCCACCACTCTAACACTAACACTCCACCACTCTAACACTCCACCACACTAACACTCCACCACACTAACACTCCACCACTCTAACACTCCACCACTCTAACACTCCCCCACTCTAAAACTCCACCACTCCACCACTAACATTCTACTACTAACACTCCACCACTCTAATACTACTAACACTCCACCACTCTAATACTCTAACACTCCACCACTCTAAATATCCACCACTCTAACACTCCACCACTCTACCTCTCCACCACTCTAACACTCCACCACTCTAAAACTCCACCACTCTAACACTCCACTACTCTAACACTCCACCACTAACATTCTACCACTAACACTCCACGACTCTAACACTCCACCACTCTTACACTCCACCACTCTAACACTCCACCACTCCACCACTCCACCACTAACATTCTACTACTAACACTCCACCACACTAATACTCCACCACACTAACACTCCACCACACTAACATTCCACCACACTAACACTCCACCACTCTAACACTCCACCACTCTAACACTCTAACACTCCACCACTCTAACACTCCACCACTCTTACACTCCACCACTCTAACACTCCACCACTCCACCACTCCACCACTAACATTCTACTACTAACACTCCACCACACTAATACTCCACCACACTAACACTCCACCACACTAACATTCCACCACACTAACACTCCACCACTCTAACACTCCACCACTCTAACACTCTAACACTCCACCACTCTAACACTCCACCACTCTTACACTCCACCACTCTAACACTCCACCACTCCACCACTCCACCACTAACATTCTACTACTAACACTCCACCACACTAATACTCCACCACACTAACACTCCACCACACTAACATTCCACCACACTAACACTCCACCACTCTAACACTCCACCACTCTAACACTCTAACACTCCACCACTCTAACACTCCACCACACTAACATTCCACCACACTAACACTAACACTCCACCACACTAACACTCCACCACTCTAACACTCCACCACTCTAACACTCTAACACTCCACCACACTAACACTAACACTCCACCACTCTAACACTCCACCACTCTAACACTCTAACACTCCACCACTCTAACACTCCACCACACTAACACTCACCACTCTAACACTCACCACTCTAACACTCCACCACTCTAACACTCCCCCACTCTAAAACTCCACCACTCCACCACTAACATTCTACTACTAACACTCCACCACTCTAATACTACTAACACTCCACCACTCTAATACTCTAACACTCCACCACTCTAAATATCCACCACTCTAACACTCCACCACTCTACCTCTCCACCACTCTAACACTCCAACACTCTAAAACTCCACCACTCTAACACTCCACTACTCTAACACTCCACCACTAACATTCTACCACTAACACTCCACGACTCTAACACTCCACCACTCTTACACTCCACCACTCTAACACTCCACCACTCCACCACTAACATTCTACTACTAACACTCCACCACACTAATACTCCACCACACTAACACTCCACCACACTAACATTCCACCACACTAACACTCCACCACTCTAACACTCCACCACACTAACCTCCACCACTCTAACACTCCACCACTCTAACACTCCACCACACGAACACTCCACCACACTAACACTCTACCACTCTAACACTCCACCACTCTAACACTCCACCACACTAATACTCCACCACACTAACACTCCACCACACTAACATTCCACCACACTAACACTCCACCACATTAACACTCCACCACTCTAACACTCTAACACTCCACCACTCTAACACTAACACTCCACCACTCTAACACTAACACTCCACCACTCTAACACTCCACCACACTAACACTCCACCACACTAACACTCCACCACTCTAACACTCCACCACTCTAACACTCCACTCCACCCCTCTAACACTAACACTCCACCACTCTAACACTCCACCACTCTAACACTCCACCACTCTAACACTAACATTCCACCACTCTAACACTCCACCACACTAACACTCACCACTCTAACACTCACCACTCTAACACTCCACCACTCTAACACTCCACCACACTAACACTCCACCACACTAACACTCCACAACACTAACATTCCACCACACTAACACTCCACCACACTAACATTCTACTACTAACACTCCACCACACTAGCACTCCACCACTCTAACACTCCACCACACTAACACTCCACCACTCTAACACTCCACCACACTAACACTCCACCCCACTAACACTCCACCACTCTAAAACTCCAACACTCCACCACTCTAACACTCCACCACTAACATTCTACCACTAACACTCCACCACTCTAACACTCCCCCACTCTAAAACTCCACCACTCCACCACTAACATTCTACTACTAACACTCCACCACTCTAATACTACTAACACTCCACCACTCTAATACTCGAACACTCCACCACTCTAAATATCCACCACTCTAACACTCCACCACTCTACCTCTCCACCACTCTAACACTCCACCACTCTAAAACTCCACCACTCTAACACTCCACCACTCTAACACTCCACCACTAACATTCTACCACTAACACTCCACGACTCTAACACTCCACCACTCCACCACTCCACCAATAACATTCTACTACTAACACTCCACCACACTAATACTCCACCACACTAACACTCCACCACACTAACATTCCACCACACTAACATTCCACCACACTAACACTCCACCACACTAATACACCACCACACTAACACTCCACCACACTAACATTCCACCACACTAACACTCCACCACTCTAACACTCCACCACTCTAACACTCCACCACACTAATACTCCACCACACTAACACTCCACCACACTAACACTCCACCACTCTAACACTCCACCACACTAATACTCCACCACACTAACACTCTAATACTCCACCACACTAACACTCCACCACACTAACACTCCACCACACTAATACTCCACCACTCTAACACTCTACCACACTAATACTCCACCACTCTAACACTCCACCACACTAACACTCCACCACACTAACACTCCACCACTCTAACACTCCACCACTCTAACACTCCACCACACTAATACTCCACCACACTAACACTCCACCACACTAACACTCCACCACTCTAACACTCCACCACACTAATACTCCACCACACTAACACTCTAATACTCCACCACACTAACACTCCACCACACTAACACTCCACCACACTAATACTCCACCACTCTAACACTCTACCACACTAATACTCCACCACACTAACACTCCACCACACTAACACTCCACCACACTAATACTCCACCACTCTAACACTCTACCACACTAATACTCCACCACACTAACACTCCACCACACTAACACTCCACCACGCTAACACTCCACCACACTAATACTCCACCACTCTAACACTCTAATACTCCACCACACTAACACTCCACCACACTACCACTCCACCACTCTAACACTCCACCACACTAATACTCCACCACACTAACACTCCACCACTCTAACACTCTAACACTCTAACACTCTAACACTCCACCACTCTAACACTCCACCACACTAACACTCCACCACACTAATACTCCACCACACTAACACTCCACCACACTAACATTACACCACACTAACACTCCACCACACTAATACTCCACCACACTAACACTCCACCACACTAACATTCCACCAAACTAACACTCCACCACTCTAACACTCCACCACACTAACCCCCACCACTCTAACACTCCACCACTCTAACACTCCACCACACTAACACTCCACCACACTAACACTCCACCACTCTAACAATCCACCACTCTAACAATCCACCACACTAATACTCCACCACACTAACACTCCACCACACTAACACTCCAACACTCCACCACTCTAACACTCCACTCCACCACTCTAACAATCCACCACTCTAACACTCCACCACTCTAACACTCCACCACACTAACACTCCACCACACTAACACTCCACCACTATAACAATCCACCACTCTAACACTCCACCACACTAATACTCCACCACACTAACACTCCACCACACTAACACTCCACCACTCTAACACTCTAACACTCCACCACTCTAACACTAACACTCCACCACTCTAACACTAACACTCCACCACTCTAACACTCCACCACACTAACACTCACCACTCTAACACTCACCACTCTAACACTCCACCACACTAACATTCCACCACACTAACACCCCACCACTCTAACACTCCACCACACTAACACTCCACCGCTCTAACATGTCACCACTCCACCACTCTAAATCTCCACCACTCTAAAACTCCACCACTCCACCACTAACATTCTGCTACTAACACTCCACCACTCTAACATTCCACCACTCTAACACTTCACCACTCCACCACACTAACACTCCACCACACTAACACTCCATCACTAACACTCCACCCCTCTAACACTCCACCACTATAACACTCCACCACTCTAACACTCCACCACACTAACACTCCACCACACTAACACTCCACCACACTAACATTCCACCACACTAACACTCCACCACACTAACACTCCACCACACTAGCACTCCACCACTCTAACACTCTAACACTCTAACACTCTAACACTCCACCACTCTAACACTCCACCACACTAACACTCCACCACACTAATACTCCACCACACTAACACTCCACCACACTAACATTACACCACACTAACACTCCACCACACTAATACTCCACCACACTAACACTCCACCACACTAACATTCCACCAAACTAACACTCCACCACTCTAACACTCCACCACACTAACCCCCACCACTCTAACACTCCACCACTCTAACACTCCACCACACTAACACTCCACCACACTAACACTCCACCACTCTAACAATCCACCACTCTAACAATCCACCACACTAATACTCCACCACACTAACACTCCACCACACTAACACTCCAACACTCCACCACTCTAACACTCCACTCCACCACTCTAACAATCCACCACTCTAACACTCCACCACTCTAACACTCCACCACACTAACACTCCACCACACTAACACTCCACCACTATAACAATCCACCACTCTAACACTCCACCACACTAATACTCCACCACACTAACACTCCACCACACTAACACTCCACCACTCTAACACTCTAACACTCCACCACTCTAACACTAACACTCCACCACTCTAACACTAACACTCCACCACTCTAACACTCCACCACACTAACACTCACCACTCTAACACTCACCACTCTAACACTCCACCACACTAACATTCCACCACACTAACACCCCACCACTCTAACACTCCACCACACTAACACTCCACCGCTCTAACATGTCACCACTCCACCACTCTAAATCTCCACCACTCTAAAACTCCACCACTCCACCACTAACATTCTGCTACTAACACTCCACCACTCTAACATTCCACCACTCTAACACTTCACCACTCCACCACACAAACACTCCACCACACTAACACTCCATCACTAACACTCCACCCCTCTAACACTCCACCACTATAACACTCCACCACTCTAACACTCCACCACACTAACACTCCACCACACTAACACTCCACCACACTAACATTCCACCACACTAACACTCCACCACACTAACACTCCACCACACTAGCACTCCACCACTCTAACACTCTAACACTCTAACACTCCACCACTCTAACACTCCACCACACTAACACTCCACCACACTAATACTCCACCACACTAACACTCCACCACACTAACATTACACCACACTAACACTCCACCACACTAATACTCCACCACACTAACACTCCACCACACTAACATTCCACCAAACTAACACTCCACCACTCTAACACTCCACCACACTAACCCCCACCACTCTAACACTCCACCACTCTAACACTCCACCACACTAACACTCCACCACACTAACACTCCACCACTCTAACAATCCACCACTCTAACAATCCACCACACTAATACTCCACCACACTAACACTCCACCACACTAACACTCCAACACTCCACCACTCTAACACTCCACTCCACCACTCTAACAATCCACCACTCTAACACTCCACCACTCTAACACTCCACCACACTAACACTCCACCACACTAACACTCCACCACTATAACAATCCACCACTCTAACACTCCACCACACTAATACTCCACCACACTAACACTCCACCACACTAACACTCCACCACTCTAACACTCTAACACTCCACCACTCTAACACTAACACTCCACCACTCTAACACTAACACTCCACCACTCTAACACTCCACCACACTAACACTCACCACGCTAACACTCACCACTCTAACACTCCACCACACTAACATTCCACCACACTAACACCCCACCACTCTAACACTCCACCACACTAACACTCCACCGCTCTAACATGTCACCACTCCACCACTCTAAATCTCCACCACTCTAAAACTCCACCACTCCACCACTAACATTCTGCTACTAACACTCCACCACTCTAACATTCCACCACTCTAACACTTCACCACTCCACCACACTAACACTCCACCACACTAACACTCCATCACTAACACTCCACCCCTCTAACACTCCACCACTATAACACTCCACCACTCTAACACTCCACCACACTAACACTCCACCACACTAACACTCCACCACACTAACATTCCACCACACTAACACTCCACCACACTAACACTCCACCACACTAGCACTCCACCACTCTAACACTCTAACACTCTAACACTCTAACACTCCACCACTCTAACACTCCACCACACTAACACTCCACCACACTAATACTCCACCACACTAACACTCCACCACACTAACATTACACCACACTAACACTCCACCACTCTAACACTCCACCACTCCACCACTAACATTCTATCACTAACACTCCACCACACTAATACTCCACCACACTAACACTCCACCACACTAACATTCCACCACACTAACACTCCACCACTCTAACACTCCACCACACTAACCTCCACCACTCTAACACCCCACCGCTCTAACACTCTAACACTCCACCACTCTAACACTCCACCACTCTAACACTCCACCACACTAATACTCCACCACACTAACACTCCACCACACTAACATTCCACCACACTAACATTCCACCACACTAACACTCCACCACACTAACACTCCACCACACTAACACTCACCACTCTAACACTCACCACTCTAACACTCCACCACTCTAACACTCCCCCACTCTAAAACTCCACCACTCCACCACTAACATTCTACTACTAACACTCCACCACTCTAATACTACTAACACTCCACCACTCTAATACTCTAACACTCCACCACTCTAAATATCCACCACTCTAACACTCCACCACTCTACCTCTCCACCACTCTAACACTCCACCACTCTAAAACTCCACCACTCTAACACTCCACCACTCTAACACTCCACCACTAACATTCTACCACTAACACTCCACGACTCTAACACTCCACCACTCCACCACTCCACCAATAACATTCTACTACTAACACTCCACCACACTAATACTCCACCACACTAACACTCCACCACACTAACATTCCACCACACTAACATTCCACCACACTAACACTCCACCACACTAATACACCACCACACTAACACTCCACCACACTAACATTCCACCACACTAAAACTCCACCACTCTAACACTCCACCACACTAACCTCCACCACTCTAACACTCCACCACTCTAACACTCCACCACACTAACACTCCACCACACTAACACTCCACCACTCTAACACTCCACCACTCTAACACTCCACCACACTAATACTCCACCACACTAACACTCCACCACACTAACACTCCACCACTCTAACACTCCACCACACTAATACTCCACCACACTAACACTCTAATACTCCACCACACTAACACTCCACCACACTAACACTCCACCACACTAATACTCCACCACTCTAACACTCTACCACACTAATACTCCACCACTCTAACACTCCACCACACTAACACTCCACCACACTAACACTCCACCACTCTAACACTCCACCACTCTAACACTCCACCACACTAATACTCCACCACACTAACACTCCACCACACTAACACTCCACCACTCTAACACTCCACCACACTAATACTCCACCACACTAACACTCTAATACTCCACCACACTAACACTCCACCACACTAACACTCCACCACACTAATACTCCACCACTCTAACACTCTACCACACTAATACTCCACCACACTAACACTCCACCACACTAACACTCCACCACTCTAACACTCCACCACACTAATACTCCACCACTCTAACACTCTAATACTCCACCACACTAACACTCCACCACACTACCACTCCACCACTCTAACACTCCACCACACTAATACTCCACCACACTAACACTCCACCACACTAACACTCCACCACTCTAACACTCTAACACTCTAACACTCTAACACTCCACCACTCTAACACTCCACCACACTAACACTCCACCACACTAATACTCCACCACACTAACACTCCACCACACTAACATTACACCACACTAACACTCCACCACACTAATACTCCACCACACTAACACTCCACCACACTAACATTCCACCAAACTAACACTCCACCACTCTAACACTCCACCACACTAACCCCCACCACTCTAACACTCCACCACTCTAACACTCCACCACACTAACACTCCACCACACTAACACTCCACCACTCTAACAATCCACCACTCTAACAATCCACCACACTAATACTCCACCACACTAACACTCCACCACACTAACACTCCAACACTCCACCACTCTAACACTCCACTCCACCACTCTAACAATCCACCACTCTAACACTCCACCACTCTAACACTCCACCACACTAACACTCCACCACACTAACACTCCACCACTATAACAATCCACCACTCTAACACTCCACCACACTAATACTCCACCACACTAACACTCCACCACACTAACACTCCACCACTCTAACACTCTAACACTCCACCACTCTAACACTAACACTCCACCACTCTAACACTAACACTCCACCACTCTAACACTCCACCACACTAACACTCACCACTCTAACACTCACCACTCTAACACTCCACCACACTAACATTCCACCACACTAACACCCCACCACTCTAAC
Organism: Salvelinus alpinus; assembly: GCF_045679555.1. Taxonomy (NCBI): domain Eukaryota; kingdom Metazoa; phylum Chordata; class Actinopteri; order Salmoniformes; family Salmonidae; genus Salvelinus; species Salvelinus alpinus. Next base: position 80,385,581 of record NC_092094.1, read on the forward strand.
ACTCCACCACACTAACACTCCACCGCTCTAACATGTCACCACTCCACCACTCTAAATCTCCACCACTCTAAAACTCCACCACTCCACCACTAACATTCTGCTACTAACACTCCACCACTCTAACATTCCACCACTCTAACACTTCACCACTCCACCACACTAACACTCCACCACACTAACACTCCATCACTAACACTCCACCCCTCTAACACTCCACCACTATAACACTCCACCACTCTAACACTCCACCACACTAACACTCCACCACACTAACACTCCACCACACTAACATTCCACCACACTAACACTCCACCACACTAACACTCCACCACACTAGCACTCCACCACTCTAACACTCTAACACTCTAACACTCTAACACTCCACCACTCTAACACTCCACCACACTAACACTCCACCACACTAATACTCCACCACACTAACACTCCACCACACTAACATTACACCACACTAACACTCCACCACACTAATACTCCACCACACTAACACTCCACCACACTAACATTCCACCAAACTAACACTCCACCACTCTAACACTCCACCACACTAACCCCCACCACTCTAACACTCCACCACTCTAACACTCCACCACACTAACACTCCACCACACTAACACTCCACCACTCTAACAATCCACCACTCTAACAATCCACCACACTAATACTCCACCACACTAACACTCCACCACACTAACACTCCAACACTCCACCACTCTAACACTCCACTCCACCACTCTAACAATCCACCACTCTAACACTCCACCACTCTAACACTCCACCACACTAACACTCCACCACACTAACACTCCACCACTATAACAATCCACCACTCTAACACTAACACTCCACCACTCTAACACTAACACTCCACCACTCTAACACTCCACCACACTAACACTCACCACTCTAACACTCACCACTCTAACACTCCACCACACTAACATTCCACCACACTAACACCCCACCACTCTAACACTCCACCACACTAACACTCCACCGCTCTAACATGTCACCACTCCACCACTCTAAATCTCCACCACTCTAAAACTCCACCACTCCACCACTAACATTCTGCTACTAACACTCCACCACTCTAACATTCCACCACTCTAACACTTCACCACTCCACCACACTAACACTCCACCACACTAACACTCCATCACTAACACTCCACCCCTCTAACACTCCACCACTATAACACTCCACCACTCTAACACTCCACCACACTAACACTCCACCACACTAACACTCCACCACACTAACATTCCACCACACTAACACTCCACCACACTAACACTCCACCACACTAGCACTCCACCACTCTAACACTCTACCACACTAACACTCCACCACTCTAACACTCCACCACACTAACACTCCACCACTCTAACACTCCACCACTCTAACACTCCACCACACTAACACTCCACCACACTAACACTCCACCACACTAACACTCCACCGCTCTAACATGTCACCACTCCACCACTCTAAATCTCCACCACTCTAAAACTCCACCACTCCACCACTAACATTCTGCTACTAACACTCCACCACTCTAACATTCCACCACTCTAACACTTCACTTCACCACTCCACCACACTAACACTCCATCACTAACACTCCACCACTCTAACACTCCACCACTATAACACTCCACCACTCTAACACGTCACCATTCCACCACTCTAAATCTCCACCACTCCACCTCTAACATTCTACTACTAACACTCCACTACTCTAACACTCCACCACTCTAACACTTCACCACTCCACCACTCTAAATCTCCACCACTGTAAAACTCCACCACTCTAACACTCAACCACTCTAACACTTCACCACTCCACCACTCGAACACTCCACCTCTCTAGCACTCCACCACTCTAACACTCCACCACTCTAACACTCCACCACTCTAACACGCCACCACTCTGACACTCCACCACTCTAACACTCCACCACGCTGGTTTGCTATGTGTGATTGTGGCTCATGTTTATGAGGTCACCATATCAATCCCCCCCACCTCCGCCCCACGTCCCACACACTGTACTGTGAGACTGTGGTGTGAGTTGATGAAGTCCTCGCCCACCATTTCACCAATCCAACAAACAGCTTCTCGATGTGTAACTGTGGCTTGACTGTGGCCCACGTTTGTGAAGTCATTACGCACTGCATCACCACCCCTGTACCCAACACAGCCTCAAGACATGTTAGCTCACTGGTTCTGCACTTCCTCACACTCCACACTGGGTAACCACACACCTATGGTGGGCAGGGACAAAAGTAATGCCATGAGACATTTATAGATTCAGTGTACAGACACTGTGATTACATCCAGACTGTCCACAGTGAGGTGAGCAACCCTTTCCTCTCTGAACTGCTGCCTGGTGCCCTGCTGCACAGCACTGCCTATCAAACCACCCAGCAGTTGAACTTCCCTCTGTGTATTAAATGGTCTCTGAGAGATCAAACGTGTCACCCTGATGAGAAGAGGAGACAGCTCGGAGCTCTGGAAGCCTTTCAGTCTGACAGCCAAACACGTTTGACTGGCAAACAGAGACATTTTTCCCCTTCCCCCTGCCAAAATGGGAGTCTGTCTGTGATCCTGTAGCTCGACATCGCACACAAATATAGAAGCGCAATGAGAGACCCAGCGAGGGGTGAACCCTAGCCCGCCGGCTCTGAAAATAAGTTGAGGCGTCCCTCTCGCACAAAGGCAAAGCCCCATAACTCAGTGTTTTCCCAAATGAAATCGCATGTGAACCGAATATTAGGAAGTGTGCATGGCTGCCAACAGCCGCCAAGCCATTATAGCTGGGCCTGTTAACCACATTTTCACCAGCAGACAATGCCCCTTTGTGCTCGTGTGTGGCTGTCCCCTCTGCCGGAACCCAGAGAGGAGCCCTGTACAATTAAACAGTGTGGATGAGGAGAGGGGAGCAGAGAAGAGGAGAGGAGAAGAAAGATGGAGATTGGGGAGAGGAGAGCAGAAGAAAGGGGAGGAGAGGTGGAGAGGAAAGAGGATGTATAGACTGGAGTGTCAGTTCTGTTCTCTAGTTAATTAGTCACAGTCGTGTCAGCAGGAGGCAGGGGAGCCTGCCTTCATGGCCAGGGGAACCTTTCATGTGGTTACTCACGGAATGCTGTTGTTCATTCCTTCCTGCAACAAAAGCCACATGTTTTCATTTTTGTTGTAGAGTATAGGCTGTCCCCATGGAAATATGAAGGAACAAGACAAGGTATGTCACGTATGAGTGGTATGACTGCTAAGAAGAAAAAGGCTATCCGGTGAGGAATTCACCAAACAATCCTGACTGTGCCAATATGATCATCTTTGGTTCATGTTGTTAAATACATTTTGGACCATAAACTGGCCACCACCCCCTTTGCCTTCAGGACACTCTCACACATTGGTGCCTAGTGTAAAATACTTAAGTAAAAATACTTAAAAGTATAACTTAAGTAATGCAAATTATGTCTGAGTGTTGGAGTGTGCCCTTGGCTATCTGCAAATAAAAATGCATTCTGGTTTTCCAATTGTATGACAAGTATGACAATTGGGTACTTTTCCCACCACTAACTGTACTGTCTACACACACACACACACACACACACACACACACACACACACACACACACACACACACACACACACACACACACACACACACACACACACACACACACACACACACACACACACACACACACACACACACACACACACACACTCTCACTCTCACACTCACTCACTCACTCACTCACTCACTCACTCACTCACTCACTCACTCACTCACTCACTCACTCACTCACTCACTCACTCACTCACTCACTCACTCACTCACTCACTCACTCACTCACTCACTCACTCACTCACTCACTCACTCACTCACTCACTCACTCACTCACTCACTCACTCACTCACTCATTTGTTGTCTATGCAGCTACCCTGCCTTGTTAAACTCCTTCATCCTTGTTTTGGTATTTAACGGAGGTCCTCCCAGGTTCTGTCACACATTCAAGTGTAAAGACGCCTCAAAGGATTTCTAAATATTGAAATTGCATATATTTCTCTTCACTGGAGTTCAATCTCCTCGGCCCTGTCTGGCTCACTGGAGAGCGAGACTAGAATAAAACAGTGACCCAGCGCCTGTTTCCTGACAACTGTCCATGGTACTTTCCACTGCAGACGTGAGACAACTCTGAAAGCAGCGAGCGACTGCACTGGGCCTGAAGGCTTTCATTCCGATGCAGGAAGGGTGTGGCTCCTCTCAGTCAGAGAGTTTAAAGAGTCTCACAGACATAAATTATTTTCATCACCTGCAATAAAACCACTCTTTTGAACACAAAATCATTACTGTCAATCATCAAATTGAACCCAATTGAGTTTGAATGAAATCATGAGAAGAGAAGAGACCAGCTGTCATCACTGTGATTTTACTTGAACTCTCGTCTCTACTCTGAACTCTTACTGTGTCCGGACAGACGGACACTATCTCTCTCCATTGCATGCAGCTCTCTCTGTCTCTCTATGAGTTCCATGTGTCCATGTGGCTGAATGTTTCCTCTCATAATCTTTGTGACTAATCACTAGTGATGTTGCCATTGAGTGGTTAGCACCCTGCCCCATGCAATGCAATGTAGCGTACTTTCCTCACTCTCTCTGTGACTCAGAGCCTCTGAGGAGCCCTAACTGCTCACTAATCCTCTGATTGCTGTGTTTGGCCCCTCGGGCTCCTCAGCGCCAGGGCGGGCCAGGCTAACGACAGGCTAACGACGACGACAAAGAGCGTTTATAAACCAAATCAGGAGGCTAGAGTCTGGCTTGTCGTGTGGTGATTAGCCTGATCAAACGCTCGCTAACAGCCTTCTAGTCCACTGACTGACTGGCTGACTGTTCGCTGTGTCATTATGCTGATTAAAGGAGCCTCGGTTGGTCCCTAGCTACATGTAACACACGTCTTTCTGCTGGGTTGGTTAAGTTTGCAGAGGTAGCCCTGCAGTTTTCTTTATCGTGCGTGAAAGCCAAGGGGATGGTGGATGAGATGGTGTGAAGATAAGAGGTTTTGTGTTGATGGTGAAATTAAGGTTCAGTGTAGGTTGTGTGGCCGCAAAAAGAGGAGTCTGGTTTGTGAGGCTTTAAATCTCAGTTGTTTAACTCTCTGGTGATGGTCTGGTTTGTGAGGTTTTAAATCTCAGTTGTTTAACTCTCTGGTGATGGTCTGGTTTGTGAGGCTTTAAATCTCAGTGGTTTAACCCTCTGGTGATGGTCTGGTTTGTGTATGACAGCATGTAAGAGGTGATAGTACCTGATTTCTCACCACTGCCAGGGAGGACGGCTTCCATCACATTAATATAACCTGTATTTTTCCAATGCAAACAAAACTAAATAAATATGCATGTACAATCAAATCTCTGTTATAATTAAGGTTTTTAAAAATTCTGTTTGTAAATTTACTACACCAGTATTAGTCATTTCAAGTCTGCGTTTACTCCAACTATGGGTTGTCCTTGACTGTGATAAAAGCAGCAGTAGGCCATCTGTGAGCTCTTACAGACTATTACACTGAGGTCAGACGGGATTGAGAGAGAGAGAGAGAGAGAGAGAGAATGATATGGTCATCACGTTGACACACTGTACAGCACTCCTCTCTGACTCACAGTCTGTATGTTGTGTATGTATGTGTGTATATGTGTGTGTGTGTGTCCGTGAGAAGAGTTTCAGAGCCAGACGGAGTGACCTATCACCAGACAGAGAAGGGAGAGAGAATGGGAAGGGATAGAGAGACCACTTCTGCTCCATAGCCGAGAGGGGATTCCCTCGTGTAGGGCTTTCTGCTGAGTTTTTACAGAACTGAGCAGCTGGAGAGAAAGTACAGCAACAGATCCACACTAAGGTTACCTTAGGTCAGTCTTTTAGGGGGGAAATGTATTCATATATTTCATTCTGCACAACTCATATTACATTGTTTTTTAGAATTCTTGTCATTCTTAGTAATCTTGTCATGTTTACTGTCAATGGGCATTTCAGTATTAAGTTTCAGTATGCATGCATTGTTGTTCATTTTTAACTACCCTTTTAACAAAAACGGTGCCTTGCCATGGTAACTACACTGAACAAAAATATAACGCAACATGCAACAATTTCAAAGATTTTACTGAGTTACAGTTCATATAAGGAAATCAGACAAATGAAATAAATTCATTAGGCCCTTATCTATGGATTCCACATGACCGGCAATACAGATATGCATCTGTTGGTCACAAATACCAATACAAATGACTTCTGTCGTCATATGGACGGTGTTTCCTCCGACACATTGGTGCGGATGGCTTCCGGGTTAAGCGAGCAGTGTGTCAAGAAGCTGTGCGGCTTGGCAGGGTTGTGTTTTGGATGACTCTCCACCTTCGCCTCTCCCGAGTCTGTAGGGTAGTTGCAGCGATGAGACAAGATCGTAACTAACAATTGGATATCACGAAATTGGGGAAAAAAGGAGGTAAAGTAAAAATTATTTAAAAAGTAGGGGCGTGGATCAGAAAACCAGTCAGTATCTGGTGTGACCACCATTTTCTTCAAGCAGTGTGACACATCTCCTTCGCATGGAGTTGATTAGGCTATTAATTGTGGCCTGTGGAATTTTGAATGTTGTCCCACTCCTTTTCAATGGCTGTGCGAAGTTGCTGGATATTGGCGGGAACTGGAACACGCTGTCGTGCACGTCGATCCAGAGCATCTCAAACATGTTCAATGGGTGACATGTCTGGTGAGTATGTAGGCCATGGAAGAACTGGGACATTTTCAGCTACAAGGAATTGTGTACAGATCCTTGCGACATGCTGAAACATGAAGTGATGGCGGTGGATGAATGGCATGACAATGGGCATCAGGATCTCGTCACAGTATCTCTGTGTTTTAATAAAATGCAATTGTGTTCGTTGTCCATAGCTTATGCCTGCCCATACCATAACCCCACCGCAACCATGGGGTAATCTGTTCACAGCGTTGACATCAGCAAACCGCTTGCCCCCACACGAAGCCATACACGCTGATACACGCTCGCTGTAACCACTGAAGTCGGTTACGACGCCGAACTGCAGTCAGGTCAAGACCCTGGTGAGGACGACGAGCACACAGATGAGCTTCCCTGAGACAGTTTCTGACAGTTTGTGCAGAAATTCTTCGGTTGTGCAACCCCAACAGTTTCATCAGCTGTCCGTGTCGCTGGTCCTAGATGATCCCGCAGGTGAAGAAGCCGGATGTGGAGGTCCTGGGCTGGCGGGTTACACATGGTCTGCGGTTGTGAGGCTGGTTGGACGTATTGGAGGCGGTTTATGGTAGAGAAATTAACATTATCTGGCAACAGCTCTGGTTGACATTCATGCAGTCAGCATGCCAACTGCACGCTCCCTCAACACTTGAGACATCTGTGGCATTGTGTTGTATGACAAAACTACACCTTTTAGAGTGGCCTTTTATTGTCCCCAGCACAAGGTGCACCTGTGTAATGATCATGCTGTTTAATCAGCTTCTTGATATGCCACACCTGTCAGGTGAATTAATTATCTTGGTAAAGGATAAATTCTCACTAACAGGGATGTAAGCTTTTCGTGCGTATGGAACATTTCTGGGATCTTTTATTTCAGCTCATTAAACATGGGACCAACACTTTACATGTTGCATTTATATTTTTGTTCAGTATACATACTATGCATGTACAAATTTCCCAAATCCTGTGGCTGGTAAAGCTGAATCACCTGTAAAATACATTATGACCACCAAAACTGACTGACATTTGACATTTGCCAAGGCAGCAGCTACTCTTCCTGGGGCCCAAACACCAAAGCTCACACATTACATATAAAACAAAAGATAAAACAGTGAACTATGTTTGTACTGAATGAGCTAAAGATAAAACAGTACATCATATACAGTTGAAGTCGTAAGTTTACATACCGTGCTTCTACACCTGCATTGCTTGCTGTTTGGGGTTTTAGGCTGGGTTTCTGTACAGCACTTTGAGATATCAGCTGATGTACGAAGGGCTATATAAATAAATTTGATTTGATTTGATTTGAATTTGATTTGACATACACCTTAGAGAAATACATTTAAACTGAGTTTTTCACAATTCCTGACATTTAATCCTAGTAAAAATTCCCTGTCTTAGGTCAGTTAGGATCACCACTTTATTTTAAGAATGTGAAATGTCAGAATAATAATAGAGAGATTATTTCAGCTTTTATTTATTTCATCACATTCCCAGTGGGTCAGAAGTTTACATACACTCAATTAGTATTTGGTAGCATTGCCTTTAAATTGTTTAACTTGGATCAAACGTTTCGGGTGGTCTTCCACAAGCTTCCCACAATAAGTTGGGTGAATTTTGGCCCATTCCTCCTGACAGAGCTGGTGTAACTGAGTCAGGTTTGCAGGCCTCCTTGCTCGCACACGCTTTTCAGTTCTGCCCACAAATTTTCTATAGGATTGAGGTCAGGGCTTTGTGATGGCCACTCCAATACCTTGACTTTGTTGTCCTTAAGCCATTTTGCCACAACATTGGAAGTATGCTTGGGGTCATTGTCCATTTGGAAGATCCATTTGCTACCAAGCTTTAACTTCCTGACTGATGTGTTGAGATGTTGCTTCAATTTATCCACGTCATTTTCCTTTCTCATGATGCCATCTATTTTGTGAAGTGCACCAGTCCCTCCTGCAGCAAAAAAAACCCACAATATGATGCTGCCACCCCCATGCTTCACGGTTGGGATGGTGTTCTTCGGCTTGCAAGCCTCCCCCTTTTTCCTCCAAACATAATGATGGTCATTATGGCCAAACAGTTCTATTTTTGTTTCATCAGACCAGAGGACATTTCTCCAAAAAGTACGATCTTTGTCCCCATGTGCAGTTGCAAACCTTAGTCTGGCTTTTTTATGGCGGTTTGGAGCAGTGGCTTCTTCCTTGCTGAGTGGCCTTTCAGGTTATATCGATATAGGACTCGTTTTACTGTGGATATAGATACTTTTGTACCTGTTTCCTCCAGCATCTTCACAAGGTCCTTTGCTGTTGTTCTGGGATTGTTTTGCACTTTTCGCACCAAATTACATTATTCTCTAGGAGACAGAACGCGTCTCCTTCCTGAGCGGTATGACGGTATGATGGTCCCATGGTGTTTATACTTGCATACTATTGTTTGTACAGATGAACGTGGTACCTTCAGGCGTTTGGAAATTGCTCCCAAGGTGAACCAGACTTGTGGAGGTCTACAAATGTTTTTTCTGAGGTATTGGCTGATTTCTTTTGATTTTCCCATGATGTCAAGGAAAGAGGCACTGAGTTTGAAGGTAAGCCTTGAAATACATCCACAGGTACACCTCCAATAGTCACCTCAACTTGCTCAATTTACACATCATTCATTATGAGATGTAGTTGAGGTTTAGGGTTTAGTAGATGATTTGTCCCAAATACAATGCATTTAGTTTTGGAAATATATCGGACTAACTTATTCCTTTTTACCCATTCCGAAACTAACTGCAACTCTTTGTTAAGTGTTGTAGTCATTTCAGTTGCTGTAGTAGCTGACGTGTATAATGTTGAATCATCTGCATACATAGACACACTGGCCTTACTCAAAAGCAGTGCATGTCTTTAGTAAAGATTGAAAAAAGCATGGGGCCTAAACAGCTACCCTGGGGAATTCCTGATTCTACCTGATTTATGTTTGAGAGGCTTCCATTAAAGAACACCCTCTGTGTTCTGTTAGACAAGTAACTCTTTATCCACATTATAGCAGGGGGTGTAAAGCCATATCACATACGTTTTTCCAGCAGCAGACTATGATCGATAATGTCAAAAGCTGCGCTGAAGTCTAACAAGACAGGCCCCATTTGATCATTTTATCATCAATTTCTCTCAGCCAATCATCAGTCAATATTTTGTTGACTTCCTCTACACTGACTTTACGGAATTCAAAAGTACAATTCTTGTCTTTCATAATTTGTTCAGATATACTTGGATGTTTAGTGTCAGCGTTTGTTGCTGGCATGTCATCACTAAATTTGCTTATCTTGCCAATTGAAAAGTCATTAAAGTAGTTATCAATATCAATGGGGTTTGTGATAAATGAGCCATCTGATTCAATGAATGATGGAGCCTAGTTGGCTTTTTTTCCCAAAATTTCATTTAAGGTGCTCCAAAACTTTTTACTCTCATTCTTTATATTATTTCCCTTTGGTTCATATTATAGTTTATTTTTATTTAGTTTAGTCACATAATTTCTTAATTTGCAGTACGTTTGCCAATCAGTTGGGCTGCCAGACTTATTTGTCATACCTTTTGCCTCATTCCTCTCAACCATAGAATTTTTCAATTCCTCATCAATCCAAGGGGATTTAACATTTGCTGGAACAACTTAATGTAAAAGCCAAATCCCTTATCTGCCAAATATAGACTGTAAATACATTAAACAGAGGGTTCAATGCACAGAAGACAGTTTCACTGTGAGTATGGTGTGGGCATTTCCATGTAAAAGGACTCATGAGCCGAAACATGGGAAATCCACAGGAGCATGTCAAATCTGGTATCAAATTTAAAGCTAAGTCTATATTTTTTATTTTATTTAGGCATATATACATTTTTCAACCATTTCCTATCCTAAATATTAGGAATAAGCAAAGGCTGCAGACATTGATTTTTGGTCTGGTCCAGCTTTGATTTGGCCCAATCATAGATGTCTATGTTTCACAAGTTTGGTGAGCACAGTACAGTACAGTAGGGCACAGTACAATACAGTAGAGCACAGTAGAGTGCAGTACAGTAAAGTAAAAAAAAGGTGAGTATAGTTCAGTACAGTACACAGCAGAGTACACTAGAGTTGAGTAAACTGTAATGTACTGTATTGTACTGTACTGAACTATAATCTACTTTACTGTAATGTACTGTGTTGTACTGTACTGAACTATAATCTACTTTACTGTAATGTACTGTATTGTACTGTACTGAACTATAATCTACTTTACTGTAATGTGCTTTATTGTACTGTACTGAACTATAATCTACTTTACTGTAAAGTACTTTATTGTACTGTACTGAACTATAATCTACTTTACTGTAATGTACTGTATTGTACTGTACTGAACTATAATCTACTTTACTGTAATGTACTGTATTGTACTGTACTGAACTATAATCTACTTTACTGTAATGTACTTTATTGTACTGTACTGAACTATAATCTACTTTACTGTAATGTACTTTATCGTACTGTACTGAACTATAATCTACTTTACTGTAATGTACTTTATTGTACTGTACTGAACTATAATCTAGTTTACTGTAATGTACTGTATTGTACTGTACTGAACTATACTACTTTACTGTAATGTACTTTATTGTACTGTACTGAACTATAATCTACTTTACGTGTACGACTGCTACTCTTACGTATGTCGTACTGTACTGAACTATAATCTACTTTACTGTAATGTAATGTATTGTACTGTACTGAACTATAATCTACTTTACTGTAATGTACTTTATTGTACTGTACTGAACTATAATCTACTTTACTGTAATGTACTCTACTGTGCTGTACTTTGAAGTCCAAATTTGTGAAACATAGATGTCTATGATTCGTTCAGATATGGTCCGGACCAACCAAATTTGGTCTTGTTTGGGGGAAGAGCTCATTAAAATACTAGCCAGTGTGTAGAATAATACCCAAGTATGCAAAGGAGGATATTGCATATTTCTACATTTGTGTATCTATTTAGGATACATCCCCATTTGTATTTGTATCTATTACAAATACACCTGCATTGCTTGCTGTTTGGGGTTTTAGGCTGGGTTTCTGTACAGCACTTTGAGATATCGGCTGATGTAAGAAGGGCTATATAAATTTGATTTGATTTGATTTGATTAGTAGGGATCCCCATTAGTTCCTGCCAAGACAGCAGCTACTCTTCCTGGGGTCCAAACACATTAAGGCACTTACATCACACATACAACAAAAGGACCATGGAGAGAATGGCATTCATATCCATAACTATGCATTTCTGAGTAGCACAGATAAGGGACCCATGATGAAATTCCTTTACCGTAATCCAGGTGTAAATCCACTACTTACCTAACTACTTACTGTAGTTCAATAACCAAAATAATAAGCCCAGGGTAAACCCAGGGTGTCATGTCATAGCTGACACCTTATTCTTTCTGCAGACATCTTTGAATCATAATTTGGAGCAGATTTTTAAAATGTTTTTAGAAAACGTGATCACATAAAATTGCCCCTGTCCAAAAAGTCACGTTGCAAAAAAAGTCACGTAGTCATTTCCCATTTCTGAAATGATCATCTCTTGAGATAATTTGTTCTACTTTTTGGGAAGGTTGTCACGTCCCTAAAACATGTTTTATTGCACCAAAGATAATTAACTAATGCAAACATCTTGAGATTTTTCTGGGAAAAACTCAGAAACATTTGTATCAAAAACAATTTCATAGCCTGCAACTTATACATCCTATCATTATCTGCATCTTTGCTCCACCGTAATTAATTTTTTTCTTTATTGCTTTTGGGAAGAGGGATGGGCTATGGACGTTTTGAGCATGATTAAGATTTATCATAATGAAGGAAGAAGAGGCTTCAGTCTTTAGTTCAGTTTCACATTCTGGCTTGTTGAGCTGTTTTGCTGTTGAGTTGTTCGATGTCTCCACGTTGAAAACCATATGTGCCATACTGTATGTAGGCAACTCAAATTAGCTGCATGTGAAAATAAAACTATGCTGAAATAGATGGGATGATTCTTTATGTTGTGTCTACAGATCGGATGTTGTTCGAAACATCTGTTTAACGGTATTACTAAGCAGGGAGGGGTCATGCCTTATGAAAAACAACAACATTCTGTAGAAGTTTCAAATTCACTTCAAATGGACTCTGTTTGTCTAGTGTTGGCTTCTTTTGATAGACAAGATAGTTCAAAAAATAATATATCACTCATTCATTTTCAAGAAGGATCTTCATTTTCATTCTTTAATTTCCTGTAAATCCGTTGTTGGTTGTAATCTGATCTATTATCTCCTTCATTAGTACAACTAGAGTCTCATTTAGTTGATTAATCACATGGTAATTAACACTTTATGGCATGGCAAAATTACATAACAGCACTTATATAAGCTTCCTGTAACTTAATTATTGCCAAACTTAGGTCACCATGCATAATCACTGGTGGTATTAGACTGTTGCTTGCCCCTAATTGTCAGCTGCCTCAGTGTATGACACTAGCTGGGGTTCAGGGCAGCTGTTATACAACTGCATGATAAGTGATTGAAAACATTACAAGCCTGGGTTTGTTCATAATTCAATTCTCTCAGACAAAAGGGATGAGGTTATTAAAAGCATGATAGCAGTGATGTGTATTTAATCAATACCACAGTAAGGGCCTAATGAAATATGATCATCTCATAAGAGAACGTAATTAAGCGTAAAGAAATGACTCATCGGAATAATGTAACTATAAACAGTAGATATAAGACTTAAAAAAAAAAAAAAAAAAATTATATTGTGATCATTTCCATCTCCTTGTCCAGTTATCCAAATACTTTCGTCGTCTGAATACTTTCCTGCCTGCATGCTAGTGTTCCTGTTCCGATATTTATTTTCCACATCAGAGGGTCCCAGTTAAAATAGCTTGTCTAGACGTTATGAATTGCGCTGACATCCCAGTGCATTGTATCATGACAGACTTGGACATTCGTGTCTCTCACCATACCAATTATTTCATTCTGCCACTCCATAATTATTAAGTAAGGGCATAATATGTATTTTCTCCTTTTTGCTTGTCTGAGGGAGGTGTGGTACTGTATTTACCATCAATTCACAGAGTTCAGTCCCCTCAGAACTGCCATAGACAATCAGAGAGCTGCCCTTAATGTGAAGTCTAACTCTGGATGAACTGTGCTAAAGGGGTTGAGATGCCACACAGAGCTTTCTTAATGCTTCAGTCTGGCACAATGCCCACTGACTCAGAACCAGCATCAGATCATATTCACTATACACACCAGCCATGCCATACTACGCAAAGTCTACCTTTAGTTTGTTTTCAAGATGAATTTCAGAAACATATGTTGATCACCCGTCCAGTGCTGTTTGTTGATAGAAAGTTGTCTGCCCTTCCGAAACAATTACTTGTCCAAACTAAATTTGTACCAAGAGACCAATACAGGAAATATCCACATTATCAGATTGGAGACCAGTTCCAGAGAATCTGGCCCTTGTGGTTGCCGGTCGACCACCAGAACATTTTATTTACTACAACACTTAGCACAACTTTAACCTTGACCAACGTTATATAGAGTTTAGCGTGCTTAGCCAAACAATTTACGGGAGACGGGGTTTGGAAATTGGTTGACCACATAATCAGCAGATGCCGCCTCCCTTCCTCTACCTGGAAGCCATCTTGTTGGCGACCCCTGAAGGTGTTACCCATCAACAGGTGTTGACAGATGGTGAAAACGACGAGACGGACCAAATAAGTACTTCAAACGTTCGCAATGCTAATCAAGTCCAGAGCGTTGCTACCATCCAATGTGCCCTCAGAGTTTTATAAATAGATATTATACTCTGCTAAATTGGAGACAGGATTCTGCTACTCGGTGGTTGTCATGAGTTTTGTATTATTTCCCTTTCCTTTTGAATATTGAAACTCAATATCTGGTTACAGATTTCAGCTCACTCAGCCACTCTCCATGTTTTGGCATCGGAGGCCGAAGGCTGAGCAGAAGGCTTTGACTGGCTTCCAATTAAGTATTTGATTCATTTAGGAGGGTGAATTTTGGGGTGAATTTTAAAACTTTTAAAGCTACTGTATAGTAACGTGACTTTGTCACAACAACTTTGTTGTAATATATGTTTTAGCACCAAAGATCTGATCATTTTGTTAAATTCATCTTGAGGCTTATTTGTAATGTGAGAGAATTCATTTGAGGGTTTTACCCAAAGTTTATTTTTCTCATACAATTCTAACAGTTGTGAGTCTTTTAGCGTTTTATTTCCAAGTTGTAGAACTAACCAGACCACCTCCCAGAATCCACCAAAAATAAACTCACTACTACTGTGGCGAAGCACGGCGTGTTTCTCACACAGAAACCCTAACTTTCATTCATACAGTGCAACAAGCCAAACATATAAAACCATTCCCACCCTAATAAAGTGGGGCCTTTTTTCTGCCACAAAGGGAACTGGCTCCCATGAGCGTTACACTCTAAAATGCCCCCCCCCCCCCTGTCTAAAGGGCCTATTGGGTAAAAAGCTTCCTTTCCAGCTAGGAGGAAAAGCGGTCAGGGAACCAAGCCAAGGATATGACCCAGTACCCATGCCCAATCAGGAAACCAGGAACCTCACCTGACTCAAACGCTGAAGACAGCAAAAGTGGCAGGTTTGTAACCCAATAAAAGTTTATACATTTTTCTCCACAGAGTGAAATAGTTGCTATTTTCACTTGTATCACCTGGTATTTCACTCATATCAAGAATTTGGGATACCAAGCTGCTAATGTTAGTTCTGTGAGTATTTAGCATACCTCATATGTGTGTGTGTGTGTCTGGATAATTGGTCTGTTGTGAGAGAGGAGCAGGTGTAACCTCATTGTGGTTATCGGGGAACGGCAGGAGCTCTCTTAGTCTGCATCCGATTAGCGCCTTTAGAGAGCAGCTCCATCTCACATACAGCCTGCCCTAGTGTGCTAACTGTCAGAGCCTCGCAACTGTTTTTGGAGGTGCTCTCTTTCTCATTACAAATAGCGTGAGAGCTTCAGTGTCCCTCTCTCACTTCTCTTCTCTCTTCTCTCTCTTTTCTCTCTCCTCTTCTCTGTGCTACAGGAGTGAGGTTTTTGAGGTGAAGCACATTCTTTTCTCACACAAAGCGCGTCAGATGTTGCACATCACGTGCTCACATGTGTTCACTTCTCAGCATGAGATATACTGCTGCTTAATGTGATGGAGCTAAGAATATCATTCTATACTTGCTTATGGACAGGGCTCCTGTCTACTTGTATTTATGTATTCAGATGATTGTGTCTGAATGCATATTCATCTATGGGTAGACTATCTCTCTTGAGTTGCTAATCATTAGATATAGATCTTGCAAAAAATTATGAAGAACGTGAAATGTTTGGGATAAAAATTTTTTTTTACCAGCTAAATAAAAAAATGTACTTTAGAAGCACAATCTATAGGCAGAGTTTAGCTGTAACACTATGACTCCTGAAAACATTTATTCATCCACATTTCCATAGTATTACATTCAGGAATTGGAAACATACAATATCCACAACCATTAAACAGCCTCTTTGATTTTCTTTCGACCCGTACCTCTTAATTTCAGTCAAAAAAATAAATGTATTTTCCAAACTGCTTTGCCTGTGTAATGCAAGTTGTTAAACTAACCGCCAGAGTATTTCGCTCACATGAGGTCGTCTATTTGAAATGCTTTCAAATTGAACTGGAGGATTTAATGACTTTTGGCCTTTGTTCTATTACAGTTTGGTTTCATTTTCTCGACTGAATAAATTGTAAAAGGATATTGCATATTCATTAATGATTTCCAATGGTGATTACAGCTTTAAACACTCTCTATTTTCCCATCCTATTTTTTGCATGCACGTTGGTTTTCCCTTCTTGCTACAGTCAAAATACAAATTCAAGCATCCGAAACTGGGCTCCAGAGATTTTAAGATTTATTCTGCAAACAATTAGGAGCTGGTAGTGCTTATCCTGTGGCTCTCTAATTACCACAGCAACCAGGCCGTAATCGAGGGTAGATTTTCTGTAGGGAACCAATCTCCCAGACCTCCTCAGATTAATACTCTCACAGCAACATGCTCTCGATAAAATGAATGACATGTTGGGGACTTTTTAAATTAATAGCGAAATGATACAAACACATTTTCAAGCAGCTAGAAAGTGAAGAAACCATGTAAAACTTCTGTTCTGTTTGTCACAGGAGAATATCTGACTTCCACTCTAAATCTAACTGTTGAAAACTCTGAATTAACTGTATAAACTGTTGGCTGAGGCCTTTCGCAATTGAACACAATTGAATCTTCTATCACTATATGTAATCTAATTTATTACGTTGTTATTTAATAATCTTATAATTTATTGTTTCATTATATCAGCGGGAAAATTCTCTCTAAACTTGACTTCAATCTAGGCTTTAATCCAAGTACTGCTGGATTGAGGTAACCATGGGGAAAAAATGGCTCCTTCATTAACAGCAGTCTTTAGCCTGAGTGTAATGCACTCACCTCACCACACAGGCCAAGAGTACCTCCTGTAAGTAGTGAAGGAGACAGACCAATGTTTTTTCTCTTTCTGTTTTATCGTATCGCTGTGTTCCAGTAAAGGCTGGTCCGATGGAGCCTTCCTTCCTTCTATTCTCCCAGAGAGCTAGACAAACTTCCTCTTGATGGCTGTGGTGAGAAGCCCATTATTGGTGTGCTCCATCAAGACTACATCAGACGCAGCCCTGAGGCCCACAGCTGTAAGGGCCCTGTCACTAACGGCCTCGGCTACTGTATGGACCCATGCCTCCTTTTACCCATTTAATAGGAATGTTAGGGCATTCAGCGTGTGTGGTGCGATCCTTTCAGAGAGGGTCTACTCAAACACCAAAACAAAGTCTCTCTTTTAGAAGTGTTGCTGTCCCTGCTGTTTTGGAACACGCACACACCCCCACACTCCTTCGTGTTGCCAAACAGACGAGGCCACACATTTTAAACAACTGGGAGCGAGTGGACCGCCAGAGCCGCCAATATCATTCTCTCTCTGACGCCTCGAGCCACAGACATGACAGAGGAGAGAGAGAGGGAGAGGGAGAGAGTATAGAGGGGAGGAGAGAGTGCTTACCTCTCAGTAGAGTGGGGCCGTAGTTCCCGAAGCAGTCAAAGATGCTGTTGGAAGCCATGTCCTCGTGGCTGAAGTGGTGCCAGAGCCGTCGTCAGCCCTCTCTACAGACGATAACGACCAACCTTGGAGAGAAACGGTGGTTGAAATAGAGAACGAAAGAGTGAGAGAGAGGAGAGCGAGGGAGAAGGATAGATCCTGGAACTCGGAGCCCATTTGCAACCAAGAATTTGGGGTTTGTAACTACCACAGGAATCCCTCGCCACAAGCCTGCAAAGAGAGCAGTATAACTATGCAGCACCAGGGGTATGAGACATTCAGAAAGAAAGAGAGGAAGAGGGAATGATAGGGGGAGAGGGAGTGAAAGAGAGGGAGAGGGAGAGAGAATGGTAGGCTGGGAGGGTGAGGGAGAGGGAGAGAGAATGGTAGGCTGGGAGGGTGAGGGAGAGGGAGAGTGAGAGAGAATGGCAGGCTGGGAGGGTGAAGGAGAGGGAGAGAGAATGGTAGGCTGGGAGGGTGAGGGAGAGGGAGAGTGAGAGAGAATGGCAGGCTGGGAGGGTGAGAGAAGGAGAGAGAATGGCAGGCTGGGAGGGTGAGGGAGAGGGAGAGAGAATGGCAGGCTGGGAGGGAGGGTGAGGAGGAGGGAGAGAGAATGGTAAGCTGGGAGGGTGAGGGAGAGAGAGAATGGTAGGCTGGGAGGGTGAGGGAGAGGGAGAGAGAATGGTAGGCTGGGAGAGTGAGGGAGAGGGAGAGAGAATGGCATGCTGGGAGGGTGAGGGAGAGGGAGAGAGAATGGCAGGCTAGGAGGGTGAGGGAGAGGGAGAGAGAAAGAATGGCAGGCTGGGAGGGAGAGCGAGAGTGTGGCTACACTGAGATGCAGTGGTACCATCCCTCTCCAGGACTATGGCCTTCCAATGGACTCACCGTTGTTGTATCGGGTCTGGACGTCTTGTTAGCAGGCCAGGGTGGGGTGGCAGGGAGGTGTGGTGCTGTGCTGGTCTGGTCCGTCAGTGGGCAGGGGCTCTGAGGTTAGCCAGGTTCTCTCTCTCTCTGTCAGGAGACGTGGTGTCCCACGGTGGTGGCCTGACTGGAGCGTCAGTGTTAGCTAGCGCCGGCTAAAGCCACAGCTCTCTTTGCGTCCTCGCCATCCTCCAACTCCCCTCCGTGAGTGGAGGAGCCCACGTCACATGTCACATGAGGTCACAGGGCCTCCCCTCCCCTCTCTCTTTTCGCTCTTACTCGGTGTAGCTTGTTTTTTCCTCTTTGCTTTTACTTTTTCAGCTCTCTGCTTCCCTCTCTCTTTTCTCTCTCTTTTGATTGGTCGGCCAAGTTTTGGAAATGTTCTGTTTTCTTTAAGTTCAAACCAGGCAGTGGCCTACGCCATTCAAAGTCTGTGAGGCTTTCACAGGGCGCCGAAACCCAGTGTGAACAACCAGAAAAGCATTGAACATGCATTAAGAGAAATAGAAATAAGAGAGAAGAAAGAGTGAGAGAGAGAGAGAGGGAGCGTTGACTGTGGAGACTGGGGCTCGCCGCAGCACAGAGAGAGGAAAGGAGCAGAGCAGAGTAGAGAGAGTTCTGTCTCTGAGCACTTTCAGAGAGAGCCTGTGTGTATGTATGTGTTTGTGTGTGTATGACTGACTCACTGCGCATCTGTGTTTGTAAGAGCTGGTGGTTTTGGGCCTGGAAAACCAACCCTCCACCCTCACTTACCGCTTGATAGTATCGTAATCGTAGCTGCAGTGCTGCTCTGCTCTGCTGTCCCCTCTATTCTTACTACCTCTCTCTCACACACTGTCCCTTTCACTCTGCTTCTCACCAAGTCTATTCTTACCTACCACACAATACAATTATTTGGGAATATTTATTTCACACCTGTAATACAGGACAAAGGAGCAATACACAAAAGTTGAAATATGTAGAAAATACAGTATATAAACATAGATCCACTACTACATCTCTTACTAAAAAGCAGTTTGGCTTTAAGCACAGCCTGACAGTGAATTGCATATTTTCCAGTGTGTTGTGGGTATGTCAGAGTCCCCCCCCCCCCTCAAATATCTAAACCGGATTTAACCTGATTGTGGTTTTGACACTTTCAGAAACACAATCTGGTCAGGGCTCTAAAAAGAGAAGCCTGTAGAGCCCTACATTTGATATATTGCATAACTACACAAGTGTACGAAACATGTGTTGCTGCCTTGTTATGTTGTTGTCTTAGGCCTCTCTTTATGTAGTGTTTGTGTTGTTGTGATGTGTGTTTTGTCCTATATTTATATATATATATATTTTTTTATCCCAGCCCCCGTCCCCGCAGGACGCCTTTTGCCTTTTGGTAGGCCGTCATTGTAAATAAGAATGTGTTCTTAACTGACTTGCCTAGTTAAATAAAGGTTAAATACATTTTTTTTTAAACATTAAGAACACCTGACATAGACTGACCAGGTGAATCAAATCAAATGAAATCAAATTGTATTTGTCACATGCGCCGAATACAACAGGTGTAGTCCAGGTGAAAGCTATGATCCCTTATTGATGTCACTTGTTAAATCCACTTCAATCAGTCTAGATGAAGGGGAGGAGACAGGTTAAAGAGGGATTTTTAAGCCTTGAGACAATTGAGACGTGGTGTCCTGTATGTGTCATTCAGAGGGGGAATGGGCAAGACAAAACATTGAAGTGCCTTTGAACGGGGTATGGTAGTAGGTGTCAGGCGCACCGGTTTGTGTCAAGAACTGCAACGCTGCTGGGTTTTTCTCTCTCAACAGTGTATATGTATCATGAGTGGTCCACCACCCAAAGGACATCCAGCCGACTTGACACAACTGTGGGAAGCATTGGAGTCAACATGGGCCAGCATCCCTGTGGAACGCGAGTCCATGCCCCGACGAATTGAGACTGTTCTGAGGGCAAAAGGGGATGCAACTCAATATTAGGGAGGTGTTCTTAATGTTTTGTACACTCAGTGTATGTTAATTTATCATTTATAATCTAAAATGGAGAAATACAAGATGCAAACCAGACAGACAGACAGACAGACAGACAGACAGACAGACAGACAGACAGACAGACAGACAGACAGACAGACAGACAGACAGACAGACAGACAGACAGACAGACAGACAGACAGACAGACAGACAGACAGACAGACAGACAGACAGAGACACAGACAGAGACGCAGACAGACATTGTCCTCTGAAGTACTAGACCCTGCATGTGCGAGTCATGTAATTGGGTGTGCCTTAGCTAGCCAAGCTGCCCAAACTTCCTCTCCCCTCTCTCTCTCTCTCTCTCTCTCTCTCTCTCTCTCTCTCTCTCTCTCTCTCTCTCTCTCTCTCTCTCTCTCTCTCCCAGTCACGCTAACCATGTCTATACAACAGGACCCACAACCACTGTCTGGACAGTCATGTGACCCACGGTTACCCTGGGCAACCAGTGTTTGTTTGTGTGTGTCCGCACATGTATATGTATATGCTACTTGTGAGTTTGTATGCGTATGTGAGTATTGTTGTAAATCATTTTAGGATTTGCAGCATTTTGCGTGTCTATGACTCATAGCCATGTTTGTCTATGTGTAGTGTGTGACTCGTGACCCGCACGTGCTCATGTGCTAATTGCTGGACAGGGCTGTATGCTCCATGCTCTGGTCTGTGTGTTAGTGTGTCTCTGTGCGCCTCAGAGCCCACACTGCCCTGTAAATGAGCAGTTGCCGTTGGTTAGGCGGCAACGCGGAGACGGGAAAATGACACGGCGTCGGGGAGTGTGGCCGAAGGCTCACGGCCCCAGGGCTTTATTCAGTATTTCTCCTCGGCCACTACAGGCCTCCGACAAAACCTCACACCCACAGCACAGCCTCCCCTTCTCACACCTCTGCATCCCGCGCTGTGCCAGGCCACCAGGGGGTTGCAGCTCTGTGGAACTGTTATGTACTGTACCAGAGAGTCTGGGTAAGACATCCTGGGTAGAAGTTTGACATATTTGACATGTTATGTGAACAGGTTGTAAGCTATATGGATTCCAGCTCTAGGGAAGACCCTTTCTGCATTGTACACACAGCCCTCAACACAGAGTTGTTCAGTCAGGTCAGTCAGGCCTAATCGACTCTGAGGAGAGACTGACTGCATCACTTCTTCTTCTTTTTAGAAGAAACATGAATGTGTTGAAAATCCCAAATTGTTTGCATAGTCAATTTACACACAACTGTGACACACACACTTACCCCACCAGACAAGCCATCAGGGGTCTTTTCACAGTCCCCAAATCCAGAACAAATTCAAGAAAGCGTACAGTATCATATTGAGCTCTTATACTGTATCTCATAATGCTCAAATAAACAGTAAACCTGGTTTCAAAAAACAGATAAAGCAACACCTCTCGTCACAACACCTCTCCCTTATTTGACCTAGATAGTTTGTGTGTATGCATTGATATGTAGGCTACGTGTGCCTTTAAAAAAATTTATGTAGTTCTGTGTCCTTGAGCTGTTTTTGTCTATTGATGTTCTGTATTATGTTTCATGTTTTGTGTGGACCCCAGGAAGAGTAGCTGCTACTTTTTCAACAGCTAATGGGGATCCTAATAAAATACCAAATACCACTCTACACTACTCTCCTCCACTACTCTCCTCTACTACTCTCCTACACTACTCTCCTCCACTACTCTCCTCCACTACTCTCCTTACTACTCTCCTCTACTACTCTCCTCTACTACTCTACTGCTCTCCTCCACTACTCTCCTCCACTACTCTCCTTACTACTCTCCTCTACTACTCTCCTCCACTACTCTCCTCCACTACTCTACTGCTCTCCTCCACTACTCTCCTTACTACTCTCCTTACTACTCTCCTCTACTACTCTCCTTACTACTCTCCTCCACTACTCTCCTTTCTACTCTCCTTACTACTCTCCTCTACTACTCTCCTTACTACTCTCCTCTACTACTCTCCACTACTCTCCTCTACTACTCTCCTCTACTGCTCTCCACTACTCTCCTCTATTACTCTCCACTACTACTCTCCTCCACTACTCTCCTCTACTGCTCTTCTCCACTATTCTCCTCCACTACGCTCCTCCACTACTCTCATCCACTACTCTCCACTACTCTCCACTGCTCTCCTGTACTACTCTCCTCCACTACTCTCCTCCACTACTCTCCTCCACTACTCTCCTCTACTACTCTCATCCATTACTCTCCTCCAATACTCTCCTCTACTACTCTCCTTACTACTCTCCTCTACTACTCTCCTCCACTACTCTCCTCTACTGCTCTCATCCACTACTCTCCACTACTCTCCACTGCTCTCCTGTACTACTCTCCTCCACTACTCTCCTCCACTACTCTCCTCCACTACTCTCCTCCACTACTCTCCTCCACTACTCTCCTCTACTACTCTCCTCCACTACTCTCCTCTACTACTCTCCTCTACTGCTCTCCACTACTCTCCTCTATTACTCTCCACTACTACTCTCCTCCACTACTCTCCTCCACTACTCTCCTCTACTGCTCTCCTCCACTATTCTCCTCCACTACGCTCTTCCACTACTCTCATCCACTACTCTCCACTACTCTCCACTGCTCTCCTGTACTACTCTCCTACACTACTCTCCTCTACTACTCTTCACTACTCTCCTCTACTACTCTCATCCATTACTCTCCTCCAATACTCTCCTCTACTACTCTCCTCCACTACTCTCCTTCACTACTCTCCTCTACTACTCTCCACTACTCTCCTCTACTACTCTCCTCCATTACTCTCCTCAACTACTCTCCTCTACTAGTCTCCACTACTCTCCTCCACTACTCTCCTCCACTACTCTCCTCTGATACTCTCCTTCACTACTCTCCACTACTGCTCTTCTCCACTATTCTCCTCCACTACGTTCCTCCACTACTCTCATCCACTACTCTCCACTACTCTCCACTGCTCTCCTGTACTACTCTCCTACACTACTCTCCTCTACTACTCCTCACTACTCTCCTCTACTACTCTCATCCATTACTCTCCTCCAATACTCTCCTCTACTACTCTCCTCCACTACTCTCCTCTACTACTCTCCACTAGTCTCCTTTACTACTCTCCTCTACTACTCTCCCTCATTACTCTCCTCCATTACTCTCCTCTGATACTCTCCTCCCCTACTCTCCTCGACTACTCTCCTATACTATTCTCCTCCTCTACTCTCCTCCACTACTCTCCTCCACTACTCTCCTCGACTACTCTCCTCTACTACTCTCCTCCACTACTCTCCACTAGTCTCCTTCACTACTCTCCTCTACTACTCTCCCCCATTACTCTCCTCCATTACTCTCCTCTGATACTCTCCTCCACTACTTCTACCACTCTCCAAAACTCTCCTCTACTACTCCTCTACTACTCTCCTCCACGACTCTCCTCCACTACTCTCCAACACTCTCCTCTACTACTCTCCGCCACTCTCCACTACTATCCTCTACTACTCTCTTCCACTAATCTCCTCTACTACTCTCCACTACTCTTCTCCACTACTCTCCTCGACTACTCTCCACTATTCTCCACTACTACTCTCCACCACTCTCCACTACTATCCTCTACTACTCTCTTCCACTAATCTCCTCTACTACTCTCCACTACTCTCCTCCACTACTCTCCTCTACTACTCTCCACTATTCTCCTGTACTACTTTCTTCCACTACTCTCTTCCACTACTCTCCTGTACTACTCTCCTGTACTACTCTCCTACACTACTCTCCTCTACTACTCTCCTCTACTACTCTCCTACACTACTCTCCTCTACTACTCTCTTCCACAACTCTCCTCTACTACTCTCCTCTACTACTCTCCTACACTACTCTCAACTACTCTCCTCTACTACTCTCCTACACTACTCTCCTCCACTACTCTCCTCTACTATTCTCCTCCACTACTCTCCACTACTCTCCTCTACTACTCTCCTACACTGCTCTCCTCCACTACTCTCCTCCACTACTCTCCTCTACTATTCTCCTCCACTACTCTCCACTACTCTCCTCTACTACTCTCCTACACTACTCTCCTACACTACTCTCCTCTACTACTCTCCTACACTACTCTCCTACACTACTCTCCTCTACTATTCTCCTCTACTACTCTCCACTACTCTCCTCCACTACTCTCCTCCACTACTCTCCTCTACTACTTTCCACTACTCTCCTCTACTACTCTCCTCTACTACTCTCCTCTACTACTCTCCTCCACTACTCTCCTCCACTACTCTCCTCTACTACTCTCCTCTGCTACTCTCCTCCGCTACTCTCCTCCACTACTCTCCTCTACTACTCTCCTCTACTACTCTCCTCCACTACTCTCCTCCACTACTCTCCTCTACTACTCTCCTCTACTACTCTCCTCTACTACTCTCCTCCACTACGCTCTTCCACTACTCTCATCCACTACTCTCCACTACTCTCCACTGCTCTCCTGTACTACTCTCCTACACTACTCTCCTCTACTACTCTTCACTACTCTCCTCTACTACTCTCATCCATTACTCTCCTCCAATACTCTCCTCTACTACTCTCCTCCACTACTCTCCTTCACTACTCTCCTCTACTACTCTCCACTACTCTCCTCTACTACTCTCCTCCATTACTCTCCTCAACTACTCTCCTCCATTACTCTCCTCAACTACTCTCCTCTACTAGTCTCCACTACTCTCCTCCACTACTCTCCTCCACTACTCTCCTCTGATACTCTCCTTCACTACTCTCCACTACTGCTCTTCTCCACTATTCTCCTCCACTACGTTCCTCCACTACTCTCATCCACTACTCTCCACTACTCTCCACTGCTCTCCTGTACTACTCTCCTACACTACTCTCCTCTACTACTCCTCACTACTCTCCTCTACTACTCTCATCCATTACTCTCCTCCAATACTCTCCTCTACTACTCTCCTCCACTACTCTCCTCTACTACTCTCCACTAGTCTCCTTTACTACTCTCCTCTACTACTCTCCCTCATTACTCTCCTCCATTACTCTCCTCTGATACTCTCCTCCACTACTCTCCTCGACTACTCTCCTATACTATTCTCCTCCTCTACTCTCCTCCACTACTCTCCTCCACTACTCTCCTCGACTACTCTCCTCTACTACTCTCCTCCACTACTCTCCACTAGTCTCCTTCACTACTCTCCTCTACTACTCTCCCCCATTACTCTCCTCCATTACTCTCCTCTGATACTCTCCTCCACTACTTCTACCACTCTCCAAAACACTCCTCTACTACTCCTCTACTACTCTCCTCCACTACTCTCCAACACTCTCCTCTACTACTCTCCGCCACTCTCCACTACTATCCTCTACTACTCTCTTCCACTAATCTCCTCTACTACTCTCCACTACTCTTCTCCACTACTCTCCTCGACTACTCTCCACTATTCTCCACTACTACTCTCCACCACTCTCCACTACTATCCTCTACTACTCTCTTCCACTAATCTCCTCTACTACTCTCCACTACTCTCCTCCACTACTCTCCTCTACTACTCTCCACTATTCTCCTGTACTACTCTCCTGTACTACTTTCTTCCACTACTCTCCTGTACTACTCTCCTGTACTACTCTCCTACACTACTCTCCTCTACTACTCTCCTTTACTACTCTCCTACACTACTCTCCTCTACTACTCTCTTCCACAACTCTCCTCTACTACTCTCCTCTACTACTCTCCTACACTACCCTCAACTACTCTCCTCTACTACTCTCCTACACTACTCTCCTCCACTACTCTCCTCCACTACTCTCCTCTACTATTCTCCTCCACTACTCTCCACTACTCTCCTCTACTACTCTCCTACACTGCTCTCCTCCACTACTCTCCTCCACTACTCTCCTCTACTATTCTCCTCCACTACTCTCCACTACTCTCCTCTACTACTCTCCTACACTACTCTCCTACACTACTCTCCTCTACTACTCTCCTACACTACTCTCCTACACTACTCTCCTCTACTATTCTCCTCTACTACTCTCCACTACTCTCCTCCACTACTCTCCTCCACTACTCTCCTCTACTACTTTCCACTACTCTCCTCTACTACTCTCCTCTACTACTCTCCTCTACTACTCTCCTCCACTACTCTCCTCCACTACTCTCCTCTACTACTCTCCTCTGCTACTCTCCTCCGCTACTCTCCTCCACTACTCTCCTCTACTACTCTCCTCTACTACTCTTCTCCACTACTCTCCTCCACTACTCTCCTCTACTACTCTCCTCTACTACTCTCCTCTACTACTCTCCTCCACTACTCTCCTCCACTACTCTCCTCCACTACTCTCCTCTACTACTCTCCTCTGCTACTCTCCTCCGCTACTCTCCTCCACTACTCTCCTCCACTACTCTCCTCCACTACTCTCCTCTACTACTCTCCTCTACTACTCTCCTCTACTACTCTCCTCCACTACTCTCCTCTACTACTCTCCTCTACTACTCTCCTCTACTACTCTCCTCCACTACTCTCCTCCACTACTCTCCTCTACTACTCTCCTCTACTACTCTCCTCCACTACTCTCCTCTACTACTCTCCTCTACTACTCTCCTCCACTACTCTCCTCCACTACTCTCCTCTGTTCCTGAGCTGTTGGAATGGAGGGCCTCTGTGGCTTCCTGGCCTGTTTCATCTGTATGTGTTTATGATGGGGGAGACCAGAGATCAGTAGTGGAGAATCGTAATAGGATCATTGGTCTCACAGTAGGGGCTTTGCCGGCTAGGTCTGTGGCAATGCGTTTGGGTGTAGCAGAAGTGGTGTACAATGTTTAAGCTTTACATCGGAACAACAGTGTATGTGGTTTGTATGCATAATTTAAATATTGTTGTTGGTGGCATGTCAATGATATATTATTTATTCACATTTAATTGATTCCTTTTCAATTATATTGGTATTTTGGAAGTTTACAAGAAGAAAAGCACTTCAGACAATCAACAGTTTCCTTTTTTGCTGTTGCTGTGTGTGAAGAGATTGCATCTGGATTTTCCATGGGGGAACATAGAAAAGCCAAACGAAAATAGAATCATCCCCAGCCTTTCTCTTACAGTAGTTATTCAACATGTGACCGTTATTGTTGCTGAGCAATAAATATCATTGGCTCTGTCCATCTAGTTGCCCTAGCTAAATCAAGAATTCAACTGAGTGGATTCAAGGCTTTGTCTTTGTCCTCTCTTCTCTCTGTATTTGCTCTTTGTCTAGGTAAACATCTGCTTCATGTTTTGAAATGCATCCCAGTTGCACTGCCCATGACCGTGAGAGAAATGGTCAGAAGATCATTGTGGTCTTTTGGATCATTTTTTCTGCTGCCCATGCCTTGTTTATCAAGCCCCTGTATTTAAGCTCAATATAACTCCTGTTTTGCTGAGAAAACTGTGGTGGTTTAATCACTGTCAGTGGTCCTACGCCTTTCGGGTGTGGCTCGGGAGGCAAAAAGGACCGAGTGCGGTCGTGCGTCCAGCTGCAAAGGGTCTTATTTTGTGGTCTAAAAATTGCAGGCTTCCCCATATGTTCCCCATAAACGTGGAATGCAGTGTGGGACTTGAGGAGGCTTTTATAATGAAGTGGCCGTCATTGCATCAAACGCCGGCGGGGATATGGGCCGCCCTTTTGTCCACTGGTCCTGGGCTTGGACTGGATTTGGACAATAGTCAGGCTTAGTATCCTTACTGTTCACAACCACCTTGTCTTCTCTTGCTATACCAATACTGCCCAATTGTAATTGTAGAAAATAGATTGGAGTGCATGTTACCTTTATATGTTTCTGTGCATATAAAGTTTGTACACAGGTTGTTATTAAGGATTGATCTGGGACACATTTTAACACTGCAGATGATGTACAATCCAAAATACCATTTGGAATCAGTTATTTTGACCTTTTGTTGGACATTTTATTGGAAATTCAAAACTTTCTCTCTCTGTATTTTTCCCAGTAGTGGCACCTCCAGAACCCTCACCAGGAGGAAGTTGGTGTGCCACCATGTCTAGAAGAATGATAACGTGTGAAAATTCGAAAATAACATACTGTTAAAAACACAGCCAAACTGTCAGACCCAGTCATTTCCTGAACTCATTGAGAGCCTTGTGAAGCATTGTTACTGCAGTTATACCATCCCAAACTGAGCAGAAGCCCATGCCGCTAGGCCTTGTGTGTTTTTGCTAAAGCAAGGCACTCCCAGATGCAGTGCAGTGGTTGAGAATTCAGTATCATGGTTGGAAGTGATCACTCTGCCCATTATTTATTTATTGGCTCTAGCAGACATAGAGACTGTGGTGAGCCCACAGAGAGCAGAGCAGGCCGTTGTGTCGCTACACTCTATTACACACTGTAGGGGAGCTCTGCCCTGTGGCAGCTAGGCCTGCACAACAGACCCTGCAGGCAGGGCCGGAACTCTGGGAGACCACTGTCAGGGGAACATACTGTAGGGATAGAAGGAGAAACTCTTTAAAGACAAGCCAGGTTTTATGTTGTGGTGGAGCAGTAGGACTTAGTAGAGGGGGACTGTAGAGGATCCATACTAATACACTCTGATATAGTTCATGTTGAAAATAGGTATAATAAAGTACAATACTGATGGTGGAATTATAAAACAGAGTTTTGAATATTAGTTGTGTTACAATCTCTTTACTATTTTTTGGTTCTGTGGTGCGCCCCCCCCCCCCCCCCCCCCCCTTGCTTTACCCTAACTCTTCCTGTTTTACCCTAACTCTTCCTGTTTATCAGACACAATGTGCCAACCGAGACACTAAACTCTCTGCTTCTCACGAGCCGCCAAAGCATTCACAGTATGCATGTACTTTGGATTGTGACTTAAAAATATAAAACGGGTGTCATTGTATATAGTTGTGCTATATCACATGTATTTGGAGAGTTTTGATTTGTTTTGGTTTAACCATCAGTGTGATGGTAACGACACCGTGGGGTACCATACTATGGGTGCCACGGCGATAATGCAGCTGTATGTGGGACAGAAAATGGCTATGTGTGTGTCAGCGTCGGTTTCTCTTCACTGGCGGCAACAGTGATTGATGGGCGCTGGGGGGGTGGAGCTGCCTTCTGTGGGGTTTCCATCTCTTACAGTCGATAAGCGCCGGAGCCTCTCAAAAATCACCAGCAACCCCGAGACCTCAAACACCAAGCACACATTCCCTAAACCAAACCAGGCCGGGCCCAGCCCAGACCAGATCAGACCTAACCCAGACCAGACTACGGTCTACCATCAACCCAGCTGCTCTCCACCAACCTCACAATGCTGCCAGGAAACGCAGAGGAAACATTGCTGCAACGTTGCGCACTTGCATCAAAACACTTCTTCTACATGATTGTTGTTTCTGTCTTCCCAGCTGCATGTAACTCATGTCAATTGCACACTGTATGTCTGTTTGCAGGGAGGTTTTGGCAGAGCATTTGTTTTACACAGTTACTAAGTCATTTAGGCCGACCATGTTTTATTACCTGTGTGTGTTTCTGTGTGTGTGTGTGTGTGTTTCCTGTGGTTCAGACAGAGGTTTGGATGTGATAGACTGGTCTGCTCACACGCTCGTCTGTCTGTGGAGGCAGGATGCTGCTCCACGCTAGCTACTCTATTAGTGCACAGACAGCTGCACGGTGACTTACTTTCTGTGTCTGTGTGTGTGTGTGTGTGCGCGTGTGCGTGCGTGCATGTGTGTGTGTGTGCGTGTGTGTGTACGTGTGTGTGTGTGTGCACGTACTGCCTGTACTCTTTCACATGTATACAGTGCTTGACTTGGACTGAAATAGGTTCTGGTACTCATTTTGGGTGCTGGTACTGTTTATATTTAGGTGCAGGAGCTCAACATTACTTTTGAGCTAATATTCTATAAAAGGAACAGGAGCTCAAGCATTTGAGGTGCCGGTACTCAGCTCCAGTGAGCTCCTGCCCAAGTCAAGCTCTGCATGTATGGCAGAGTCTGGTGCCATTCACACAAACAACGGTGATGTGTAAAACAGAATAAACTTCAGGTGTCTCTTTCAGTTGCAGTTACAGAAAACTGTCACTTTCAGATGTGGGCGGTTCTGTGGGAAGGTCAACCTGAGCATGCCCAAATAAAGTAATTTAGTAATTAGTAATTTCCAAAATGTAACCATGTTTACATTTATCCTTAAGGTCTATATGTTGGAGTTCATGCTTTATATGAAACGTTTAAGGAGGAAATTGCATGAATTTTGGCCATTTCAGAGTAGGAGGCCAAGTCTCAAAAATGGCTTTTCAGTCAATCATATGTGACCAACTGGCTTGATTCGGTCTTATGTAGCAAAATCTGAAATTATGTTTTTTTACATTGGATAAAAGTAGAGACTCAGAGCTAGAAAATGGTATATCATACACTACAGTTGAGGAACAATGGGAAAGTCATTCTGCTTTGAAAGTTGATAAACCTTTAACACCAATCTTGAGAAAATGTCCCTGGTTTGGAACACCTACTGTAGAGCTCTTCTTTGTCTACACCCATTCAGAATCGTTCACACCCTCTTGTCTTAGCCCCACCCATCTCTAAGGATTCACATGTGAGGCCATGTGCTAAACAGAGTGAGTATGGTAGTGTACTAAACAATCAAAGATTTCAAGACTAAAGGCTGGTTTAAACTACGTCTATCGACATGTCTGTAGACAGTTGTCACAGGGACGTCATGAACATTCTATTGTCGTCCGACATCAAACTTGTCATTGTCGTTATGAAAAAGTATAAACACAAAACCTATGACATCTGATGTATGACATCAGTAGCCTGATGGTCCAAAATAAACCCATCCGTTTAAAAATTAATTTAGTATGTGTCAATCTTGCAAACTAGGCAACGAAAAGCAACTTTCTAAACAATGTTTTGGTTCGTTTCTAGCTTGTTAGCTTGTTAGCTTGTTAGCTTGTTAGCTAGCTAGCGAACGTTAAGTTATCTGGCTAGCCAGTTCAAATAATGACCATATGTGACCCGTTTCAGGAAGCTAGGCATATGTCGCACGTCATTTGAGCATTCTTTTTTTAAATGTATTTTTGGGCAGAAATGCCTTCTGGAACATGTGTACTTTCATATGCCTTAATAACAAACTTGTATTACATCTGTATATACAATTCAAATTGTTAAATTACGAGCCTAGTTGGTTTAGTCACAGAAAAAAACAGGAACCTTCCCGCTAGCCATGATTGGCTGAGTTAATGGATGGGCTGGACATGCCTGGCGATGAGTTTGGATTGGTCTGCCATGTAGTATGCTCTGTCTATAATGTGAGCTGCTCAGCATGTGTCCTTTCCACCTTGGCATTTTTGAAAGATATAACATTAGCCATCGAGAACTACAAAAGTTTTGCTACTTTTCTCAACAACATTGATGCCCCGAATTTAGCAGGCGCTATCGACAGATCAGTTGGAAAAAGTTGTAATGGGCTACTTTCTGCACACTCCACGGTCAGTGTCAACCGGAGTGACTTGACACAATGCTAGCCAAACAGTCCAGTCTGCCGTGAAGCGTTCATCCATATATACAGGTAAGAGTCTAGCTAAATGTTCAGATATTATACATTTCTAATTTTGTCAGAAAGTCGTTTTCAATGCAAGTTTAAGTGTATTGTTCGCTAGCTAACAAACGTTAGCTCGCTGGCTCGCTAGCTAACATTACGTGTATGATCTGTGTAGTACTATTGTTTGAATCAGAAATCAATTTGCATTTGCTAGTTATAGCCTAATGTTAGCTAGCTAACATTGAACCTAGTTGGTTAGCTTTAGCTAACTGCAGATTTATACTATAGCTATGACAATGTTTGTATTGGTATTAGTGTGAGTTGGGATTATGCTGGTTCATTGTTTAGCTAGCTACATGTCTAAACAAAATAATCCACTTTGCCAGATGATTACATGACCCATCAAGTTTGCCAGGTGTATCTGGGGGTGATTATGGCTATCTGTTGTATTTCATGAACATGTGTACATGTCTAGACAATAGTGACCCATCCACTTAGCTAGATGTGGCTGGGGGGTGGTTATAGCATTTATTTCACATGACCCAACAATTTAGACAAGTGTGTCTGGGTAAACGTGATCTAATAATTATAAAATATTTTTATCTAGACATTTTCTTTTTTTGATATTGCTACTATGCAAGTAACCATTTCACTGTACCATTTACACTTTCTGTATCCTGTGCATGTGACAAATAAACATAGATGTTATTTGATATAGTGTGTGTTCACCAGAGACACTAATGTGAAGAACAACGTGACCTGCACCAAAGACAGATTAGGATAAACAGTACATTCGGAAAGTATTCAGACCCCTCAACTTACCCACATTTTGTTAGGATACAGCATTATTCTAAAATTGATTTTTTTTATTTATTTCCTCATCAATCTACACACAATACCCCATAATGACAAAGAGAAAACAGGTTTTTAGAAATGTTTGCTAATTCATAACATATTAAACACTGAAATATCACATTTACATAAGTATTCAGACACTTTACTCAGTACTTTGTTGAAGCACCTTTGGCAGCGATTACAGCCTTGAGTCTTCTTGGGTATGACGCTACAAGCTTGGCACACCTGTATTTGGGGAGTTTCTCGCATTCTTCTCTGCAGATCCTCTCAAGCTCTGTCAGGCTGGATGGGGAGCGCCGCTGCACAGCTATTTTCAGGTCTCTCCAGAGATGTTAGGTCAGTTTCAAGTCCAGGCTCTGGCTGGGCCACTCAAAGACATTCAGAGACTTGTCCCGAAGCCATTCCTGCATTGTTTTAGCTTTGTGCTTAGGGTCATTGTTCTGTTGGAAGGTGAACCTTCGCCCCAGTCTGAGGTCCAGAGCGCTCTGGAGCAGGTTTTCATCAAGGATCTCTCTGTAGTTTGCTCCGTTCATCTTTCCCTCAATCCTGACTAGTGTCCCAGTCCCTGTCGCTGACAAATATCCCCACAGCATGATGCTGCCACCACCATGCTTCACCGTAGGGATGGTGCCAGATTTCCTCCAGACGTGAAGCTTGGCATTCAGGCCAAAGAGTTCAATCTTGGTGGCATTCAGCCCTTCTCCCCTGATTGGTCAGTTTGTCCGGGTGGCCAGCTCTAGGATGAGTCTTATTGGTTCCAAACTTCTTTGATTTAAGAGTGATGGAGGCCACTGTGTTCTTGGGGACCTTCAATGCTGCAGAAATGTTTTGGTACTCATCCCCAGATCTGTGCCTCGCCACAATCCTGTCTCGGAGCTCTACGGACAATTCCTTCAACCTCATTGCTTGGTTTTTGCTCTGACATGCAATGTCAACTGTGGGACCTAATATAGACAGGTGTGTGCCTTTCCAAATCATGTCCAATGAATTGAATTTACCACAGGTGGACTCCAATCAAGTTAGATTGATGAGGATCTTTTGGTTTTAATCCATTTTAGAACAAGGCTGTAACGTAACAAAATGTGGAAAACAAGAAGGTGTCTGAAAACTTTCAGATTGCACTGTATACCAACTTCATCCAGTGTCCAGACAAGTGGATTGGCAATATAGGCACATTGTATCATTTGTGAAATTTTGTTACAATATTTCAGAAAAATTATATTACAAAAAACTCTTATATTTGTGTCTACATTCAACTGGTAAATGTTAATTTTGATACATAAAGTGAAAAACATATTTTTTAGGGTGTGGTGCCTTGCTGTCAGGTATACTCCCTCTCTGGCCTCTAGGTCATCAGGCTGCTGATTATCCCGCACACCTGTCACCATCGTCTCGCGCACCTGCACCTCATGACCCTCACCTGGACTCCATCACCTCCTTGATTATCTTCCCTATATCTGTCACTCCCCTTGGCTCTTTCCTCAGGTGTTATTGACTCTGTTTTCATGTCGGTGGGTTGTTTGTGTTTCGTGTTCGTTGTTTCTTTTATTTATTTAAATACTCACTCCCTGAACTTGCTTCCCGACTCTCAGCGCACTCATTACACTTGCCTTCTCATTACACTTGCCTTCTTCAGCCTTCTGCTGACCTTTAAAAACAATCTCACCAAAAAGATTGTCCATTTCATCTAACATACACCACTCTTCTTATTTGCTTTATCTCTCCTACATGCCAATATTTTGAAGTCCGATTTCTTGGATTTACCACCCCTTCAAGGGTACTATAGACACACACACACATCCAAAGTTTAATTTCTATTTTGTTTGACCATTCTGTAAGAAATTAAAGTTGTGAATTTGCGTGCGAATGTAATGTCCATAACGCTGGAATCACCCATATACCTACAGTTGAAGTCGGAAGTTTACATACAGTTCTGTTGGAGTCATTAAAACTAGTTTTTTAACCACTCCACAAATTTCTTGTTAACAAACTATAGTTTTGGAAAGTCGGTTAGGACATCTACTTTGTGCATGACACAAGTCATTTTTCCAACAATTGTTTACAGAGATTATTTCACTTATAATTCACTGTATCACAATTCCAGTGGGTCAGAAGTTTACATACACTAAGTTGACTGTGCCTTTAAACAGCTTGGAAAATTCCAGAAATGATGCCATGGCTTTAGAAGCTTCTGATAGTCTAATTGACATCATTTGAGTCAATTGGAGGTGTACCTGTGGATGTATTTCAAGGCCTACCTTCAAACTCAGTGCCTCTTTGCTTGACATCATGGGGAAATCAAAAGAAATCAGCCAAGACATCAGACAAAATGTGTAGATCTCCACAAGTCTGGTTCATCCTTGGGAAAAATGTCCAAGCGCCTGAAGGTACCACGTTCATCTGTACAAACAATAGTACGCAAGTATAAACACCATGGGACCACGCAGCCGTCATACCGCTCAGGAAGGAGACGCGTTCTGTCTCCTAGAGATGAATGTACTTTGGTGCGAAAAGTGCAAATCATTCCCAGAACAACAGCAAAGGACCTTGTGAAGATGCTGGAGGAAACGGGTCCAAAAGTATCTATATCTACAGTAAAACGAGTCCTATATCGACATAATCTGAAAGGCCGCTCAGCAAGGAAGAAGCCACTGCTCCAAAGCCTCCATAAAAAAGCCAGACTACGGTTTGCAACTGCACATGGGAACAAAGACTGTACTTTTAGGAGAAATGTCCTCTGGTCTGATGAAACACAAATAGAACTGTTTGGTCATAATGACCATCGTTATGTTTGGAGGAAAAAGGGGGAGGCTTGCAAGCCGAAGAACACCATCCCAACCGTGAAGCATGGGGGTGGCAGCATCATGTTGTGGGGGTGCTTTGCTGCATGAGGGACTGGTGCACTTCACAAAATAGATGGTATCATGAGAAAGGAAAATTATGTGGACATATTGAAGCAACATCTCAACACATCAGTCAGGAAGTTTAAGCTTGGTCGCAAATGGGTCTTCCAAATGGACAATGACCCCAATGTCACGAACCGGCTCGAAGCCCGTAACAAAAAGGGAGACAACGTGGAGATAAAGAATAACAAAACATATTTGTTAACTGAAGTAATGTAAATACAATTAACAATGGTTTGTGTTTAGTCAGTAGTGTAGGTGAGTGGTCGCGTGTATACATATGATAATGAGGGGTGTTGAAAGGTGCCAACGCAAACAAACCAAATAGCCACAAAAATGCCACAACCAAAATATATCTGTGTCTGCATGGAGAGCGTCTCCTCAATGAATGGGGAAGAGGTGCATTTATCCTGGGACACACCCGAGCCACACCTGACGACCCTCCCGGCTCCGCCCACCGACATCCTATTAAGGAAAACAAGAGCAAAGAGAAGGAATTCGGCAGACAGAGTGGGAGGGTCGTCACACCAAGCATACTCCCAAAGTTGTGGCAAAATGGCTTAAGGACAACAATGTCAAGGTATTGAAGTGGCCATCACAAAGTCTGATCTCAATCCTATAGAACATTTGTGGGCAGAACTGAAAAAGCGTGTGCGAGAAAGGAGGCCTACTAACCTGACTCAAACCTGACCAGCTCTGTCAGGAGGAATGGGCCAAAATTCACATAACTTATTGTGGGAAACTTGTGGAAGGCTACCCAAAACGTTTGACCCAAGTTCAACAATTTAAAGGCAATGCTACCAAATACTAATTGAGTGTATGTAAACGTCTGACTCACTGGGAATGTGATGAAAG
Source organism: Salvelinus alpinus (assembly GCF_045679555.1). Lineage (NCBI taxonomy): Eukaryota > Metazoa > Chordata > Actinopteri > Salmoniformes > Salmonidae > Salvelinus > Salvelinus alpinus. The sequence goes on from NC_092094.1 coordinate 80,422,595, forward strand.
AAATAAAAGCTAAAATAAATAATTATCTCTGCTATTATTCTGACATTTCACATTCTTAAAACAAAGTGGTGATCCTAACTGACCTAAGACAGGGACTTTTTACTTGTATTTAAATGTCAGGAATTGTGAAAAACTGAGATGTAATGTATTTGGCTAAGGTGTATGTAAACTTCCAACTTCAACTGTATATAGTCTAACACCCATCATTTGAAATCTTCTGGGAATAACTTGCGGTTCTTTAAACTTGCCTTAATTTCCTTTATGTGATGTGGATGTGGATTTTACAACATGTGTAAACAAACAGCATAATCAGTTGGTTGGCAGTTTCTCCATCTCTCAGCAGAGATCTGATAGCGGTTCAGACTCAGGCAGGGCTGATAAGAAGACAGGCGGGTTTGAGAGGATCATTGTACCAGCCTCTGTGAGAAAGATAGAGAGGTGATAACACCAGGAAACTGTTGCAGGGGCATTGCATATAGCTATGTGCCAAGGGCTACTGCACACACAGCTCAAGTGTGTGTGTGTGTGTGTGTGTGTGTGTGTGTGTGTGTGTGTGTGTGTGTGTGTGTGTGTGTGTGTGTGTGTGTGTGTGTGTGTGTGTGTGTGTGTGTGTGTGTGTGTGTGTGTGTGTGTGTGTGTGTGTGTGTGTGTGTGTGTGTGTGTGTGTGTGCGTGCGTCTTAGAGAGAATCAGTTTCTCCTCCCTGTTTCAAGTGGGGGCAGTTGGCTTTTGGCTTTTTGTCTTTTATTGCAGGGAGTCCTAATTTCTTTTGATACCTCAAACACAATTATCATTCTGGGTTGTCACTTCCGAAGGTGTGAGTTTCGACATTGTATACAGGAGCTTTCCATCACACATAAACAAACCATTAGCTCATTTACAGTGGACTTTCTCACAAAGCAAAATGCATCACATTTAGACTATAGACTCAACATGTGCAGCTGTAGACCAGTCTATGAATACTGCTCCTGGACTAGAAGAATGTTTATCATTTCAAAGCACAATAACGCTTAATCGTCTGTAGGTCTCTGTTACAGGACCACTGATGTTTTCTCACTATTAAAACCAGGCCTGTCCCTGCCTTACCCTGAGCCACCATAACTCTCCCTGCACTGCACATGGTTTGATTTGGACAACAGACATACAGAAAAATACATGTATTGCTATGTAGGAACAGTTTAAAAACCACAGGCACTGTGTGCTTTTAGCATAGCCTACCCTGAGCATATTTTAGATATTGCAATCACTCTCGGATTCTAAAGAAAAATTGTTTCGAATCTTTTTTGTTGTTGTTGTTGCACCCACAGGCATTGACATGGAAAGAAAAAGCAGCATTTTCGATAATGTAGCTGTTCAGAGGAAAGGTGTTTTGGTACTTCTTTTTTTTGTTTCTCAGAAAGGTGAGTCATGTTGTCACCACAATGGTCAAACTTCTCTGGATCTGTTTTCCACGGTAGAGTGTGTGTTCTACGGCAGAGTGTGTGTTCTATGGCAGAGTGTGTGTTCTATGGTAGAGTGTGTGTTCTATGGTAGAGTGTGTGTTCTATGGTAGAGTGTGTGTTCTATGGTAGAGTGTGTGTTCTATGGTAGAGTGTGTGTTCTATGGTAGAGTGTGTGTTCTATGGCAGAGTGTGTGTTCTATGGTAGAGTGTGTGTTCCATGGTAGAGTGTGTGTTCTATGTTAGAGTGTGTGTTCCATGGTAGAGTGTGTGTTCTATGTTAGAGTGTGTGTTCCATGGTAGAGTGTGTGTTCCATGATAGAGTGTGTGTTCCATGGTAGAGTGTGTGTTCTATGTTAGAGTGTGTGTTCTACGGCAGAGTGTGTGTTCCATGGTAGAGTGTGTGTTCCATGGTAGAGTGTGTGTTCTATGTTAGAGTGTGTGTTCTACGGCAGAGTGTGTGTTCCATGGTAGAGTGTGTGTTCTATGTTAGAGTGTGTGTTCTATGTTAGAGTGTGTGTTCCATGGTAGAGTGTGTGTTCTATGGTAGAGTGTGTGTTCTACGGCAGAGTGTGTGTTCTATGGCAGAGTGTGGTTTCTATGGTAGAGTGTGTGTTCTATGGTAGAGTGTGTGTTCTATGGCAGAGTGTGTGTTCTATGGTAGAGTGTGTGTTCTATGGTAGAGTGTGTGTTCCATGGTAGAGTGTGTGTTCTATGTTAGAGTGTGTGTTCTACGGCAGAGTGTGTGTTCCATGGTAGAGTGTGTGTTCTATGTTAGAGTGTGTGTTCTATGTTAGAGTGTGTGTTCTATGTTAGAGTGTGTGTTCCATGGTAGAGTGTGTGTTCTATGTTAGAGTGTGTGTTCTATGTTAGAGTGTGTGTTCTACGGCAGAGTGTGTGTTCTATGGTAGAGTGTGTGTTCTATGGTAGAGTGTGTGTTCTATGGCAGAGTGTGTGTTCTATGTTAGAGTGTGTGTTCTACGGCAGAGTGTGTGTTCTATGGTAGAGTGTGTGTTCTATGGTAGAGTGCGTGTTCTATGGCGGAGTGTGTGTTCTACGGCAGAGTGTGTGTTTTACGGCAGAGTGTGTGTTTTACGGCAGAGTGTGTGTTCTATGGTAGAGTGTGTGTTCTATGGCAGAGTGTGTGTTCTATGTTAGAGTGTGTGTTCTACGGCAGAGTGTGTGTTCTACGGCAGAGTGTGTGTTCTACGGCAGAGTGTGTGTTCTACGGCAGAGTGTGTGTTCTACGGTAGAGTGTGTGTTCTATGGTAGAGTGGGTGTTCTATGGTAGAGTGTGTGTTCTACGGTAGGGTGTGTGTTCTATGGTAGAGTGTGTGTTCTACGGCAGAGTGTGTGTTCTACGGAAGAGTGTGTGTTCTACGGCAGAGTGTGTGTTCTACGGCAGAGTGTGTGTTCTACGGCAGAGTGTGAGTAATATGGTAGATTGTGTGTAATATGGTAGATTGTGTGTTCTATGGTAGATTGTGTGTTCTGTGGTAGAGTGTGTGTTCTATGGTAGAGTGTGTGTTCTGTGGTAGAGTGTGTGGGCACAACCTACTTTTAGGACAGCCCCCACCCCACCCCACCTGTCAGAACTGTGTCACCACACTCATCTCTGTACTCAGGATGGTTTTACTGACCTACAACTGGGGGAGGGACTCAGATGTATTGTGCATTCGGTAAGGTATTCAGACCCCTTCCCCTTTTCCACATTTTGTTACATTACAGACTTATTCTAAAATAGATGAAATAAAACATTTTGCTCATGAATCTACACACAAAACCCCATAATAAAAAGCAAAGACTGATCTTCTGACACAATGCAAATCAAAAGAGATACCTTATTTAAATGAGTATTATGACATTATTGTGCTTTGAAATGATAAACATTCTTCTAGTCCAGGAGCGGTATTCATAGACTGGTCTACAGCTGCACATTTTGAGTCTATAGTCTAAATGTGATGCATTTTGCTTTGTGAGAAAGTCCACTGTATACAATGTCGAAACGCACACCTTTGGAAGTGATAACCCAGAATGATAATGGTGTTTGAGGTTTCAACAGAAATGAGGACTCCCCTTCATTGTAGGGGATTAGAAAAAAATGGTAACTGTAATCTGTTACAATACCAGCTAAAATATTGTAATCATATTACATGTACTTCAGAAAAATGTGACGATTCAGTTTAATCCACCTGAAAAGACAGAACAAATAATACAACAAATATTGTGGTTAAATTCAAATATACTAATTAATTAACAAAAATAAAAAAATCGAAGATAAAAAAAAAAAAAAGGTATAATTTTAGTGATTGATATCATAAATAGGACTGGTGGAGTTATGTCACACATGCAGCTAACACAGACATATGGAAATGTCTGCTCTACCCAAAATTACAACCACTTAATTGCAGCATTTCCACAAAAATGGAAGAGGCAAGTAGAAGGGGAAAAAAGTAAGGAACTTGTATGTCGGCCCTGTATTAAAGAACATAAATGGTTAAAGAAAAGTGTGATAAATAAAAACATATACCAATTTCATTTAAGGACCAAAAGAAACTGACAGCTGTGCCATATAAATGGCAAAATAGTTGGGAAGAGATTTTTGATGTACCCATTCCATGGCACATGGTTTATGAATTGATACACAAAACAACGCCGGATTCAAAACTTCTAATTTTTCAATTTAAATTACTATACAAAATTCTTGCAACTAATAGAATGTTATATATACGGGGGATACAATCTTCCCAGCTCTGCAGATTTTGATGTGAGGAGGCAGAGTCATTAGATCATTTATTTTGGTATTGTCCATATGTCCATACGTATAATTCCAAGGTGGCTTAGCAGTTCAGACGTCTTTTTCTGTTCCGTATTGTTCGTGTCCTGTATATATATATATTTACACCTTTCTTCGCATATCTTTTATCTATTTTATTATCCAAGAACTCAACTACAAAAGCTTTCCTGCAAAAGCTTTCCTGCAACCCGCTTCACCAATTACAAAAGTATTACTTACCTCAATCTGAAAATCCATCGTGGAAGCTAGCCAGGGGCTAATTCAGAAGATAGCCTGAAAGCTTAACCAGAAGCTACTCCGATAGCTAGCCAGAAGCTAATCTGTAGCTGCCCCGAAATTAGCCGGTTTGCTGGCTAGCGTTGGTGTTTCAGCTGCCCACGTTTAGTGGTCATCAGCTATTCCTTTAGCTCGATAATCTACCGGCACTTTTGTGCAACGCGACTCTTTTTTATTTTTATTTTTTTTATTTATTTATTTATTTTTTTTTATTTTTTTTCTCTCAGTTTCCCCGGATTCCAGGCGCAGGCTCTGGACACTTGTACCTTGATTTCGCAGCTAGCTAGCTGCAAACCGTGTGACTATTGGCTTACGTCGACCCCGGAGCAAACTCTAATCATTCTGGAGCTAGCCAGCTGAGGAGTTCCATCACCACCCGGGCCCGTTTCTTTTGTTGCTGCTGCAGATACGGAACCCCACCGGGCCTTCACGACTGACTGCCGCGACTGACTGCCGACGTTATCTGCCCGAGGGATTTATCCAACTGGCACCTCCGTCCCGACGTTACCTGAACGCTCATCTGAGGCCCGCTAATCGTTAGCTGTCTTATCGGCTGCTATTTGAACAAGTATATTGGACAACTATTATTATTATTATTATTTATTTATTTTATTTTTTCCTTGGGTCACTATATCTATTTTGCCAATTTGGATTGATCCCCTCTACCACACGGAACCCCACTACACGGAACCCCACTAACCTACCGACGGAAACGCACGAGGTATCTACAAACAGACCTCCATCCTATGCTACTACCGATAGCCATATACCCGGCCAGCTGTCTGGATCGCCACGACCCCAACCAACCTCTACTCACTGGACCCTTATTGATCACCCGATTAGCATGCCTCTCCTTAATGTAAATATGCCTTGTCCATTGCTGTTCTGGTTAGTGTTTATTGGCTTATTTCACTGTAGAGACTCTAGCCCTGCTCTCTATACCATATCCAACCTCTCAGTTCCACCACCCACATATGCGATGACATCACCTGGTTTCAATGATGTTTCTAGAGACAATATCTCTCTCATCATCACTCAATACCTAGGTTTACCTTCACTGTATTCACATCCTACCATACCTTTGTCTGTACATTATTCCTTTAAACTATTTTATCGCCCCCAGAAACCTCCTTTTACTCTCTGCTCTAGTAGCTCTAGGCGACCAATTCTCATAGCTTTTAGCCGTACCCTTATCCTACTCCTCCTCTGTTCCTCTGGTGATGTAGAGGTGAATCCAGGCCCTGCAGTACCTGGCTCCACTCCTATTCCCCAGGCGCTCTCTTTTGATGACTTCTGTAACCGTAATAGCCTTGGCTTCATGCATGTTAACATTAGAAGCCTCCTCCCTAAGTTTGTTTTGTTCACTGCTTTAGCACACTCTGCCAACCCGGATGTTTTAGCCGTGTCTGAATCCTGGCTTAGAAAGACCACCAAAAATTCAGACATTTTCATCCCCAATTACAAGATTTTCAGACAAGATAGAACGGCCAAAGGGGGCGGTGTTGCAATCTACTGCAAAGACTGCCTGCAGAGTTCTGTTATACTATCCAGGTCTGTTCCCAAACAATTTGAACTTCTACTTTTAAAAATCCACCTCTCTAAAAACAAGTCTCTCACCGTTGCCGCCTGCTATAGACCACCCTCTGCCCCCAGCTGTGCTCTGGACACTATATGTGAACTGATTGCCCCCCATCTATCTTCAGAGCTCGTGCTGCTAGGCGACCTAAATTTGAACATGCTCAACACCCCAGCCACCCTACAATCTAAGCTTGATGCCCTCAATCTCACACAAATTATAAATGAACCTACCAGGTACCACCCCAATTCCGTAAACACGGGTACCCTCATAGATATCATCCTAACAAACTTGCCCTCCAAATACACCTCTGCTGTTTTCAACCAAGATCTCAGCGATCACTGCCTCATTGCCTGCATCCGTAATGGGTCAGCGGTCAAACGACCTCCACTCATCACTGTCAAACGCTCCCTGAAACACTTCAGCGAGCAGGCCTTTCTAATCGACCTGGCCGGGGTATCCTGGAAGGATATTGATCTCATCCCGTCAGTAGAGGATGCCTGGTCATTTTTTAAAAATGCCTTCCTCACCATCTTGAATAAGCATGCCCCATTCAAGAAATTTAGAACCAGGAACAGATATAGCCCTTGGTTCTCTCCTGACCTGACTGCCCTTAACCAACAGAAAAACATCCTATGGCGTTCTGCATTAGCATCGAACAGCCCCCGTGATATGCAACTTTTCAGGGAAGCCAGAAACCAATATACACAGGCAGTTAGAACAGCCAAGGCTAGCTATTTCAAGCAGAAATTTGCTTCCTGCAACACAAATTCAAAAAAGTTCTGGGACACCGTAAAGTCCATGGAGAATAAGAACACCTCCTCCCAGCTTCCAACCGCTCTGAAGATAGGAAACACTGTCACCACCGACAAATCCACTATAATCGAGAATTTCAATAAGCATTTTTCTACGGCTGGCCATGCTTTCCACCTGGCTACCCCCACCCCGGACAACAGCACTGCCCTCCCCTCTGCTACTCGCCCAAGCCTTCCCCATTTCTCTTTCTCCCAAATACAGTCAGCTGATGTTCTAAATGAGCTACAAAATCTGGACCCTTACAAATCAGCCGGGCTAGATAATCTGGACCCTTTCTTTCTAAAACTATCTGCTGAAATTGTTGCCACCCCTATTACTAGCCTCTTCAACCTCTCTTTCGTGTCGTCTGAGATCCCCAAAGATTGGAAAGCAGCTGCGGTTATCCCCCTCTTCAAAGGGGGGGACACCCTTGACCCTAACTGCTACAGACCTATATCTATCCTACCCTGCCTTTCTAAGGTCTTCGAAAGCCAAGTCAACAAACAGATTACCGACCATTTCGAATCCCACCACACCTTCTCCGCAATGCAATCTGGTTTCAGAGCTGGTCATGGGTGCACCTCAGCTACGCTCAAGGTCATAAACTATATCGTAACCGCCATCGATAGGAAACAATACTGTGCAGCCGTATTCATTGACCTGGCCAAGGCCTTTGACTCTGTCAATCACCACATCCTCATTGGCAGACTCGACAGCCTTGGTTTCTCTAATGATTGCCTCGCCTGGTTCACCAACTACTTCTCTGATCGAGTTCAGTGTGTCAAATCGGAGGGTCTGTTGTCCGGGCCTCTGGCAGTCTCTATGGGGGTGCCACAGGGTTCAATTCTTGGACCGACTCTCTTCTCTGTTTACATCAATGATGTCGCTCTTGCTGCTGGTGATTCTCTGATCCACCTCTACGCAGACGACACTATTCTGTACACTTCTGGCCCTTCTTTTGACACTGTGTTAACAACCCTCCAGGCGAGCTTCAATGCCATACAACTCTCCTTCCGTGGCCTCCAACTGCTCTTAAATACAAGTAAAACCAAATGCATGCTCTTCAACCGATCGCTGCCTGCTCCTGCCCGCCTGTCCAACATCACTACTTTGGACGGCTCTGACTTAGAATATGTGGACACCTACAAATACCTAGGTGTCTGGTTAGACTGCAAACTCTCCTTCCAGACTCACATCAAACATCTCCAATCCAAAGTCAAATCTAGAATTGGCTTCCTATTCCGCAACAAAGCATCCTTTACTCATGCTGCCAAACATACCCTTGTAAAACTGACCATCCTACCAATCCTCGACTTCGGTGATGTCATTTACAAAATAGCCTCCAAAACCCTACTCAATAAATTGGATGCAGTCTATCACAGTGCCATCCGTTTTGTCACCAAAGCCCCATATACTACCCACCACTGCGACCTGTACACTCTCGTTGGCTGGCCCTCGCTTCATACTCGTCGCCAAACCCACTGGTTCCAGGTCATCTACAAGACCCTGCTAGGTAAAGTCCCCCCTTATCTCAGCTCGCTGGTCACCATAGCAGCACCTACCTGTAGCACGCGCTCCAGCAGGTATATCTCTCTAGTCACCCCCAAAACCAATTCTTCCTTTGGACGCCTCTCCTTCCAGTTCTCTGCTGCCAATGACTGGAACGAACTACAAAAATCTCTGAAACTGGAAACACCTATCTCCCTCACTAGCTTTAAGCACCAGCTGTCAGAGCAGCTCATAGATTACTGCACCTGTATATAACCTATCTACAATTTAGCCCAAACAACTACCTCTTTACCTACTGTATTTATTTATTAATTTATTTTGCTCCTTTGCACCCCTTTATTTCTGTCTCTACTTTGCACTTTCTTCCACCGCAAACCAACCATTCCATTGTTTTTTTAGTTTTTATTTTACGTGCTGTGTTGTACTCACTTCGCCTCCATGGCCTTTTATATTTTTATTTATTTATACATATATTTGTTTGCCTTCACCTCCCTTATCTCACCTCACTTGCTCACATTGTATATAGACTTATTTTTTTTTTTTTTTTTCACTGTATTATTGACTATATGTTGTTTTACTCCATGTGTAACTATGTGTTGTTGTATGTGTCGAACTGCTTTGCTTTATCTTGGCCAGGTCGCAATTGTAAATGAGAACGTGTTCTCAATTTGCCTACCTGGTTAAATAAAGGTTAAATAAAAAAATAAAAAAAATGTAGCTAATTTTTGGTCACAGGTCCAGGAATGGCTGAAGAATTGCAACATTTGCCTAGAACTAACTCTGCAGATAGCAATACTGGGTGATTTGAAAAGCCATAGTCAATTAATCAATAATATAATTATTATTTTTGCGAAAATGTTTGTTTTTAATTTACAATCTGTAGAAGCTATGAGAATAGGAAGGTTCAATTCTTTTGTCAAGCATCACAGCACAGTTGAAAAATATATGGCAAATAGAAATCCAAAATAGATGATGTTGAGAGATAGATGGGAGGGGTTGAATGGAGCTGAAGGGTGGGACTAATAACAAGATAAACAATGTAAAACATACGGGATCTGTAAAATGTATATAGGTTCGGAACTTTTGTGAAACAGCACAGTTACAAATAGAAATCAAACTGGATGGACATCAGAAATAGAGGAAGGACTAAGAACAAACAAGAGAGAACTATTGTAAAGTAGACTGTGTCTGTAAAATGTGTATAAGATGTATACATTGAAGGTAAAAGCAGAAGTGTTTATTAGTTTACTCCAATTGGGGGATCGGTGGTAGGGTTTGCGGAGAATAATAATAAAGGTATATTCTTTAAAAAAGTATGTATGTCTATATAGGTATGTGTATGTACTGTATACTGTATATGTGTATATGTATGCATGCGTGTATGGATATATATATTTACCCCAAAAATATGGGGGATTGGAAATGATGCAGACAATTACATTGACGGAAGCAACATTCTTTCCGCAATATTAAGCTGATCCACCCCAAAAAATATATATAATAATAATTTTAAAAGATGGACTACAAAAAGAAAACCAGCCACGTCACGGACACCGACGCCTTGCTTCCAGACAAACTAAACACCTTCTTTGCCCGCTTTGAGGAAAATACAGTGCCACCGACATGGCTACCAAGGACTGCGGGCCCCCTCCTCCTTCTCCGTGGCCGATGTGAGTAAGACATTTAAACGTGTTAACCCTTGCAAGGCTGCCGGCCCAGATGACATCTCTAACCGCGTCCTCAGAGCATGCGCAGACCAGCTGGCTGGTGTGCTTACGGACATATTCAATCTCCCCCTATCCCAGTCTGCTGTCCCCACATGCTTCAATATGGCCACCATTGTTCCTGTACCCAAGAAGGCAAAGATAACTGAACTAAATGACTATCGCCCCGTAGCACTCACTTCTGTCATCATGAAGTGCTTTGAGAGACTAGTCAAGGATCATACTACCCCAACAGGTCCACAGACGATGCAATCGTCATCACACTGCACACTGCCCTATCCCATCTAGACAAGAGGAATACCTATGTAAGAATGCTCAGCATTCAACACCATAGTACCCTCCAAGCTCATCATTAAGCTGGAGAGCCTGGGTCTCAACCCCGCCCTGTGCCGTTGGGTCCTGGACTTTCTGACGGGCCGCCTCCAGGTGGTGAAGGTAGGAAACAACATCTCCACTTCGCTGATCCTCAACACTGGGGCCCCACAAGGGTGTGTGCTCAGCCCCCTCCTGTACTCTCTGTTCTCCCATGACTTCGTGGCCATACACGCCTCCAACTCAATCATCAAGTTTTCAGACCGCACAACAGTAGTGGGCTTGATTACCAACAACGACGAGACAGCCTACAGGGAGGAGGTGAGGGCACTCGGAGTGTGGTGTCAGGAAAACATCCTCTCAATCAACGTCAACAAAACAAAGGAGATGATCGTGGACTTCAGGAAACAGCAGAGGGAGCACCCCCTTATCCACATCGAAGGGACAGCAGTGGAGAAGGTGGAAAGTTTTAAGTTCCTTGGCGTACACATCACGGACAAACTGAAATGGTCCACCCACACAGACAGCGTGGTGAAGAAGGCGTAACAGCGCCTCTTCAACCTTAGGAGACTGAATAAATTTGGCCCTCAAAACTTTTACAGATGCACAATTGAGAGCATCCTGTCGGGCTGTATCACCGCCTGGTATGGCAACTGCATCTCCCACAACCGCAAGGCTCTCCAGAGGGTAGTGCAGTCTGCACAACACATCACCAGAGGCAGACTACCTGCCCTCCAGGATACCTACAGCACCCGATGTCACGGGAAGGCCAAAAAGATCATCAAGGACAACAACCACCGGAGCCACTGCTTGTTCACCCCGCTATCATCCAGAAGGCGAGGTCAGTACAGGTGCATCAAAGCTGGGACCGAGAGACTGAAAAACAGTTTCCATCTCAAGGCCATCAGACTGTTAAACAGCTATCACTGACACAGAGAGGCTGCTGCCTACATACAGACTTGAAATCATTGGCCACTTTAATAAATGGATCACTAGTCACTTTAATAATGTTTAGATATCTTGCATTACTCATCTCATATACTGTATTCAATAGCATCTTGCCTATGCCGCTTAGTTATCACTCATCCATATATTTATATGTTCATATTCTTATTCCATCCCTTTCCATCCCTTAACTCAGCAAGTCAGTTAAGAACTAATTCTTATTTACAATGACAGCCTATCGGGGAACAGTGGGCTAAGTAAAGAGAGATCCTTGATGAAAACCAGCTCCAGAGTGCTCATGACGTCAGACTGGGGTGAAGATATACCTTACAACAGGACAACGACCCTAAGCACACAGCCAAGACAGCACAGGACTGGCTTTGGCACAAGCCTCTGAATGTCCTTAAGTGGTCCAGCCAGAGCCTGGACTTGAACCCAATCGAACAACTCTGGAGAGTCCTGAAAATAACTGTGCTGCGACGCTCCCCATCCAGCCTGACAGAGCTTGAGAGGATATGCAGAGAAGAATGAGAGAAACTCCCCAAATACAGGTGTGCCAAGCTTGTAGTGTCATACCCAATAAGACTGGAGGCTGTAATCGCTGGCAAAGGTGCTTCAACAAAGTACTGAGTAAAGGGTTTGAATACTTATGTAAATGTGATGCATTTCTAAAAAGTGTGTGTGTGTGTGTGTGTGTGTGTGTGTGTGTGTGTGTGTGTGTGTGTGTGTGTGTGTGTGTGTGTGTGTGTGTGTGTGTGTGTGTGTGTGTGTGTGTGTGTGTGTGTGTGTGTGTGTGTGTGTGTGTGTGTGTACGTATGCACATTTGTGTTTGTGTGATTAAACCCTAAGATCAGGGGACGTGCACCCATTTGAGAACCAGTAATATGACAGCACACACCATTTTTCTCTGAATGTCGCTCTCACTTTTTCTCTCACCCCCTTACACTCTCTCTCTTTCTCTCTCTCTTTCATTTCTCTCTCTCTCTGACAAATGGGAGCAGCGTCCATTAGGATGTTTTATGAGGTGATGGTGACACGGGGCGCTCTATGGCCCCTAACGGCTCTTTGAGGCCTTTCAACTCCCCAGACTCCCATCTCTAATACCCCCTGTATGGTTTTCTCTCTCTCTCCCTCCCCCTCCCCCTCCCCCTCCCCCTCTCCCTCTCCCTCTCCCTCTCTCCCTCTCTCCCTCTCTCCCTCTCTCTCTCTCTCTCTCTCTCTCTCTCTCTCTCTCTCTCTCTCTCTCTCTCTCTCTCGCTCTCTCGCTCTCTCGCTCGCTCTCGCTCTCTCGCTCTCTCGCTCTCTCTCTCTCTCGCTCTCGCTCTCGCTCTCGCTCTCTCTCTCGCTCTCTCTCTCTCTCTATTCATCTACTCTGCTCTGTAATATTGGAGCTCATCGCTCTTTGTCAACCTTGGCGGGCCTGATACAGATTTGTGCGATCCTGAATCCCCTGGCTCATACGGTCCCTCAATGCTTATAGTTCCAGACGGTGCGGCTGATGTATGGACCTCGTCTTTATTCTGCATGGGAGACAGCGCTGCCTTTGTGACCCTGGAGGAGGCAGAGAGGTAGGAGGTAGAGGGAGGCAGGGCCTGCCCCTAATGAAGACCACTCAGGGCAGGTTTTCACTTGGCCTCTAATGCGTTCCAACCCCCCTGGACTGATGGGGTGCTCAGAGGTATACATGTACGCATGGTGTTGGAACAGTGTAGTGAAACCACCTCCCCCCACCTCTCTTTTTCAACTTAGAGACATAAACACTTTGCCGGGTGTCAAATACCGCCTTGAGACGGCCCCTAATGCCTTTCCTCCTCAGACAACTGTTTGAAGTGAATGGGCTCTCTGGGTGTCAGGGGGCTTTGGGAGAGGACTGGACTGTCTATGATCTGTCAGTCAACGAGGGGCTGGTGGGGGGCTGGGGGGCTGGTAGAAGGGATTAGCCGGAACATAGGAGCACAATGTAAAAGGGAAGAAGGGGGTAACAGTTTACCATTGACCTTGAGACATACAGTACTGTAGCGATTGACAGGTCCCTTGTGTTTCAGTGTGTCTAACTGCAACTGCTTTACAGGAAAAGGAGACAGCTACAGAGCACTGAGTGTGAGTGTGGTTTTAACACCTAGGTCTTCAGTGCTGTAGTGGGTTGTACAGTACAGACCAAGACTGAAATTCACACCTTCGAGACTGTTTGCTATACTATACAGTATTAATATCAGACAGTTATTGCATGGGCAGTAGCAAAGATAATGGTTTCTGAGTTTGTTTCATTTAACTGATGACAAAATCACTTGGGTATTGGTGGTGGGGTTTATGGTTTGTAGGGCATATGGGACAACAGAAACCTACATATCAAAATCTAGATATAAACAATAAGGAAGGGGTCTATCGTGCCTAGCATTGATGTGTGGGCCTCTGTCCTTTCTTATCTCCACGCTACCAAAGTACAACGCTTCCTCTGAATCTCTGCCCAAATCCTATCTGTCTGCCCAAACTCTTTTCTTAGAGTTCTCTGTGTGTGTGTGTGTGTGTGTGTGTGTGTGTGTGTGTGTGTGTGTGTGTGTGTGTGTGTGTGTGTGTGTGTGTGTGTGTGTGTGTGTGTGTGTGTGTGTGTGTGTGTGTGTGTGTGTGTGTGTGTGTGTGTGTGTGTGTGTGTGTGTGTGTGTGTGTGTTTAAAACTATACTTGTGGGGACATTTTGTTTTTTCTAGGGGGTTTAGGGTTAAGGTTAGAGTTAGGGTTAGAATTAGGTTAGGAGCTAGGGTTAGGTTTAGGGTTAAGGTTAGGTTTGGGGTTAGGTAAAATATGATTTTGAATCGGACTGAATTGTGTGTCCCAACAAGGTTAGTTATACAGTTAGTTATAAGTGTGTGTGTGTGTGTGTGTGTGTGTGTGTGTGTGTGTGTGTGTGTGTGTGTGTGTGTGTGTGTGTGTGTGTGTGTGTGTGTGTGTGTGTGTGTGTGTGTGTGTGTGTGTGTGTGTGTGTGTGTGTGCCATCTGTTCATGTAAACTTTGATAAGGAACACATATGCTAAATGTACATTTAAGCAACAGAGCATGCAGGGTAATGTGCTTCACAACACCTCTAACTTCAAGCATCATGTTTAGGGTAGTTTCCCACGCTCACTGCTTTAAATAGGCCTACAAGCCGGTGGGTTCCACTGACACACTCGCTGACACACATACACAAATTGGAGAACAGGCACGACAATCCATGCAGCACTTCATTCTCAAATGCCTCATGCTCATGCCTTGCTGGCAGCAGGTGCTTGGTGCATCTTCTTCCTCATAATTTCAGGAAAGAGCCAAATTGTGCAACTTGCGTGCAGTATGTTGAATGTGTGTCTGTCTGGGAGAGATTGTAGCCAGGTGCTTGCTGACATACTGGGGCTTGTGGTTGCGGTCAGTGGCTTGCTGGCTGCTCGGCTTCACTGCTCTGTAGACAACCCAGAGGGAACTGTCTCTTTTTGTTTTTCTGCGTAACCTTTTTTGGTGCGTGTGTATGGCAGTAACAGAATGCTTGCAGTGTACCCTAAGCACCATTCCACATCACCTGCCTGTCAGACAAGAGGCTTTCGTGACAAGACTCTGAGGTTTGGTTTCCGCCAATGGTGTGTGTGTGTGTGTGTGTGTGTGTGTGTGTGTGTGTGTGTGTGTGTGTGTGTGTGTGTGTGTGTGTGTGTGTGTGTGTGTGTGTGTGTGTGTGTGTGTGTGTGTGTGTGTGTGTGTGTGTGTGTGTGTGTGTGTGTGTGTGTGTATTTGTATGTGTTGTTAAGCATGTAGCTACATTAGAACAAGAGTGTTCTAATACTGGCTTCTTAATGTCAGTCCTGAAGGCCTCCTCAATATGCAGGATTCCATTCTGAAGTGAAGCTATTGTAATACCACCGGCTTTACAGATACAACATGATGTAAACATTACAGAAACAAACTGACGTTACATATAGTACCAAACACAGTCAAGGGGTCCTGAGGACCAACACTGGAACACTGGAACCATATTGTAATCTGCTATTATAATAATATTGGTGCTGCATTGTTGTTGTTGTTGTAGAATCACTACAAAGCTAACTACTGGTGCAAGTAGGAGGTTTAAAGGGCCCCTGTCTGTTTTTCCTGTGGGCTTTGCTCTGGTAGAGGAGCCACCACTGATGGTGACAGATGCCAGAGATGAATGAGTGCTGGGCCTAGGCAGGGTTTGTGGGCATACACCAAGGCACAATATTTAAAGACATGAATTCCCCATAGTGGGTCTATTAAACTACAGGAGTTTACAGGTTAATATGATGATATGAAGATTACCATTTTTTACGTCAGAACGGAATGAATCGGAATTGCAATGGGATGCCATAACGGCAACATGTATCTGAAGTGCAGATTCTGAGTTTCACACAGGGTTGGTTAGAAACCCTCTTACCCAGAAGTCCTGTCCAGGTTCTGCTCAGATGAGTCATGTAGACGTATCAAAAGGTCTGCATTCACCCCCACACAAACCACTGCTCTTGATCTGACTCACTGAACTTCAGCCTGCTTAAACTCATAGAGACACATACTCTGGTTCACACACATTGACTTTCCACAGCATAACCTGTGCAACCCACTGCAACATCAAATCATTAGACTTCCACAGATAAATCAGTCACTGTGATTCATGTGAGTATGACAATGATACAGCCTGTTGCATAATAAACTGGGGATCAGACAAACACATTGCAACATGGCTTTCATCAGTTGACCTTGGTACCAAACAGTATGGTGCTCATAACCAGGTGAGCGCTAACTAGTCAAATACATAGTTGACTACGGTATTGTAATCATTATTAGTGAAGTATCCTGACATAATATTAGTTGTTGTAGTGCAGTACACTACTGTACCATTGAGTTATCATAATGTGTCGCCATGGGTGTTCTGCTGTATGAGTTCTACTGTATGCTCTTCTGCGTTGTGGTTCATAGAGAATACATCTTTCTGCTTGTTTGATCTGTGCATTCAGAGGTTGGCATGAGAATGCTTTGCCCCGGCCCGGCCGCAGACCAGTTCCTGTATGAGTGGATGGTGTTCCTTTCTTGCTTTTCGACCACACTCTGTGGAGGAAAAAACCATGCAACAGACATGCTGTGTGTTTCTCACTCCAGCTGAAGAGCAGAGGCCACTTTATGGACTTTTCACTGTATACTACTTATGCGCTCAGTCATACAATATCCTCTTGGATTCGTCCATACACACACACACACACACACACACACACACACACACACACACACACACACACACACACACACACACACACACACACACACACACACACACACACACACACACACACACACACACACACACACACACACACACACAATCGTCTCTCGCTGTGCTCTCAATCATCTCTTCGCCACACCGTGCAGTACTGATCTCTTCCCTTAGTAAGACTGTCATCAGAGGGATTCTACCCATTTCTCTCCCAATGGTACTCAGCCACATACTGTAGGTGACCAACATATGAACATGATGTCACGCCCTGACCTTAGAGTTCCTTATTATTTTCTATGTTTGGTTAGGTCAGGGTGTGACTCGGGTGGGAAAGTCTATGTTTTCTATTTCTTTGTTTTTGGCCGTGTGTGTTTCCCAATCAGAGGCAGCTGTCTATCGTTGTCTCTGATTGGGGATCATACATAAATTGTCATTTTCCTTTTGGGTTTTGTGGGATCTTGCTTTCTGTTTAGTGTTTCTGCCTGACAGGACTGTGCGCTTTCGTTTTCACGTTTGTTATTTTTGTTCGAGTGTTTTTAAAAATAAAATAATCAGGAACACTTTCCACGCTGTGCTTTGGTCCACTCTTCCTACCACTAACGAGAGCCGTAACACACGAGGTCAAATTTTCACAGGAATCAGACATATTAAAATCTGTATTCTAGTCTGTCTTTCCCCTTCAGCTGAGAAGACTTCAGAAAAACATGACTGGACCAACAATGTCTTGTGTCATAAGCCATTTAGCTACTTTGGCGATTCATTGAGCTTCTGACGACTTTTCGATTTATTCACTGTCTGAAAAGTATAGCTGGATGACTCATGGTTTACATAACCGTTGAAAGACCAAACGGTCAACAGCGAGATGAGAGAGAGAGCGGTGATGAATCACTCCATCCATCACTTGTGGTCTTCTGAATGTCTCAGTCGTTAGGTGCATGTTTCCATTATGCTAATGAGTAAAACAGACCCTGTTCCAAACACTATGATGTGATCCCTCCAGACTGACTCAGTGACAAGCTTCTGTAGACAGTCATTCTGTGGTAGAAGAATATCCAACATGGCTGAGCAAGCTACCGTATCTTTCCGTAATCAGAGCTGATGATGAGCGCTGATGAGACTGGAAATGATTTCATAATATAATTTAACTGCAGTCATGACAGTCAATCTTAAAAAGGAAAAAAGTTCTAAATAATAATTTCGTCAACTTTTTAAGTGGGGAAGCTCAAATTGAACAGATATAATTTGTACTTTGTGTGGGTTGTTCTAGAGTTTTCACGTTCTAATTGGTGGCAGCAGACAGCACTCTTAGACATGAATCATCACATTTTGACTTCACACTGTACATATCAGCATTAATATTATTTGTTTTGTTCAGACAGCGATATAGTTCGGGGAGTGGAAAACCACAGACGGCGCATTGTGTGTTTGTTTCACCAGCCTTCCCCAATCTCGAAAGCAGAAGTGAAAAACGGTTTAGAAGTGCGACCGACGCTTTCCTGTGACCACGGAACCCAGACGACTGTCTGAGAAGCTCTCACGCGAACGCTGGCCAGGAACCATGGCGACGGCAGGTTACAGGCGCAGAAGTGGAAGCAAGCAGGCGACTGAGGAAGTCATTGGTTTTTTGATGGCAATCGACGTGGTTTCATGTCACTCCGCACCAGTGGAGGGACATGGTCTGCAGGCGTGGGAAAGAGCATTGATTACACCGATCAACACAGATGACCAGTCTGCTGATGTCTACATCCAAGGACTAAGACTCATTCACTTCCTTGTTGACCTCATCACATTTTAGATGCAGTTTCTGCTGTTGATTTCATCTGCAATCAAAATATATCACACACATTGCAGTGCACCAGTCTGTGAGTGCCCCATATCTTACAGCCATCAGTGCTAAGTGCTAGGGACAGGGACAGGGACAGGCGTCACATCTTTCTCTCTGCGTCTGGGGCCATAAATACATCAGCAACAACAATAGCAGGGACCCAACCAGAGACATGCGAACCACAGAGACTTGTGTTACTGTCGTCTGCTACCATGGAAACAGTGGTGCAGGTCTCACCTGACTACGACAGCCCACCATTCCACCCTTCACTTTTACTCTGTCTCTTCTCAGAGGGGGGCATGCTCCAAACAGACAATTACAAGTTATCTGACCAGAGAGGCTTTAGTGGAGTCTTACAGTACTAGCAGCCAGGTTTGGTGGATTCTGACAACAACCATAGAGGTTTTACTGGCTGCAGCCCAGGCAGGCTTCCCTCCCTCCTTCAGAGGTTTTTGTGGATTCAGCCTGTTATAGAGGTTTAATAGGTTCTGACCCCCAGTTAGATGGACTCTGTTGAGGTTTTAATGGTCTGGTCTTGGTTTCGGCATCGCAGTGAGAAGCTAATGACAATTGATCATTAACAAATATTCGGCAAATAAGCACAAAGTAACTGCAAACTCATGGCGGTCGCTCCCTGGCCCTGGCGTTCTCGCGGTTGTCTGGCCAGTGCCGGGTTTCATGGAGGGAAAGTATCTTAAAACACAGATGGAATTTCATCCCAACTCTCTGCATCTCCTTTTTTCCAGTGTATACCGAGAGCTTGTTTCTGCTTTCAATTTCTATCCATCTCTCTGTGTTCTATATCCTTCCTCCTCGTCAGACTGTGATTGAGGCGAGTAACATATCTACTGGATGTCCTTGACTATCTCTCAAGAACACATATCCACCAAAAGAGAATCAGGCTTTACTACTCATTCCATAAGCTCACCCCCCATAGCCATGCTTTTGTATTTTAAAGAAGTATTAGTAGTCAATCTTGAAGTAGTATGCGTTACATATATCGTATTGTTTTGAACTTCGCTGTACATTTGTGTTAACTTGTTTTGGCTATGCTGTATTTTGATGCACATGAGTTTCACAATGTCTGTGTGTGTGAGAGACTGTCTCATCATGTGATAGCAGCATGGGGTGGCTGTCGTCTCCAGAGCGGTGAGTCTCCCTTAGCCACACCTGCCACAGCATGGCTAGAGCCTAGTTTCCCTCAACCCAGCTCCTCTATCACTGTGACCAGGCTGATCTATCATGCCACCAACCAGTCTAGCTCTCCCTACAAGGCAACCAAAAAGAGGAGCTGAGGGAGAAACCACTCTGTGACTCGTAGGGTTCTGTGGTCCTCTGACACGGTGCCCAGCTAGCACATTTGGTTCCTTGGAAGTTGTGGGAACATACGTCTTTAGGTTGCAAGGAGGTTCTGAGAACGTTTTACTATGGTTCCCTGACAGTTTTCCTGGGAGGTTTTATTAACCTTTTGACATGTACGATCACATATTTGTGATCATTGTTGAGTGGTCCCTGCAGCGTACCATCAAAAGTGAGGTGATTGGACCAGTAGAAACAGAACGTCTACATATGATGCAACAAACGCGTCTCAATAGCAGTGTTGTCTGAAAAGCATCTAAACGATTATAAGGTCATCACTGTATTCCTCAATTTCTCATTTTATTGTGAAAGATAAATGCCAACTTCATCTACCGAGCATCACATGGAACACATCCACGGCCAAACTCATTCCATAAACAAGTCTAAATAACAGGTTTCGCTGACAAAAAATGAAACATGAATAAGAGACCTAACAGCTAGACTTGTTTACAACGTACCACATCTCTGGTGAGCAGAAGGGAGAATTGTAATATTGTTCAGAAAAGAGATACGTGTCAGCTAAGTTATGAGCGGGTAAATTCTTTATGATGGCAGCCATGTTTGTTTATGTTTGAAAAGCAAAAACTCCCTAATCCCAGAATGCCATTCACTATAAAATGCAAATAAACAAAGTCAAAGATGCCTGTGCCCATTGCCCAAATAAAATCAACTTAGTTTGGCCACTTTTCAGCATATTACAAATCTTCGATGTGCTTGTTACAGTGTATACAAGAACCGGAGCAGATGATTTAAAAAGTAGTTTACAGTTTTTGACAATTCACGAAGCAAATAAAATGTTATCACCTCACAGATTATCACCTCATATACAAGCCTACTGCCTAGCCTAGCAGACAATGCGGTCTTCATAGAGAATAGCTGCAAAATGCAACAATCAAATTCTAGAACAGCAGTATGGAATTCTGGTACCGCATGCAAAAAGACCTCCTGCTGTAAGGGCCGTTATTAATATATAGAGCTTACCCGTCAAAATACTTTTAATAACACTGTTAGCTTAGGTTAACTGTTTTGAACTCCAAGCACAGATAGGACACATGGACATTTATTTATTTAAGCTTCAATTAATCATGCAAACACATGTATTTTTTATTGTGGTATGGCGTCAGGGAGATTCAAACCTATAATCTTGTGTTCTCTATCCATGCACCACCAGGATGGAGCTAGCATGCCATGTTTTTTGAACTCATACAAAGCTGTTCATTTTAGTTTATTCAAACAGACCCCATTTCAAAGGAAACAAGCACTCATTAAGATCAGGTGTGGCCAATTAGTGGTCACAGCCAACACACCTGAACACACTTAACAAGATAGAGGATAGAGAGAGTTTTGTTGACGCTGAGAACGGAATGTATTTGTTTTTAAATAACATTCTTACTCGTACTAATGTTTTCTTGTGGTTTTCATGGAAGGTTTTCTTAATGTTCTGAGAACATGCCTTTTAATAGAACCATAAGGAAACTGGCAGAAAACGTTATGCTAAGTACTGACATTCCCACCCAAGAAACATATGGTCCTCAGAACGTTATGTGCTAGCTGGGTATCCTGGACCATTCCCAGAACCTTGTGGGAAGATTGTATGCAACATAACCATAGGACAACCACACTCTCAAAAAGCTCTAAGAAACATACGGTTCTCAGAATGTTATGTGCTAGCTGGGTGTAGACCCACAGCCCAGCCATACTCGGATTAAGCCAAAACAGGGGTGACGCAGAAACAAACACATTAATACAGGATTATAAAGAGCGAGAAGTGTGTATGTGCATGTGCTTGCAAAAGAGAGAAGAGAGAGAAGAAACAGAGAAAAGGTCTCTTCGTTTATGTGCTAAATACCAGACTAACCACAGGTGGGAGCTCCTCTGTTGACCCCATAAAAAAGAAAATGGAGGACCAGTCTTTGTTTGATTTCTTTGTCATTTATAGATCCGTAAAGTTCCAACAGAAGCTAGGCAGAAGCTGCAAAGCTTCTGGCTAACACACTGAGTGCGAGGAACCACAGCTCCGGATGTTCTGGCACAACAGAAATTAATTATTGATGTATTACTCCAGTGTGATTCAGTCATAACCCCGCAATTTAATGATAGACACTCACTGCCCTAATCGGGACAATACTATGCATTCTGCTTGAAAACATGCAGAGCATTCAGGTTATTTTTGATGTCCTGTGGTTTGGTGACAGGTTTGGTGTTAAGTCTTATGGAAAGCCCCCCCATTGTCATGTGACCATCACCATAAAGGTTACTGGTTGCAGCACAACATCTCCCAACTGAATGCACCATAGGTGAGGATGAATCATTCAGTGGTTTTCCCAGGACTTTTTTCTTGCTCTAAGGAATTTACCCCAAAATGGTCATGCAACCCTCAGAGTAATTGATTTTGTAAATCTGACTGTCTAGATTTCTAGATCAAATGTAGGCTTCTTTCGAAAAGTAAAAAAAACAGAACATTCAAAATCATGTTTTTCATTCAATTTGATGATATTTTAATGAAAACAGATGAAAGTAGAACTACCAAAGTGGTGCCAAAATTTGACTGCAGCATGTCAGCAAATATAGTTTGAGTGTTCCTCTATTCAGCTAAGGCAGACATACTTAAAGGTTTCCGCTTTCATCTGTGTCTTGTGTTAGCTGGTAACTGGCTAGTTACAGTGCCTTCAGAAAGTATTCATATGACTTGACTTATTCCACATGTTGTTGTGTTACTGCCTGAATTCAAAATGGATTAAATAGATTTTTTTTCTCACCCATCTACAGTGGGGAGAACAAGTATTTGATACACTGCCGATTTTGCAGGTTTTCCTACTTACAAAGCATGTAGACGTCTGTCATTTTTATCATAGGTACACTTCAACTGTGAGAGACGGAATCTAAAACAAAAATCCAGAAAATCACATTGTATGATTTTTAAGTAATTAATTTGCATTTTATTGCATGACATAAGTATTTGATCACCTACCAACCAGTAAGAATTCCGGCTCTCACAGACCTGTTAGTTTTTCTTTAAGAAGCCCTCCTGTTCTCCACTCATTACCTGTATTAACTGCACCTGTTTGAACTCGTTACCTGTATAAAAGACACCTGTCCACACACTCAATCAAACAGACTCCAACCTCTCCACAATGGCCAAGACCAGAGAGCTGTGTAAGTACATCAGGGATAAGATTGTAGACCTGCACAAGGCTGGGATGGGCTACAGGACAATAGGCAAGCAGCTTGGTGAGAAGGCAACAACTGTTGGCGCAATTATTAGAAAATGGAAGAAGTTCAAGATGACGGTCAATCACCCTCGGTCTGGGGCTCCATGCAAGATCTTACCTCGTGGGGCATCAATGATCATGAGGAAGGTGAGGGATCAGCCAAGAACTACACGGCAGGACCTGGTCAATGACCTGAAGAGAGCTGGGACCACAGTCTCAAAGAAAACCATTAGTAACACACTACGCCGTCATGGATTAAAATCCTGCAGCGCACGCAAGGTCCCCCTGCTCAAGCTAGCGCATGTCCAGGCCCGTCTGAAGTTTGCCAATGACCATCTGGATGATCCAGAGGAGGAATGGGAGAAGGTCATGTGGTCTGATGAGACAAAAATATAGCTTTTTGGTCTAAACTCCACTCGCCGTGTTTGGAGGAAGAAGAAGGATGAGTACAACCCCAAGAACACCATCCCAACCGTGAAGCATGGAGGTGGAAACATCATTCTTTGGGGATGCTTTTCTGCAAAGGGGACAGGACGACTGCACCGTATTGAGGGGAGGATGGATGGGGCCATGTATCGCGAGATCTTGGCCAACAACCTCCTTCCCTCAGTAAGAGCATTGAAGATGGGTCGTGGCTGGGTCTTCCAGCATGACAACAACCCAAAACACACAGCCAGGGCAACCAAGGAGTGGCTCCGTAAGAAGCATCTCAAGGTCCTGGAGTGGCCTAGCCAGTCTCCAGACCTGAACCCAATAGAAAATCTTTGGAGGGAACTGAAAGTCCGTATTGCCCAGCGACAGCCCCGAAACCTGAAGGATCTGGAGAAGGTCTGTATGGAGGAGTGGGCCAAAATCCCTGCTGCAGTGTGTGCAAACCTGGTCAAGAACTACAGGAAACGTATGATCTCTGTAATTGCAAACAAAGGTTTCTGTACCAAATATTAAGTTCTGCTTTTCTGATGTATCAAATACTTATGTCATACAATAAAATGCAAATTAATTACTTAAAAATCATACAATGTGATTTTCTGGATTTTTGTTTTAGATTCCGTCTCCCACAGTTGAAGTGTACCTATGATAAAAATTACAGACCTCTACATGCTTTGTAAGTAGGAAAACCTGCAAAATCAGCAGTGTATCAAATACTTGTTCTCCCCACTGTATTTATACATGATACCCCATAATGAGAAAGTGAAAACGTTTTACTTTTTCCCCCTCAAATTTATTGGAAATGAAATACAGAAATATCTCATTTAAATAAGCATTCACACCCCTGAGTCATGTTAGAATCCCGTTTGGCAGTGATGGAGTCTTTCTCAGCTGTGGGTCTTTCTGGGTAAGTCTCTAAGAGCTTTGCACAGCTGGATTGTACAATATTTGCTAATTATTCTTAAAACAATTCTTCAAGCTCTGTCAAGTTGGTTGTTGATCATTGCTAGATAGCCATTTTAAAGTCTTACTATAGATTTTCAAGCCGATTTAAGTTAAACTGGAACTAGACCACTCAGGAACATGAAATGTCGTCTTGGTAAACAACTCCAGTGTATATTTGGCCCTGCGTTTTAGGTTACTGTCATGCTGAAAGGTAAATTTGCATCCCAGTGACTTTTGGAAAACAGACTGAACCAGGTTTTCCTCTATGCTTTTGCCTGTGCTTAGCTCTATTCCATTTATTTTGATTTAAAAAAAAACTCCCTAGTCTTTGCCGATGACAAGCATACCCATAACATGATGCAGCCACCAACATGCTTAGAAATATGAAGAGTGGTACTCAATAATGTGTTGTGTTTGCTCCAAACATAACGCTTTGTATTCAGGACATAAAGTTAATTTATTTGCCACATGCCACACCTTTAGTGCCTTATTGCATGTTTTAGAATATTGTTATTCTGTACAGGCTTCCTTCTTTGACTCTGTCATTTAGGTTGGTAATGTGGACTAACTACAATGTTTTTGATTCATCCTCAGTTTTCTCCTATCACAGCCATTAAACTCAAACTGTTTTAAAGTCATCATTGGCCTCATGGTGAACTCCTTGAGCAATTTCCTTCCTCTCCAGGAACTGAGTTAGGAAGGATGCCTGTTTTGATTTTATTTTTTTACCTTTATTTGACTAGGCAAGTAATTTAAGAACAAATTCTTATTTTCAATGACAGCCTAGGAACAGTGGGTTAACTGCCTTGTTTTGGAGCAGAACGACAGATTTTTACCTTGTCAGCTCAGGGATTTGATCTTGCAACCTTTCGGTTACTAGTCCAACGCTCTAACCACTAGGCTACCTGCCGCCCCATACACCATCCAATGTGTAATTAATAACAAAGGGATATTCAAAGAATTCTTTTTTTTTTTACCCATCTACCAATAGGTGCCCTTCTTTGCTAGGCATTGGAACACCTCGCTGGTCTTTGTGGTTGAATCTGTGTTTGACATTCACTGCTCGACTGAGGGAGCTTACAGATTTGTATTATTATTTATCTTTTTTTTAAATCGTATTTTTTTTAACCTTTATTTAACAGGTATGCCAGCTGAGAACATTTACAACTGCGACCTGGCCAAGATAAAGAAAAGCAGTGCAACAAAAAACAACAACACAGAGTTACAGGTGGAATAAACAAAAGTACAGATAATTGTATGTGTGGGGTACAGAGATGAGGAAGTCATTAAAAAATTATGTTAAACACTATTATTGCACAGAGTGAGTCCATGTAACTTATTATGTGACTCGTATTTTTATTCCTAAACTTATTTATGCTTGCGAAGAGGTTGAATACTTATTGACTCAAGGCATTTCAGCATTTCATTTTTAATTATTTTGTAAAAACTTCCGCAAACTTTGACATTATGGGGTATCGTGTGTAGGCCGGTGACATAAAATCTCAATTTAATCCATTTAAACTTCAGATTGTAACACTACAAATTGTGGAAAAAGTCAACGGGTGTGAATACTTTCGGAAGGTACTGTAGGTCTTGCCCAAAAAGATACAGTTGTCATGTCATTACATCTAGAGACATGCCAAATGGAAAATTAATACAAACTTCTTGACATCATTGATAGTCATTAAAATATGAACATTGTCTGACTTCAATATATATATATATATACACTACCGGTCAAAAGTTTTAGAACACTACTGTACTCATTCAAGGGTTTTTCTTTATTTTTACTATTTTCTATATTGTAGAATAATAGTGAAGACATCAACACTATGAAATAACACATATGGAATCATGTAGTAACCAAAAAAGTGTTATATAAATCAAAATATATTTTATATTTAAGATTCTTCAAATAGCCACCCTTTGCCTTGATGAGAGCTTTGCACATTCTTGGCATTCTCTCAACCAGCTTCATCTGGAATACTTTTCCAATAGTCTTGAAGGAGTTCCCACATACGCTGAGCACTTGTTGGCTGCTTTTCCTTCCCTCTGCAGTCCGACTCATCCCAAACCATCTCAATTTGGTTGAGGTCGGGGGATTGTGGAGGCCAAATCATCTGATGCAGCACTCCATCACTCTCCTTCTTGGTCAAATAGCCCTTACACAGCCTGGAGGTGTTGGGTCATTGTCCTGTTGAAAAACAAATTATAGTCCCACTAAGCGCAAACCAGATGGGATCGTGTATCGCTGCAGAATGCTGTAGTAGCCATGCTGGTTAAGTGTGCCTTGAATTCTAAATAAATCACAGACAGTGTCACTAGCAAAGCATCGCCACGTGCTTGATGGTTTTTGCGACTGCACTTGAAGAAACTTTCAAAGTTCTTGAAATGTTTCGTATTGACTGACCATCATGTCTTAAAGTAAGTAAAATTAGTAAGTAGCTGGAAACTGATTATTTTTTATGGAAAATCTGCATAGGCGTACAGAGGCCCATTATCAGCAACCACCACTCCTGTGTTCCAATGGCATGTTGTGTTAGCTAATCCAAGTTTATGTTTCTGGCCATTTTGAGCCTGTAATCAAACCCACAAATGCTGAAGCTCCAGATACTCAACTTGTCTAAAGAATGCCAATTTTATTGCTTCTTTAATCAGAACAACAGTTTTCAGCTGTGCTAACATAATTGTAAACAGGTTTTCTAATGATCAATTAGCCTTTTAAATTTATAAACTTGGATTAGCTAACACAACGTGCCATTGGAACACAGGAGTGATGGTTGCTGATAATGGACCTCTGTACGCCTATGTAGATATTCCATAAAATATTCCATTTACAACATTAACAATGTCTACACTGTATTTCTGATCAATTTGATGTTATTTTAATGGACAAAAAAATTGCTTTAGTTTCAAAAACAAGGACATTTCTAAGTGACCACAAACTTTTGAACGGTAGTGTATATACAGTGGGGAGAACAAGTATTTGATACACTGCCGATTTTGCAGGTTTTCCTACTTACAAAGCATGTAGAGGTCTGTCATTTTTATCATAGGTACACTTCAACTGTGAGAGACGGAATCTAAAACAAAAATCCAGAAAATCACATTGTATGATTTTTAAATAATTAATTTGCATTTTATTGCATGACATAAGTATTTGATCACCTACCAACCAGTAAGAATTCCGGCTCTCACAGACCTGTTAGTTTTTCTTTAAGAAGCCCTCCTGTTCTCCACTCATTACCTGTATTAACTGCACCTGTTTGAACTCGTTACCTGTATAAAAGACACCTGTCCACACACTCAATCAAACAGATTCCAACCTCTCCACAATAGCCAATACCAGAGAGCTGTGTAAGGACATCAGGGATAAAATTGTAGACCTGCACAAGGCTGGGATGGGCTACAGGACAATAGGCAAGCAGCTTGGTGAGAAGGAAACAACTGTTGGCGCAATTATTAGAAAATGGAAGAAGTTCAAGATGACGGTCAATCACCCTCGGTCTGGGGCTCCATGCAAGATTTCACCTCGTGGGGCATCAATGATCATGAGGAAGGTGAGGGATCAGCCCAGAACTACACGGCAGGACCTGGTCAATGACCTGAAGAGAGCTGGGACCACAGTCTCAAAGAAAACCATTAGTAACACACTACGCCGTCATGGATTAAAATCCTGCAGCGCACGCAAGGTCCCCCTGCTTAAGCCAGTGCATGTCCAGGCCCGTCTGAAGTTTGCCAATGACCATCTGGATGATCCAGAGGAGGAATGGGAGAAGGTCATGTGGTCTGATGAGACAAAAATAGAGCTTTTTGGTCTAACTCCACTCGCCGTGTTTGGAGGAAGAAGAAGTATGAGTACAACCCCAAGAACACCATCCCAACCGTGAAGCATGGAGGTGGAAACATCATTCTTTGGGGATGCTTTTCTGCAAAGGGGACAGGACGACTGCACCGTATTGAGGGGAGGATGGATGGGGCCATGTATCGCGAGATCTTGGCCAACAACCTCCTTCCCTCAGTAAGAGCATTGAAGATGGGTCGTGGCTGGGTCTTCCAGCATGACAACGACACGAAGCACACAGCCATGGCAACTAAGGAGTGGCTCCGTAAGAAGCATCTCAAGGTCCTGGAGTGGCCTAGCCAGTCTCCAGACCTGAACCCAATAGAAAATCTTTGGAGGGAGCTGAAAGTCCGTATTGCCCAGCGACAGCCCCGAAACCTGAAGGATCTGGAGAAGGTCTGTATGGAGGAGTGGGCCAAAATCCCTGCTGCAGTGTGTGCAAACCTGGTCAAGAACTACAGGAAACGTATGATCTCTGTAATTGCAAACAAAGGTTTCTGTACCAAATATTAAGTTCTGCTTTTCTGATGTATCAAATACTTATGTCATACAATAAAATGCAAATTAATTACTTAAAAATCATACAATGTGATTTTCTGGATTTTTGTTTTAGATTCCGTCTCCCACAGTTGAAGTGTACCTATGATAAAAATTACAGACCTCTACATGCTTTGTAAGTAGGAAAACCTGCAAAATCAGCAGTGTATCAAATACTTGTTCTCCCCACTGTATTTATACATGATACCCCATAATGAGAAAGTGAAAACGTTTTACTTTTTCCCCCTCAAATTTATTGGAAATGAAATACAGAAATATCTCATTTAAATAAGCATTCACACCCCTGAGTCATGTTAGAATCCCGTTTGGCAGTGATGGAGTCTTTCTCAGCTGTGGGTCTTTCTGGGTAAGTCTCTAAGAGCTTTGCACAGCTGGATTGTACAATATTTGCTAATTATTCTTAAAACAATTCTTCAAGCTCTGTCAAGTTGGTTGTTGATCATTGCTAGATAGCCATTTTAAAGTCTTACTATAGATTTTCAAGCCGATTTAAGTTAAACTGGAACTAGACCACTCAGGAACATGAAATGTCGTCTTGGTAAACAACTCCAGTGTATATTTGGCCCTGCGTTTTAGGTTACTGTCATGCTGAAAGGTAAATTTGCATCCCAGTGACTTTTGGAAAACAGACTGAACCAGGTTTTCCTCTATGCTTTTGCCTGTGCTTAGCTCTATTCCATTTATTTTGATTTAAAAAAAAACTCCCTAGTCTTTGCCGATGACAAGCATACCCATAACATGATGCAGCCACCAACATGCTTAGAAATATGAAGAGTGGTACTCAATAATGTGTTGTGTTTGCTCCAAACATAACGCTTTGTATTCAGGACATAAAGTTAATTTATTTGCCACATGCCACACCTTTAGTGCCTTATTGCATGTTTTAGAATATTGTTATTCTGTACAGGCTTCCTTCTTTGACTCTGTCATTTAGGTTGGTAATGTGGACTAACTACAATGTTTTTGATTCATCCTCAGTTTTCTCCTATCACAGCCATTAAACTCAAACTGTTTTAAAGTCATCATTGGCCTCATGGTGAACTCCTTGAGCAATTTCCTTCCTCTCCAGGAACTGAGTTAGGAAGGATGCCTGTTTTGATTTGATTTTTTTACCTTTATTTGACTAGGCAAGTAATTTAAGAACAAATTCTTATTTTCAATGACAGCCTAGGAACAGTGGGTTAACTGCCTTGTTTTGGAGCAGAACGACAGATTTTTACCTTGTCAGCTCAGGGATTTGATCTTGCAACCTTTCGGTTACTAGTCCAACGCTCTAACCACTAGGCTACCTGCCGCCCCATACACCATCCAATGTGTAATTAATAACAAAGGGATATTCAAAGAATTCTTTTTTTTTTTACCCATCTACCAATAGGTGCCCTTCTTTGCTAGGCATTGGAACACCTCGCTGGTCTTTGTGGTTGAATCTGTGTTTGACATTCACTGCTCGACTGAGGGAGCTTACAGATTTGTATTATTATTTATCTTTTTTTTAAATCGTATTTTTTTTAACCTTTATTTAACAGGTATGCCAGCTGAGAACATTTACAACTGCGACCTGGCCAAGATAAAGAAAAGCAGTGCAACAAAAAACAACAACACAGAGTTACAGGTGGAATAAACAAAAGTACAGATAATTGTATGTGTGGGGTACAGAGATGAGGAAGTCATTAAAAAATTATGTTAAACACTATTATTGCACAGAGTGAGTCCATGTAACTTATTATGTGACTCGTATTTTTATTCCTAAACTTATTTATGCTTGCGAAGAGGTTGAATACTTATTGACTCAAGGCATTTCAGCATTTCATTTTTAATTATTTTGTAAAAACTTCCGCAAACTTTGACATTATGGGGTATCGTGTGTAGGCCGGTGACATAAAATCTCAATTTAATCCATTTAAACTTCAGATTGTAACACTACAAATTGTGGAAAAAGTCAACGGGTGTGAATACTTTCGGAAGGTACTGTAGGTCTTGCCCAAAAAGATACAGTTGTCATGTCATTACATCTAGAGACATGCCAAATGGAAAATTAATACAAACTTCTTGACATCA
Source organism: Salvelinus alpinus (assembly GCF_045679555.1). Classification (NCBI taxonomy): domain Eukaryota; kingdom Metazoa; phylum Chordata; class Actinopteri; order Salmoniformes; family Salmonidae; genus Salvelinus; species Salvelinus alpinus. The sequence goes on from NC_092094.1 coordinate 80,453,441, forward strand.
TTGATAGTCATTAAAATATGAACATTGTCTGACTTCAATATATATATATATATACACTACCGGTCAAAAGTTTTAGAACACTACTGTACTCATTCAAGGGTTTTTCTTTATTTTTACTATTTTCTATATTGTAGAATAATAGTGAAGACATCAACACTATGAAATAACACATATGGAATCATGTAGTAACCAAAAAAGTGTTATATAAATCAAAATATATTTTATATTTAAGATTCTTCAAATAGCCACCCTTTGCCTTGATGAGAGCTTTGCACATTCTTGGCATTCTCTCAACCAGCTTCATCTGGAATACTTTTCCAATAGTCTTGAAGGAGTTCCCACATACGCTGAGCACTTGTTGGCTGCTTTTCCTTCCCTCTGCAGTCCGACTCATCCCAAACCATCTCAATTTGGTTGAGGTCGGGGGATTGTGGAGGCCAAATCATCTGATGCAGCACTCCATCACTCTCCTTCTTGGTCAAATAGCCCTTACACAGCCTGGAGGTGTTGGGTCATTGTCCTGTTGAAAAACAAATTATAGTCCCACTAAGCGCAAACCAGATGGGATCGTGTATCGCTGCAGAATGCTGTAGTAGCCATGCTGGTTAAGTGTGCCTTGAATTCTAAATAAATCACAGACAGTGTCACTAGCAAAGCATCGCCACGTGCTTGATGGTTTTTGCGACTGCACTTGAAGAAACTTTCAAAGTTCTTGAAATGTTTCGTATTGACTGACCATCATGTCTTAAAGTAAGTAAAATTAGTAAGTAGCTGGAAACTGATTATTTTTTATGGAAAATCTGCATAGGCGTACAGAGGCCCATTATCAGCAACCACCACTCCTGTGTTCCAATGGCATGTTGTGTTAGCTAATCCAAGTTTATGTTTCTGGCCATTTTGAGCCTGTAATCAAACCCACAAATGCTGAAGCTCCAGATACTCAACTTGTCTAAAGAATGCCAATTTTATTGCTTCTTTAATCAGAACAACAGTTTTCAGCTGTGCTAACATAATTGTAAACAGGTTTTCTAATGATCAATTAGCCTTTTAAATTTATAAACTTGGATTAGCTAACACAACGTGCCATTGGAACACAGGAGTGATGGTTGCTGATAATGGACCTCTGTACGCCTATGTAGATATTCCATAAAATATTCCATTTACAACATTAACAATGTCTACACTGTATTTCTGATCAATTTGATGTTATTTTAATGGACAAAAAAATTGCTTTAGTTTCAAAAACAAGGACATTTCTAAGTGACCACAAACTTTTGAACGGTAGTGTATATACAGTGGGGAGAACAAGTATTTGATACACTGCCGATTTTGCAGGTTTTCCTACTTACAAAGCATGTAGAGGTCTGTCATTTTTATCATAGGTACACTTCAACTGTGAGAGACGGAATCTAAAACAAAAATCCAGAAAATCACATTGTATGATTTTTAAATAATTAATTTGCATTTTATTGCATGACATAAGTATTTGATCACCTACCAACCAGTAAGAATTCCGGCTCTCACAGACCTGTTAGTTTTTCTTTAAGAAGCCCTCCTGTTCTCCACTCATTACCTGTATTAACTGCACCTGTTTGAACTCGTTACCTGTATAAAAGACACCTGTCCACACACTCAATCAAACAGATTCCAACCTCTCCACAATAGCCAAGACCAGAGAGCTGTGTAAGGACATCAGGGATAAAATTGTAGACCTGCACAAGGCTGGGATGGGCTACAGGACAATAGGCAAGCAGCTTGGTGAGAAGGAAACAACTGTTGGCGCAATTATTAGAAAATGGAAGAAGTTCAAGATGACGGTCAATCACCCTCGGTCTGGGGCTCCATGCAAGATTTCACCTCGTGGGGCATCAATGATCATGAGGAAGGTGAGGGATCAGCCCAGAACTACACGGCAGGACCTGGTCAATGACCTGAAGAGAGCTGGGACCACAGTCTCAAAGAAAACCATTAGTAACACACTACGCCGTCATGGATTAAAATCCTGCAGCGCACGCAAGGTCCCCCTGCTTAAGCCAGTGCATGTCCAGGCCCGTCTGAAGTTTGCCAATGACCATCTGGATGATCCAGAGGAGGAATGGGAGAAGGTCATGTGGTCTGATGAGACAAAAATAGAGCTTTTTGGTCTAACTCCACTCGCCGTGTTTGGAGGAAGAAGAAGTATGAGTACAACCCCAAGAACACCATCCCAACCGTGAAGCATGGAGGTGGAAACATCATTCTTTGGGGATGCTTTTCTGCAAAGGGGACAGGACGACTGCACCGTATTGAGGGGAGGATGGATGGGGCCATGTATCGCGAGATCTTGGCCAACAACCTCCTTCCCTCAGTAAGAGCATTGAAGATGGGTCGTGGCTGGGTCTTCCAGCATGACAACGACACGAAGCACACAGCCATGGCAACTAAGGAGTGGCTCCGTAAGAAGCATCTCAAGGTCCTGGAGTGGCCTAGCCAGTCTCCAGACCTGAACCCAATAGAAAATCTTTGGAGGGAGCTGAAAGTCCGTATTGCCCAGCGACAGCCCCGAAACCTGAAGGATCTGGAGAAGATCTGTAGGGAGGAGTGGGCCAAAATCCCTGCTGCAGTGTGTGCAAACCTAGTCAAGAACTACAGGAAACGTATGATCTCTGTAATTGCAAACAAAGGTTTCTGTACCAAATATTAAGTTCTGCTTTTCTGATGTATCAAATACTTATGTCATGCAATAAAATGCAAATTAATTACTTAAAAATCATACAATGTGATTTTCTGGATTTTTGTTTTAGATTCCGTCTCTCACAGTTGAAGTGTACCTATGATAAAAATTACAGACCTCTACATGCTTTGTAAGTAGGACAACCTGCAAAATCAGCAGTGTATCAAATACTTGTTCTCCCCACTGTATATATATACATACAGTTGAAGTCGTAGGTTTACATACACCTTAGCCAAATACATTTAAACTCAGTTTTTCACAATTCCTAACATTTAATCCTAGTAAAAATTCCCTGTCTTAGGTCAGTTAGGATCACCACTTTATTTTAAGAAGGTGAAATGTCAGAATAATAGTAGAGATAATTATTTATTTCAGCTTTTATTTCTTTCATCACATTCCCAGTGGGACAGACGTTTACATACACTCAATTAGTATTTGGTAGCATTGCCTTTAAATTGTTTAACTTGGGTTTTACATTTCGGGTAGCCTTCCACTAGCTTCCCACAATAAGTTGGGTGAATTTTGGCCAATTCCTCCTGACAGAGCTGGTGTAACGGAGTCAGGTTTGTAGGCCTCCTTTCTCACACACGCTTTTTCAGTTCTGCCCACTAATGTTCTATAGGATGGAGGTCAGGGCTTTATGATGGCCACTCCAATACCTTGAATTTGTTGTTCTTAAGCCATTTTGCCACAACATTGGAAGTATGCTCGGGGTCATTTTCCATTTGGAAGACCCATTTGCAACCAAGCTTTAACTTCCTGACTGATGTCTTGAGATGTTGCTTCAAAATATCCACATAATTTTTCTCCCTCATGATGCCATCTATTTTGTGAAACACGGGGGATGCTTGCAAGCTGAAGAACACCATCCCAACCGTGAAGCACGGGAGTGCACCCACAACATGATGCTGCCACCCCCGTGCTTCACGGTTGGGATGGTGTTCTTCGGCTTGCAAGCCTCCCCCTTTTTCCTCCAAACATAACGATGGTCATTATGGCCAAACAGTTCTATTTGTGTTTCATCAGACCAGAGGACATTTCTCCAAAAAGTACAATCTTTGTTCCCATGTGCAGTTGCAAACCGTAGTCTGGCTTTTTTATGGCGGTTTTGGAGCAGTGGCTTCTTCCTTGCTGAGCGCCCTTTCAGGTTATGTCGATATAGGACTCGTTTTACTGTGGATATAGATACTTTTGTACCTGTTTCCTCCAGCATCTTCACAAGGTCCTTTGCTGTTGTTCTGGCGATTGATATGCACTTTTCGCACCAAATTACGTTCATCTCTAAGAGACAGAACGCGTCTCCTTCCTTAGCGGTATGACGGCTGCGTGGTCTCATGGTGTTTAAACTTGCGTACTATTGTTTGTACAGATGAACATGGTACCTTCAGGCGTTTGGAAATTGTTCCCAAGGATGATCCAGACTTGCGGAGGTCTACAATTTTTTTTCTAAGGTCTTGGCTGAGTTCTTTTGATTTTCCGTAGTCAAGCAAAGAGGCACTGCGTTTGAAGGTAGGCCTTGAAATACATCCACAAGTACACCTCCAATTGACTCAAATGATGGCAATTAGCCTATCAGAAGCTTCTATAGCCATGACATAATTTTCTGGAATTTTCTAAGCTGTTTAAAGGCACAGTCAACTTAGTGTATGTAAACTTCTGACCCACTGGAATTGTGATACAGTGAATTATAAGTGAAATAATCTGTCTGTAAACAATTGTTGGAAAAATTACTTGTGTCATGCACAAAGTAGATGTCCTAACCGACTTGCCAAAACTATAGTTTGTTAACAAGAAATGTATGGAGTGGTTGAAAAACGAGTTTTAATGACTCCAACCTAAGTGTATGTAAACTTCTGACTTCATCTGTATACATATGATATATATTTTTTTTATTTAACCTTTATTTAACTATGATATATATATATTTGCTGATAAACAAAGCAAAGTTGCTTTGTTTATCAGCAAATTTACTTGAGGTGATCTCACTGCAACACTGCTCACTGCATCCATGTTGCTTGACGTAGGTGTTTTCAAAGAGCCGCCAGTCAAGGTGAGCTCCCTGCCTTTTCAGACTTCCTGCTAGTTTTATACGAGAGAATGTTGGGAAAATATTATGGGTGATTATGGTAATCAAAACGACTGTTTGGGACCTTTTATTTCTTACTATTCCAATTTGACACAATGAAGTATGTCATAAACAGCAACGTTTGCCTAGACAATATTCTAAAATAAAAATACATACTTCCTCTAAATATGTTGTGAAATACTGTAAAATACTCAATTAAATTACATAAAATAAATAGATACTGTTGAATTTGTTATCACTTTGTGCTTTGGTAGTTGCATCTGCATTGTGGGTGATATGGTCAGTGAGTTCCAGTGGTATGGTGATAAGGTTACTAAACCCATACTGCAGAGATGCATTACTGTCCAGCCCAATAAAATGGAGTCCCTATGCGGTCTGGTTTTAGGGCCTGATTAAAAACACCAAAAACCAGGCCAGGCTTTTAGGGTTACTGCAGAGGAAAACCACCACTCCTCAACAATGAATATTTTACCTTGCTACCGGCAATACACCCGCGTTTAGTGACCACAGGCCATGTTAAGTGTTCCTGACCAGAGGCAAAGGGGGCACTTAACATATTATAATGCCCACTATCTATCAGTGCTGTTGGACTGCCCATAGAGGCTGAGATGAGGCTGAGAGCCCCGTGGTGGCTGGCTCCAGATCACTACTCCACCAATGACCTTCTCACAAACCACACACTCCACACTACCAGCACCCCCCAACACACAAATATGACCGTTGTCCTGGCAACTCAGATAGTAAAATGGACATCAATCATCAGCGTAGATGACAGCTGCCACTCTAGAACTGACCACAAACCCCATCTCCAATAGGAAATGTCACTGACCTCCATTGGAGAACTTCCACATCAGGAACAGGGAGAACAGCAATCTTACACTCATCATCTTGCATTCAGGACAAATTGACGGAACTACTAATATACGTTGACTGTGGAGTTGATTCGATATCTCACTGAACTTCAATCCACCCTTACAAAAAAAACATTTGCAAATGTGCAGTTTCACATGTGAAATAGCTTTTTTCACATGTTGAGCTGAAATTTCACGTGAAATCATATTTTCTCATGTATTACATTTTCAGTTCACATGTTAACACCACCTTTTCACATGTGAGGAGAATAACATGTTTCACCTCACTTGAATTGTTCACAAGTGTTCACGTGATTTTTTCATGTTGTTTTTTTGTAAGGGCACCTACTCATATAGAATGCCATTTAACCTCTTAAGGAAACATTGCTCATATAGTCAGTCATAATGGCACTCTAGTCTAAAGACCAAAGGCCATCCTTTGTGTAACGGCTTTCTTCCTGGGCTGAAGGAGAGGACCAACATGCAGCGCGGTTAGTGTTTAACATGTTTAATAGACGGTAAACTGTGAACACTTAACAACAATACAAAAACAACAAACGTGAAAGCCGAGACAGTCCTATCTGGTGCAGAACACAAACACAGAGACAGGAAACAATCACCCACAAAATCCCAACACCAAACAAGCCTCCTATATATGATTCTCAATCAGGGACAACGATTACCAGCTGCCTCTGATTGAGAACCATATTAGGCTGGACACAGAAACAGACAAACTAGACACACAACATAGAAATCCCACCCAGCTCACGTCCTGACCAACACTAAACAAGCAAAACACATAATAACTCTGGTCAGGACGTTACAGTACCCCCCTCCTGAGGTGCGGACTCCGAACGCACCCCTACAACTCAAGAGGAGGGTCTGGGTGGGCATCTGTCCGCGGTGGCGGCTCCGGCGCAGGACGAGGACACCACTCCACCACTGTCTTTGTCCCCCTCCTTAGCGTCCTTTGAGTGGCGACCCTCGCCCACGACCTTGGCCTAAGAATCCTCCCCAAGGCCCCCACATGATTTAGGAGGTAGCTCAGGACAGAGAGGTAGCTCAGGACAGAGAGGTAGCTCAGGACAGAGAGGTAGCTCCGGACAGAGGGGCAGCTCCGGACTAATGGCAGCTCCGGACTGAGTGGCAGCTCCGGACTGAGTGGCAGCTCCGGACTGAGTGGCAGCTCATGACTGAGTGGCAGCTCCGGACTGAGTGGCAGCTCCGGACTGAGTGGCAGCTCATGACTGAGTGGCAGCTCATGACTGAGTGGCAGCTCATGACTGGAGGGCAGCTCATGACTGGAGTGCAGCTCATGACTGGAGGGCAGCTCATGACTGGAGGGCAGCTCATGACTGGAGGGCAGCTCATGACTGGAGGGCAGCTCATGACTGGAGGGTAGCTCCTGACTGGCTGGCGGCTCTGGCAGCTCCTGACTGGCTGGCGGCTCTGGCAGCTCCTGACTGGCTGGCGGCTCTGGCAGCTCCTGACTGGCTGGCGGCTCTGGCAGCTCCTGACTGGCTGGCGGCTCTGGCAGCTCCTGACTGGCTGGCGGCTCTGGCAGCTCCTGACTGGCTGGCGGCTCTGGCAGCTCCTGACTGACGGACGGCTCTAGCGGCTCCTGACTGACAGACGGCTCTAATGGCTCGTGGCAGACGGGCGGCTCTGAAGGCTCATGGCAGACGGATGGCTCAGATGGCGCTGGGCAGACGGATGGCTCAGATGGCGCTGGGCAGACAGATAGCTCAGACGGCGCTGGGCAGACGAGCAGTGCAGGCAGCGTTAGGCAAGCAGGCAGTACAGACGGTGCTGGGCAGACGAGCAGTGCAGGCGGCGTTGGGCAGACGGCCGACTCTGACCTGCTGAGGCGCGTAGTAGGCCTGGTGCGTGGTGCCGGAACTGGTGGTACCGGACTGGAAACACGCACCTTAAGGCTAGTGCGGGGAGCAGGAACAGGGCACACTGGTTTCTCAAAGCGCACCATAGGCCTGGTGCATGGTGCCGGAACTGGTGGTACCGGACTGAGGGCACGCACCTCAGGGCGAGTGCGGGGAGAAGGAACAGTGCGTACAGGGCTCTGGAGACGCACTGGAAGCCTGGTGCGTGGTGTCGGCACTGATGGTACTGGGCTGGGGCCACGCACCATAAGGCGAGTGCGGGGTGCTGGAACTGGAGGTACTGGGCTGGGGCGGGAAGGTGGCGCCGGATATACCGGACCGTGCAGGCGTACTGGCTCCCTTGAGCACTGAGCCTGCCCAACCTTATCTGGTGCAGAACACAAACACAGAGACAGGAAACAATCACCCACAAAATCCCAACACCAAACAAGCCTCCTATATATGATTCTCAATCAGGGACAACGATTACCAGCTGCCTCTGATTGAGAACCATATTAGGCTGGACACAGAAACAGACAAACTAGACACACAACATATAATTCCCACCCAGCTCACGTCCTGACCAACACTAAACAAGCAAAACACATAATAACTCTGGTCAGGACGTTACACTTTGGGTGTTTCTCAAAATGCATACTACCATGCCCCGAGCACGGGAGGGTCTGAGTATAAGTCCAAATCTATGCAAGTATGCGAAACGGAGCACAGAGGGCACTTCTCGAATGTGTACTCCGTTTGTACATATTTTGAAGCATATATCGAAGCATGCTTCAACGTAAAGTATGCAAAAAAATATGACGCAGCCACATCAAAAATTACACCCATTTTCTTGAAATCAATGGCTGAGCTGAAGCGAGAGAAAAAACACTCCGACTTTGGAATTCAATGATGCCCATTCACATCTCATATGTTGCCTAACTACAACATTTTAACCTGATACGTTAACAAATACATGCTGTGTTCATTTTGGCATGGTTACCTGCCTATAATTCCCACTGTAGTGTGCGTAGGTTGCAAGGTCATAGTAAATCAATAGAGCTAACTGGCTAGCTACTACTGTTAGCTAGCCATTTTGCCACAAAGAATTGTTAGTTAGCTACCCACGACGAATGGACGTCTACCTTGGATAACATTGGTTTTAGGTCATGCCTGTTATACTATCTGGTTAACTACATTATTACTATTCACATATACAGGTTCTAGCAGATAGTTATGAAGTAAAACGTTTGCTTTGTGTACATCTTGTTTAGTCTCTATTGTTGCCATTGTCGTGGCTGGAATACGGTTCAGTGAATGGGGAGATGCAGCGTGAGTTAATACAGTAGGGGGAGTGTGAGTGCTTCTCAAATGTAATGTTTTATGCGTTCTCCACGCCCTTGTCCTCACAGAAACGTACTCAAGAGAACGTCCTCGGAGAATGCACTTGGAGCATGAGAGTGTGGAGCAGGGTAGTATGCACATTGAGAAACACTCTTTGTTTTCTCCTTCCCTATTCCTTCCCACTCCACATCTCAATACACATTACAGAGAGCAGAGAGCTCTGTATTACCAAACAAATATATGGAAAAGTGAGTTTCTGAGCCCAACCCGATTACAGCTGATCTAAATTGGATCTGTCGTAGATGTGTTTTATAAGGGGAACTGTGGAACACTACTCCACTGAGCGATGCTGCAGTGAGACAAGACAGCCAGTGATAGCCTGAGGTGATTTGATTTGCTGCTCAGGGGGGACCTTAAATGTGAGGTAATTGCTGACTGGCAGTGTGTTAGGCGCCCCGGCCCCAGTCCACTCCAATGGTTTCAGATGACACGGAAATGCTTGGGGTCCTCAGATAGAATGAGGGTCAGGGAAGGGAATGGACATGTGAAATGTTGCTCACTGGGTCTGTTCTGTTATTTACTGTGAACATGCATTTGAGTGGGGAAAGTATTGTATGTGTACACTTTGTGTACAGTATACTGTACATACCAGTTCACAAACAATCAAAAACAGAGACCATAATCTATAGTAAAGATTGAGGGAGGATATAACTATGTCATGGCATGCTGAAGAGAGAGAAAGTGAGTTTCAGTTTGATTTGATTTGAAAATAGAATGGCCTTGGTCTGAGGAGCAGTTCAGAAGAGGGGAAGAGAAAAGGAGAGAGAAATAGACGGCAGCCCCTCTGTGTGATCCTTGAGAGCTTGTTCTGTTTAACTCTCTCCAAAGTGTTTTAAAGTGTTACAAGTGCATTAGTGCTGTGGGTCAAGTCTTTGCTTGGCTAACCTCTGACCCTTAGTCCAATCTGAGCATGGGCCGTGGCAGCGAGATCATGGTGCGGCCTGCTGTGTTCCGAGAGGGGGTGAGGGGGCTGCTGTTGCCCCAGGGAAGTGCAGTTTTCAGCGGGGAGGTGAGGGGCACGGGGGTGCCTGTAATGATCTCCACATGGATTTTTAATGGCCCTCTCCGTTAGTGTTAGTGTTATTGTTAGCACAGGGGGACCGTCCAAAACACACTGAATTATTCACAAACCTAAAACTGTGATCACACACACTCCACACACTGTGAGCCTGACCTTTCAGTGACCCTCTCTCTATCACGCTCAATCTCCCTTTCTCTTTTAGCCTTTGACCTTTGAGTGGCCCCTCTCTCTATAGTGCTCAATTTCCCTTTCTCTTTTAACCTTTGCCCTTTTCTCTCCCTCAATACCTTTTGAGTCGTTCCACGAAAAGATGGTCTTTTGCATCCCTTTGATATTTTAAGTAGAAATTGTGCACCATTTTTGAATTTTAAAAGCCTGTTATATTAAATTAAGTGCCCTTTATTATAAACCACATGGAGAATTCAGTAAATCAGAGGTTTTAATATGAATAAAGGCTTGCTGAAGTGCCAAAATTCTGCATTTTGACAGATTTTAACCAACTTAATCCCAATATGTAATTTATTTCATGTTATAAGTGATTCATTTACGTCTGTCCCTCATTTTAAAGAGCGACTGCCTTTAAAAAGCAACAAATCCCTTTGAAACGGCCTATGTGGCATCGATATGAGTCAGAAACAGTTATTCTAGTGTCAAAATGGACTACAAAGTGTACATAGGATAATTTTGGTCAAAAAGTCAGTCTCATCTTAAACGGAGTTTGGAACGTCCGTGCTTCACAATGGGTAACTGAAGGTTAGGTTTTTATTTAACGACGCCCATTTGCCCACTAAAATGGGGTGAACAGCTGCGGTGATTCCCAGAGGTGTGGACTCGAGTCACAAATATGATGACTTGCAACTCGACTTTGACTTTAAAACTAATGACTCGTGACTTAACTTGGACTTGAGCCTTTTGACTCAACCTGACTTGATACCCTCCCCAAGCCCAAATATAAAAAATTATGCTATTAAAAAAAGTGTGCAGCGCTCCAACTCTTCATTTAACGGATTACAGTTTGAATCGGACAGCAGCCAATCAAATTGTGCCAGCTGAGAAAAAGTTGCGCGTGGCAGTGCAGAGGAACGTTGGCGGGTGAATTCAGATGGAGCCCTTGGAAAGATGATACCCCAAATTATTATTTTTGGATATAAAGACTACGCTGTATCAACAAAAAACGGATTGCAACTTGCAAAAAGAAAATTACAGACGGAGGCTGCTCCAACTTTGTTCGACATTTGAAGCTGCACAAAGAACAGTAAGTCGTGGCTAATATAGCCGACAGCTATATCATTTATATCTTTGCTAGTGTAGCATGTAGGCTAACGTAACGTTAAATCAATGAACCTCCACACAGTCAGTCAGTGTGGGAACGTGAACATTGCACCCAAGGTTGAGATACAACTGGCTAGGCAGTTGGTAGCCGTAGCCTAAATCCTGCCTGATGTTACTGCTGTTCCTAAAACCATTGACATACGTTAGCCTACTGTAACCACACACAGAGAGTGTGTGTGTGTGTGTGTGTGTGTGTGTGTGTGTGTGTGTGTGTGTGTGTGTGTGTGTGTGTGTGTGTGTGTGTGTGTGTGTGTGTGTGTGTGTGTGTGTGTGTGTGTGTGTGTGTGTGTGTGTGTGTGTGTGTGTGTGTGTGTGTGTTTAAGGTTGGGCAATTGTGTACAAGCCTACATCGCCCGATTGCGCGATCGACTATCTATCCTCGATAGTTGATCACTATGGGGGGGGTCTTTCTCATGGCTACCCATGTATTTCCATGGAAATATAAAGTTTATTTGGAAAGTAATAAATATATATATTTTAAAAAGCATTCATGGTTTGCGTAAATATAGTATACTAACTATTACTATTGTTAAAAATATGAAATGGTATTACATTTCGTGAAGAGCATATTATGACTTGTTTAGGACTCGAAACTCAAAGTTTAGCACTTGAGACTTGACTTGAGACTTGTCGGTCTTGACTTGGAACTTGACTTGGGACTTGAGTGATAAGACTTGAGACTTACTTGTGACTTGTAAAATCATGACTTGGTCCCACCCATGGTGATTCCTCTCTATCCAATAGCATAGACAGTGAGACAGACCTGCCCAGCAGCTCCGACTTTGTTTACATAAGACAACACGTCATGCATTTTTTTACTTGAGAAATACTCCAAATTAATTACATATTTCTTGAGTTATCTTAGATTCAGTCTGGGGATTTTGAGGAAGTGAAATAGGCTACAGTGTCTCATGGGGGACAAACATCATTAGCCAAACACGGAATCGGTCAGGAAACACACCTCCAAGACTGAAATCTAATTTTTCTAATGAGCAACAGAAAAACACAGGTCCATGTACTGGACTCTTGTTTTAATATGGTGAAATGATTCCTTTTTTTATGTCAAAAGAAACATTGAACATCTAATAGTCAAATCATAGTGTAAAAGCAGGTGAGCTGGTTCTACCCTTTTTGGCCGTTTTGTGGTGTTTTGTGGTGGAAAACTAAGCGGGTCGAGCATAACACCTCAAACCTATTACCCAAAGATAGACAGGCTAGAAACAACAGAGAGTGGTATTCAATTGCCACTCTCTGTTGCACACAACAAGCTTCCATTCCCCCTGTCACAAATGGATTTATGGCTGATTTAAGAAGAAATCATGAACCGTTACAGCCAACCTTCTTACTTTATTTGGCACATACTATATCATAATATATATTTTTACCTCTTGAGTTGAATTATTAAGTTGAACGTGCTCGTTATGGCAGAATTTTAAAATTAGTTGAAATCAAAAGTATTTTTTGGACTGAGTTACACTTCTCAAAAGGCACCGATAAAAACACCATTGAGACAGCACACTGACAAACTGCCCAGCTTTACATGCCAATGGCCCAGAATTGTTGACAGTGGGATTTTGCATGGATATGCCACGTCCTTTCATATTATGTTTATATACATATTATATATATAAATTATGTTGATTGCGCAAAACAAGTGGAAAAAAATCCCTGAAATTCATGTTTCATTGCTGAGCTTTGCAATCAAATGTGGCTAAGCATTTACATAATGTCCTTGACTTTTTGTTCATGTGCTGAGTTTGACTCAAAGAAGCTTATCAGTTTTGTTTATCTTGTCATGGTTCAGGAAAATAGCCATCATATCAGAATTGCTTATTCAGTGAGCGAATGTGTGTATGAAGATAATCCATCTAAATGTTGCATCTCATATGGAACATTCTACTGTGGTTGCCTTCTGATGCTTCACTGCAACTGAGTGATTTACCGTGTGTGTGTGTGTGTGTGCGTATGTGCGTGTGTGCGTGCGTGTGTGTGTTTTACCCTGTGACCACGCCACCTGGTGGTAGACAGAGCAATAAGAGAACCTCTTCTAGGTGTATTTTAGCTGTTTCTTTTGTTATCAGCTGGCATCTAGTTCTATTGTCTGACCTAGAGAATCACATTCAGTGACAAGACAATGACTTCATTTTAAAAAAAATGGTTAACATTTTTAATTCAGTTGTGACATAGAAGTCTAAATGATAAGGGTGTGGAGCACCATGAGTTAAACCCTCTTTCCTCCGTGAACCAGGTCCATGACGACCCCTCTGTTTCCATCCCTTGCTCTGCTCTGATCACAAACGCAAACCCCAGAACGGCATCTGAAAATCCTGTCAGGATTCAAAGACCGTGACCACCCTCATAAAACACATGCACTCATACAGTACTCTGGCGCGTTCATTAAACACAACACTGTGCGAAGCACCCTTCGCGCCTCTCCTCCCCCAGCCCAGACCCAGAGCCCTGAATGCAGCCAGCTGTGGGCCTGTACTGCAGGCCTGCAGTCTCTTAACCAGTGCTGGCTAATTCCGGCTGGAAGGCAGGTTAACCGGGCAGGCATGGGCCTCAGAACCTGCAGCAGGACTATGACCATCATTAGAGCGACCGCAGCAGCCTCTCACCCAGGCCTTAATGCAGCCGGGGACTCACTGGAGGGGACCACTGTGGCTTTTAATGATGGCGACGTTGTGTTTATGAGGCAACGACGCCGGTCTTCTCACTCTTACTTTGCCTGGGTTTCCATAGACACGATACACTCCAAACTAAGCGCTCTCATCAGCAGTGTTGTTTAATAAATTGGAATGTGTGATATAGAGCACCATGGATAGCATGTTCTAATATCAGGGTTTACTACCAGCATTCAGAGCTTGTTTAGTGTGAGTGTGTCATGTTTTTACAGTTGGTCTGTCAAAGCAGCCCTGATGGCATTTTCTATCGGCAGTATGTTGTGAATCAGTCAGTCAGTCAGTCAGTCAGTCAGTCAGTCAGTCAGTCAGTGTGTGTAAAAGCAGCACTAAGAGCATGTACTACCAGCAGCTCGGGGTGTTTTTATGTGTGTAACATTAGCAGCTGTGATTGAACATGTCACTGATGGCTGATGGGGGGGTCCCTGGGTAGCAAACGACCTGTCACCTCCCCGGGCGGACGTCATTCGTCACTCTGCCCCCCTTAAGAGGCCTGCTGCAGTTTTCACAGTAGACCCAGGGGTCAGATTGAAAACATACACTCATAAACAGCATCTATTATTCATGGCTTACAGCAAAGAGATCCGCTCTCCTGCACCAGCTACAGCGGCTGTCAAAGCATGCTATTCAGCACAGTCCAGAGCCTTGGAGAGAAAATCCTCTGACATTACAGCTGTCACATGGCAGCCATAACCCAGGTGGAAAGGCTCATGCATGAGTTAGTGCACCTGTGTGTTGAGGCTTTATGAAGCGTACCTGTTTGACTGAGGGTAGGGTTAACCCTAACCCTAACCCCAACCCTAGCCAGTCCCAATCAACGGACTCTAAACACAGTAAAAGAAAATGAATAATTTATTGAAATATAAATCATCAGTTGTTTTCCTACTGTGTGTGTTATAATTTCACTATGGGGTTTTCTCTGAGAGTGGGCCCAGCTTGGCTCAGAGTTCAGTGTGTTAGTGTGCTAATCCATTACAGTACCCAAAGGCCCTGTGATTATAGGCCCTGCTAATACACACATTGAGGGTTTGCTTTGGAGACTTTCTCTGATGGTATCAACTAGCTACAGCGAACCGTGTGCGTTTGTATGTTCGGGTGTGTGGGGATGGGTGGGCGGATTGGACGTTCGTAGATCATAATGCTTTCATTTAAGCAGCACGGATGGGATGAGAGAGTGGTGCTTGTCTCCACTCTGACCCCGCTCCCCGCTCCCCATTCCCCTTTCCCCTTTCCCCTTTCCCCTTTCCCCTTTCCCCATCCCAGACCCCACCCTCCAGGCCGGGGCCAGCTCAGCAGTTAGTAACTCCTGCTAACGACCTGTAATGATTTTAATCATCTGCAATCAGATGAGGAGTCATGAGTCTCTGGGCGAGACAGGGTTTTCTTTGGCTTGACGGGGGCAGCGGGCGGTGGGCTGGTCATATACCATAGGAGCCTGGCACAATTACATTCACAGCCAGGGAACATGACTCCTCCTCAAAGCCATGCAGAGAGGAACAGTTCAGAGGAGCGCTGCTCTGGCCTACAGGGTTGATGGGCTGATTTGTTGGCTGACTTCTGTGATAACTGTAAGAGGGGAGTCTGAAATCTTCCAGTGTAATTCACTCTGAGAGAGTGTGAGAGAGAGAGAGAGAGAGAGAGAGAGAGAGAGAGAGAGAGAGAGAGAGAGAGAGAGAGAGAGAGAGAGAGAGAGAGAGAGAGAGAGAGAGAGAGAGAGAGAGAGAGTATGTAGTAGACTCGATGGTGGTAGAGCTGAATGACTTGCGAGGATGACAACCTCAGTTCACTGCAGTGTGTGTCCCAGACCCATCATCAACACCTTGCCCCATAGAGCAGACCAACCACTGTATGTATAAATACTCCCAATCCTCCTGCATCCAGTATGCTCTTTTCACTTCCATAAAAACCCAAAGATACATCCACATCCTCCCCAAAGATCAAAATAAAACATGCAACATTGCTGATTCTGAGTGGAGCTGTACGCTGGAAACACAGCAAGGTTGTTTGCGGCCGGTCCGAGAAGAGGAAGGGTGGGGGTAGCTGGAGGGGTTTGGAGCAGAGCTGCCAGAACCGCATGAAGTGGGACCACCCAGGGTGGCGTCAGGACATTGGCACGGGCTCCGGAGGGCGACCGGCCAGCAGCCAACCCATGCCCAGGCTGAGGCAGCGCTCTGAGGCTGTGCCAGAGTGGACGAACTGCTCAGCTGAACCCACAAAGGCCACTTCAGCATCCAGCCCTCCACAGCACAGCCTACATAGCACAGCACAGCAGCCCCCAGTGATCCACATCCCAGCCTGCTACAGCAGCAAACAGACAGGAGCTGGTGTAGGTCCGGGGTGGGGTATGGGTAAAGGGGTGGTTAAGGGAGGGATTGTTTTTGTTGAACTGGTGAGGTATTTTTATGATTCTGTTTCCTTAGATAGAGACCTCCCTTTATGAAAACAGAGGACGTTGCCGGTGAGATTTACCAGAGAATGTTTATGCATAAGCAACCGAATCACATCAGACCATTGTCAGTGTAAAAGTCCTCTTTGGTCAAAACAAAACATACAGTGAGTTACTTTGAGCGTTACAAGATGGGCACAGACACACCACTGTCCTTTAACTGGCCAGTTCAGATTGTTTTTGTTCTTCCTGTCTGAGACAGTCAGGTCTCACTGTTCTCTAAAGCTGTAATAACCATGCCGTCATAGTAACAGGCTCTGTGTTAAACACTTCTCCTCCTGTTCTCTCCCAGTGGTCATTTCAACATTTAAACTGCATAACAAATAATTTGCCCTGTGTTTATCTCCTCCAATGGGGCCAGTCATTTCATCCCAGCACTTACGCCTTATAAACTCACTGACAAATCACATTACCTTTAGCTTCTCTCAGCAGTTCAGACCTTTCTGGTAAAGTATCATTTATCACCCTGTAATCCACTTTGCTAGGTAAATCCACTTTGCTAGGTATAGTAGGAGGGTTGTTGGAGAGGTGGAGTTGCATGAAGGAAGGAATATGAGGAGGAACGATGATGCTTAGAGAGATGCAGTAAAAGTATGCTTGGATTAGGAGTGGTAACATTTACTATTTATTTATCTTAATACAGAGATGGCCAAGTTTAGTCTGACCCACAACCTGATGTCAGAGCAAAATGCTGCACACACTGTCTCTCTTCCTCTTTCACTTTCCCCCTCTCCATCTCCTCCCATGAGAGGGCTACTGTGCGGCAGGTTCGGGCTTGATTCAATTTCAACTCTATAAAACATTCTCTAACACAGAAAAATATTTGCTGTCAACGTTTACCAGATTATGTCAGTGCAGTGGAAGAGTGGAGAGGCTGCACAGGCCATTCTGACCAGCGACTGGTACACGCTTCACTTAAGAACTAATGCAGAACATACAGTACTGCCTCCCTTCACAATATCAACTACAGCATCTACACAAAATACAAAGCACAGAGAGTGATGTCCATAAGAATGCACAGTGTGGTACAGTTCCATAGAGCTAACATACTCAGCCAGCTACAGTGCACACTGTATTCTATTTTAGCTATGCAGCTGTAGTTTGATCAGTTTGTTTGTTTACTCTGAGTTACAGCACATCCTGTTCTCTCTGAGTGGCGGTCTTTTGCTGCTAATCTATGCATCTATCCATGGCCTCTTAGAACAACAGTAAAACACATACTGTACAGTAATGGGACGATCTCCTCTTTTATGAGCTGGCCCAGCCTGTACCCATTTGAGTGCAAAGCTAAGATGGAAGCCACTGGTTCCTTTCTCATTCATCTTGCTTGAGTTGAGCAGAACGCCGGGCTGGGCAGAGCAGGGTAGAGTAGAGTAGTGCAGGTGTTTGAGTGATCTCCCCAGCCTATTTCCCCAGACCGTTAATCATTGTCATGGCCTGGTCCACCCGTGGCCTCCCCCCTGCCTCCAGCTTCATAGGCCTAACATGCATAAGGAGGAACAGACCCACCCTACGCTGTGTTCACACAAACTGTCTTTGGTTCATACCACTGTCTCTCCCTTGGATACCTCTGCATCTCACCCCTCTCACATGCATGGCCCTACTCTCTTTCTCTCTTTCTCTCCTACTTACACCACTGCCCCTGTCAGATACATAGATTCTCTGACACCCCCTCTCTCCCCCCTTCAGATACATTTGCAATTAATTTATTTTGCTTTTGTTTCCTCTCGCTGTGCCTCTCTCCCCTTCCCCTTGATCCGTCTCGGAGGGGTCTGGAACTCATTTTGACACGTTAGTTGTAGCGTGCAGCTGCCTATTGGGAACATGTTGCACTCTATGACTTTCTATTAAAAGTGAAATGCCATAATAGGCCATGCACAAAAAGAGGGAGAAGAAAACACTTCACGTAAGATTGCAAAAGGATGTTTGCTAAAAAGGAAAGCTTTTAAATTATATGTACATACAGTGCCTTCAGAACGTTTTCACACCCCTTGACTTTTTCTACATTTTGTTGTGTTACAGCCTGCATTTAAAATGGATTACATTGAGATTGTGTGTCACTGGCCTACACACAATACCCTATAATCTCAAAGTGGTATTATGTTTTTAGAAATCTTTACAAATTAATTAAACATGAAAATCTGAAATGTCTTGAGTCACTAAGTATTCAACTCCTTTGTTATGGCAAGCCTAAAAATGTGCTTAACAAGTCACATAATAACTTGCATGGACTCACTCTGTGTGCAATAATAGTGTTTAACGTGATTTTTGAATGACTACCTCATCTCTGTACCCAGCACATAACCCACACATCTGTAAGGTCCCTCAGTCAAGCAGTGAATTTCAAACACAGATTCAACCACAAAGATCAGGGAGGTTTTCCAATGCCTTGCAAAGGGCACCTATTGGTTGGTGGGTAAAAAAAAAGAAGAAGACATTGAATATCCCTTTGAGCAAGTTATTAAGTACACCTTGGATGGTGTGTCAATACACCCAGTCACTACAAAGATAAAGGCGTCCTTCCTAACTCAGTTGCCGGAGAGGAAGGAAATCGACCAGCGATTTCATCATAAGCCAATGGTGACTTTAAAACAGTTACAGAGTTTGATGGCTGTGATCTGAGGATGGATCAACAACATTGTAGTTACTCCACAATACTAACCTAAATGACAGTGTGAAAAGAAGACAGCCTGTACAGAATCAAAATATTCCAAAACATGCAACCTGTTACAAGGCACTAAAGTAAAACTGCAAAAAATGTGGCAATATAATGAACTTTATGTGCTGATTACAAAGGTGTATGTTTGTGGCACCTCCAACAGAACACATCAATGAGTACCACTCTTCATATTTTCAGGCATGGTGGTGGATACATCATGTTATGGTTCTGCTTGTAATTGGCAAGGACTAGGGAGTTTTTTAGGATTAAAATAAACGGAATAGAGCTAAGCACAGGCAAAATCCTAGAGGAAAACCTAGTTCAGCCTGCTTTCCAACAGACACTGGGAGACAAATGCACCTTTCAGCAGGACAATAACCTAAAATACAAGGCTAAATACACTGGAGTTGCTTTGCAAGATGACATTGAATATTCCTGAGTGGCCTAGTTACAGCATTGACTTAAATTGGCTTGAAAATGTATGACAATACTTGAAAATGGCTATCTATGTCACGACTTCTGCCGGAGTTGTTGCCTCTCCTTGTTCGGGCGGTGTTCGGCGGTCGACGTCACCGGTCTTCTAGCCATCATTGATCCATTTTTCATTTTCTATTGGTTTTGTCTTGTCTTCCTACACACCTGGTTTCAATCCCATTCATTACCTGTTGTGTATTTAACCCTCTGTTTCCCCTCATGTCTTTGTCAGAGATTGTTTTTATGTCAGTGTTGTTTATATGTCTGTATAGGTGTGCGATGGGTCCTCGTACCCACTTTTGTATTTGATGTACATTTTAGTGTTTGGCGTATGTTTAGTGGACTGCTATTAAAGAGACTCCATTTCACTCCATTTGACTCTCCTGCGCCTGACTTCCCTGCCACCTATACACACGACTCTGACAATCTAGCAATGATGAACAACCAACTTAACAAAGTCTGAATAACTTTTAAAATAATAATGTTATTTTAAATTCAGGCTGTAACACAACAAAATGTGGAAAAAGTCTAGGGGTGTGAATACGTTCTGAAGGCACTGTATTCAAGTTCATGACGTTATGTGCAGTTGTGTTGCTATGAATTGCATTGCTCTAAATCTTAAATATAGGTTTCTTCAACACCCTGTGAAAATGTGCTCTATCAGTGTTCACAAGACAGGCAGAGTGAGGTGAAGAGCTCAGGGTGCTGCTGTCTGAGAAACTGTCAAGGTGTGAGATCTGAGGTCAGTATGACATGCCCTCCACCCTGACAACTCTCCACCCTGTTCACCAGAACTCACTGTCAGCTAGCCTAGCTCTAAATAGGAAAATCACAGGGTGAATTCAAACAAACAAACACTGACGTCATACATTCGTCATCTGTCTCTACTACTGCACCAGTCATCATTTTCTGTTGTTGTATGCTTGTGTCCATTTAAGGTAAGAATTGTCTGTTGTTAGTTTAGCATGTTAACTTAGCATGTATCACCCTTCTGAGGGGTATACTACAAAATAGGATCACTGAGTTGGTCAGCTAACTTGCCTAAATATGAATATTCAGAATATTTTTTTCGAAAGATAAGCTTGCGTGATCTAATTGGCTCAACAAACAGAATGTTTAGATTTCTTAATCAACCAGATAACTCATTGCTCCTGCTTTGTAGTATACCTCTCCGGTCTCTCTTCCCTTAATTCATAGAGTTGAAGTCGGAAGTTTACATTCACTTAGGTTGGAGTCATTAAAACTTGGTTTTTCAACCACTCCACAAATTTCTTGTTAACAAACTACAGTTTTCGCAAGTTGTTTAGGACATCTACTTTGTGCATGACACAAGTAATTTTTCCAACAATTGTTTACAGACAGATTATTTCACTTATAATTCACTGTATCACAATTCCAGTGGGTCAGAAGTTTACATACACTAAGTTGACTGTGCCTTTAAACAGCTTGGAAAATTCCAGAAAATGATGTCATGGCTTTAGAAGCTTCTGATAGGCTAATTGACATCATTTGAGTCAATTGGAGGTGTACCTGTGGATGTATTTCAAGGCCTACCTTCAAACGCAGCGCCTCTGCTTGACTACGGAAAATCAAAAGAAATCAGCCAAGACCTCAGAGAAAAAATTGTAGACCTCCACAAGTCTGGATCATCCTTGGGAGCAATTTCCAAATGCCTGAAGGTACCACGTTCATATGTACCAACAATAGTGCGCAAGTATAAACACCATGGTACCATGCTGCTGTCATACCGCTCAGGAAGGAGACGCGTTCTGTCTCCTAGAGATTAACGTAATTTGGTGTGAAAAGTGCAAATCAATCCCAGAACAACAGCAAAGGACCTTGTGAAGATGCTGGAGGAAACAGGTACAAAGTATCTATATCCACAGTAAAACGTGTCCTATATCGACATAACCTGAAAGGCCGCTCAGCAAGGAAGAAGCCACTGCTCCAAAACCGCCATAAAAAAGCCAGACTACGGTTTGCAACTGCACATGGGGGACAAAGATTGTACTTTTTGGAGAAATGTCCTCTCGTCTGATGAAACAAAAATAGAACTGTTTGGCCATAATGACCATCGTTATGTTTGGAGGAAAAAAGGGGAGGCTTGCAAGCCAAAGAACACCATCCCTACTGTGAAGCACAGGGGTGACAGAATCATGTTGTGGGGGTGCTTTGCTGCAGGAGGGACTGGTGCACTTCACAAAATAGATGGCATCATGAGGGAGGAAATTATGTGGATATATTGAAGCAACATCTCAAGACATCAGTCAGGAAGTTAAAGCTTGGTCGCAAATGGGTCTTCCAAATGGACAATGACCACAAGCATACTTCCAATGTTGTGGCAAAATGGCTTAAGAACAACAAAGTCAAGGTGTTGGAGTGGCCATCACAAAGCCCTGACCTCAATCCCATAGAAAATGTGTGGGCAGAACTGAAAAGCGTGTGCGAGCAAGGAGGCCTACAAACCTGACTCAAAATTCACCCAACTTATTGTGGGAAACTTGTGGAAGGCTACCTTAAAGTTTGACCCAAGTTAAACAATTTCAAGGCAATGCTACCAAATACTAATTGAGTGTATGTAAACCTCTGACCCCCTGGGAATGTGATGAAAGAAATAAAAGCTTGAATAAATCATTCTCTACTATTATTGTAACATTTCACATTCTTAAAATAAAGTGGTGATCCTAACTGACCTAAAACAGGGAGTTTTTACTTGGATTAAATGTCAGGAATTGTGAAATGTATTACTAAGGTGTATGTAAACTTCCGACTTCAACTGTATATCACCTTGGGCTGAATTCAATTAAACTTGTATTGTATAATTCAGCCATTATTGGTGAACTGAAATCGCAGAATGGTTTTGAGCAATAAAAATAAGGGGGGTAGACTGCCTTCAAAGGAAGATTCCCAGTTTTCTAAATGAGGCATGTGTGTACTGGACAGTAGCTACCACACGTAAACAAAACCCCTGTATAAACATAACTGAGGCAGCAATGACTTAACCCAGATCACTGTTTTGGTTTGAACTGTTTCATTCTGCTATCAATTCTCCACATTGGTTCCTCTAGTTCAACATCTCTGGCTTGTGTAAGAGTGTTTTGTGAGTCTCAGCTAAGATCAAGTTAGCCTTGAGTGTCAGGGCAGGGTGACCCTCTGTGTTGTGTTTGCCCTGCAGATGTGTGTTTAATGTGAGTTCAGAGCAGCACCTTACTGTGGGTAATCTATCAAATCAAGTGAAAGCCATAATTAACCGTCTGAGAGACTTCCAGACTCATACAGTTCAGGTTTCACACGTTCCCCGGCTTCTCTCTTCATGCTGTTATTGGCTCCCATTCAGAATACAGAACACACCGAATACAGGACATGTAACAGGACGCTGAACAAAAACCATAAGGCAAGGCAGAAAAATGTAAAATTAAAAAACTAAATGGTTTGTGGGAGTGAGTGAATGAGGAAAC
This sequence comes from Salvelinus alpinus, assembly GCF_045679555.1. Lineage (NCBI taxonomy): Eukaryota > Metazoa > Chordata > Actinopteri > Salmoniformes > Salmonidae > Salvelinus > Salvelinus alpinus. The sequence continues at coordinate 80,476,440 of NC_092094.1, forward strand.
TCCCTGCTGATAGTGTGGCTTCTCTTTCTTTCTTAAAGGGAATAATGTGGCCACTGGTCAACGTGCTGTTTATATCTCCATGGTTTTGGTCAATTTAGTGTGTGTGTGTGTGTGTGTGTGTGTGTGTGTGTGTGTGTGTGTGTGTGTGTGTGTGTGTGTGTGTGTGTGTGTGTGTGTGTGTGTGTGTGTGTGTGTGTGCGTGTGTGCGTGCGTGCGTGCGTGCGTGCGTGCGTGCGTGCGTGCGTGCGTGCGTGCGTGCGTGCGTGCGTGCGTGCGTGCGTGCGTGCGTGCGTGCCCTATCTCTGTCTCTCCCACAGCCCAGTGGTCGCCTTCCCAGCAAACCAAAATTGGTTCTGTGAAAGTTCCCAGAACATTCGTTAGGTCGTGGCAAATGTACTCATAACAAAGCAACTGTCCAGTCGTGCTGATGATTATATAATGTTTGTATAAAACATTCACTCGGCTGATGTAGCTAGAACATTCCTAGAACACATTTAATCTGTTTTTTAAAGGTTGCCAGAATGTTTCATTAGGTTGTTGGAACAATCTGGTGAGAACATTGTGGGGACATCACAAAAGATACAGTATGTTCCCAAAACACAAGAACTGTCCACTTGTGCAGATGGTCAATGAGTGTGTCTGTGTGTGTGCAATGTTTCTTTTAGGGTGCAAAAAACATTCACCTGATGTTACAAGAACTTTCCCAGAACACATTTCAATTCTTGTTTAAAGGTTCCCAGAATGTTTCTTTAGGTTGTGGGAACATTGTGTGGGTATGGCAAGAGATAGGTTCCAAAAACACTCAAATGTGATGACATTCATAGAGTGTTTATGCTAAGTTGCACAGAAAATTTGGTCTATGTTCTTTAAAGGTTTCCAGAACATTTATGGGATTTGTCTGGGATGTTGCAAGAGTATTAAATATAAGTCTGTTTTTACGATGTTCATACATATGTAGCATATTTGTTATGGGTTTAACATAATATTCCATTGATGTTCACACAATATACATTTTAATAACATATACTATGCAGACGACACACAATTAATCTTCTCCTTTCCCCCCTCTGATAACCAGGTGGTGAATCGCATCTCTGCATGTCTGGCAGACATATCAGTGTGGATGACGGATCACCACCTCAAGCTGAACCTCGGCAAGACGGAGCTGCTCTTCCTCCCGGGGAAGGACTGCCCGTTCCATGATCTCGCCATCACGGTTGACAACTCCATTGTGTCCTCCTCCCAGAGTGCTAAGAACCTTGGCGTGATCCTGGACAACACCCTGTCGTTCTCAACTAACATCAAGGCGGTGACCCGTTCCTGTAGGTTCATGCTCTACAACATTCGCAGAGTACGACCCTGCCTCACGCAGGAAGCGGCGCAGGTCCTAATCCAGGCACTTGTCATCTCCCGTCTGGATTACTGCAACTCGCTGTTGGCTGGGCTCCCTGCCTGTGCCATTAAACCCCTACAACTCATCCAGAACGCCGCAGCCCGTCTGGTGTTCAACTTTCCTAAGTTCTCTCACGTCATCCCGCTCCTCCGCTCTCTCCACTGGCTTCCAGTTGAAGCTCGCATCCGCTACAAGACCATGGTGCTTGCCTACGGAGCTGTGAGGGGAACGGCACCTCCGTACCTTCAGGCTCTGATCAGGCCCTACACCCAAACAAGGGCACTGCGTTCATCCACCTCTGGCCTGCTCGCCTCCCTACCTCTGAGGAAGTACAGTTCCCGCTCAGCCCAGTCAAAACTGTTCGCTGCTCTGGCACCCCAATGGTGGAACAAACTCCCTCACGACGCCAGGTCAGCGGAGTCAATCACCACCTTCCGGAGACACCTGAAACCCCACCTCTTTAAGGAATACCTAGGATAGGATAAAGTAATCCTTCTAACCCCCCCCCCTTAAAAGAGTTAGATGCACTATTGTAAAGTGGTTGTTCCACTGGATATCATAAGGTGAATGCACCAATTTGTAAGTCGCTCTGGATAAGAGCGTCTGCTAAATGACTTAAATGTAAATGTAATATACAGAGGATGGTGAATAACCTAGTTACCAGTATTTCCCTGGGTTAGTTATGTGTTGGTGCGGCAGGTACCCTAGTGGTTAGAGCATTGGGCTAATAACCGAAAGGTTGCTGGATTGAATCCCTGAGCCGACAAGGTGAAAATCTATTGTTCTGAACAAGGCAGTTCACCCACTGTTCCCCAGTAGGCTGTCATTGTAAATAAGTATTTGTTCTTAAAGATCTGCCCCTTTTTTTAAATTTTTGCCTAAAATGTAATTCCCAAATCTAACTGCCTGTAGCTCAGGCCCTGAGGCAAGGATATGCATCTTCTTGGTACCATTTGAAAGGAAACACTTTGAAGTTTGTGGAAATGTGAAAGGCATGTATCAAATCAAATCAAATTTTATTATTAGTCACATACACATGGTTAGCAGATGTTAATGCGAGTGTAGCGAAATGCTTGTGCTTCTAGTTCCGACAATGCAGTAATAACCAACAAGTAATCTAACCTAACAATTCCACAACTACTACCTTACACACACACACAAGTGTAAAGGGATAAAGAATATGTTCATAAAGATATATGAATGAGTGGTGGTACAGAACGGCATGGCAGATGCAGTAGATGGTATAGAGTACGGTATATACATATGAGATGAGTACTGTAGGGTATGTAAACATAAAGTGGCATAGTTTAAAGTGGCTAGTGGTACATGTATTACATAAAGATGGCAAGATGCAGTAGATGATATAGAGTACAGTATATACATATGAGATGGGTAATGTAGGGTATGTAAACATTATATTAAGTGGCATTGTTTAAAGTGGCTAGTGGTACATTTTTACATAATTTCCATCAATTCCCATTTTTAAAGTGGCTGGAGTTGAGTCAGTATGTTGGCAGCGGCCGCTAAATGTTAGTGGTGGCTGTTTAACAGTCTGATGGCCTTGAGATAGAAGCTGTTTTTCAGTCTCTCGGTCCCTGCTTTGATGCACCTGTACTGACCTCGCCTTCTGGATGATAGCGGGGTGAACAGGCAGTGGCTTGGGTGGTTGTTGTCCTTGATGATCTTTATGGCCTTCCTGTGACATCGGGTGGTGTAGGTGTCCTGGAGGGCAGGTAGTTTGCCCCCGGTGATGCGTTCTGCAGACCTCACTACCCTCTGGAGAGCCTTACGGTTGTGGGCGGAGCAGTTGCCGTACTAGGCGGTGATACAGCCCGACAGGATGCTCTCGATTGTGCATCTGTAGAAGTTTGTGAGTGCTTTTGGTGACAAGCCGAATTTCTTCAGCCTCCTGAGGTTGAAGAGGCGCTGCTGCGCCTTCTTCACAACGCTGTCTGTGTGGGTGGACCAATTCAGTTTGTCCGTGATGTGTACACCGAGGAACTTAAAACTTTCCACCTTCTCCACTACTGACCCGTCGATGTGGATAGGGGGGTGCTCCCTCTGCTGTTTCCTGAAGTCCACAATCATCTCCTTTGTTTTGTTGACGTTGAGTGTGAGGTTATTTTCCTGACACCACACTCCGAGGGCCCTCACCTCCTCCCTGTAGGCCGTCTCGTCGTTGTTGGTAATCAAGCCTACCACTGTAGTGTCATCCGCAAACTTGATGATTGAGTTGGAGGCGTGCATGGCCACGCAGTCGTGGGTGAACAGGGAGTACAGGAGAGGGCTCAGAACGCACCCTTGTGGGGCCCCAGTGTTGAGGATCAGCGGGGTGGAGATGTTGTTACCTACCCTCACCACCTGGGGGCGGCCCGTCAGGAAGTCCAGGACCCAGTTGCACAGGGCGGGGTCGAGACCCAGGGTCTCGAGCTTGATGACGAGTTTGGAGGGTACTATGGTGTTAAATGCTGAGCTGTAATCGATGAACAGCATTCTCACATGGGTATTCCTCTTGTCCAGATGGGTTAGGGCAGTGTGCAGTGTGGTTGCGATTGCGTCGTCTGTGGACCTATTGGGTCGGTAAGCAAATTGGAGTGGGTCTAGGGTGTCCGGTAGGGTGGAGGTGATATGGTCCTTGACTAGTCTCTCAAAGCACTTCATGATGACGGAAGTGAGTGCTACGGGGCGGTAGTCGTTTAGCTCAGTTACCTTAGCTTTCTTGGGAACAGGAACAATGGTGGCCCTCTTGAAGCATGTGGGAACAGCAGACTGGGATAAGGATTGATTGAATATGTCCGTAAACACACCAGCCAGCTGGTCTGCGCATGCTCTGAGGACGCGGCTGGGAATGCCGTCTGGGCCTGCAGCCTTGCGAGGGTTAACACGTTTAAATGTTTTACTCACCTCGGCTGCAGTGAAGGAGAGCCCGCAGGTTTTGGTAGGGGGCCGTGTCAGTGGCACTGTATTGTCCTCAAAGCGGGCAAAAAAGTTGTTTAGCCTGTCTGGGAGCAAGACATCCTGGTCCGCGACGGGGCTGGTTTTCTTTTTGTAATCCGTGATTGACTGTAGACCCTGCCACATACCTCTTGTGTCTGAGCTGTTGAATTGCGACTCGATTTTGTCTCTGTACTGGGACTTAGCCTGTTTGATTGCCTTGCGGAGAGAATAGCTACACTGTTTGTATTCGGTCATGCTTCCGGTCACCTTGCCCTGGTTAAAAGCAGTGGTTCGCGCTTTCAGTTTCACGCGAATGCTGCCGTCAATCCACGGTTTCTGGTTTGGGAATGTTTTAATCGTTGCTGTGGGTACGACATCGTCAATGCACTTCCTAATGAACTCGCTCACCGAATCAGCATATTCGTCAATATTGTTGTTGGACGCGATGCGGAACATATTCCAATCCGCGTGATCGAAGCAGTCTTGAAGCGTGGATTCAGATTGGTCGGACCAGCGTTGAACAGACCTGAGGAGGGGAGCTTGTTGTTTGAGTTTCTGTTTGTAGGCTGGAATCAACAAAATGGAGTCGTGGTCAGCTTTTCCGAAAGGGGGGCGGGGGAGGGCCTTATATGCGTCGCGGAAATTAGTATAACAATGATCTAGGGTTTTTCCAGCCCTGGTAGCACAATCGATATGCTGATAGAATTTAGGGAGTTTTGTTTTTAGATTAGCCTTGTTAAAATCCCCAGCTACGATGAATGCAGCCTCAGGGTGTGTGGTTTCCAGTTTACAAAGAGTCAGATAAAGTTCGTTCAGGGCCATCGATGTGTCTGCTTGGGGGGGAATATATACGGCTGTGATTATGATTGAAGAGAATTCCCTTGGTAGATAATGCGGTCGACATTTGATTGTGAGGAGTTCTAGATCAGGTGAACAGAATGACTTGAGTTCCTGTGTGTTGTTATGATGATCACACCACTTCTCGTTAATCATAAGGCATACCCCCCCGCCCCTCTTCTTACCGGAAAGATGTTTGTTTCTGTCGGCGCGATGCATGAAGAAACCAGCTGGCTGCACCGACTCCGTTAGCGTCCCTTGAGTTAGCCATGTTTCCGTGAAGCAGAGCACGTTGCAATCCCTGATGTAGGAGAATATAACACAATAGATCTGGTAAAAGATAATACAAATCTAAAAACAACCGTTCTTTTGTATATTTTTTTTGTCCCATTATCTTTGAAATGCAAGAGAAAGGCCATAATGTATTATTCCAGCCAGGTGAAATTTAGATTTTGGCCACTAGATGGCAGCAGTGTGTGTGCAAAGTGTTAGACCGATCCAATGAACCATTGCATTTCTGTTCAAAATTGTGTATCAAGACTGCCCAAATGTGCCTAATTTGTTTATTAATAACTTTTCATGTTCAAATTTGTGCACTCTCCTCAAACAATAGCATGGTATTCTTTCACTGTAATAGCTACTGTAAATTGGACAGTGCAGTTAGATTAACAAGAGTTTAAGCTTTCTGCCAATATCAGATATGTCTATGTCCTGTGAAATGTTCTTGTTACTTACAACCTCATGCTAATCGCATTAGCCTACGTTAGCTCAACCGTCCCGTGGAAGGGACACCAATCACGAAGAAGGTAACTGACTTGCCTAGTTAAATAAAATAAATACATTTCTAAGAAGGTTAAAAAGAATGCATGGAATTCCTGATTGACCATACTGCCATTGCTACATACTGAAAAAATATTATGTGAGAGATCTTCCCTGGTGGCGCAGAGGATAAAATACCTAGCTTGGGAACCAAACATTGCAAGTTCTAACCCCACATATGCAGATTGTCAACATATAAAGTGTAAAAAAAAATGATTTAATGTTTGTATGATGTCCTATAAATTAAAATACTGTGGGTCTACAATATGGACCTTAAATGAGAATTTCCATTAAATCTGGAGAGAAACATAATGGGGATGTACTCCAATCTGCTTGATTAAGGAACTAGAATTTTGCACGCTGAGAATGTTGTGGTAGTATTAGGTCAAACTTAAATATAACCTTTTCTTAATGTTTTTTAAATGTTCTGAGGACCTCCAAGACAAGGTAAAATGTATATTCTGTGAACATCAATGGAATATTATGTAAAACCTAAAACAGATATGCTATGAACGTTATGAACACGGACTTATTTGTAAATTGTGGAACATTATTTAACATTTTGGGAATGTTCTGTGCAACCTTCGTGAATATCACAAGAATATTTGTGCAAAATTAAGGGAATGTCCTGTGCAATCTAGCTTAAACATTGTATGAATGTCATCTCAACTGAGCATATTTTGTGTTTTGGAAACATATCTCTTGTACTGTATCCACAATGTTCCCACAACCTAATAACATTTTCTGGGAACATTTAATGAACCAATTAACCTTTTCACGTGTGAGTTTTTTTATGCGTGTGATGTCAGAATGCACTCACTGTTCCAAAATGTGTTTTTTACGCAACAGGACAGCTATCCCCATGTTGCCCTCAACCAATGTTGTAACCTCTTATCTTTGGCTGACGTGAAAAAATCAAACATGGCGGCATGCACAAACTACCCATCGTCAGATTACTTTCGATTTTTGGAAAGTTTTTAACTCCATTATTTTGATGACTGGTGAGGTCACCCATGATGTGATGAACTGTAAATAGTAATTGCTATTAGCTAATTCATATTATGGTTTCTGTCAGCCGAGCGTTAGCTATATATGACCGCTTGTGTTAGGTCACTCTTTCATCAGTTAGCGCTGCGACTAATGTAGCCTACATTTTCCGGTTTGGATGACAATTGTGTTATGTTATAGCTACTTCTGTGAATGTCTGAGCATTGCATCCAAAAACAAACTGCTCACATTGAGGACATAACGTTGTAAAGACTGTTTTGTGCAAAATGTTTCTGTGAAAATACCTTGTGGCCAGCTCAAACGCTGACTGTTGCATCAATTGTAACTGGACGTTCTAAATAAGTGTTCTAATCACACCGGTTTGAGCGTACGCTGCAGGGACCACTGTAGGATGATCACACCCATGTCTTTCAAATGGTTTAATGTGTTCTAGGAACGTTCTTGCAACATCAGGTGAATGTTTTTTGCACCCTAAAAGAAACGTTGCAGATCATCCGTACAACTGGACAGGTTTTGTGTTTTGGGAACGTATCTTGTGTGACGTCACCACAATGTTCCCACCAGACTGTTCCCACAACTTAATGAAACATTCTGGTAACGTTTAAAGAACATACTAAATGTGTTCTGGGAACATTCTTGCAACATCAGCCTAATGTTTTATACAAACATTGTATAATCATCAGCACGACTGGAACATTTACCGCAACCGAACGAATGTTCTGGGAACTTTCACAGAACCAATTTTGGTTTGCTGGGAAAACATTACTGGTACATTGTGTTATTACATGACCTGTAGAGCTAATGTTAACTTTGGGGAATGTTCTGTGGTGGTTGTTACAGATGTTGTGCACAACATTTTAGTGAATGCTAGAACATTCCAATGATATTTCATTTTAAACATTTAAAAATGTTTAAAAAGATTTTGTTATCATTTTGGGATATTATCGTCCTAATGTCAGATAAAACCCTAACTCGAACTTAATGGGAATCTTAGCTAATGTTTTTGGAATGTTCCCGGTTTGCTGGGTTGTGGTTTCCAGGGGGAGTCTCGTCTCCAGAGGCACACTGAGCTAATTGCCCTCCCCCTCCCCCCCCCCCCCCCACCCCAAACACACACACACACACACGCACTCACACATCACCCCACTCAAACCCTGCCTCTGTAGCCCCAGCCACTGGTTCTGGAAGGGAGGAGGAGGGCTGGATTAATGATAATTGCGGTGTGTGGGAGGCTGGAGAGAGGCCAGGATTACAGAGGGATTCTCCTTGATCCACAGAGATGCTGATGGTAATGCTCTCTGCCCATCCCTCCCTCCTCAATTGCCTCTGCACACACACATGGTCACATACACACACATTACACAGACATACTCTACAAGCACACACAAACACATACACACACAGAGACACATGGTGGACAGAGGGACGTGGTTACAGCAGTATGCAGTAAGTACAGGGTCTGCATGTCCGTGCTGAGAGCCAGTGTTGGTGAATCACTCCTTCCAGGGCTGTAGACTGAGACTAGCCTTGCGTCAGGGTCGCTCCTCGCCTGTTTGTGTCTGCCCTCGTGTGCGCAGGCCGCCCCTGCAGCTGACGCACCACCACCTCACTGGGGTTAACACACAATCTTTTTCCCAAATGCTGCCATCTCCCAACCCTCCCTGTGCTGTCTGACTCACCTCCCCCTCATTTATTACCATATAATTACTACATAGTTATTATATTACCCGGAACTTGATATGGTAATCCTCACTTCAAAGTTTTGTAAAATGTTGGTGTACCAGTACAGCTACTGACTGTTCATTTTAACCCCAACAATGGAATAACAGTAAATGAACCATCCTGAAAACAACATTATTTCCATACAATCCACTGGACCTCAGAGAGTGTCATACAATCCACTGGACCTCAGAGAGTGTCATGCAATCCACTGGACCTCAGAGAGTGTCATGCAATCCACTGGACCTCAGAGAGTGTCATGCAATCCACTGGACCTCAGAGAGTGTCATGCAATCCACTGGACCTCAGAGAGTGTCATGCAATCCACTGGACCTCAGAGAGTGTCATGCAATCCACTGGACCTCAGAGAGTGTCATACAATCCACTGGACCTCAGAGAGTGTCATGCAATCCACTGGACCTCAGAGAGTGTCATGCAATCCACTGGACCTCAGAGAGTGTCATGCAATCCACTGGACCTCAGAGAGTGTCATGCAATCCACTGGACCTCAGAGAGTGTCATGCAATCCACTGGACCTCAGAGAGTGTCATGCAATCCACTGGACCTCAGAGAGTGTCATGCAATCCACTGGACCTCAGAGAGTGTCATACAATCCACTGGACCTCAGAGAGTGTCATGCAATCCACTGGACCTCAGAGAGTGTCATGCAATCCACTGGACCTCAGAGAGTGTCATACAATCCACTGGACCTCAGAGAGTGTCATGCAATCCACTGGACCTCAGAGAGTGTCATGCAATCCACTGGACCTCAGAGAGTGTCATACAATCCACTGGACCTCAGAGAGTGTCATACAATCCACTGGACCTCAGAGAGTGTCATGCAATCCACTGGACCTCAGAGAGTGTCATGCAATCCACTGGACTTCAAAGAGTGTCATACAATCCACTGGACCTCAGAGAGTGTCATGCAATCCACTGGACCTCAGAGAGTGTCATGCAATTTCTTCCTGATGGTGTGTTCAAGACCCTTCTTGTGTAGATAGATCCCTCCGCCAAACCTTCCCTTTCTGCTCCGTCAGGCTCCTCTGCTATTAAACCACCCCTGTGTGTGAGAGAGAAGCCGCAGCCTGCCCTCTACCTCTCCCCTTAACAAAATCATGTCAAAAAGCAATTAATATCTTAATACCTCCATCAGCGTGTCCGCGTCAGTGGCCGCCAGCCGCCAGGCCTCACAACTCACCGACTCGTTGTTTTCCACCCCGGGGCTGGCCGGTGGTTTCCCTGGTCTCATTTCCCAGTGCCCCGGTGGTCAGCTGTGGTTTTCAGGGGCACGGGGAAGGAGACTGTGGGTAGGGAGGCCTCCACTCCCTTCCACTCCCAGACCAGCGTTAAGTACTCTCCAGTCTCTTCAGTCCCGAGAGCTGCAGTTGCCACAGCCCTGACTCCTAATGCAGTGGCCAGTCAGAAGCCCCAATCCACTCATACAATCCATTATGGCCAAAGAAGATCAGGCCTGTATTAGGGCCAACACCAGGCTCCAGTCTGTATCTTCAATAGGCTAATAGATGCCGAGGAGCGTTGTTTCAGATGGGAAAATAATTTTGTTTACACAAGCTGTGATGGTGTAAAATATGTTGGATTGGAAGTCTTTTTCACAAGTTAATCATAACTGAAATGTAAAATACAACATTAACATAATTACTAATACTCTTGTGCGATACAGTATTAAGATGTAGTGTTTCACAGAAGAAAACATGGGAGTCACCATCTCATTGTTAGTTTGTATGTTATCTGTGCTTAGTATAAGTCTGCTGACTCTGCCTTTGTGTCTGTCTGTGAGGACATGTGTTTAATTTCCACATGCAAATGTCAGCGAGGTACATCACTAAAAACTGGGATGAAGTACTTTACCACCATCTCCAGGGGCGTCTCTCTTACACACGCTGTGTTAATACAATACCTGGTCTGAGTTAGGTGTTTCTTTTACAGCTTAGCTTTTCAAAGGAAGGAAAGGCAAGAAGAGGAAGGCTTCTGAGCCATGGCTCCACATTATTTTGTTTTTTCACTTTTTCATTCATTTCTTTTGGCAGGGTCTCCCTGAAACTGGTGGAAGGTCTTGGCAAACCATGCGATAAAATCTCATGATTAAAGAGGCTAAAATAAGTATATAACTCGTGTGTCTATTAACCACTGAGAAGAAAAAGAGAGAGAGAAAGTGTTTTTCTTTTTCTGCCCTTGCCTGGCCAGTGAGTATGGTTGAATAATTATATAATCTCTTCACCCCCTCCTCCTCTTTCTGTCTCTGTCTCTGTCTCTGTCTCTGTCTCTGTCTCTGTCTCTGTCTCTGTCTCTGTCTCTGTCTCTCTCTCTCTCTCTCTCTCTCTGTCTCTCTCTCTGTCTCTCTCTCTCTCTCTCTCTCTCTCTCTCTCTCTCTCTCTCTCTCTCTCTCTCTCTCTCTCTCTCTCTCTCTCTCTCTCTCTCTCTCTCTCTCTCTCTCTCTCTCTCTCTCTCTCTCTCTCTGTCTCTCTCTCTCTCTGTCTCTCTCTCTCTCTCTGTCTCTCTGTATGTGTGTGTAACCTCCCTGATTCTTTCGCTGTGTGGTTTAAGTCTGAGCTGCTACCGTTCTTCCATCATTTTTCTTACCCAGCTCATTTAGGAGCACTCATTAATGTTCAACACACACACACAGCAACGGCCCCCTCTGGCTTGTGACTCTAGCCGAGGTCATCTGATCCCCGCCAGGCAGGCCCACACACCTTGGCTGGGTGGGTGGCAGCAGTGCTGAGTACACTGTAGTGGTTTAGGCATGGCTCTCGACTCCACTCTGCTCTGCTCTGGACACTGAGCCTCCGACTGCTGTCAGTCGGCTCCAGTCTGCAGCTTTACTTTACCTTCAGACCAGGCTAACATTAAACACCAGCTGTACAAATACATATACATTTAAGTACTGGGCCATGTGGGAGAAATCCTGTCTTCTGTAGATTTTAGCTGTATTAATTACTTTACATAAGGTTATTTTGCAATGGTTGTTCTGATAATATAGGAACTTGTAGTGGTGGTGGTCTAATGCATAGTGCTGATGGAGGCAACTTGTCTTTTCTTTCAAGGGCACATGTTGCTGAGAGGAGTATGGCATGGACCCAGCTGGACTGGACTGGACTGGACTGAACAGGGTCAAAATAATATAAGAGTTGTATTTCTGACGGGCCTATAGGGGGCTCATACCCTTACAGGGGGCCTATGGATATACTATCCACTTGACTTGGAAATACATAGAATATTGGCAGGTAATAAAACATGATTAAGGGTTTTGAATGCTGAGCCTACTTTGGCTTCTATTTTTTTCTCAGACGAAACCAATTCAATACCTTCGATACCATTGAAATGGTCTTCGTTGAGTAATGATTGGTGTTGGTGAGACAGAGAAAGTATTGTTATGATCCTTCTCTAGCTCTCTGTAAACTCTTCTGAGTGGCCCCATTGTAGGCCAGATCGATTTACTATTTATCCCAGATAGAGAAGAGTCATAATGCTGTGCACCATTGGGAGAGTAAATTCCTGTATCGCTGTCAGCTACATTAACTTACTTCCTGGATCTCAATTCAATTAGTGTTCGCTGCAGCATTCTCCAGCATTAATAAATCAATAGTGATGGCCTGCTGATAGGCTGTGAACGTCTATGAGGCCCCCCTCCCCCTTCTCCCCCCTGTCTCACATGTACATTATTGTTATGATCATTACCACTGCTGCAGGCAGTTATGAGATTGATATTTAATTGCACTCTGACTTGACAGGATGGAACATGCTTTTATTATTTAAAACACAGACAGACAGATATGATCTTGGGCATCGTTGCACAACAGGGCTGTTCAATAGAGAAGCGTTCATCATTTTACTGGTGCCCGCTGTTCTAACTCTGTGATTAAAGAACAAACATACAGTAGTCTTCAGGGCAGTTAACCCTCTCCCTGTTGCTTGCTGAAGGAAGGCCCATGCAGGGCAGTGAGATGTGTGGCTTGTCTATCTGTATGAGCTGTGGGAGAAGAGATGTGATTTTGTTTTCCAGCCGTTAAACTCCAGCAGCTGTTTGGAACTATCTGAGACGGGGAGTTGCGGCACGGGCCAGATCTGTGAGCTGTGTGATGAGGGGATGAGGAGAAGGGGATCGCTGCCTTAGCGGTTGTCCCTCAACCCTGAGCTCTGCCTGGGGAAGATTAAGGGTGTCAGGATGGAGAGAATGACACAAACGAATAAAGGCACAATGTGTACTATGACCCTGTTACTGAGGCAACGCGTGCTTATTATCTTAGACCGTTGAGATGAAATAATACTGATAGATTGCAGTCAGTGGTTTGCCGAGGGAAACAGGGAAACTTTCAGCAGTAAACAAGTGAAATGAATCTGTGAGAGCATCTTCATTTTAATTTCTCTGTTTGACAGTTATGTTAGTCTTTGAACAAGACAAAGAAACTACTTTTTTTATGCTAGTTAATGCAATGGGTATCTTGGAAATACAGCCCCTTTCAGTCATTGTCAAAGTCTCAGCTGTGTGTGGTCTTTATTTGTTGATGGGTATATTTTCCCTCCAGTTAGGTGCCTATTTCCTTTCAGTGGTGTATTATTTAGTTGGCTACTGACTGTTGCAATGTTCTTTTCCACTGTAGATATCTAAGATGTTGGTTGATTCCTGATTACAACATGTCACTTTATGAATTGCCAGCAGCTAATTTGGCCTCTGTGACTGATGAGACAGTTGATAAGGGCACTGTGACACAGATACTGTATATGGGGGCACGGCAATGTTCACTTCAGTAATCAGCTTCCCCTTTCCCCCCTTCCCCAAACTCTTCCCAAACGTCTTTATATATGGATTACAACGCATGGCACACATACTGGTAATCTAAGGTGAAATAAAACTATTTCAATCATATGGGGAGGCACAGGGAGAGTAAGGAAGAAGGGGGAGGCACTGAGACAGAGAGAATGATATATTTAGACTGCTGCCATGCCACTGCCTATTTCTGACTTTTGACCTTTGATGTTGATTTGGTAGAAACGGTCTACTGAGCAGGTCTTCAGTTCAGTCCCCTGTCTCTCCTTTTCTGAACAAAGTACCCCTCCAAAAAATGTTTGCCCTTCATTATCTTCAGTGAGGCAATTTTTGGGAACATAATACTGTCTCCAAGCGCTCGCTGCCAGGGCCCGGGCTGATCAAAACAGGACACGAGGAAGGGGAGTTAAAGAGAAGCACACCAACCAGTCAACTCATCTCCTTTCAAGGCATATGGTGCAAATTTGATAAAAAATGGGGGAGTTTTGGGCATTCACGTCGTTGACGTGAAAAATAACGCAGGCTGTAAAAACCCAAATCAAAAGTGCCTCTGGAAGTGATTAGCCACAAAGAAGAACCAGCTGCATCATCAGCGGCATCTCAATCTCCTATGGGCTGGCAAACTGGCCAAGCGGAGAAATAAAGAATCCCAACCCAGCTCCATGTGTGAGGATGAGCAACAGGGCTAGAGACTGTCAGATGAAGAGGTGAGGAGAATGGAGCGTGAGGAGAGAAGGGGGCGAGAGAGTAGAGGAGAGAAGAAGATGAGCCACAGGCCTCTGTCAGACAAGGAGAGGAGAGGTTCTCTCCTCTGAGAGGATGTGGGGGAGGTAGTGCAGGGAGGGAAGAAATGTGAGGAGGTGAAGGGATGATGGGTAAGGGAGGGAGGGAGGAAGGAATAAGGAGCAGGATCCTCTGGGATCCAAAAATGGAAGAGTCCCTGTGTGTCCTTAAATATTAATGTTCACTTGGAGAGTCCCAGCACTTACTACCGCTCAGTAGTGGCCCTAGGAGAGTAGATCTTTCTAATATGATCCCATCGTTTAGATATTATAGATTGAATGTTTATACTCCAGACATGTCGTTGTACCAGCTACACACCAGCAATAATAAGAGAGTGATCCCCCGACTAGACAGTACAACGTCTTCCCTTTCTCAGACCTCTAAAAGCCCCTCTCCTCTGCCGGGGGCTGAGGTGTCAGATAGTGAGAGGGTGTGGGAGCCAGAGGGAGCGTTGCTTCTATGGGCACGATGCCCATACTATATACCCCAGTGGCGGTCAATGCCGTTTATGATGAGGTAGGACAAAACATTTTTTTACCCATCAGTAGGTTGCTACAAGCTAGCCTATCAATGATAGTTTGCAAAGTAGGTGCACACAGGTCAAGAGAAACATTTGAGGTGACAGACAGTGACACATTCAGTACCGCCTTACACACTCTTGCCTGCATCTAGCTGATCTAGGGTGTAATCAACGCTAGCTGTCCTCCGGCTACACCACGGTGCTACCCTACAGAGTGCTGTTGAGGCTACACCACGGTGCTACCGTACAGAGTGCTGTTGAGGCTACACCACGGTGCTACGCTACAGAGTGCTGTTGAGGCTACACCACGGTGCTACCCTACAGAGTGCTGTTGAGGCTACACCACGGTGCTACCCTACAGAGTGCTGTTGAGGCTACACCACGGTGCTACGCTACAGAGTGCTGTTGAGGCTACACCACGGTGCTACCCTACAGAGTGCTGTTGAGGCTACACCACGGTGCTACCGTACAGAGTGCTGTTGAGGCTACACCACGGTGCTACCCTACAGAGTGCTGTTGAGGCTACACCACGGTGCTACCCTACAGAGTGCTGTTGAGGCTACACCACGGTGCTACGCTACAGAGTGCTGTTGAGGCTACACCACGGTGCTACGCTACAGAGTGCTGTTGAGGCTACACCACGGTGCTACCCTACAGAGTGCTGTTGAGGCTACACCACGGTGCTACCGTACAGAGTGCTGTTGAGGCTACACCACGGTGCTACCCTACAGAGTGCTGTTGAGGCTACACCACGGTGCTACCCTACAGAGTGCTGTTGAGGCTACACCACGGTGCTACCCTACAGAGTGCTGTTGAGGCTACACCACGGTGCTACCCTACAGAGTGCTGTTGAGGCTACACCACGGTGCTACCCTACAGAGTGCTGTTGAGGCTACACCACGGTGCTACGCTACAGAGTGCTGTTGAGGCTACACCACGGTGCTACCCTACAGAGTGCTGTTGAGGCTACACCACGGTGCTACCGTACAGAGTGCTGTTGAGGCTACACCACGGTGCTACCCTACAGAGTGCTGTTGAGGCTACACCACGGTGCTACCGTACAGAGTGCTGTTGAGGCTACACCACGGTGCTACCCTACAGAGTGCTGTTGAGGCTACACCACGGTGCTACCCTACAGAGTGCTGTTGAGGCTACACCACGGTGCTACGCTACAGAGTGCTGTTGAGGCTACACCACGGTGCTACCCTACAGAGTGCTGTTGAGGCTACACCACGGTGCTACCCTACAGAGTGCTGTTGAGGCTACACCACGGTGCTACCCTACAGAGTGCTGTTGAGGCTACAAAACAGTGTGTTTTCATCAATTATTTAGTATAGTTTTATCTAAAAGGATAACTTTTTTAATGTTTTACATTAAAAAAAAAAATGAAATTCACTGAGGAGGATGGTCCTCCCCTTCCTCCTCTTAGGAGCCTCGACTGATATACCCCCAGGACTATCTCATTACCTCCTCATCTCCATTAATCACTCAGAACACTCAATAGACCAAGAGCAGCCATCTTGTCCCTAGCACCTCTAAGACCATCCATCCATCTGCACAGGGCAGCACCAGGAATCAATGCCATCACCAACTGAGTCACAGGGGCCAGTTGAGGGCAGGGCCGGGCTGGGGCACATCCTGCATACAGCTCGTCTACGGTCATACCATAGTCAAATCCAGAGGTGAAGGTCAAGTTTCCAAATTGAGTGTCACAGATGCACCCAGACCACGGAGCAGAAGGTTCACCCCCCATGGTCCGTCTGTTTGTCCATTTCATATTGACCCATGTCTTTGTGGAGAGCGTGCCCTAGATTATGAAGGGCCCTATGCGATGGGAGGGAGAAGAAGACCATGGCCTGACAAAGACCATCGTGTCACCCAGAGGGAGTGGTCAGAGAGAGTTCAGGAGGAGGTCAGGGGAGAGGGTAGTGGTGTTGACTATATCCTGCACCTGTGGAGACTTCACAGCCTCTAAGAGAGCAATGTATAGATTAAGATCAATGTTACTGTATGTACAGTAACATCAAGTAGGATAAAAATGTGTCAAAGATTCCAGTTTTCTGTTGTTTGGATAAAAGAGTTTGGTCTGTATGCCCAGAGGTATCTGTATCTTGTATCAATACCCTCAGACATCAAGACAAACTACCTTATGCTAGTGATCGTGTTCTTAGAGGAGAATGAGATCACAGTAGTGTTACAACGCTAGATCTGAGAGTTCATGTATTCTTTACAGCAAAGGCTCATGGGATTGAGTGTGAGAGAGCAGCTGTGCAGTCTGTTTTCTTTATTGAAAATGTTGGGGTTAGAGAGCTTCAATGTTAGAGTCATGTAGAAAGCCTGCTCTTTGGAAGCGAGCATCCCCTTCGCCAAACTTTTGAGTTAGATACTGTAGTTGTAGTACCTAAAGGTTATTTTGTCTCCACTAGAGCTTGTACTGGAGTTGCAGTGAGAATCCCCGTGCCAGCCCAGCCCTGCTCAGAGAGAGCGATCCACTCCAGATGTGTGAGACAGATCAGACAGTCATACTGCTCAGAGCCCAGGAACGAGCCGGGGCCTTACCAAGGCATTACAAGCTCTGAGTGGTTAGACATATGGGCCATCAGGGAAAGTTTGACATCCACCTCCTGTCCTCCGCTCTCTCTCCCTCTTTCTCTCTAGCTTTCTCTCTCTCTCTCTCTCCACTGATAAGGGATATGTTAATCAGTATCCACTACCGCTGAAAGACACCCTCGCCCACAAAGTGAGTAAACCTAAACCGTTACTCAAGTGGGAGTTCATTTGATAGAAAACCCTCCTTGATTTGTTTGTGCCTCTTAAGTGGCTTATGACACGCAAGCTGCCCCTGTTTTTCCTGATAAATGGTTCTGGAGCGATGGAGCGAGCGAGGGAGGAAGTGTGTGAGACTTCGCCAAAGACGTTGGGGTTTTTCACAGCTTAACTATATTAAGAGCCCCCCCCCCCCCCTCCCCGCCCTCCCACAACACACATACTGAGAACGCCCACACATATGCACGCACGTACTTACACAATACTCACACACTCACACACACACTGGGTGGTATACATGGAGAGTAAGCAGGACTAAGATGGATTGGAGCTTTTCTTTGTCTGCTGTGCTATTTGGAGGGGGAAAGGGTGTGACTAATGTATACTACAGTCTCCCTGCCTGACTATATGCTCCTGCAGAGTGTACTGTGTGTTTACTTTGTAAAATCATACTGTCGGTCTTCACTCGGCTGACCTGGATGCCTCTAATTGAATGTTACCTGTCCCACAGCCTCCTCAGTAAGCAATGCCACACTGTATTAGCTCACACAGCTGCCATGCTAATGGTCCGTGAACACACACGGGGCCCTTGGCCAGAAGGGAGGTGTGTGTGTGTGCATGCACCTTTGTGTGTGGGTGTGTGCCTGCGTGTGTGTGCCTGTGCATGTGTTTGTGCGTCGCAGCAACTATACAACTGACTGCTGACAGTATGGCCACACACAGCTGAGTCCAGTGGTCATGCAGTTGTCCTGACAGCCTTAACTCCCTCCCAGTATTCCTGTCCAGGCCGAGAGGCGAGAGAGCTGCTGAAACACACAGATCTGCTCCGGCTGATGGAAGACCGCAATGGAGGAGTCTGTGGTGGCCTGCATTTCCTTTAATATCCTGGCTAATGTACCGAGAGAACACAGGCCAAGCAGAGAACACACTGGAGCTGGCCAACCAACCACCGCACCCCACCTCACTTATGTCATGTTTTCATTTGATCAGGTATAGATATGGTGAAGTTAGTAGTAAGTCAAATAGGAATGAGCTGAAAAGGATCATAGTCTTTAAAAATGGGCCCGTCTTCAGAAAAAGTACTTTTCCAAAAAGCTTCTCATCCGGCCGTTATATTTGATATACTCTTGTAGTAACCATATAAATGTAACCCTATACACCACTTCACTGTAAAACGGAGGTACAGTACCTATCTTCCAAACGATTCCCCACAGTCTATTATGTTAATATGATGTTCCAACGCCCACAGTAGTTTACAGTAAAACTATCACCTCAGCCCTCTGACAGTTGGATGCTGGGTTCACCCTTTGTTCTCTCTCTGGTATTAACCCACATCAGCCTGAGGTCTGAACCGCCTAGTGATCAGTGGTGGTGTTGGTGCCCCAATCAGTAGCCCACTAACAGCCTGGAGGTCTCCACCAGAGGTGGTGGAGGAAGGGGTGCAAAGACATGGAGAAAGGAGGAAAGTGGAAAGAGAGAGGTGAAAGAAAGAGGGCCAGAGAGTGAGGAGATGGAGGGAATGGGGGGTGGCCTCGACCACACAAATTAAGCATGGCTTCACGTGTAGGCCTTCATTGCAGGGTTCACAGCAGCTGGAGAAACCACATCTCCTCCCATGGACCCCAGCCAGGGCCGTGGCCAGACGCGAAAAAGCATCATCTTTTTTTATAAAACACTAGAAAAAAAGTAAACGGTTCAAAAGGCAGCAGTAAAAAGAGCCTGCATGGGGTTTTGGGCTCCGAGCTGAGGAAGGAAACCGCACAAGGATTACGAGCACACTGGAGCGAGCACTCACTAGCTCCTTTCCCTCCCTCCCTCCCTCCCTCTCTTTCTCTCTTTCTCTCCCTCCCTCCCTCCCTCCTCACCTCCCTCCCTCCTCTCCTCAACCACCTCCTCTCGGAAACCGTTACATTGAGCTGTTAACCCTGTCACCCAGTCAGAACTTCCTGTCTGCAGTACTCCTGCCGTGCATGGAACCCAACCAGCCAGCCTCACCTCCACTGATGAACAGCCCATCCGACAGAGTACTAGTACAGAACTCCACAGAGAAGTCTCCCTGTCCTCAGTAATATAGTACCTCCTGAGTTCACATAGCTCTAAGTCACTGGGAAAAGACATCAGTTCAACGTCTATTCTATGTTGGTTCAATGTAATTTCATTGAAATGACGTGGAAACAACATTGATTCAACTAGTGTGTGCCCAGTGGGTAAGCAAAGCTAGCGTTACATTTGGCAAGAGCAGCTGTCACTGACCGGCTGAGTAAGCACACCTGAGGATTGGACTCAGGTGCAAATGTAATGTACTGAGGCAGCTGCCTCCAATACCATTATGAATGGCAAAGACTGGGAATAACAAACTATGAGATTGTAGTTCTGAACAGGCATAATATTTAGGAGCAGGAGTTTTTCCTAACTACATGACCTGTCCAGTATAAACTATGGGCCCTAGTTATAGCCTATACAAAAAGCTCCTTGCCCCTAAAAACAAACTGTTCTAACTCTCATGCTGAGGCTTCCTGCTGACCCTGGTCATGTGACGTGGGTAGCTGGGCTGTGGTGGTTGTGATCGGGGTTCCAGCTCGGCTGGTTCGGTCTGGTTTCTCTCACATGGGAGGAGTACAACTTGGCTCTGTCCTCCCTCTACGTGACTGTCCACTAAGGTTTCTCTTAACAATAGATACTGTAAATGTTACGGGTGGCGTGTTCTCGTGTCATTCATAACATAATTACACGCTGCCCTATGGTCATCCTTGGACCGCTGCTATATATATAAATGTATGTGTATGTATTGATTTGTTTGGATCAGAGCCTTTCATACTTTCCTTTGCCTTTTGTATTCTGACATTTCCCCCAGTTCTGCTGTGTATGTTTTTAGTTCTGCTGGCCAGGGTAGATGAAAGAGCCCAGTGGTGTGATGCTGCTGTGTTTTCACCCAGGAGAGAAGAGAAGAGAAGGGACTGGCTCTCTGAGCTTTCCCCTGATGACAGACTCTTATTCTGGGGAGGTTTCTATTCCATGGAGGGTAAACACACACACACACACCGTGGTGGAGTGTGAAGGTGTTTACTGCAGAGTAACCCAGAGCAGAGGCAGTGTATACAACACAGCCAGGGTCTGACCACCTACTGCGTACTGCAGAAGCCCGGCAGCCATCCCAGCTGCTACGCATTTGGTGGGGCCTTTGGAATAAAGCTGTTGTCATAGGAAATAAATGCGATTAACGATATGCTTTGGTTGCTGTCATATCCTCTTATTTCTTTTAACTCTGTGTGTGAATGCGTGCGAGTGTGAGTATGTGGTATTTGTAAGTCTGTACTTTGCGTTTTACGTGAATTTGTTGGCATGTTTATCACCATTTCTAAGCATTTACATGTCTCTGTGTGTATGATTGCCACTTCATGTGAGTACACTCTCTTTCCCCTTTAGGATAAACAATGCATTTTATTGTATGACACTAAAACCTCAGCATGTGAATGCCAAACCTGAAAATTGACTACCTCTCTTCAATCTCCACTTGGGTGCAACAGAAGCATTTATATCTAGTCTCCTTCAATCTGGAGAGGGAGGAGGAGTAGGAGGAACATCTGCAAAGGGCCTTGATTATATCTGAAGATGTGAAGAGGGAGGATGAAGGGGGGGAGTAAAGGGGTAAGATGAAGGGGAAGAAATAAAAGACAAAGTTTCTGACTGTGAAATGACTGCCAGATTTCTATTTGTAACTCTTGAAAGCCCATGTCTATGCTGCTGCATATGGGATGTGGGATGAGAACTCTGGCGAATCAAAGCCTGTTGGATAGAGATCTCTGGAAGCCCCAGTTAGTAAACAGCACCATAAAAGCGGCTTTCGGGGTGGACCGTCTGCCCACCTTCAGTAAAACCCCGGCTTCTACAGGCTCCAGCACTGTGCCTGGCTGCACTCTCTCTGCAGGGGGGTGCAGATCACTGAGAACAGCAGTGGTTTCAAGCTCTCCATCCCAAACTATCATCCCTCACATTTCAATCGCCTCTTTTTTTACTTTTTCCCCCCACACAGATATCATCCTTTTGTTCTTGTCTGTTTATTTTTGCCTGATATCACTCCCTAACCCTCTCGAGGGGTTGGGTTAAATGCGGAAGACACATTTCAGTTGAAGGTATTCAGTTGTACAACTGACTAAGTATCCCCCTTTCCCTCTCTTCATCTTCTTCAGTATTGACTAGTGTGAGGCCTCTAGTAGTACTGTGCTAGTCCTGTATAATCTTTCCCATGCACCTCAGAGAGGAGGCACACATCCACACATCCACACACATAGGCCCAACCTCTGAGTCAGCTCTCTGTGGCTGCTTTATTTTTTACACTTTATCGGTGGCAAAGATCATTGCACAGTGTTTTTTTTTCTCGTTCAAGGATGTAAGTGTTTGTGACATTGTGGCTAGAGAGGGCGGAAGTGTTGAGGCCAAACTATTTCATTTTAAACTGCTCAAACCCAGTAGCATTCCAATATACCATTCGCTGAAGAAGAGGGGAAACAGTGTGCTTTGCAGTGAAGGAGGTTAATGCTGTGTGTTGTTCTTTTCCACTTCAGTGAGCAAAGTACCGTACCACAGAAACACCCTTCACCTTCACATGGGTTCTGGTGACCAGTCGCTCAGTTTGGTAAACTTTTATGTTAAAAATGGTTAACCATTTGGCACATAGCATCGTTAACCAATCGCTTATGTCATTTCACAAAATGAGTATGAATAGAAAAGTAACATATAATTGGTGTGTAACAGGTTTATTACAAAATACATGTGTTTTTACAGGACAGGGAGATTGTAGCTCGACACTAATTCTGTACATATATTTTTCATAAACCTTTATATAATCATAATCACATTCAGAACTGGTCATTTTCAAACCATTTAAAAATCGGCCCAGTTTAAAAAGAACAACAGATACTGTGACCCACATACAGTACAGACATAATGATCCCAACCACATACAGTACAGACATAATGATCCCACCCACATACAGTACAGACATAATGATCCCACCCACATACAGTACAGACATAATGATCCCACCCACATACAGTACAGACATAATGATCCCACCCTGAATCCCCTCCACCACCTCAGCTAAATGTTCACTTTGTCCTAGTCCAATCCCTCAGCTAAATGTTCACTTTGTCCTAGTCCAATCCCTCAGCTAAATGTTCACTTTGTCCTAGTCCAATCCCTCAGCTAAATGTTCACTTTGTCCTAGTCCAATCCCTCAGCTAAATGTTCACTTTGTCCTAGTCCAATCCCTCAGCTAAATGTTCACTTTGTCCTAGTCCAATCCCTCAGCTAAATGTTCACTTTGTCCTAGTCCAATCCCTCAGCTAAATGTTCACTTTGTCCTAGTCCAATCCCTCAGCTAAATGTTCACTTTGTCCTAGTCCAAACCCTCAGCTAAATGTTCACTTTGTCCTAGTCCAATCCCTCAGCTCTCTAAATGTACTGAGCAGGCAAAACTCTCTCGGAAACAAAGAGCAGTCTGTCTGTGTCTGTCTGCAGACAAAGCGGTGCCCTCTAGTGGTGTCCTATAGCATACCCCTGCAGTGCATGCTGAAGTCTTGATCAACAGCAGTAATGCCTCACGCCTAGGGACAGGAGTTTTTCCTGATCACGAGAGCTAACTCGGGGGCGGCAGGTAGCCTAGTGGTTAGAGCATTGGACCAGTAACCCAAAGGTTGCTGGATCAAATCCCCAAGCTGATAAGGTAAAAATCTATTGAACAAGGCAGTACTGTTCCCCAGTAGGCCGTCATTGTGATTAAGAATTTGTTCTTAACTGACTTGCCTAGTTAAATAAAGGTTCAATTAAAAAATTGTAAAAACTTGGAAAACCTCTGGGCCCTAGTCACGTAGTCAGGAAAAACTCCTGGGGTTTTGGACGAAAGAGGGTTTTCAAAGCAGGCTATTTCTGCCCCAGTCTGCAGACTGTATATCAGTAGTAAGAATGTATCCCTCTCTCAATGCATCTGATGTGGTTTGACAACCGTGGGTACAGGAAATGTGAAGCTAAGTAAGTATATGTGCAGGTTTTTCTAACTTTCTATCATGATGTCATTCTATAAATATAGATATTTTGTGGCCAAAGGATAGTTTCATAATAACAGTAATAAGCGGATGGGAATTACCCAAAACTTCATTTTTTCCAAATGGATATAAAAGTATTTTTGTCATAACAGCAAGAAACAAAACAAAACCTTACGAATATATTTTTCCTTCAATTTAAATATTAATAGGTCTGCTTAACTGCACATTTACAGTAATGACTCTATTCAATCCGTATCGCAGAAGTTCAGCGCTAAAGCCCAATTGAAATTTAAAGGCAAAAAGCCCAATTGAAATTTAAAGGCAATGTTCCTGTTCCTGGGGACTGCATTCAAGGTAAAAGCTGCATATGTAGGATCAATAGGAAATTACCTTCACATTTCTAGCGCACAATCTGTAAAGCTTCAGCGACACAGATTGAATAGAACCCTAAATTTCCTTCTCTCCTTCTCTCTTTCGCTCTCTCTGCTCTTGTTAATAGTTTAACGTCCCTCTCCACAGTAGGCCTCGTTAACTCCTCCTCTGAACAAATTAGTAGGTGTTAGTAGGCCAGAGGTCAGCGGCTGCTGCCATAGCGATGGGGCTCCAATAACACACAGCACACGTGGCCCTTATCTATCATAAAACAAAAAGGTGACTCTCAAAAGTGCATTACTTTTAATAGTGTTACAATATCAGTCAAACACTGGATGAATACAGTGGCTCACGTTTCAACTCAGTTGCCCCCGAGTTTCTCTGCTGCTGACTGAACTCACAGCTTTTATGATGGATACGCTGCATGTTTTTGTTCAGTCCTGGAGGGCCAGATAAATTGGCCCTCAGTAAAAACATTTCGCTGAATGCAGCAGCATTGGGGAAATTTACAGTGATGATTCAGCTGGTTAACCTCTCTGTAGAGAGAGGGGTGAAGGGGTGGGGGAGGCAGTAGAGAGACGGATGGATGGAGGGATGGAGGAAGGCGACTGAGGGATGGGGGGACAGGGAGGGAGGGAGTCTTGAGGCTGGCTTTTACACGTTGAGAAGATACTCTGATCCTAGTCCAATGCCACAGCCCAGCCCCCTGATTTACACCTGTGTGCCTTCACCCCACGTCTCTCTGCTGGGAGATGGATGGAGGAAGGCAGGCGTCTGGCTCTTCTCGACCATATGTTAAAATACACCTCCCATGCAGGGCAGGTGGTTCATCAATGGGAGTATTATTACCTAGCCATTAAAAACAATGATATCTCTTCGAGAAAAGGAGGACAACTTACTTAAAAAATGTAATAACTTCACTGAGTGACACAGAAAGTTATAACTGCTTTCATTCATGAATACACTGTATAGGAATAATTCTTGCCGTATGCAGTGATCTCAATCGAATGTCCTAGATTTTCGAGAATGTAAAAGACAGAGTGTGTGACTGAGAGAAAACAGACACCACCGGAAAGGTGTCGCATAACCCACACTTGTTTATCTTGGTCTGGAACTTGTAATTTCTCGGGTGTGAGTGTAAATTACATGTCGCCCCACATTAAATATGAAACCCAATTGACGGATAATTATTGATGGCATCACCTCTTATCTAGCGGTACCTTGGGTGGTAGGGAGGGAGGGACGCAATACTACAGAGAGCATCTCCCTGCATTAGGAGTTCCTTGAGGTTAGAGACTCTACCCACGGTGACCACCCATTTGTTTTTAGCTTTGTGATTGATGATCGCAGGAAGTTCGTAAAAGAAGATATCCCCCTCCAGTACTGCATCATCTTGGGCAGTGATGGTGGACTGCTGAGTGGACTGCTGAAGTGCTTCTTCAACCACAGCTAAGTCTTTTCTGTGGACCTGAGGACACTCATGGCGCTGGGAGGATGTGTAACGATTGGTTTGGTTGGAAGGATGAGGGAGTGTATGTTGGGGTTAGAGTTGGGGATGGGGAAAGTATGGGTTAGACAGGCAGGTTACCCACACTGTTCTCTGAGCCTGTAAGCCACTCCCTCTGCCCCCAATAGTGGTGTGTGGGGTGGCTTTGGCTTCACAAGTGCTCCCACATTAAACATGTTTAAATTGTACACCCATAATCATGGTAGTGTAGTAATAAAACGATGATACCACTGACAGAGGAGCTCCTTGCCTGGTGGAATTCTGTTTATGGGGCTGTTGACCATGTCTTCCTCAACAGGAAGTATTATGTCTAGGCTTATTCAAACAACGGATAGCTCAATTGAATGCTCAAGGTCAGTTGCATGCATGACATAAACACGTATTTGAAATGAGTGAGGATGTACAGGTATGTTACCTAACTTTGATTCTATGTGAGACCTATTTAAGTGATGTATTGAACCCTACCAACCAGGCCTCACTAAGAACCTGAGACAGAGATGGAGAGATAGACAGTGAGTGAACCAATAAGTGAGCTAACAAAATCTCCAGTATGGGGATAGGGGGCCATAAAAGACTCACTCCCAGCGCTATTAGGTACCCCCCGGCGATAATCAATACGGCTTAATAACCTATAATCGCATCTCATCACGTCAGAAGTGATGGTGACTGATAGGCCGGGCGGCCGAGCTGGTCCTAATGCACTCCTGGCGGTAAGCGACTGTGTATTACTCAATAAGAGCCTCTGGAATCAGACTGATCAGTAATGGATAGGATTCGTTCAACTGGCAGAGAAATGACATGGAAACAAAACCTAAAAACCCTGGCTCCATGAAGTGGAGGTGAAGTGGCAAGATGTAGGAGGGCGTTCTAGAGAGAAATTGAATTCAAAGCGCTTGCTACTGGTCTGTGAAACATGGACTTTGAACAATAAATGTAAGTTACACTCTCTGCTGGCTGGGTGATATGTAGATGTTTTAAATATTTAAAGTCGTGTTACTTATTCAAGGAGGAGTATTTGGTTCTATATGCAGAGAAATTCTGTATAATGTAGCGCTTGGAACTGAGGTGGACTTGCCTCTCAATAGAAGGCCATTTCACACTGTTAAAACACTTGAATTCAGAGCTGTGAATGGACCGTTAGCATTCACACATGTTATAAAACACCAAGGACGACAGATATAAAAAGAGCTTTTTAGGCGCTCTGAAAATATTTTCGGAAACAGAAATAGCCTTGCACTTTTAAAGAAGGACAGTTTTTTTTATAACTGGAGTGTGACAGGTCGTATATCTGACTGTTGAAATCTCATTTGAGGAAGAAATGTTTATTTTTTCTCTCAGCCACAACTTAAAACCAAAGAATCTGCTATCCTCCCCGTTTTCTCATCAGACGATTCTCTGTTTCCCCTGGCCGCCAGAGACGAGGAGGGGGGTTTGGGGGCCTGATTGACTAAAAGTGGCTGAGGTTTCCTCAGGTCCTGTTTGGGTACTGAGACCATCCTGTGCTCCGCCTGCGACCGGGAGTAACCCTCTGAGACAGAGAGAGACGCTCCGACGTCCGGGTGTCTCTGGCAAAATATTGTTCCTCCCCTGGGGAGGGGGCTGGTGTGTGTACATGGGGGGGGTCCGATCGAAGATGGCCAGAGGGTTTGTGGTGCTACCTGTGTGGGCACTGCCCAGGCCGTTTGCCACCCTTTGCCACCACACACACCCTCTTCCGACCTCCCTGGGCCAGTGTCTGCTCATGCCCCATCCACACACCCCAGAGCAGGACCACCCAGCCGGCCAAAGAGCCGTGAGAAGGCCACTTTATGCTCCCAGACATCCCAATTCAACCACAGTGGCGCCCCCCTAACACCCATGCAGCCACGGCCCACAAGCTCTCTATGTTTGTACTCTATGTGTGTGTGTGTGTGTGTGTGTGTGTGTGTGTGTGTGTGTGTGTGTGTGTGTGTGTGTGTGTGTGTGTGTGTGTGTGTGTGTGTGTGTGTGTGTGTGTGTGTGTGTGTGTGTGTGTAAGACTGTCTGTGTGTGCTTATGTGTGTATGTAAGAGTGTTTGTGTGTGTCAAAAGGGAGTGACTCTTGTCTTTCAACTGCTAGCCCACCATCCCCAATTAACCCCCATCCCCAACCAAAAACTTTCCCCAGGCCTAACCAAACCATAATGAGCTATAGCTGGGTTCAAAAAAATACTACACAATGCAATGTTTCATTATCAGAGGGCCAGAGAGGCTCTCATTAACACTGGCGACCCCTACTGCACGCTACCTGCTGCCTCCACTAGACTGGCTACCACACATTCCTCAGGGCATCAGGTGAGCTTCAGGAGCATGGGGTTAAAACCGTGGAAACAAGTTGTTTGATTTTCTTCAAGATATGCTATATTTGACTGGCGTACGCTGTCATAATTCATGACAGATGTTGCAGTACACAGTTTAATACTCTTTAAATGTTTTATTTCATATTATAACAGATGTTTGCCCCCCTCCCCTTTTCTGTAACTTTCTGCTCTCTCTTGGATTGGACCGTGTGATGACATTTATCCTGTCTGTGGCTGTGCTGGTTGAGCACTGGTTGGGCCGGGGCAAGCAGTGTGACCACTTAGGCTTTGTTCTATCTCTCTGTGGGCCCTCACCCAACCATGATGGAAATTGCAGGGGACAAATTAGCCACACAATGGTTAATAATGGTTACAACAATTGACTGGCCACAGACGCCATGGCTTTCCCTTGCTTTGTGTGCATGTGTGGGTGGGTGTGTGCGTGCAAGTGTGTGTTTGTGCAATCATGCTTGCGTGTGACCATGCTTGCGATTTGCTGTGTCTGTCCATGCTTGCCTGTGTGTGTCTGTGCACTCACATGAGCATCGATTCTATGTCAATGCGTAAAGGATAAGAGGGTTTTCACCACGCAGCCAAAGTGGTTTCCATACCCACTGCAGCATTCCCAGGGAGGGAGTAGGAGAGAGGAACTAGAACAGCAGCTCTGCAGGAACATGATTCATTCTCTGTGATGTTTCTCCAACTGAGCCCCCTGCAGTGCCAGAGATCACTTGGAAATGATTTTGACTTTGATTTACTGCCTGATTGTTCAATTGTCGGCTTTGGATCTCTGATCTTTTAATAAGGTTTGTTTTTGACACACAGAGAGGTGGTAAGACCGAGTGCTGTGACTCACTCT
This sequence comes from Salvelinus alpinus, assembly GCF_045679555.1. Lineage (NCBI taxonomy): Eukaryota > Metazoa > Chordata > Actinopteri > Salmoniformes > Salmonidae > Salvelinus > Salvelinus alpinus. The sequence continues at coordinate 80,505,115 of NC_092094.1, forward strand.
GTTCAATGACTGCGTTCTCTGTTATCATACACACACAACACAGATGAAAAGCGAAGATGAGTTCCTGTGTAAGTAATCGTACGATTGACAGATCCTGCACGGGCTGTTGCAGTACATATGTAGGATCTTAATTTGTTCGCCCTGTTGCAGGAGAACTTTCCTGCAATGCAGCACATTTTTATCTTGTAGTGTATATGAGGTATAATAAAGCTTCTGAAATAATCCACATAAAAATGCACATTTCCTGTTGCTGCAGGATTATTTTCCTGCTGAAGCAAACTGGTTCGAATTAAGATCCCACATCTGTACACACTGAATTAACCTAACCAGTTTGAGTCAGATATTGATACAGAGGGTTAAAGTTATGTAAGAGAGAGAGGAAGTAATAAAATAAGAGATAGTTACCGACAGGGTAGGGAGAGAGACAGAGGGAGAGAAATAAACTCTGACAGCGCACTATGAAACACGTCTGGGAGAGACACAGAGGTGTCGCCATAGCGCCGGCGCTCTCCAGGATGATGAAACGGCCAATGCTGAGCCATTCATTCATGGCACCTCCTATTTGTTTTTCTTTCCCGGCGTCTGATTGGCTACCGGAGGCAAGCGGCAAGTGAGCTGCGCGCTTCCCTTCCTGGGCCGATGACAGATTTAAAGGATAGTTCCGTATCCCCCTTGTTACAAATAACTTCCTATGACATGTTTGGGCACGCTGACAATGTTTTGAGTGAAAACAGCTGGTCGGGATACAAGCTTTCAACCCCTGGGGTGGGCTACTTCTTCAATTGCTGTGTTATCCCTCAAAAGAGAGACAGAGTGAGGGAGAGAGGGCCCGAGCAGGGCTGGATTAAGGACTTTGCCATCTTTGTGACAGAGAAGCGCCAGAAATATAACCGTCTGGACTGTTGCCGATTGGCTTTGTGGTGAGGAGTAGGCTACCAGAGCTGTGTACCCTGCCCCCCCCAACACACACAAACACACACACACACACTCACACACACACAATTAAGTCAGGGGATTGAAAGACATGGTGAGGTGTGTCATTGTTAACTCAGACAGGGAGGAATGCATGAGCAGATTTTCAGATTCTCTGTCTGTATCCATTACTGAGGCATGAATCATGTATTTATAAGCTGTTTCAGCTTGATGCATGTGCCTCTTGTTATGGACAGACAAGAGCTATGTCTACAGTATACCCTCCAGGTCAACCAACTCATTTGTAACTTCTGTCTAGTCCTCTCTCTCTCTACCTCTGCACCTCACTCCCTCCCTCTTTCTCCCTCCTGCTTTTTCTCTCCCTTCCTCCCTCTCTCCCAGCGGTCCTGAGGGGCGAGTCTCAGTGATCAGTCTCGTTGCTATTGGAGTGTTCTTCTCAATCGCCTAATCAGAGGAGATGGTGAAATCAATGGTCTGGATCGTAACAGGAATTTGTAATGAATATCCAACTGAATCAATGTGTTCTTGTGTGGGATGAGGGGCTGAGCTTTGACCTTCCTCAGGACAACACTCTAAGCGGCCTGTATTGGATCACTTTTGGGAAATGGTGTGGGAGAGGGAAGGGCTGAGAGAGGTATTAGTAAATAGAGGTTTCAAGGAGTGAGGCACAAAGTCAGCCACTTGAAATAGAGTACTAAAACTACCATTCGGTCAGCTGAAATTAGACCACCTCTCCAAGGCTAACTGATACTATCAATCACATACTGTACACCATTATGAAGACTTGGATGAGTTCACCCTTCTGTGGGGTTCCTCTTCCATGTGGTTAAAGAGAACCAAAGAGGAGATGGGAGAGCCAAGAGAAGCAGAAGCAGAATAGGAGAGGAACACAAGCTAGGTTTTCATCCAATTGGTGATAGATTTTCATTAGAATATTCAAAAATCTGCATAAAAAGAATATGCAACATTTTCCCACCAGAGTTTGTGTTTCCATCAAATTGACTTGTTGAGGAAGGCTGTACGTGATAACATAGTGCACATAAAAATATACTGAACAAAAATATAAACGCAACATGTGAAGTGTTGGTCCCATGTTTCATGAGCTGAAATAAAATATCCCAGAAATGCAAAAAAAGCTTGTTTCTCTCAGATTTTGTGCACAAATTTGTTAACATCCCTGTTAATGACCATTTCTCATTTGCCAAGATAATCCATCCACCTGATAGGTGTGGCATATCAAGAAGATGATTAAAAAGCCTGATCATTACACAGGTGCACCTTGTGCTGGGGACAATAAAATGCCACTCACTCAAAAATTTGCAGTTTTGTCACACAACAAAATGCCACAGATGTCTCAAGTTTAGAGGGAGCGTGCAATTGGCATGCCGACTGCAGGAATGTCCACCAGAGCTGTTGCCAGAGAATTGGATGCCGCCTCCAATGCGTTTTAGAGAACATGGCAGTATGTCGAACCAGCCTCATAACCAAAGACATCATGTAACCCGCCAGCCAAGGACCTCCACATCCGGCTTCTTCACCTGCGGGATCGCCTGAGAACAGCCAACCGGATAGCTGATGAAACTGTGGGTTTACACAACCAAAGAATTTCTGCACAAACGGTCAGAAACCGTCTCAGGAATACTCATCTGCGTGCTCGTCGTCCTCACCAGGGTCTTGACCTGAATTCCCCGTGGTGACGGTGGGGTTATGTTATGGGCAGGCATAAGATATGGACGACACAATTGCATTTTATCAATGGCAATTTGAATGCACAGAGATACCGGATTCAGATCCTGAGGACCATTGTCATGCTATTCATCTGCCGCCATCACTTCATGCTTCAGCATGATAATCCACGGCCTTATGTCCCAAGGATATTTACACAATTCCTGAAAGCTGAAAATTTCCCAGTTCTTCCATGGACTGCATACTCACCAGACATGTCACCCATTGAGCATGTTTGGGATGCTCTGGATCTTCGCACAGCCATCGAAGAGGAGTGGGACAACATTCCACAGGCCACAATCAACAGCCTGATCAACTTTATGTGAAGGAGATCTGTTGCGAGGCATGAGGCAAATAGTGGTCACACCAGATACTGACTGGTTTTCTGATCCACGCCACTACCTTTTTTTAAAGGTATCTGTGACCAGCAGATGCATATATGTATTCCCAGTCATGTGAAATCTATAGATTAGGACCTAATGAATGTATTTCAATTGACTTATTTCCATATATGAACTGTAACTCAGTAAAATCTTTGAAATTGCTGCATGTTTTTTTTGCAGTGTAACTTTTGCGGTAAAATTCCCATGTAACGAATAAAACATTAATTAAATGGGTTTCCATCGCATTTTTAAGTCTACTGATGGTTTTCTCATGAAAAAATGTGCGTTATATAGCAAATGTGCCCACTCTGGTATTGGCATGTGCGCTCTAGCCAACAGCTGGCAGATACGGTGCAGGTATAGGTGCGGTGCGGTTATAGTCTACCTGATGGAATTATTATGGACAAAAGAGAGAGATTACTTTTATTTGTTCAAAGGGCAGCCAAGCATCGATCATCATGTCCCCAGAATAAGACCCTCAATATTTAAAGGAGCATCAAGCTCATCACTTTGCACTTTCACCCCCCTGTGAAGTTCATTTATTTCATCTGTAGCCTAACTGCATGGGTTTCTGAGTCGTAATGAAGGGACCACACACCGTATCATTGCGTGTCTCCAAGTTTACTTCGATATGTTGGTTATTATATCAATATTTGCGCATAAAGGCATTTCCTCCCCCATTTCTCGCATAATTCAATTTATCAACGCACAAAGATCCCACCATTATTGAACAAGCAAATTATCTGTCGCCATTTATCAAATTGTACTTCCTGTTTCCATCACAGCTGTTGCGATTTTTTTTATATACCGTATGACTTTACTCACATAAAAACTGTGGATGGAAATGTGGTTATTGACACAATGTTGGAGAGGAGGTCAGTTAAGACAGTTGGATGGGAGAAAAGTGTAACAACTGGCAATTGGAGAGGTAAGGCACACACACAGGGAAGAGGGGAGATGGGGGAAGTGGGGAGTTAGATAGGGGAGGCAGGAGAGGTGGGGAGATGAGACTTTGAGGAGGAGGCAGGAGAGGTGGGGATATGAAGAGACTTGGAAGAGGCAGGAGAAGTGGGGAGATGAAGAGACTTGGAAGAGGCAGGAGAGGTGGGGATATGAAGAGATTTGGAAGAGGCAGGAGAGGTGGGGATATGAAGAGACTTGGAAGAGGCAGGAGAGGTGGGGATATGAAGAGACGGAAGAGGCAGGAGAGGTGGGGATATGAAGAGACGGAAGAGGCAGGAGAGGTGGGGATATGAAGAGACTTGGAAGAGGCAGGAGAGGTGGGGATATGAAGAGACTTGGAAGAGGCAGGAGAGGTGGGGATATGAAGAGACTTGGAAGAGGCAGGAGAGGTGGGGAGATGAAGAGACTTGGAAGAGGCAGGAGAGGTGGGGATATGAAGAGACTTGGAAGAGGCAGGAGAGGTGGGGAGATGAAGAGACTTGGAAGAGGCAGGAGAGGTGGGGATATGAAGAGACTTGGAAGAGGCAGGAGAGGTGGGGATATGAAGAGACTTGGAAGAGGCAGGAGAGGTGGGGAGATGAAGAGACTTGGAAGAGGCAGGAGAGGTGGGGATATGAAGAGACTTGGAAGAGGCAGGAGAGGTGGGGATATGAAGAGACTTGGAAGAGGCAGGAGAGGTGGGGATATGAAGAGACTTGGAAGAGGCAGGAGAGGTGGGGATATGAAGAGACTTGGAAGAGGCGGGAGAGGTGGGGATATGAAGAGACTTGGGAGAGGTGGGGAGATGAAGAGACTTGGATGAGGCAGGAGAGGTGGGGAGATGAAGAGACTTGGAAGAGGCAGGAGAGGTGGGGAGATGAAGAGACTTGGAAAAGGCAGGAGAGGTGGGGAGATGAAGAGACTTGGATGAGGCAGGAGAGGTGGGGAGATGAAGAGACTTGGAAGAGGCAGGAGAGGTGGGGATATGAAGAGACTTGGAAGAGGCAGGAGAGGTGGGGAGATGAAGAGACGGAAGAGGCAGGAGAGGTGGGGATATGAAGAGACTTGGAAGAGGCAGGAGAGGTGGGGAGATGAAGAGACTTGGAAGAGGCAGGAGAGGTGGGGATATGAAGAGACTTGGAAGAGGCAGGAGAGGTGGGGAGATGAAGAGACTTGGAAGAGGCAGGAGAGGTGGGGAGATGAAGAGACTTGGAAGAGGCAGGAGAGGTGGGGAGATGAAGAGACTTGGAAGAGGCAGGAGAGGTGGGGAGATGAAGAGACTTGGAAGAGGCAGGAGAGGTGGGGATATGAAGAGACTTGGAAGAGGCAGGAGAGGTGGGGAGATGAAGAGACTTGGAAGAGGCAGGAGAGGTGGGGATATGAAGAGACTTGGAAGAGGCAGGAGAGGTGGGGATATGAAGAGACTTGGAAGAGGCAGGAGAGGTGGGGATATGAAGAGACTTGGAAGAGGCAGGAGAGGTGGGGATATGAAGAGACTTGGAAGAGGCAGGAGAGGTGGGGATATGAAGAGACTTGGGAGAGGTGGGGAGATGAAGAGACTTGGATGAGGCAGGAGAGGTGGGGAGATGAAGAGACTTGGAAGAGGCAGGAGAGGTGGGGAGATGAAGAGACTTGGAAAAGGCAGGAGAGGTGGGGAGATGAAGAGACTTGGATGAGGCAGGAGAGGTGGGGAGATGAAGAGACTTGGAAGAGGCAGGAGAGGTGGGGATATGAAGAGACTTGGAAGAGGCAGGAGAGGTGGGGAGATGAACAGACTTGGATGAGGCAGGAGAGGTGGGGAGATGAAGAGACTTGGAAGAGGCAGGAGAGGTGGGGATATGAAGAGACTTGGAAGAGGCAGGATAGGTGGGGAGATGAAGAGACTTGGAAGAGGCAGGAGAGGTGGGGAGATGAAGAGACTTGGAAGAGGCAGGAGAGGTGGGGAGATGAAGAGACTTGGAAAAGGCAGGAGAGGTGGGGATATGAAGAGACTTGGAAGAGGCAGGAGAGGTGGGGATATGAAGAGACTTGGGAGAGGTGGGGAGATGAAGAGACTTGGATGAGGCAGGAGAGGTGGGGAGATGAAGAGACTTGGAAGAGGCAGGAGAGGTGGGGAGATGAAGAGACTTGGAAAAGGCAGGAGAGGTGGGGAGATGAAGAGACTTGGATGAGGCAGGAGAGGTGGGGAGATGAAGAGACTTGGAAGAGGCAGGAGAGGTGGGGAGATGAAGAGACTTGGAAGAGGCAGGAGAGGTGGGGAGATGAACAGACTTGGATGAGGCAGGAGAGGTGGGGAGATGAAGAGACTTGGAAGAGGCAGGAGAGGTGGGGATATGAAGAGACTTGGAAGAGGCAGGATAGGTGGGGAGATGAAGAGACTTGGAAGAGGCAGGAGAGGTGGGGAGATGAAGAAACTTGGAAGAGGCAGGAGAGGTGGGGAGATGAAGAGACTTGGAAGAGGCAGGAGAGGTGGGGAGATGAAGAGACTTGGAAGAGGCAGGAGAGGTGGGGATATGAAGAGACTTGGAAGAGGCAGGAGAGGTGGGGAGATGAAGAGACTTGGAAGAGGCAGGAGAGGTGGGGAGATGAAGAGACTTGGAAGAGGCAGGAGAGGTGGGGAGATGAAGAGACTTGGATGAGGCAGGAGAGGTGGGGAGATGAAGAGACTTGGAAGAGGCAGGAGAGGTGGGGATATGAAGAGACTTGGAAGAGGCAGGAGATGTGGGGATATGAAGAAACATGGAAGAGGCAGGAGAGGTGGGGAGATGAAGAGACTTGGAAGAGGCAGGAGAGGTGGGGATATGAAGAGACTTGGAAGAGGCAGGAGAGGTGGGGATATGAAGAGACTTGGGAGAGGTGGGGAGATGAAGAGACTTGGATGAGGCAGGAGAGGTGGGGAGATGAAGAGACTTGGGAGAGGTGGGGAGATGAAGAGACTTGGATGAGGCAGGAGAGGTGGGGAGATGAAGAGACTTGGAAAAGGCAGGAGAGGTGGGGAGATGAAGAGACTTGGATGAGGCAGGAGAGGTGGGGAGATGAAGAGACTTGGAAGAGGCAGGAGAGGTGGGGATATGAAGAGACTTGGAAGAGGCAGGAGAGGTGGGGAGATGAACAGACTTGGATGAGGCAGGAGAGGTGGGGAGATGAAGAGACTTGGAAGAGGCAGGAGAGGTGGGGATATGAAGAGACTTGGAAGAGGCAGGATAGGTGGGGAGATGAAGAGACTTGGAAGAGGCAGGAGAGGTGGGGAGATGAAGAGACTTGGAAGAGGCAGGAGAGGTGGGGAGATGAAGAGACTTGGAAGAGGCAGGAGAGGTGGGGAGATGAAGAGACTTGGAAGAGGCAGGAGAGGTGGGGATATGAAGAGACTTGGAAGAGGCAGGAGAGGTGGGGAGATGAAGAGACTTGGAAGAGGCAGGAGAGGTGGGGAGATGAAGAGACTTGGAATAGGCAGGAGAGGTGGGGAGATGAAGAGACTTGGATGAGGCAGGAGAGGTGGGGAGATGAAGAGACTTGGAAGAGGCAGGAGAGGTGGGGATATGAAGAGACTTGGAAGAGGCAGGAGATGTGGGGATATGAAGAAACTTGGAAGAGGCAGGAGAGGTGGGGATATGAAGAGACTTGGAAGAGGCAGGAGAGGTGGGGATATGAAGAGACTTGGAAGAGGCAGGAGAGGTGGGGAGATGAAGAGACTTGGATGAGTTAGGAGAGGTGGGGAGATGAAGAGACTTGGAAGAGGCAGGAGAGGTGGGGAGATGAAGAGACTTGGAAAAGGCAGGAGAGGTGGGGAGATGAAGAGACTTGGATGAGGCAGGAGAGGGGGGAGATGAAGAGACTTGGAAGAGGCAGGAGAGGTGGGGATATGAAGAGACTTGGAAGAGGCAGGAGAGGTGGGGAGATGAACATACTTGGATGAGGCAGGAGAGGTGGGGAGATGAAGAGACTTGGAAGAGGCAGGAGAGGTGGGGAGATGAAGAGACTTGGATGAGGCAGGAGAGGTGGGGAGATGAAGAGACTTGGAAGAGGCAGGAGAGGTGGGGAGATGAAGAGACTTGGAAGAGGCAGGAGAGGTGGGGAGATGAAGAGACTTGGAAGAGGCAGGAGAGGTGGGGAGATGAAGAGACTTGGAAGAGGCAGGAGAGGTGGGGAATTGAAGAGACTTGGATGAGGCAGGAGAGGTGGGGAGATGAAGAGACTTGGAAGAGGCAGGAGAGGTGGGGATATGAAGAGACTTGGAAGAGGCAGGAGAGGTTGGGAGATGAACAGACTTGGATGGGGCAGGAGAGGTGGGGAGATGAAGAGACTTGGAAGAGGCAGGAGAGGTGGGGATATGAAGAGACTTGGAAGAGGCAGGATAGGTGGGGAGATGAAGAGACTTGGAAGAGGCAGGAGAGGTGGGGAGATGAAGAGACTTGGAAGAGGCAGGAGAGGTGGGGAGATGAAGAGACTTGGAAGAGGCAGGAGAGGTGGGGAGATGAAGAGACTTGGAAGAGGCAGGAGAGGTGGGGATATGAAGAGACTTGGAAGAGGCAGGAGAGGTGGGGAGATGAAGAGACTTGGAAGAGGCAGGAGAGGTGGGGAGATGAAGAGACTTGGAAGAGGCAGGAGAGGTGGGGAGATGAAGAGACTTGGATGAGGCAGGAGAGGTGGGGAGATGAAGAGACTTGGAAGAGGCAGGAGAGGTGGGGATATGAAGAGACTTGGAAGAGGCAGGAGAGGTGGGGATATGAATAAACATGGAAGAGGCAGGAGAGGTGGGGATATGAAGAGACTTGGAAGAGGCAGGAGAGGTGGGGATATGAAGAGACTTGGAAGAGGCAGGAGAGGTGGGGAGATGAAGAGACTTGGAAGAGGCAGGAGAGGTGGGGAGATGAAGAGACTTGAAAGAGGCAGGAGAGGTGGGGATATGAAGAGACTTGGAAGAGGCAGGAGAGGTGGGGATATGAAGAGACTTGGAAGAGGCAGGAGAGGTGGGGAGATGAAGAGACTTGGATGAGGCAGGAGAGGTGGGGAGATGAAGAGACTTGGAAGAGGCAGGAGAGGTGGGGAGATGAAGAGACTTGGAAAAGGCAGGAGAGGTGGGGAGATGAAGAGACTTGGATGAGGCAGGAGAGGGGGGGAGATGAAGAGACTTGGAAGAGGCAGGAGAGGTGGGGATATGAAGAGACTTGGAAGAGGCAGGAGAGGTGGGGAGATGAACATACTTGGATGAGGCAGGAGAGGTGGGGAGATGAAGAGACTTGGAAGAGGCAGGAGAGGTGGGGAGATGAAGAGACTTGGATGAGGCAGGAGAGGTGGGGAGATGAAGAGACTTGGAAGAGGCAGGAGAGGTGGGGAGATGAAGAGACTTGGAAGAGGCAGGAGAGGTGGGGAGATGAAGAGACTTGGAAGAGGCAGGAGAGGTGGGGAGATGAAGAGACTTGGAAGAGGCAGGAGAGGTGGGGAATTGAAGAGACTTGGATGAGGCAGGAGAGGTGGGGAGATGAAGAGACTTGGAAGAGGCAGGAGAGGTGGGGATATGAAGAGACTTGGAAGAGGCAGGAGAGGTGGGGAGATGAACAGACTTGGATGGGGCAGGAGAGGTGGGGAGATGAAGAGACTTGGAAGAGGCAGGAGAGGTGGGGATATGAAGAGACTTGGAAGAGGCAGGAGAGGTGGGGAGATGAAGAGACTTGGAAGAGGCAGGAGAGGTGGGGAGATGAAGAGACTTGGAAGAGGCAGGAGAGGTGGGGAGATGAAGAGACTTGGAAGAGGCAGGAGAGGTGGGGAGATGAAGAGACTTGGAAGAGGCAGGAGAGGTGGGGATATGAAGAGACTTGGAAGAGGCAGGAGAGGTGGGGAGATGAAGAGACTTGGAAGAGGCAGGAGAGGTGGGGAGATGAAGAGACTTGGAAGAGGCAGGAGAGGTGGGGAGATGAAGAGACTTGGATGAGGCAGGAGAGGTGGGGAGATGAAGAGACTTGGAAGAGGCAGGAGAGGTGGGGATATGAAGAGACTTGGAAGAGGCAGGAGAGGTGGGGATATGAATAAACATGGAAGAGGCAGGAGAGGTGGGGATATGAAGAGACTTGGAAGAGGCAGGAGAGGTGGGGATATGAAGAGACTTGGAAGAGGCAGGAGAGGTGGGGAGATGAAGAGACTTGGATGAGGCAGGAGAGGTGGGGAGATGAAGAGACTTGGAAGAGGCAGGAGAGGTGGGGAGATGAAGAGACTTGGAAAAGGCAGGAGAGGTGGGGAGATGAAGAGACTTGGATGAGGCAGGAGAGGGGGGGAGATGAAGAGACTTGGAAGAGGCAGGAGAGGTGGGGATATGAAGAGACTTGGAAGAGGCAGGAGAGGTGGGGAGATGAACATACTTGGATGAGGCAGGAGAGGTGGGGAGATGAAGAGACTTGGAAGAGGCAGGAGAGGTGGGGAGATGAAGAGACTTGGATGAGGCAGGAGAGGTGGGGAGATGAAGAGACTTGGAAGAGGCAGGAGAGGTGGGGAGATGAAGAGACTTGGAAGAGGCAGGAGAGGTGGGGAGATGAAGAGACTTGGAAGAGGCAGGAGAGGTGGGGAGATGAAGAGACTTGGAAGAGGCAGGAGAGGTGGGGAGATGAAGAGACTTGGAAGAGGCAGGAGAGGTGGGGATATGAAGAGACTTGGAAGAGGCAGGAGAGGTGGGGATATGAAGAGACTTGGAAGAGGCAGGAGAGGTGGGGATATGAAGAGACTTGGAAGAGGCAGGAGAGGTGGGGAGATGAAGAGACTTGGAAGAGGCAGGAGAGGTGGGGAGATGAAGAGACTTGGAAGAGGCAGGAGAGGTGGGGAGATGAAGAGACTTGGATGAGGCAGGAGAGGTGGGGAGATGAAGAGACTTGGAAGAGGCAGGAGAGTTGGGGATATGAAGAGACTTGGAAGAGGCAGGAGAGGTGGGGATATGAAGAAACATGGAAGAGGCAGGAGAGGTGGGGATATGAAGAGACTTGGAAGAGGCAGGAGAGGTGGGGATATGAAGAGACTTGGAAGAGGCAGGAGAGGTGGGGAGATGAACAGACTTGGATGGGGCAGGAGAGGTGGGGAGATGAAGAGACTTGGAAGAGGCAGGAGAGGTGGGGATATGAAGAGACTTGGAAAAGGCAGGAGAGGTGGGGAGATGAAGAGACTTGGATGAGGCAGGAGAGGGGGGGAGATGAAGAGACTTGGAAGAGGCAGGAGAGGTGGGGAGATGAAGAGACTTGGAAGAGGCAGGAGAGGTGGGGAGATGAAGAGACTTGGAAGAGGCAGGAGAGGTGGGGATATGAAGAGACTTGGAAGAGGCAGGAGAGGTGGGGAGATGAAGAGACTTGGAAGAGGCAGGAGAGGTGGGGAGATGAAGAGACTTGGAAGAGGCAGGAGAGGTGGGGAGATGAAGAGACTTGGATGAGGCAGGAGAGGTGGGGAGATGAAGAGACTTGGAAGAGGCAGGAGAGGTGGGGATATGAATAAACATGGAAGAGGCAGGAGAGGTGGGGATATGAAGAGACTTGGAAGAGGCAGGAGAGGTGGGGATATGAAGAGACTTGGAAGAGGCAGGAGAGGTGGGGAGATGAAGAGACTTGGATGAGGCAGGAGAGGTGGGGAGATGAAGAGACTTGGAAGAGGCAGGAGAGGTGGGGAGATGAAGAGACTTGGAAAAGGCAGGAGAGGTGGGGATATGAAGAGACTTGGAAGAGGCAGGAGAGGTGGGGAGATGAACATATATTGGATGAGGCAGGAGAGGTGGGGAGATGAAGAGACTTGGAAGAGGCAGGAGAGGTGGGGAGATGAAGAGACTTGGATGAGGCAGGAGAGGTGGGGAGATGAAGAGACTTGGAAGAGGCAGGAGAGGTGGGGAGATGAAGAGACTTGGAAGAGGCAGGAGAGGTGGGGAGATGTAGAGACTTGGAAGAGGCAGGAGAGGTGGGGAGATGAAGAGACTTGGAAGAGGCAGGAGAGGTGGGGAGATGAAGAGACTTGGAAGAGGCAGGAGAGGTGGGGATATGAAGAGACTTGGAAGAGGCAGGAGAGGTGGGGAGATGAAGAGACTTGGAAGAGGCAGGAGAGGTGGGGAGATGTAGAGACTTGGAAGAGGCAGGAGAGGTGGGGAGATGAAGAGACTTGGAAGAGGCAGGAGAGGTGGGGAGAAGAAGAGACTTGGAAGAGGCAGGAGAGGTGGGGATATGAAGAGACTTGGAAGAGGCAGGAGAGGTGGGGATATGAAGAGACTTGGAAGAGGCAGGAGAGGTGGGGAGATGAAGAGACTTGGATGAGGCAGGAGAGGTGGGTATATGAAGAGACTTGGAAGAGGCAGGAGAGGTGGGGATATGAAGAAACATGGAAGAGGCAGGAGAGGTGGGGAGATGAAGAGACTTGGAAGAGGCAGGAGAGGTGGGGAGATGAAGAGACTTGGAAGAGGCAGGAGAGGTGGGGAGATGAACAGACTTGGATGAGGCAGGAGAGGTGGGGAGATGAAGAGACTTGGAAGAGGCAGGAGAGGTGGGGATATGAAGAGACTTGGAAGAGGCAGGAGAGGTGGGGAGATGAAGAGACTTGGATGAGGCAGGAGAGGTGGGGAGATGAAGAGACTTGGAAGAGGCAGGAGAGGTGGGGATATGAAGAGACTTGGAAGAGGCAGGAGAGGTGGGGATATGAAGAGACTTGGAAGAGGCAGGAGAGGTGGGGAGATGAAGAGACTTGGAAGAGGCAGGAGAGGTGGGGAGATGAAGAGACTTGGAAGAGGCAGGAGAGGTGGGGAGATGAAGAGACTTGGATGAGGCAGGAGAGGTGGGGAGATGAAGAGACTTGGAAGAGGCAGGAGAGTTGGGGATATGAAGAGACTTGGAAGAGGCAGGAGAGGTGAGGATATGAAGAAACATGGAAGAGGCAGGAGAGGTGGGGATATGAAGAGACTTGGAAGAGGCAGGAGAGGTGGGGATATGAAGAGACTTGGAAGAGGCAGGAGAGGTGGGGAGATGAACAGACTTGGATGGGGCAGGAGAGGTGGGGAGATGAAGAGACTTGGAAGAGGCAGGAGAGGTGGGGATATGAAGAGACTTGGAAAAGGCAGGAGAGGTGGGGAGATGAAGAGACTTGGATGAGGCAGGAGAGGGGGGGAGATGAAGAGACTTGGAAGAGGCAGGAGAGGTGGGGAGATGAAGAGACTTGGAAGAGGCAGGAGAGGTGGGGAGATGAAGAGACTTGGAAGAGGCAGGAGAGGTGGGGATATGAAGAGACTTGGAAGAGGCAGGAGAGGTGGGGAGATGAAGAGACTTGGAAGAGGCAGGAGAGGTGGGGAGATGAAGAGACTTGGAAGAGGCAGGAGAGGTGGGGAGATGAAGAGACTTGGATGAGGCAGGAGAGGTGGGGAGATGAAGAGACTTGGAAGAGGCAGGAGAGGTGGGGATATGAAGAGACTTGGAAGAGGCAGGAGAGGTGGGGATATGAATAAACATGGAAGAGGCAGGAGAGATGGGGATATGAAGAGACTTGGAAGAGGCAGGAGAGGTGGGGATATGAAGAGACTTGGAAGAGGCAGGAGAGGTGGGGAGATGAAGAGACTTGGATGAGGCAGGAGAGGTGGGGAGATGAAGAGACTTGGAAGAGGCAGGAGAGGTGGGGAGATGAAGAGACTTGGAAAAGGCAGGAGAGGTGGGGATATGAAGAGACTTGGAAGAGGCAGGAGAGGTGGGGAGATGAACATATATTGGATGAGGCAGGAGAGGTGGGGAGATGAAGAGACTTGGAAGAGGCAGGAGAGGTGGGGAGATGAAGAGACTTGGATGAGGCAGGAGAGGTGGGGAGATGAAGAGACTTGGAAGAGGCAGGAGAGGTGGGGAGATGAAGAGACTTGGAAGAGGCAGGAGAGGTGGGGAGATGTAGAGACTTGGAAGAGGCAGGAGAGGTGGGGAGATGAAGAGACTTGGAAGAGGCAGGAGAGGTGGGGAGATGAAGAGACTTGGAAGAGGCAGGAGAGGTGGGGATATGAAGAGACTTGGAAGAGGCAGGAGAGGTGGGGATATGAAGAGACTTGGAAGAGGCAGGAGAGGTGGGGAGATGAAGAGACTTGGATGAGGCAGGAGAGGTGGGTATATGAAGAGACTTGGAAGAGGCAGGAGAGGTGGGGATATGAAGAAACATGGAAGAGGCAGGAGAGGTGGGGAGATGAAGAGACTTGGAAGAGGCAGGAGAGGTGGGGAGATGAAGAGACTTGGAAGAGGCAGGAGAGGTGGGGAGATGAACAGACTTGGATGAGGCAGGAGAGGTGGGGAGATGAAGAGACTTGGAAGAGGCAGGAGAGGTGGGGATATGAAGAGACTTGGAAGAGGCAGGAGAGGTGGGGAGATGAAGAGACTTGGATGAGGCAGGAGAGGTGGGGAGATGAAGAGACTTGGAAGAGGCAGGAGAGGTGGGGATATGAAGAGACTTGGAAGAGGCAGGAGAGGTGGGGTGATGAAGAGACTTGGAAGAGGCAGGAGAGGTGGGAAGATGAAGAGACTTGGAAGAGGCAGGAGAGGTGGGGATATGAAGAGACTTGGAAGAGGCAGGAGAGGTGGGGATATGAAGAGACTTGGAAGAGGCAGGAGAGGTGGGGATATGAAGAGACTTGGAAGAGGCAGGAGAGGTGGGGAGATGAAGAGACTTGGAAAAGGCAGGAGAGGTGGGGAGATGAAGAGACTTGGATGAGGCAGGAGAGGTGGGGAGATGAAGAGACTTGGAAGAGGCAGGAGAGGTGGGGATATGAAGAGACTTGGAAGAGGCAGGAGAGGTGGGGAGATGAACAGACTTGGAAGAGGCAGGAGAGGTGGGGATATGAAGAGACTTGGAAGAGGCAGGAGAGGTGGGGATATGAAGAGACTTGGAAGAGGCAGGAGAGGTGGGGAGATGAAGAGACTTGGAAGAGGCAGGAGAGGTGGGGATATGAAGAGACTTGGAAGAGGCAGGAGAGGTGGGGATATGAAGAGACTTGGAAGAGGCAGGAGAGGTGGGGAGATGAAGAGACTTGGAAGAGGCAGGAGAGGTGGGGAGATGAAGAGACTTGGATGAGGCAGGAGAGGTGGGGAGATGAAGAGACTTGGAAGAGGCAGGAGAGGGGGGGAGATGAAGAGACTTGGAAGAGGCAGGAGAGGTGGGGTGATGAAGAGACTTGGAAGAGGCAGGAGAGGTGGGAAGATGAAGAGACTTGGAAGAGGCAGGAGAGGTGGGGATATGAAGAGACTTGGAAGAGGCAGGAGAGGTGGGGATATGAAGAGACTTGGAAGAGGCAGGAGAGGTGGGGATATGAAGAGACTTGGAAGAGGCAGGAGAGGTGGGGAGATGAAGAGACTTGGAAAAGGCAGGAGAGGTGGGGAGATGAAGAGACTTGGATGAGGCAGGAGAGGTGGGGAGATGAAGAGACTTGGAAGAGGCAGGAGAGGTGGGGATATGAAGAGACTTGGAAGAGGCAGGAGAGGTGGGGAGATGAACAGACTTGGAAGAGGCAGGAGACGTGGGGATATGAAGAGACTTGGAAGAGGCAGGAGAGGTGGGGATATGAAGAGACTTGGAAGAGGCAGGAGAGGTGGGGAGATGAAGAGACTTGGAAGAGGCAGGAGAGGTGGGGATATGAAGAGACTTGGAAGAGGCAGGAGAGGTGGGGATATGAAGAGACTTGGAAGAGGCAGGAGAGGTGGGGAGATGAAGAGACTTGGATGAGGCAGGAGAGATGGGTATATGAAGAGACTTGGAAGAGGCAGGAGAGGTGGGGAGATGAAGAGACTTGGAAGAGGCAGGAGAGGTGGGGAGATGAAGAGACTTGGATGAGGCAGGAGAGGTGGGGAGATGAAGAGACTTGGAAGAGGCAGGAGAGGGGGGGAGATGAAGAGACTTGGAAGAGGCAGGAGAGGTGGGGATATGAAGAGACTTGGAAGAGGCAGGAGAGGTGGGGAGATGAACATACTTGGATGAGGCAGGAGAGGTGGGGAGATGAAGAGACTTGGAAGAGGCAGGAGAGGTGGGGAGATGAAGAGACTTGGATGAGGCAGGAGAGGTGGGGAGATGAAGAGACTTGGAAGAGGCAGGAGAGGTGGGGAGATGAAGAGACTTGGAAGAGGCAGGAGAGGTGGGGAGATGAAGAGACTTGGAAGAGGCAGGAGAGGTGGGGAGATGAAGAGACTTGGAAGAGGCAGGAGAGGTGGGGAGATGAAGAGACTTGGAAGAGGCAGGAGAGGTGGGGAGATGAAGAGACTTGGAAGAGGCAGGAGAGGTGGGGATATGAAGAGACTTGGAAGAGGCAGGAGAGGTGGGGATATGAAGAGACTTGGAAGAGGCAGGAGAGGTGGGGAGATGAAGAGACTTGGATGAGGCAGGAGAGGTGGGTATATGAAGAGACTTGGAAGAGGCAGGAGAGGTGGGGATATGAAGAAACATGGAAGAGGCAGGAGAGGTGGGGAGATGAAGAGACTTGGAAGAGGCAGGAGAGGTGGGGAGATGAAGAGACTTGGAAGAGGCAGGAGAGGTGGGGAGATGAACAGACTTGGATGAGGCAGGAGAGGTGGGGAGATGAAGAGACTTGGAAGAGGCAGGAGAGGTGGGGATATGAAGAGACTTGGAAGAGGCAGGAGAGGTGGGGAGATGAAGAGACTTGGATGAGGCAGGAGAGGTGGGGAGATGAAGAGACTTGGAAGAGGCAGGAGAGGTGGGGATATGAAGAGACTTGGAAGAGGCAGGAGAGGTGGGGTGATGAAGAGACTTGGAAGAGGCAGGAGAGGTGGGAAGATGAAGAGACTTGGAAGAGGCAGGAGAGGTGGGGATATGAAGAGACTTGGAAGAGGCAGGAGAGGTGGGGATATGAAGAGACTTGGAAGAGGCAGGAGAGGTGGGGATATGAAGAGACTTGGAAGAGGCAGGAGAGGTGGGGAGATGAAGAGACTTGGAAAAGGCAGGAGAGGTGGGGAGATGAAGAGACTTGGATGAGGCAGGAGAGGTGGGGAGATGAAGAGACTTGGAAGAGGCAGGAGAGGTGGGGATATGAAGAGACTTGGAAGAGGCAGGAGGGGTGGGGAGATGAACAGACTTGGAAGAGGCAGGAGAGGTGGGGATATGAAGAGACTTGGAAGAGGCAGGAGAGGTGGGGATATGAAGAGACTTGGAAGAGGCAGGAGAGGTGGGGAGATGAAGAGACTTGGAAGAGGCAGGAGAGGTGGGGATATGAAGAGACTTGGAAGAGGCAGGAGAGGTGGGGATATGAAGAGACTTGGAAGAGGCAGGAGAGGTGGGGAGATGAAGAGACTTTGAAGAGGCAGGAGAGGTGGGGAGATGAAGAGACTTGGATGAGGCAGGAGAGGTGGGGAGATGAAGAGACTTGGAAGAGGCAGGAGAGGTGGGGAGATGAAGAGACTTGGAAGAGGCAGGAGAGGTGGGGAGATGAAGAGACTTGGAAGAGGCAGGAGAGGTGGGGAGATGAAGAGACTTGGAAGAGGCAGGAGAGTTGGGGATATGAAGAGACTTGGAAGAGGCAGGAGAGGTGGGGAGATGAAGAGACTTGGAAGAGGCAGGAGAGGTGGGGAGATGAAGAGACTTGGAAGAGGCAGGAGAGGTGGGGAGATGAACATACTTGGATGAGGCAGGAGAGGTGGGGAGATGAAGAGACTTGGAAGAGGCAGGAGAGGTGGGGATATGAAGAGACTTGGAAGAGGCAGGAGAGGTGGGGAGATGAACATACTTGGATGAGGCAGGAGAGGTGGGGAGATGAAGAGACTTGGAAGAGGCAGGAGAGGTGGGGAGATGAAGAGACTTGGAAGAGGCAGGAGATGTGGGGATATGAACAGACTTGGAAGAGGCAGGAGAGGTGGGGATATGAAGAGACTTGGAAGAGGCAGGAGAGGTGGGGATATGAAGAGACTTGGAAGAGGCAGGAGAGGTGGGGAGATGAAGAGACTTGGAAGAGGCAGGAGAGGTGGGGATATGAAGAGACTTGGAAGAGGCAGGAGAGGTGGGGATATGAAGAGACTTGGAAGAGGCAGGAGAGGTGGGGAGATGAAGAGACTTTGAAGAGGCAGGAGAGGTGGGGAGATGAAGAGACTTGGATGAGGCAGGAGAGGTGGGGAGATGAAGAGACTTGGAAGAGGCAGGAGAGGTGGGGAGATGAAGAGACTTGGAAGAGGCAGGAGAGGTGGGGAGATGAAGAGACTTGGAAGAGGCAGGAGAGGTGGGGAGATGAAGAGACTTGGAAGAGGCAGGAGAGTTGGGGATATGAAGAGACTTGGAAGAGGCAGGAGAGGTGGGGAGATGAAGAGACTTGGAAGAGGCAGGAGAGGTGGGGAGATGAAGAGACTTGGATGAGGCAGGAGAGGTGGGGAGATGAAGAGACTTGGATGAGGCAGGAGAGGTGAAGGGGGAGGCTTGGGAAATTATGACGTTCTTTGTCACTGGAGGGGACCTGAAAGGTTTGGAGAGATTGCTCCAAGAAAGAGGGGGGACAGACAGGGTAATGTGGCCAATCAAAAGTTTGGACAAGTTTTTTTTGTAAATGCCTCACAGAGTTCAAGTAATGGACACATCTCAACATCAACTGTTGCTTCAAAGAAACCACTACTGGAGGAAACCAACAATAAGAAGAGACGTGCTTGGGCCAAGAAACACGAGCAATGGACATTTCAGATTTTTGTTCCAACCGCTGTGTCTTTGTTCTCCGCATGTGTGGTTCCCACCATGAAGCACGGAGGAGGAGGTGTGATGGTTTGGGGGTGCTTTTCTGGTGACACTGTCAGTGATTTATTTAGAATTCTAGGCACACTTAACCAACCTGGCTACCACAGCATTCTGCAGCGATACGCCTTCCCATCTGGTTTGCGCTTAGCGGGACTATCATTTGTTTTTCAACAGGACAATGACCCCAAACACACCTCCAGGCTGTGTAAGGGCTATTTGACCAAGAAGGAGAATGATGGAGTGCTTCATCAGATGACCTGGCCTCCACAATCACCCAACCTCAACCCAATTGAGGTGGTTTGGGATGAGTTGGACCGCAGAGCAAAGGAAATGCAGCCAACAAGTGCTCAGCATATGTGGGAACTCTTTCAGGACTGTCTGAAAAGCATTCCAGGTGAAGCTGGTTGAGAGAATGCCAAGAGTGTGCAAAGCGCTCTTCAATGCAAAGGGTGGCTACTTTGAAGAATCTCAAATATAAATAATATTTTGATTTGTTTAACACTTTTTTGGTTACTACATGATTCCATATGTGTTATTTCATAGTTTTGATGTCTTCACTATTATTCTACAATGTAGAAAATAGTAAAAAATAAAAATAAAAAAACTCAAATGAGTACGTGTACAACCTTTTGACTGGTACTGTATAACCAACAGACAACGTAGGGCCTTTATTTGAATGGCAGCACTGATGGCAGGCTTCAATAGCCAAGTATTGATCCTCTATAACAGTCATAAGGAGAAGGTTATTTTACAAAGACAGAGTGAACATCGTGTTTTTCCCTCTGATGTAGATAATGAATCTAGCTGGGGAAAAACACTACATGACAAAGTGGCTCTGTCACCTCAGCACGAGTCGAGCGGCACTGGCTTAGCTGAAGCTCCTCTTATTTCTTTATCAGGACCGGAGACGGGCTGAGCGCTTTCCCAGAATCTTTCAAGCTCCGGCGGGCTCAACGGCTCATCCATCACCAGAGCAGCTCCATGGATTTTTCATTTATGTCAGGAGTCAGACATCAGACCCCAGCCCCATTGAGTTTCAACATTCGTGTCCCAACACCTGTCAATCGCCTCACATAAACACAACGGCAGCGCCTCTCTCTCTCTCACACTTTTCTCCTCTTTTTATGAGGAGTGAACTCGTTTTTGAAATTGTGACGTGATCTCGGGGTCAGGACTGCAAATCAAACACATGTTCCTGCACTCACCCAGACAAAAGGAGAGAGAACACACTGCCCTTCCAAAATGACACTGTGTGTGTGTGTGTGTGTGTGTGTGTGTGTGTGTGTGTGTGTGTGTGTGTGTGTGTGTGTGTGTGTGTGTGTGTGTGTGTGTGTGTGTGTGTGTGTGTGTGCGTGCCTACAAATGCTTGTGCATACTTGCTTTAATTCTCCTCCAGGCAGCTCCACGTAAACATCAATCCATGATTGTCCATTTATGGAGAATAAAGCTCCCTTATGATAATGTCAATTAAAACCAAACCTGTCACATTAGACAGGCAAGATTACGGCTTTCTCCTTTCCTACAATCAAAAAACATTGGCTGCAACATTACACAGTGAAGGAAAACTTTTCTGAATTGGCTATAAACAATATCAGATTCCTGCTATTACATTATTTTCGCACAGTCATGGACTGCAGTGTCATTTTGGAGTGCCCATTCAGGGGCTAATGTTGTTGACAGATTTACTTTTGGAAGAGATCTGATACGCTGATAATTTTTCTCTCAGTCTTTTCAGGCCATTTGAAAGTGGTTCTGGCACAACAGAGCATCATTCCACAAACATTTACTCTAATAAGAATCTGATGACTCAGGGCAATTTAGCCTCATTTCAAAGTTAGCTGAAGCTATTGTGCGGGCGTGTGGCTTGGCCATGACTAGAGCCATGTTCTGACAGCCTTTATGGATCCCCCCTCCACCTTCTTTACCAAGGCTACAACACGTAGGGGAGAGTGGGGGAAATTAAGCCAAAGGGGTAAGTTGACTCACCCTTGTTTTTAGGAAACCATACACAACATTTCTAATTTGACCAAATATTCAGGAAGATGTCATCATTTCATGGAATCTGTAGGAAGAAACCACATAGAAAAAGTGGTAAGCAAATTATGTCCAAAAAAACGATTTTCACCAAGTCAAATGAATGTATTATGTTAGAGGTTTCATGGTGCTTGTATCTAAACCAAAGTAGATCATTTTAAGATTGTATATACATCAGTTGGGGTCTCTATAAGCTTCAATATGAGGTCCTAAATCTAGCATGAAAGTGCATCCTTGTAGCTGTGTGGGATAATATAGTCAAAATGTTTGCCATGGGGTAAGTTGAGCCAATGGCAAGCTGAGCATATTTAAGTATTTTCTTCACATGCGTAATGCAAGGCATTATCACTGGGATATGAGGTAACAACAGGGCCTGGCCTATATTAAAAGTGTTTCTAAAAAGTACAAAGTGTTTGTTAGGTTTAAAACCTGTGTTAAAATAAGCTTAAAGATTATTAAAAAGACTTGGCTCAAATCAAATGTATTTATAAAGACCTTATTACATCAGCAGATGTCACAAAGTGCTTAAAAAGAAACCCAGCCTAAGACCCCAAACAGCAAGCAATGCAGATGTAGAAGCACGGTGGCTAGGAAAAATTCCCAAGAAAGGGAGGAACCTAGTAAGAAACCTAGAGAGGAACCAGGCACTGAGGGGTGGCCAGTCCTCTTCTGGCTGTGCCGGGTGGAGAATATAAGAGTACATGGCCATTAAGGCCAGATCGTTCTTCAAAATGTTCAAACGTTCATATATGACCAGCGGGGTCAAATAATAATCACAGTGGTTGTAGAGGGTGCAACAGGTCAGCACCTCAGGAGTAAATGTGAGTTGGCTTTTCATAGCTAAGCATTCAGAGGTAGTACAGCAGGTGCGGTAGAGAAGGAGAGAGAGAGGGAGGTATAGATAGAGAGAGGGTCGAAAACAGTAGGTCCGGGACAAGGTAGCACGTCCGGTGAACAGGTCAGGGTTCCATCACCACAGGCAGAACAGCAGAAAATGGATCAGCAGCACAACCAGGTGGACTGGGGATTGGGACAGCCAGGAGTCATCAGGCCAGGTAGTCCTGTGGCATGGTTCTAAGGCTCAACAGTCCACCAACGTACTACCCTGAGACAAGGCTGAGTATAGCGCACAAAAGATCTTCTCCAACGCACAAGCCTGAGGGGGGCGCAAAACCGGACAGGAAGATTATGTCAGTGACTCAACCCACTCAAGGCGATTATAGCGGGAAAAACAGCCTGGACCGATGTAAAGCACCCCTCCTAGGGACGGCATGGAAGAGCACTAGTAAGCCAGTGACTCAGCCCCGTAATAGGGTCAGAGGCAGAGAAACCCAGTGGAGAGAGGAGGACCCGGCCAGGCAGAGAGCAAGGGCGGTTCATCACTCTAGTGCCGTTTACCTTCGCACCCCTCGACCAGACCACACTCAATCATAGGACCTACTGAAGAGATGAGTTTTCAGTAAAGACTTAAAGTTCGAGACAGAGTCTGCATCTCTCACGTGGATAGGCAGACCCTTCCATAAAAATGGAGCTCTATAAGAGAAAGCCTGTCCCCATACCAGTGAAAATTGACATTGTGTTTCTGAATGACATCACCAAGAGGTAGAATATAGTGAAAACAAAAGTCATCCTAAAACGGAACCTTGAGGAACACCAAAACTTGCCATTGATTTGTCAGAGGACAAACCATCCACAGAGACGAACTGATATCTTTCCGACAGATAACATCTAAACCAGGCATGATGTGGAGCTAATTCATGCAAATCACAACCACAGCTCCCAAGTCATTAAACAAGAACAGGCATGATTCCTGCCTGATTATCTAGGCAGCAACTTTCATGTTGGTTTTGGTGTTGTTGACTTGGCTTCGAGGAAAGTAGGCTTCTGTTAGAATGTTAGATCTGTGATAAAGCTTTATTTGCATATAAACGCTGTCAGCGCCAAACTCAGGTCTATACTACTATGCTGACTGGTGTCACGACTCCCAACGAAGGTGGCTCCCCTGCCTGTTCGGGCGGCGCTCGGCGGTCGTCGTTGCTGGTCTACTAGCCGCCACCGATCCCTTTTTCCTTTTCGTTTCGTTTTGTCTTATTGGTTACACCTGTTCCCTGTCTCGTTTCTTGATTTATGTCTATTTAAGCCTCTTAGGTCCGCCTAGGTTTGTGCGAGATTGTTACTCTGTTGGTTGTGGATGTGTTTTCGTGTTTGTTTTCTCCGGACTGTTTGGTCCTGTGTTTGGGCTGGTCTGTTTTATGCACCCTGTATTTTGGCATGACTATTTTGTGCCGGAGAATAAATTATGATTTACCGAACCCTCTGCTCTCTGCGCCTGACTCCATCCCACCACTCCTAGTAAACTCTGACAACTGGTGATTCAAACAATGCGAAGGGGAGGTGTGTTTGTATGCATGTGTGTATTTCCTGTTATTCCTCTATAAATAGTGATGAAATAATGGGTAGTTGGGAAATGGCAAAACAAGTATTGATGACTCAGACTCCCTTATTTGGATGATTTATTTGTTTTCCTTTATATATTCTCTGCATTTTGGGCCAAGAAGTACACATGTTTCTGAAGAGCCCTACTGTTCACTTTTACACTTCACTCCTCTCTCTCATCCCATCCCTCACTCCCTTGGTACAAACGCACAGAAGAACAAGCCCTCACAACAGCCGGCGGGCATTACCAGCTTAAATAGCCCTAATCAAAACCAAACTAGAAACAGGTGAAACCAATAAGACCAAACCAACTGAAAAGGGGATCGGTGGCAGCTAGTAGACGGGTGACGACGACCGCCGAGCGCCGCCCGAACAGGAAGAGGAACCGCCTTCGGTGTGATTCGTGACACTCTCTTTACTTTCTATTTTCCACTCCCTTTCTCCCGCCTCCCTATGAAGGTGTTAACATAATGAACATATTGAATTTGTTACTGAGGCCAAGTCTTATTTCCCTCCACTCCGTGTAAATAAAATGATACCCCTTTTATTAAAACATATTTAGAAAAATGATATGATAATTAAACCAATTAGGAGTTGTTTATGGGGCTTGGGTTATGGTCACGTTTGAAGCGGTTTGGCTGTTTGGAGGGTCCTGTTAACCGAGACTTTTAAAAAGCTGAGTTTTGAAGCTCTGTCATTTGCCATGCACTCGAGCCCAATCCTCTGGAAGGCTGAGGGGGACATGATCAAATTTAGCAGAAAAACATACATTCTCTTCTATATTTTGTCAACCAAACTCCCCTCATAAATAGATAGACACAGAGTTCCTTTTTTTCCTGAAGCTTCACTTTTCACTTATTCAACCCACTTGAACATCACCCAAATGTGTTTATCATGTGCATGGTCATATGTAGCTCTGCTGGCAGCAGAGTTTATGGTAGTTTATGGTTTTTAATGTATGCCCATTTATGAACCTGAATCAGTCCTTGGAATAATACAGGTTGAATAAAACCAGTATATATGAAACAATTATGAAATAAAACCAGTATATATGAAAGCATTATGAAATAAAACCAGTATATATGAAACCATTATGAAATATAACCAGTATATAAGGCAATAGTGCCAAATAGTTTTGATGAGGAAGTTTGTGTGTCATGACGTTTTCTTTGACATACAGTTTTAATCCTATTATGAACCTTTTATTCTGCACATCTTCAATATTTCCATTTATTTCCAGTTATTTCCTAAATTCAAAAAATCGGAAAGAAATAAACGTAAGTGTAAAAATAAAATAATTGGTGTTCTTTTTGTATCTATCCATATGTCTGCCATAGGTGAACAACCAATCAAAATGATTATCTGGCCCCAGGGCCCTAAGTGAGAACAGTAAGTTGAGACACCGACTGAGTACCTAAAAATAAAACAAAGCGTCCGCTTATGTCGCTTATGGCTGGAGCCGGCCCTGTCTGGCCCAGCTGTCACTCAGTGGCTAAATAGCATACTCCAGATGCATCATTTTTTTATTTTTTTATTTCACCTTTATTTAACCAGGTAGGCCAGTTGAAAACAAGTTCTCATATACAACTGCGACCTGGCCAAGATAAAGCAAAGCAGTGCGACAAAAACAACAACACAGAGTTACACAAGGGATAAACAAACGTACAGTCAATAACACATTAGAAAAATCTGTATACAGTGTGTGCAAATTAAGTAAGGGGGTAAGGCAATAAATAGGCCATAGTGGTGAAGTAATTACAATTTAGCAATTAACACTAGAGTGATAGATGTGCAGATGAGGATGTGCAAGTAGAAATACTGGTATAAATACTGATATGCAAAAGAGCAGAAAAAACAAAAAACAAATATGGGGATGAGGTAGGTAGTTTGTTGGATGGGCTATTTACTGATGGGCTGTGTACAGCTGCAGCGATCGGTAAGCTGCTCTGACAGCCGATGCTTGAAGTTAGTGAGGGAGATATAAGTCTCCAACTTAAATTAATTCCAGTCATTGGCAGCAGAGAACTGGAAGGAAAGGCAGCCAAAGAGGTGTTGGCTTTGGGGATGACCAGTGAAATATACCTCCAGTGAGCTGAGATAAGGTGGAGCTTTACCTAGCAAAGATTTATAGATGACCTGTAGCCAGTGGGTTTGGCGGTGAATATGTAGCGAGGACCAGCCAACGAGAGCATACAGGTCACAATGGTGGGTAGTATATGGGGTTTTGGTGACATAACGGATGGCACTGTGATAGACTGCATCCAATTTGCTGAGTAGAGTGTTGGAGGCTATTTTGTAAATTAGGTCACCGAAGTCAAGGATCGGCACGATAGTCAGTTTTACAAGGTTATGTTTGGCAACATGAGTGAAGGAGGTTTTGTTGTGAAATAGGAAGCCGATTCTAGATTTAATTTTGGATTGGAGATGCTTAATATGAGTATGGAAAGAGAGTTCAGTCTAGCCAGACACCTAGGTATTTGTAGTTGTCCACATATTCTAAGTCAGAACCGTCCAGAGTAATGATGCTAGTCGGGCGGGTGCGGGCAACGATCGGTTGAAGAGCATGCACTTAGTTTTACTAGCATTTAAAAGCAGTTGGAGGCCATGGAAGGAGTGGTGTATGGCATCGAAGCTCGTTTGGAGGTTTGTTAACACCGTAAGAAGGGCCAGATGTATACAGAATGGTGTCGTCTGCGTAGAGGTGGATCAAAGAATCACCAGCAGCAAGAGCCACATCATTGATATATACAGAGAAATTATAACAGTGTGTGAAAACTGGGAACTTGACCATTCAGGCCCTCGACAACTTAACTTTTTATGGATTGAATATGAACTATGAGCTGGAATGATGCATGACGAGCAGCTCCTGTCCAGTATCATTCTTTTTACCCCTGTCAATTTCAGAGAATGCTTCACTGACCACTGCTGTAAAGGTGTCTCAAGTTAATGGGCTTCTATTCACACTTGAGACTGAACATAACGAAGAAAAAGCACTCATCACAAACATCCTTCGTTACATCCAAGAGAGACTGGTTTAATAACAGCAAATAACTCCCACACGTCATAAAGTTGTAGATCACAGTAATGTTATCATAAGCGAGTGGAAACAGATTTATACAGTATAATAAACAGACTAACAGCTTTCTACTGGCATCAGATAGAAATAGTTTCACACTACATTATACAGTTTCGTAATGTTTATCAATATTCAGAACACAGAAAGCACATTGAAACGATTAAACGACTAAATGATTACAATCAACCTTCATGTACTGCTAACATTAGCATCCCAATTCCGTGATGAGTAATGACAGCCAAACTTTGGTGAAATTTTGTGTTTTTTGTAACTATAGAAAAATCTATTTATACCTTTTTCTTTGGCTTTTTTCTAACGGGTTCATCGTCGTCACTACTTTGATCATCCTTATTCATCTCAGACAGACATTGTTGATCGTTGGCACTTATGTTATGGTCAAGCAATGCACATACAAAAGAGTTGTCATTGTAGTAGCAGCAATAAGTTGTCACGGGAATTTTTTTCAGAGAATTAAAAACTATTTTTCTAGTTTGACTTTTGTCATTTTGATAAATATGGTCGAAGACTACTGCCTTATAACCTTTGTCTACCTTTCCGAAAACATCTTTCAGTGGTTGGATGATGTTTGACACTCCTCCTTCTAGGCATGAGGATTGTTATGTGTGTAGAGTATCAAACACTTTTTATTAGACGCTATGTTAAAATTGGATTTCAGTTCATTCAGTACGCGATATTCTGAATGGTCCTCTTTTTTTTGAGGTGCTATACCATCCTCTATATATGTGAATAGAGGAATAGCTGCAGAGACCCCACCACTGTTGAACACAGCGCCATTTGCTATGGCTTTCACAACATCCATCCACAAGTTAACATCCATCCACAAGTTAACGTTGCTTCCCTCCATCTTCCCATTTTCACATTCATTTTCTGTTAGATGGAGTGCAATTGTGAACTGGCCGCCCCTGTATTAGAAACCCAAACATACAGTAAATCACATGGTTGAAATGGAAACATTTAAAATGAGCATTTAAAACTTCTTAGGGATCAGGCCCCTTTTTCTCCATTTCCGCCTGAATGACGTGCCCAAAGCAAACTGCCTGTAGCTCAGGCCCTGGAGCCAGGATATACATATTATTGGTACCATTGGAAAGAAAACACTTTGAAGTTTGTAGAAATGTTAAAATAATGTATAACACAAGTATAACACAATAGATATGGTAGGAGAAAATCCAAGAAAAACCAACCAGAATAAAACAATTTGAGAGACCATCCTCTTAGAAATGCAAGAGAAAGCTCATATTGTAAAATAGCTCCCTGGATGGGTGTCAGCAGTCTATGTCAGCAGTCTATGTTCAAAGAGTTTAAAAGTTTTTGTGTGAGGACACAGTCTTGAAAATCCGTGTCTTCGCGCACCATGATGAAGTTGCGCACCTGCTAAAATCGGTTTCCTATTGAACATTCTTCTATCCGAAAGATATATTATAGTTTGATTACATTACATTGAGGAGTAAATACAAACATATTTTGACTTGTTGAAACAAAGTTTAGGGGTAGATTTTCGGATTCCTTTCTCTGCAAGTTGAACGAGTGGATTACTCATATCGATGGCGCCAACTTTATGGACTTTTTGGCATATAAAAAAGGATTTTATCTAACAAAATGACACTACATATTATAGCTGGGACTGTTTTGGATGACAAATCAGAGAAAGATTTTCCAAAAGTAACTGAATATTTAATCTTTATATGTGAATGTATGAAACCTGTGCCGGTGGAAAAATATTTGGATGTGGGGCGCCATCCTCAAACAATCGCATGGCATGTTTTCGCTGTAATAGATACTGTAAATTGGACAGTGCAGTTAGATTAACAAGAATTTAAGCTTTAAGCCTATAAGACAATTATATGTACCTAAATGTTTAACCGCTATAATAACTATTTGAATTCATTTGAATTATGCGCCCTCCAGTTTCACTGGAAGTTACCCGCTAGCAGGACACTGAATTTGCGTTTCAGCCAAACAGCGCCACTTAGTTTGCTATAAAGCTAGCTGAGGGGTGGGGCTGGGGAAATGTAACCACTCTCAAAATGAAAGTTGCAAGGACTTGACAGTCCATGAGACCAACCAAGATCGGTTAAAACATACTTTGAAGCTACACTGTACATTGTTTTTATAATGACTCAAATTACAACAAAAACCTGAACAATTAAATAAAACAACCTTATAGTTTGGGTTATAATAGGGTTATGTTATATTTAATAATCATTATTTAAAGTATCCGCTCACAAGATTGAGAATAATGTTTTCTGTTATAATAAAGGTTATTGTAATTGTCACATCAGCAACAAAAAACCAAGAGCGATAAATGTAGATCCATGCAGAATTGTTATAATCCTAATACTGGGTAGGGTTATTATATTCCTAATACTGGGTAGGGTTGTTATAATCCTAACACTGGGTAGGATTGGTTAAACCATGGAGTTACATTGCAGATTGCAGTGTAAGAGGTTAACAGACTGTAAAGCCAAAAGAAAAGTCATTGTAAAAAGCCTTGTCAGATTATGAGATAGAAGCTCATGGTTGCTAAAAGTAGAAACAAACAAAAATTATTTTACCAGGGCTGTTTTAGTTTTACGCCTTCGTTCTTTTTCGTCATAAGGTTTTTCAACTCTTCATGTTTGAACCTGAATAGGCAATATGGTTATTATCAACACCACAGCAGTAGGCAGACTATGTGTACTTTACAGTAAATTACTGTGTTGGCACTACACGAATCAACATGCAAACATTAAATAATATACATGACTTTATATGTTACCCACCTTGTGTGTATTACGTCTTCAATAATCTTTTTCACATTCTCCACAAAGACGCTGATGAACACCAGTACGAGAACGTAGATCTTGGCTTCTTTGATGAACATGATAGTATACATCTCTGCTGAATGACACCATTAGAAATATAGACATTAGCATGGTTCAAGCAGGGTTAGGGTTTAAAAAAAATGAAAGCTACTGTCAGGTTACAGTTACAGAAGGTATTTGAGCTCTCTAAAGAGGTTGGCCGTGTTGTGTTAAACTCACCAGCTGCAGCTTCTACTTCAATTTGAATCTCAGTACAGTTGGTTAGATCTCAGACACCTGTCTGTCTCTGAGGTGAGGCACAGCTTTTATTCCTAACAGTGACAGTGTTCTCACCAACAAGGGCAGAATGTATGCCCAAACATGGACTCAGGCATGTCATATTTTCCATATTTTCATCTATCTCAGTTATCCTTAATGGTAGCCTACCATCTGAGACTGTTAAAACATTTGCATACACTATTATTACCTTACACAAGTCTACTGCCTCTACTTTCTTCATGTGTACTATAGTATAGTTCACAGAGGTCATCAAAGGGTAGAAAAGGAAGAAGAAAATGTAATCAGGGAAAGAGAATGCTAAATTATCTTCCTACAGGTGTAGAATCTTAATTTTATCATCCTGTTGCAGAATAACTTTCCTACAATGCAGAACATTTCGAACTTGTAATATATTTTAGGTTTAAAAAGGCTTCTGAAGATTATAATTTCCTCTTTGAAATTACAGACTTAATTTTCTCTTACGAAAAATGTATTAACCTCTACAGAAATGTCCATTAATTATAATCCACATAATAATTCACATTTCCTGTTGCTACTGGATTATTTTCCTGCTTTAGCAAACTGGCTCAAATTAAGGTCCTACATCTGTAGTTTATGCACATAGAACTTAATCATAACTTTAGAAATGCACGATTAACTCCACCTTGACTCCATTGGATGTCATCCTGTAGTTTGTATGTCTACAATACATGACTGACAGTCCGTTTAAGACAGTTACCGATCCACAGTCAACACATAACGCATACATTGGAGAGACGTACCTTGGCTTTTTGAATATAAATTGTAATACTGACTCACTAAATATAGGTGATTATTTCTGTCTACACTCTCTTGTAGAGTCTCATTTGGTTATTGAGGTACAGTAATTGTACATTTATTGTGACAGACTTTCATAGCTAACGCAAGATTTGGTTATGGGTTCCACAATAAGGTCATTATCAACACAGCAGTGTAAGTCTATTGTACCAGCAACTTTACTGGTAAATGAGGATGGTGTGAGGGTCATTCTCTGTCATTGAGCAACATTACTGCGTCATATAAAGTGTTGTTTAGTTTCGAATAACAAACAGTTTTGTCTGTAACCATAGTGAAGTCGTCTTGTGTGGAAGGATGTTTCTCCCTCATCTCATACATTTGGTTAACCTTTATCTTACATCAGGTTTGTTGTTGCAGGCAACAGCCCAGATCAGGCCTGAAATAAGTGGTTCATGGGAAATGAGTGCAGCGAGCTGGTTTGGTTGGCTCCAGTCAGATGGCATTAGCTGAAACAGCCCCACTAGCACAGCTTGGGGGTATTTTAACTGTCTCCTGTAAATGCCCCATTCAGGTCAGTATCCCCCCACCATCCTAGTAACATCAGCCAGAATACCTTCACTTCTATGTACACAGGAGGACCACAGTCAAGCCTGCCAGCTGTTAACACACAAGCACACACACACACGTCTATATACAGTCATTCTTCACTCAGTTTGAAGAATATAAATATACGAGAACACACACATATCATATGATTTGGCACAGGGGTGTCTGTGTGTTGGCAGATGAGAGGAACGGAATGTGTCAGCATGGTGCCCACACGTTACGCTGCTGCCCAGGCTGGCGTTCCTCTCAGCCAGTGTACCCAGTGAACAGCAGGAAAGGAATGCAGACAAATATCTGTCTTTATTAAACAATACTGCTGCAATTAAAGTCTCTCTGTCTCAGACCGCTCTTTATACATCTCCCTCTAACACTCCTCCCCGTCCTCGTCCGATGCTGGGCTGATCTGGGAGATAAATGCTCAACAGTGGCAAGATCTGACGAGACAATGATTATCACACTGTTTCACAGGGGAATTAATCATAGTGAGGAGGCAGCTCTCTATATCTCTCTCTTTCTCTCTGGCAATGAATTTCGCACATGCAGAGCGCCATCACCAAGACTAACACAGAGTATTTAAGCAAAACCCCCATCCGGATGTTTCTGGGATAAGACAAAACAACAATAATATATTTTTGGAGCAGTGTTTGTTTTGTGGAACATAAGGAACTTCACTGGAAATAGCCACGGGAAGATAATTGGGGGTGGGGATGCTGTGATTCTTTTTTGCGGTTGGGGGAGTGCAGAGGCTATGTCTATTCACTAATACAGGACTAGTAAAGACCCTGTTTACTACTTTTGTGGGAAACATTTCTCAATTTTTATTTAAATGTAGAATTTTTTTATGGGCTGCGTCTGCATCCTCAGCAACCTTTCTTCCCGTGGCTATGCAACTGGACCTGTAATTCAGACACGTTGTCTTCCTTCCCCCAGAAACTTCCAGATAACCTTTTCTATTGAACAGTGTTGAATGTCAGCCAGTCTATTAGGAGATATGCTCTGTCTCTGTTATTTTTCCTTGTCTATTTAATCTTAATTCATTAATTAAGCTGTGGCTAAGTTAGCCTGTATTTTTAGAGAGGGTGAAAGAGTTGAATGGAGAGAGAAAGGTTTCCCTCCAACCTTTTTATGCAAGTAAAGTACGTCAGATAAAAAATGGCATGACAGTCCTGATGGAAACAGAACATTTGTCGGTAAACTTTCCAAATGTTGACAAAACAAAAAAACGCACAAAATATTTTATGAGCAATATTAATATAATAACCATATTGAAGTAAACATGGAGTCACGCAATGAAATCTTGTGTGGTCCTCCTACTACGACTCATCAGGAAAGCATGCAGTTTATTAGGCTACAGATGAAATAAGTTGTGATGAACTTCACAGGGGGGTGAAAGTGCAATGTGATGAGCTTGATGCTCCTTTAACAATAAATATTGAGGGTCTTATTCTGGTGACATGATGATCGATGCTTGGCTGCCGTTTGACAAATACAAATAATCTCGCTCTTTTGTCCATAATAATCTCATCATGTAGACTATATCTGTATCTGCTAGCTGTTGGCTAGAGTGCACTTGCCAATACCAGAGTAGGCACACTCGCTATATATCGCTGAGAAAACCATCAGTAGAGTTGAAAATGCGCTGTAGACCCATTTAACATGTCTTTTTTATGCGGTACATGTGAATTTAATTGCTAAATAATTTGTTTTTTAAACCCCTTTTTCTCCCCAAATTAGTGATATCCAATTGCGATCCAGTTGCGATCTTGTCTCATCTCTGCAACTCTTCAACGGGAGATGCGAAGGTCGAGTCATGCGACCTCTGAAACATTACTCGCCAAACTGCACTTCTTAATACCCGCCCGCTTAACCCGGAAGCCAGCCGCACCAAGATGTCGGAGGAAACACTGTTCAACTGGGGACTGAAGTCAGCCTGCAGGAGCCCGGCCCGCCTCAAGAAATTACTAGAGTGCGATGAACCAAGTTAAGCCCCCCCGGCCGAACCCTCCCCTAGCCCGGACGACGCTTGGCCAATTGTGCGCCACCCTTTGGGACTCCAGGTCACAGCCGGTTAAAACATAGCCTGGGATCAAACCGGGGTCTGTAGTGATGCCTGAAGCACTGCGATGCAGTGCCTTAGATCGCTCCGCCACTCGGGGGCCGCAAAAGGTATTTTTATGTGACCTACGTCATCACGCACAGCCTTTTATCAGCAACAAGTCCATTTGATGGAAACACATATCTGGTAGGAAAATGCACATATTGTTTTTATGCAGATTTTTTTATATTTGCATGAAAATCTGTTGCTAATTGGATAGAAACCTAGCTAGTGACATACTTTCTGTGCATTAGCTCAAATGCTTTTTCAAGCTAAAGTTTGGTTTGGAAAGGTTTGGAGCTATCAGAAAAACAAGATGCACCATTACACCCAACCATTCTTTAATTCATATTGCCTACTTTCTCACTCTGGACCAGTACCACTCCAGATGTGAAAGTTTGATATAGGAGGTTGGCACCCTGACATTGACCCCTACATATGAGCATTCTTCAAGATAGATCCCTCTCAAGGTCATGTATGCATGATGGCATGAATGAAGCAATAACCATTAGCTGTTCCTGTTTTGTACAGTAATAGAGATAAATCGTCATAATTGTACAGTTGTTATATTATTTTCCTCTTACTTCTGCGAATTTGTTGTATTAATAGTAATTATATCAATGATGACAAGTAATTTTTGTCCAACTATCTTGTTTCTATTTCAGTTACCTCACTGATTGGAGCGATTTGCATGTTCCATGTAACAGGGATACAGCTTTCAGGGTATAATTCTTCCATTAATATTTAATTGCCATCAAAGTGTGTTTTCAAAGTCTAGGGTGACGTTCCAGCCTTCCAGCCCAGTCACCGTAGAGCCAATTCCAGACCAGGACGAGGAACGTGGTGTGGTTCCAAAGAGCTGTGTTTTTAGTCATCTTATACCTCTCTCCTCCCATGCTGGCACCTGTAGCGCCTCTCCAGCAACAGTAAATCACGTGACCATTTCCTTGCGAGGAAATCCTAATCCCCGGGTAGATCCGCGGGGCGAGGGCCGCTGCACCAACTCAAGACATGTTGTAACCCGAGGCGACGGTATTAGGAAGGAAAAACGCTAGAAAGTGGTCCCTGTGCGCAATTTGTTTTGTCATCAATGCTCCATTAGTGTCACTTTATTCCGCGCTGCCCCTCCTTCTCCCCTCATTGTGTTTGAGTCAATATCGGGAAAGCCTGCCCGTTTCTGCCCAAATGGTTACAATATACCTTCTTCACACCTAAAGAGCTGACAAAGGTTATTAGGCTGACCTGCGCTGCAGGAGTAAGAGCCATACAAATAAATCGTATCTGCACCAGCTATGTAATGTCGAGCCTCAAGCCCAGGGAATAGGATGGGGGGTTATCAGATGGGGCAGGAAGTTAGGGAGCAGCCATCTTGACGTACATGTATCACTCATAATAGACCATACACGCAAATAAGATAAATGCAACATCTTCGTAATTATTGGGACAGTAAAGCATTTTTCTTCTTTTGGTGCTATTCTTCAAAAGTTTGGATTTGAAATCAAACAATGAATATGAGGTTAAAGTGCAGACTGTCAGCTTTAATTTCAGGGTATTTTCATCCACAGAAATTACCGCACTTTTTGTAAAAAGTCCACCATTTTAGGGGAGCAAAAGCATTGGGACAAATTCACTTATACTGTATGTATATCAATGTCTTGGGGGTAGAATATTTGTGCATCTGTAACTTTCTCACTCATCATTATTCACGATTCATTCAGTATGATCCATAATCATGGTAGCATCCACATTAATGTAGAAGTGTTTAGAAACATATTATTTTCTATTCCTATTTACAATAAAAGTGACTCCATTAATTTCTATTGGGCACAAAATAATCTGAAACACAACCAAAACAAACAGCAAATGCATCCAACAAATTTGTGGAGTCAAAGCTTGATGTAGTCATTGCGTGCTATGAATACTACTTTAATACACATAAGTGAATTTGTCCCAACAATTTTGCTCCCCTTAAATGGGGGACTATGTACAAAAGTGCTGTAATTTCTAAATGGTTCACCCGATATGGATGAAAATACCCTCAAATGAAAGTTGACAGTCTGCACTTTAACCTCATAGCCATTGTTTGATTTAAAATCAAAACTTCTGGATAGTATAGAGCCAAAAGAAGAAAGATAAATCCCTGTCCCAATAATTACGGAGGGAACTGTATGTCACAGGAGGTTGGTGGCACCTTAATTGGGGAGGACGGGCTCATAGTAATGGCTGGAACTGAATAAATGAAACTCATCAAACACATGGTTTACATGTGAGCTGTCCTCCCCTCAGCAGCTCCCTGTGATCTATAAACACCACACACACACACAACAGGGGCAGTAATAGATCTCTATAATACCCAGCCCTAGAGTCATCTCAGTAGGTCAATAAATAAAGCAAATAGCATTAACAATAACTCAAACTATATGATTCGGGCTCTAATATGATGAAATTAGTATCAGTGTTTTAAGGTTTGGCTATTTAGGTGAAATCCTAAGCCAGAGAGGGAGTAATTTGGACGTAGGGAAATTGATTTTGACCATCAGCACTCTCTCATTTTCAAACAGTGCCTGCGGCTAACCAGGTTTATTTATGCTAAACACATTACACAGGTAGCTTCTCCTTTCCTCCACAATGATTATGTGTCTCGGTTGAGGAATTGATATTTCTTGCAAATAAGAAAATTATCATATTGCATGACTGGACGGAGGAAATTAAGACTGGCAGGAGTCTTAAGACTGGCAGGAGGCAAGGAGTGAAACCTAGAAGTAGTTATTGTATTTTCATTTTTGTGAAAGGTGACGTGCAGGGATCATATTTCTCCTGCTATATTGGAGAATGGCTCTCAGGACTCACCAATAAGAATACAGTGATACAGGCCCACAGTAAGTGGTGCAGGAGGGACCTGGAGCAAGAGGGAGTGGGCCATCCGTTTCAAAGTGATAAAAAGTGCATGCCATTTTCTGAATATATTTACGATTCTATAAGAGAACCAAGAGGACCATTTTTGTTGCTCATTTGACCTTCTCTCATTCAGATATACTTTTCCAGAGCCTATTTGAATTGGAATTGGCCCTTTGCCTGCCGTTAAAGCGTGAGATAACCTGCACTGACCATTAGGTACTATCTTCACAATGAATGCTATATCTTAGCTGGGACTTTTATCTGCTTTTCTAGGCAAACAAGTCAATTTATGAGTAACTGTGATGTTGGGCTAATCAAAGCAGGCTATGTAGCTTTTAAAATGTGTCATACCACCTTACAAGTAATTTACTGACTTGATTGTACCTGCAGGGAAACTTTATTTGCAGTATCATGTATACATTTCAACCGTGTTTAAAAGGGACAAGAAAAGACATATACATTAGAAAAGGTATTTTTTATGATGATATAAATTCATCAGTATATACAGTACGAGGATCAGCCTGCTGTTCTTGATGAGTGGGCAGAGCCATTCAAAGAAAGGATATCATACATGGAACAAATGATAGTCTAGGTTTTCCTGCAAGCTGATGTCTACTTTGGCCCTGATGGGAGTAGGTCAAATTCATGGGGATGGCTTGGGTGAGAAAATAATTTCTGGGCTTTGCTAAGGGCCCTAACCTTAAAGCTCTTATCCAAGCCTGTCTGTCAGACTCCCAGTACCTTTCCTGCTGTGGTGATCATTCTTCTCAGCATGTTCTTTTGAGTGAAAATTGCATTACCAAATCACCAGACAATGCAAAGGGATAACCCATTCATCAACCGTCTCTCTTATCAGGCTTAGCCAGCCGACACACCACTGGAGAACAGTAATCGTAACAGCAAGCCACCACGCCACTGGAGAACAGTAATCGTAACAGCCAGCCGCCACGCCACTGGAGAACAGTAATGGTAACAGGGATCTCCTTTTCATTGACAGAGGGTTAAATACACATGATAATTATGGAATAGGAACCAGGTGTGTGGGAAGACAAGACAAAACAAATGGAAAATGAAAAGTGGATTGACGATGGCTAGAAGGCCGGTGACGTCGACCGCCAAACGAACAAGGAGAGGGACCGACTTCGGCGGAAGTCTCTCCCCTCATGTCTCAGCCTCCAGTATTTATGCTGCAGTAGTTTGTGTCGGGGGGCTAGGGTCAGTTTGTTATATCTGGAGTACTTCTCCTGTCTTATCCGGTGTGAATTTAAGTATGCTCTCTCTAATTCTCTCTCTCTCGGAGGACCTGAGCCCTAGGAACATGCCTCAGGACTACCTGGCATGATGACTACTTGCTGTCCCCAGTCCACCTGGCCGTGCTGCTGCTCCAGTTTCAACTGTTCTGCTTGCGGCTATGGAACCGTGACCTGTTCACCGGACGTGCTACCTGTCCCAGACCTGCTGTTTTCAACTCTCTAGAGATGTAATGGCTGTCAAAGTCGTTCTCCTCCTCAGACGAGGAGGAGCATGGATCGGACCAAGATGCGGATTGGTAATTGTACATGTTTAATGTAAATAACAAGAAAACACTACAAACTACAAAACAACAAACGTGACATACCTCAAAACAGTCCTGTGTGGTCCAAACACTGACACAGGAAACAAACACCCACAAAAGCCTACTGCCTATGGCTACCTTAAATATGGCTCCCAATCAGAGACAAATGAATGACAGCTGTCTCTGATTGAGACCCAATCTAGGCAGCCATAGACATAACTAGACAACCTAACAAACACTATCCCATACACATACAACACCCATAGACTAACCAAACACACACAACATACAATGCCCACCCCAACTCACGCCCTGACCAACTAAACATAATCAAAATAACATAAAAATAGGTCAGGAACGTGACATAACCCCCCCCTCAAGGTGCGTACTCCGAATGCACCACCAAAAGTCTAGGGGAGGGTCTGGGTGGGCATCTGTCCACGGTGGTGGCTCCGGCTCTGGACGCTGTCCCCACACCACCATAGTCACTCCCCGCTTCCGTATCCCCCACCCAATGACCACCCTCCAACTAAACCCACCTAACTGAAGGGGCAGCATCGGGATAAGGGGCAGCACCGGGATAAGGGGCAGCACCGGGATGAGGGACGGCAGCTCCGGGCTGAGGGACGGCAGCTCCGGGCTGAGGGACGGCAGCTCCGGGCTGAGGGACGGCAGCTCCGGGCTGAGGGACGGCAGCTCCGGACTGGCTGGCGGATCCTGGCTGGCTGGCGGATCCTGGCTGGCTGACGGCTCTGGCTGGTCATGGCTGGCTGACGGCTCTGGCTGGTCATGGCTGGCTGACGGCTCTGGCTGGTCATGGCTGGCTGACGGCTCTGGCTGGTCATGGCTGGCGGAAGGCTCTGGCTGATCCGGTCTGGCGGAAGGCTCTGGCTGATCCGGTCTGGCGGAAGGCTCTGGCTGATCCGGTCTGGCGGAAGGCTCTGGCTGATCCGGTCTGGCGGAAGGCTCTGGCTGATCCGGTCTGGCGGAAGGCTCTGGCGGCTCCTGTCTGGCGGACGGCTCTAGCGGCTCCTGTCTGGCGGACGGCTCTGTAGGCTCATGGCAGACGGGCGGCTTTGCAGGCTCATGGCAGACGGGCGGCTTTGCAGGCTCATGGCAGACGGACAGTTCAGACGGCGTTGGGCAGACGGGCAGTTCAGGCGCCGCTGGGCAGACGGGCAGTTCAGGCGCCGCTGGGCAGACGGGCAGTTCAGGCGCCGCTGGGCAGACGGGCAGTTCAGGCGCCGCTGGGCAGACGGGCAGTTCAGGCGCCGCTGGGCAGACGGGCAGTTCAGGCGCCGCTGGGCAGACGGCAGACTCTGGCCGGCTGAGACGCACTGTAGGCCTGGTGCGTGGTACCGGAACTGGAGGTACCGGGCTAAGGACACGCACCTCAGGGCGAGTGCGGGGAACAACAACAGGGCACACTGGACTCTCGTGGCGCACTCTAGGCCTGGTGCGTGGTACCGGAACTGGAGGTACCGGGCTGAGGGCACGCACCTCAGGGCGAGTGCGGGGAGAAGGAACAGTGCGTACAGGGCTCTGGAGACGCACAGGAGGCTTGGTGCGTGGTGCCGGAACTGGAGGCACTGGGCTGGAGACACGCACCATAGGGAGAGTGCGTGGAGGAGGAACAGGGCTCTGGAGATGCACTGGAAGCCTGGTGCGTGGTGTAGGCACTGGTGGTACTGAGCTGGGGTGGGAAGGTGGCGCCGGATATACCGGACCGTGAAGGAGGACACGTGCTCTTGAGCACCGAGCCTCCCCAACCTTACCAGGTTGAATGGTCCCCGTAGCCCTGCCAGTGCGGCGAGGTGGAATAGCCCGCACTGGGCTATGCAGGCGAACCGGGGACACCACCTGTAAGGCTGGTGCCATGTACGCCGGCCCGAGGAGACGTACTGGAGACCAGATACGTTGGGCCGGCTTCATGGCACTCGGCTCGATGCCCAACCTAGCCCTCCCAGTGCGGCAAGGTGGAATAGCCCGCACTGGGCTAAGCACGCGTACTGGGGACACCGTGCGCTTTACCGCATAACACGGTGTCTGACCAGTACGACGCCCTCTCACTCCACGGCAAGCCCGGGGAGTTGGCTCAGGTATCCTACCCGGCTTCGCCACACTCCCCTTTAGCCCCCCCCAAGAAATTTTTGGGTGAGCCTCTCGGGCTTCCAGCCTCTCATACGTGCTGCCTCCTCATACCAGCGCTCCTGGGCTGTGGCTGCCTCCTCCTCCCGAGAGCGGCGATTCTCTCCCACCTTAGCCCAGGGTCCTTCTCCATTGAAAATTTGCTCCCAACTCCATTCCTCCTCTCTCCATTGCTTTAGTTCTTTTTCTCCTTCCTCAATCCGCTTGGTCCTGTTGTGGTGGGTGTTTCTGTAATGGCTGTCAAAGTCGTTCTCCTCCTCAGACGAGGAGGAGCATGGATCGGACCAAGATGCGGATTGGTAATTGTACATGTTTAATGTAAATAACAAGAAAACACTACAAACTACAAAACAACAAACGTGACATACCTCAAAACAGTCCTGTGTGGTCCAAACACTGACACAGGAAACAAACACCCACAAAAGCCTACTGCCTATGGCTACCTTAAATATGGCTCCCAATCAGAGACAAATGAATGACAGCTGTCTCTGATTGAGACCCAATCTAGGCAGCCATAGACATAACTAGACAACCTAACAAACACTATCCCATACACATACAACACCCATAGACTAACCAAACACACACAACATACAATGCCCACCCCAACTCACGCCCTGACCAACTAAACATAATCAAAATAACATAAAAATAGGTCAGGAACGTGACAAGAGACCGCAGGAGCGGTAGAGATACTCTTAATGATCGGCTTTTAAAAAACAAACTGACAGACTTGCTGCACCCTCGTCAACTACTGTGATTATTATTATTTGACCATGCTGGTCATTTATGAA
Source organism: Salvelinus alpinus (assembly GCF_045679555.1). Taxonomy (NCBI): domain Eukaryota; kingdom Metazoa; phylum Chordata; class Actinopteri; order Salmoniformes; family Salmonidae; genus Salvelinus; species Salvelinus alpinus. The sequence goes on from NC_092094.1 coordinate 80,545,291, forward strand.
CATTTGAATTTCTTGGCCATGTTCTCTTATAATCTCCACCCGGCACAGCCAGAAGAGGACTGGCCACCCCTCATAGCCTGGTTCCTCTCTAGGTTTCTTCCTAGGTTTTGGCCTTTCTAGGGAGTTTTTCCTAGCCACCGTGCTTCTACACCTGCATTGCTTGCTGTTTGGGGTTTTAGGCTGGGTTTCTGTACAGCACTTTGAGATATCAGCTGATGTAAGAAGGGCTATATAAATAAATTTGATTTGAAGTCGGGACAACAAGTCAATGTATGTGTCACGATCGTCTTTCTGTGGAAGAGAGTACCAAGGCGCAGCGTGATACGAATACATCTTTTTTTAATATAACGAAGACGAAACAAACACTTTTACAAATATACAACAACAAAAAAACAACCGACCGTGAAGCTACAAACCTACGTGCACACATGCAACATAGACATAGACAATTACCCACGAAAACTCAATGAATATGGCTGCCTAAATATAGCTCTCAATCAGAGACAAATGAACAACAGCTGCCTCTAATTGAGAACCAATCTAGGCAGCCATAGACATACAAACCCCTATACAAGACACTGCCCCATTAAACATACAAAGCCACTACCCAATACAAACACACATACATTCCCCATGTCACACCCTGACCTAACTAAAAAAATAAAGAAAACAAAGATAACTAAGGCCAGGGCGTGACAGTATAAGTAACTGTGATGGGCTAATCAGAGCAGGCTATGTAGCTTTATAATGTGTCATACCACCTTACAAGTAATTTACTGACTTGATTGTACCTGCAGGGAAACTTTATTTGCAGTATATTTGCATGTATAAGTTTAAACCATGTTTAAAAGGGACAAGAAAATACAGTACCCGTCAAGTTTGAACACACCTACTCATGCAAGGGTTTTTCTTCTTTTTTAAAACTATTTTCTACATTGTAGAATAATAGTGAAGACATCAAAACTATAAAATAACACATATGGAATCATGTAGTAACCAAAAAGGTGTTAAATTCAAATATATTTTAGATTCTTAAAAGAAGCCCCCCTTTGCCTTGATGACAGCTTTACACACTTGGCATTCGCTCAACCAGCTTCGAGGTAGTCACCTGCAATGCTTTTCAATTAACAGGTGTGCCTTGTTAAATGTTCATTTGTGGATTTTATTTCCTTAATGCGTTTGAGCCAATCAGTTGTGTTGTGACAAGGTACGGGAGGTATACAGAAGATATCCCTATTTGGTAAAAGACCAAGTCCATTTTATGGCAAGAACAGCTCAAACAAGCAAAGAGAAACAGTCCATCATTACTTTAACACATTAAAGTCAGTTAATACGGAACATTTCAAGAACTTCAAAAGTTTAACTTCTTTGGGATAGGGGGCAGCATTTTCACTTTTGGATGAAAAGCATGCCCATAGTAAACTGCCTCCTCCCAGATGCTAATATATGCATATTATTAGTATTGGATAGAAAACTCTGAAGTTTCTAAAACTGTTTGAATGATGTCTGTGAGTATAACAGAACTCATATGGCAGGCAAAAACCTGAGAAAATCCAAACAGGAAGTGGGAAATCTGAGGTTTGTAGTTTTTGAACTCAGCCCTATCGAATACAGTGGGATATGGTTCAAGTTGCACTTCCTAAGGCTTCCACTAGATGTCAACCGTCTTTAGAACATTGTTTCAGGCTTCTACTGTGAAGTGGGGCCGGATGAGAGGTCTTTGAGTCAGTGGTCTGGCAGAGAACCACGCGCTGGTCAAGCGCATTTCACATGAGAGCGACCTGCGTTCCATTGCTTTTCTACAGACAATGGAATTCTCCGGTTGGAACATTATTGAACATTTATGATAAAAACATCCTAAAGATTGATTCGATACTTAGTTTGACAAGTTTCTTCGAACTGTAATATAACTTTTTGAACTTTTCGTCCGACTGGACTTGAATGCGCATTTGGATTTGTTTACCTAACGCCCTAACAAAAGAAGCATAAATGGACATAAATTAACATTATCGAACAAATCAAACATTTATTGTGGAACTGGGATTCCTCGGAGTGCATTCTGATGAAGATCAAAGGTAAGTGAATATTTATAATGCTATTTATGACTAATATTGACTGCACAACATGGCGGATAGTTATTTTGGCTGTTTTGGGCTCTGAGCGCCGTACTCAGATTATGCTTTATCCATAAAGTTTTTTAAATCTGACACAGCGGTTGCATTAAGGAGAAGTTTATCTATATTTCCATGTATAACACATGTATTTATCAACATTTATATTGAGTATTTCTGTAAATTCATGTGGCTCTCTGCAAAAACACTGCATGTATTGGAACTACTGAAAATAACACGCCAATGTAAAATAAGATTTTTGGATATAAATATGAACTTTACCGAACAAAACATACATGTATTGTGTAACATGAAGTCCTATGAGTGTCATCTGATGAAGATCAAAGGTTAGTGACTAATTTTCTCTCTATTTGTGCTTTTTGTGACTCCTCTCTTTTGCTGGAAAAATGGCTGGTTTTTCTGTGAGTTGGTGGTGACCTAACATAATCGTTTGTGGAGCTTTCGCTGTAAAGCATTTTTGAAATCAGACACTGTGGCTGGATTAACGAGAATTGTATCTTTAAAATGGTGCCTAATACTTGTATGTTCGAGAAATTTGATTCGCCCTGCAATTTCATTGGCGAGGGGTTCCGCTGGCGGAACGGGGTTCATGAGGACCGCCACAGGAAAGGAAGACCCAGAGTTACCTCTGCTACAGAGGATAAGTTCATTACAGTTACCAGCCTCAGAAATTGCAGCCCAAATAAATGCTTCACAGAGTTCAAGTAACAGACACATCTCAACTGTTCAGAGGAGACTGCATGAATCAGGCCTTCGTGGTCGAATTTCTGCAAAGAAACCATTAATAAAGGACACCAATAAAAAGAAGAGACTTGCTTGGGTTGAGAAATATGAGCAATGGGCATTAGACCTGTGGACATCTGTTTTTTGGTCTAATGAGTCCAAAATTGAGATTTTTGGTTCCAACCGCCATGTCTTTGTGAGACGCAAAGTAGGTGAACGGATGATCTCTGCATGTGTGGTTCCCACCGTGAAGCATGGAGGAGGAGGTGTGATGGTGTGGGGGTTCCTTGCTGGGGACACTGTCTGTGATTTATTTAGTATTCAAGCAGCGATACACCATCCCATCTGGTTTGCACTTAGTGGGACTATCATTTGTTTTTCAAAAGGACAATGACCCTAAACACCAAAGTGTGCAAAGCGGTCATCAAGGCAAAGTGTGGCTACTTTGAAGAATCTAAAATCAAAAATATATTTTGATTTGCATAACACTTTCTTGTTTACTACATGATTCCATATGTGTTATTTCATAGTTTTGATGTAGAAAATTGTACAAATAAGGAAAAACCCTTGAAGGTGTCCAAACTTATGACTGGTACTGTATGTACAACACAAACATTGGCACAGACACATGCATACGCACACACACACACACACACTATACATACACATGGATTTGGTAATAGTAGATATGTGGTAGTGGTGGAGTAGGGGCCTGAGGGCACACAGTGTGTTGTGAAATCTGTGAATCTATTGAAAAAAATGCAATTGTATGAACTGCCTTAATTTTGCTGGATCCCAGGAAGAGTAGCTGCTGCTTTGGCAGCAACACACTGTGTGCCCTCAGGCCCCTACATTACTAAATCCATGTGTATGTATAGTGCGTATGTTATCATGTATGTGTGTGTGTGTGTGTGTGTGTGTGTGTGTGTGTGTGTCTGTGCCAATGTTTGTGTTTGTTTTGACAGCAGCTAATGGGGATCCATAATAAATACAAATAAATAGAAAACGTATTCTCTATGATGACATAAATTCATCAGTATATACAGTTTGAAGACCAGCCTGCTTGTCTTGATGAGTGGGCAGAGACATTAACATGGGCCCTAAAAGAAAGGATATCACACATGATAGTCAAATGATAATATAGTTTTTCCTGTAAGCTGATGTCTCCCTGCACCCTGATGGGAGTAGATCAAATTCATGTGGATGGCTTCAGTCAGAAAATATTTTCTGGGCTTTGCTGAGGGCACCAACCTTAAAGCTCTTATTCAAGCCTCTCTGTCAGACTCCCAGTACCTTTCCTGCTGTGGTGATCATTCTTCTCAGCATGTTCTTTTGAGTGAAAATGGCATTACCAAATCACCAGACAATGCAAAGGGATAACCCATTCATCAACCGTATCTCTTAGACTCAGACAGCCGACACACCACTGGAGAACAGTAATGGTAACAGCCAGCCGCCACGCCACTGGAGAACAGTAATGGTAACAGCCAGCCGCCACGCCACTGGAGAACAGTAATGGTAACAGCCAGCCGCCACACCACTGGAGAACAGTAATGGTAACAGCCAGCCGCCACGCCACTGGAGAACAGTAATGGTAACAGCCAGCCGCCACGCCACTGGAGAACAGTAATGGTAACAGCCAGCCGCCACGCCACTGGAGAACAGTAATGGTAACAGCCAGCCGCCACGCCACTGGAGAACAGTAATGGTAACAGCCAGCCGCCACGCCACTGGAGAACAGTAATGGTAACAGCCAGCCGCCACGCCACTGGAGAACAGTAATGGTAACAGCCAGCCGCCACGCCACTGGAGAACAGTAATGGTAACAGCCAGCCCCCACGCCACTGGAGAACAGTAATGGTAACAGCAAGCCACCACACCACTGGAGAACAGTAATGGTAACAGCCAGCCCCCACGCCACTGGAGAACAGTAATGGTAACAGCGAGCCGCCACGCCACTGGAGAAAAGTAATGGTAACAGCAAGCCACCACGCCACTGGAGAACAGTAATGGTAACAGCAAGCCACCACGCCACTGGAGAACAGTAATGGTAACAGCAAGCCACCACGCCACTGGAGAACAGTAATGGTAACAGCAAGCCACCACGCCACTGGAGAACAGTAATGGTAACAGCCAGCCACCACACCACTGGAGAACAGTAATGGTAACAGCAAGCCACCACGCCACTGGAGAACAGTAATGGTAACAGCAAGCCACCACGCCACTGGAGAACAGTAATGGTAACAGCCAGCCACCACACCACTGGAGAACAGTAATGGTAACAGCTAGCCACCACATCACTGGAGAACAGTAATGTAACAGCCAGCCGCCACGCCACTGGAGAACAGTAATGGTAACAGCCAGCCACCACGCCACTGGAGAACAGTAATGGTAACAGCCAGCCACCACACCACTGGAGAACAGTTATGGTAACAGCCAGCCACCACACCACTGGAGAACAGTTATGGTAACAGCCAGCCGCCACGCCACTGGAGAACAGTAATGGTAACAGCCAGCCGCCACGCCACTGGAGAACAGTAATGGTAACAGCCAGCCCCCACGCCACTGGAGAACAGTAATGGTAACAGCCAGCCACCACACCACTGGAGAACAGTTATGGTAACAGCCAGCCGCCACGCCACTGGAGAACAGTAATGGTAACAGCCAGCCCCCACGCCACTGGAGAACAGTAATGGTAACAGCCAGCCACCACACCACTGGAGAACAGTTATGGTAACAGCCAGCCGCCACACCACTGGAGAACAGTAATGGTAACAGCCAGCCCCCACGCCACTGGAGAACAGTAATGGTAACAGCCAGCCCCCACGCCACTGGAGAACAGTAATGGTAACAGCCAGCCCCCACGCCACTGGAGAACAGTAATGGTAACAGCCAGCCCCCACGCCACTGGAGAACAGTAATGGTAACAGCCAGCCCCCACGCCACTGGAGAACAGTAATGGTAACAGCCAGCCGCCACACCACTGGAGAACAGTAATGGTAACAGCCAGCCGTCACACCACTGGAGAACAGTAATGGTAACAGCCAGCCGCCACACCACTGGAGAACAGTAATGGTAACAGCCAGCCGCCACGCCACTGGAGAACAGTAATGGTAACAGCCAGCCGCCACACCACTGGAGAACAGTAATGGTAACAGCCAGCCGCCACACCACTGGAGAACAGTAATGGTAACAGCCAGCCGCCACACTACTGGAGAACAGTAATGGTAACAGCCAGCCACCACACCACTGAAGAACAGTAATGGTAACAGCCAGCCGTCACACCACTGGAGAACAGTAATGGTAACAGCCAGCCGTCACACCACTGGAGAACAGTAATGGTAACAGCCAGCCGTCACACCACTGGAGAACAGTAATGGTAACAGCCAGCCGCCACGCCACTGGAGAACAGTAATGGTAACTGGGATCTCCTTTTCATCCTCGTATTATATTGACAAAATAATACTATAATAACAGACATGAAGGGGTATCTGTGCAAAAGTAATGTCCTCATGGTGAGTAACTATAACTTCTTACCATACTATTACCATGTTATTACCACTTTATTCCGTGCTGTAATGTAAAGTGCTTACAGTTTGTTATTCAGAATTTAAGTTGAAGTTGCTGTAGGCTACAACTTTCCAATTACATGAAGAAATATTTTTATTTACAATGATTCGCTACATTATATTCATGCCTTGGGATCCTTTTGAGCCACTCAACCCATACGGAAAAGGACATAACTTCATATCCGAAGTTGTACTCAAATATAATGCAAACATACTTACTTACATCAGATTTCAAATGAGCTGATCTACTTACACAAAATAAGCAGCCAATAGAGTTGAATTGATTAAAATACTTAAAGCTCATTGGTCAGTGTGTGATTTGAAGGCGAGATGTGTTTTGAATAACTGTTGAGGTGTCAAGGAATGAAAGGAACAAAAAGGAAGAAGAGTGCCATCAGGACGACAAGTCATTATGAGGGGATGTGTTCTTCTGTTCATTTTACTCTTGGCTGGTAAGGATTTACTTATTTGAAATGTTTTGCGTTATTGTAGTTCAAAGAACCTTTGCCTTTCCAACGCATACTGTACATTCTTTACCCCTCCTTCCATTCTCTTCTTCTCTCCCAGGTCTTACCTCAGGTGATTCTCACAAGAGAATCCTTGGAGGGGAACCTTGCAATGACAATTATGCTAAGCACTATGTGAAACTCAAGGTCACTAGATGGATGGACGCTTTAGAAAATTGCTGTCACGAGAATGTGGTGGCTGTCTTATTCATCTTACAGCTGAGCACTGCACTAGCTTTGGGAGGTAAAGTGACTGCTAAATGTGACCTACAGGAAGATGAATGTTATATATTGGCATAGCGTGATATGGGTTAATTATGTCGTCTTTTATGTCATTTGTTTTCATGGCAACTAGTTTTGATTTGGTATTCTGCCGATTACCTTGCAAGCTGTTTATGGATTCCTTAATTCATTTGTTTTCATGGCAACTAGTTTTGATTTGGTATTCTGCCGATTACCTTGCAAGCTGTTTATGGATTCCTTAATTCATTTGTTTTTCTCAATCGCATACAAACGTTTTTTGGAACGTCCCTACTGCAGAAAACAATGATCAAATGCTTAAATACATTTGCAGAATATCTGATAATTTATTGCATTTGTACCTTGATTGAATATCTTAGACTCCCTTGTTAAATAAAATTGTCATAAATGAATACAAAATTCAATGTAAAGTGTTCTGTTCACAGAATATGAACACATTGCTTTCATCAGAAGAGAAATGGTTACAAATGTGTTCACCGTTTCCGACAGTCAGTAAATACTGGTGCACAACATTTTAAATGGCTCTATCAGTGTGACATCAGGTACAAAATAGGGAACGATCTAGGCAAAGAGGACTGTCAAAGTTTTACGATTGTTTTTACAATATTGTAGACATGCAGAGAATGAAGTTGGGTTACTTCTACTTCTAAGTAACTTTGGAACTCGTATGTCATCCTCTCCAACATTGTGACCATCCATTTCAGAGCTTTGCTTTAGTGTGGAATGAGACCTACATTCATACCAGTTGTGTTCTTCCAGTGTACTCACCTTTCCTTATTTCTATATTGGATTGTGTTTCAGCTTGCAGATGGAACAGACTTCGTACTGAATACATGTAACAAAATTGGATTGTGATGATACTGATGAATGAATCCTGCACACAATGTGCCTTTTTTTCCATTATCTTTTTGATCAGGAAATATATTTGTTTTGATGTGTATTCAATTGTTTGGTGAAATAAGCTTAAAAGGAGAGTAATTTCTAAATTCCTATAATGCTGCATCTTTTGATGAATATATTTATGTTTTGAGAAAGCACCTACATTTTAAAAATGTATTCACTGTTTTGCAAAAGACCACAGAGTTCTGTGTCTTTAGAACACGGTTTTGAAAATCAACATTGTTCCAAGAAATGCTTGTACACGATTGATAAAAACTGTAACTCATCATCTTCGACATTGTGCCCTTCCATTACGAGCTTTGCTTTGGTGTTGGTTGAGGCCTATCCATTCATATCAGCAGTTCTCCACTGTACTCACCTGTCCTCATTTCTACTGGGGATTGGCTTTCTGCTTTCTGCTTGTTATTTTGATCAGGAAGGATATATAATTTAATGTGTATGAAATTGTTTGGTAAAATATGCATAAAAGGTGAGTATTTGCCCATAATACTGCATCTTTTAATTATATTTTGATCATCATGATTTAGTGACTGCAAATAAAATCTATTGATTAAATGTGAGGCAACTTGAGGCAAAAGGTATATATGGTTGTGATAATCTTTTTGCAGGCGGTCATGTTCTTTGGATGAATGTATTTGCAATTTTGGCAGTATAGTTTTGATGATGTATTTGCTTTTTGAGAAGGCAACTACATTTTAAATATGCATTTACTGTTTTGCTAAAGGCTACAGAGTTCTGTGTCTGTTTTGAAAATGGGCAACATTGTTCCAAAAAATGCTTGTACATGATTGAGAAACTCTAACTGATCTTTTATAACCCAAGATAACAGTGATACACAAACTGTCTCTTTATACGTCGTCCCTTTAGTACTATAACAGCGACACTGGGTGCACATCCAGGTGGAACACCTAAACCAGAAGAGGTCAAGATTCCTGATGAAAACATACACCGTTATAAAAAAAGACAGGTCACTCATGACATCATGCTGCTGAAGCTGCCTAAGGCATACCCTCAGTTCACTACCATTCAGCTTCCTCCCTCTACATGCAAGACACCTGAGTTGAAGGAGAATGTGAGAATTGCAGGCTGGAGTTACACAGAAGGTGAATTACACACAGAGTTGAGTGATGCACAAGAACCTATTTGCAGGTATTATATCATTTTCTCTAATCTAACTCCACAGATGGTACAAAGCCAGAGAAACTACAGTGTTCAAAATCAGGAGACCTCCAAGTCACTGAGTGTGACACCACAACGGATGCTGAGATCAATATACAAATGCGATTCTGCGCAGCAGGGGAGATAGACGCCTGCCATGTAAGACTGATTTCAATTGACACGCTTACAATTCCCTGCCTAGTTACATATAATTTCTGCCCCAAAAATAACAGTGGCGGGTGACTAACTTATTACATTTTATTTACAGTAAAAGTCAATTGAACAACCTTCATAAGCTTTTATCATTACTTTATCAAATGAAGAGTTGATTACTGAATAATGTGATTAGTGCTGTTGGCATACAAACTGTTTTATTTCTTAATGTAGGCCCATCGCATTAAATAGACATTATTTGTGTTTATTCTTCTGTAACTCACACAGGGGGACTCTGGAGGAAGTCTGATGAACAAAGATGACCTCCTATATGGTGTGAGCTCACGGGCCTCTAAAAAAGGGTGTAAAGTTCCAATCAACTTCATGGATGTTTGCAAGTACAGAGAATGGATAATGGGAGAAATCAATAAAGATAATGAGTTGGATAGTGAGTAAACAAATGATGTACTCCAATTAAAAGGTGTTCTCAGATCTCCTTAAGAATGAGTGAGTCCTGGAATATTCTTTGCCTCTTTGTATGTACACAGTTTTTTTTTACTTGCAGGATTGTAGTGTTTTGGCAGAAAGCCAGTAGCAGTGCATGGGTTGAAAAATATTCATAATACAACCTATGTGTTGTGATAATTGCGTTGTTTGCTCTATAACCTGTTAGTTCATATGCCTTCCGACCATGCTATATAGGCCTAAGGCCGAGACAATGAGAAGACACAGTGGCAGAATAATCTCAACCACACCTTTGTTTCATCACAAAACCGGAGAGCAACCTCTGTCTGGGGAACTCCACTGTAACGGCAGCCTTCCCTCTCTTCACGAGAAGAGAGGGTGTAACAGGGATCGGACCAACACGCAGCGTAGCCAGTGCTCAACATGTTTAATAAAACGAAACTGTGAACACTTACAACGATACAAAATAACAAAATGTGGCAAACCGATACAGCCCTATCTGGTGCAGAGAAAACACAAAGACAGGAAACAACCACCCACAATCACCAACACAAAACAAGCCACCTAAATATGATTCCCAATCAGAGACAACACAAAACCCCTGCCTCTGATTGGGAACCATATTAGGCCAAACATAGAAACAGACAAACTAGACACACAACATAGAATGCCCACCCAGCTCACGTCCTGACCAACACTAAAACAAGCAAAACACACAAGAACGTGACATCCACAAAGCATATTGCATGTAACAAACGGTTACATGACCTACAGCATGGTCAAGCAAGTTAATGTTTACAACATTTTCACTAAACAACTATTGATTTAGAACCACGGAGAGTTACTGCAAGTCACAATGAAAACAGGAGCTGCCTCCACTTTTCCAGCACCATTTCAACTTCAACATTTCAACAACATCAAATCATCTATGCTTAGTCTAATACAGTGACAACTAAAAAATACCTTAAAACCTTTTCTCAATAGGGGGGCGCTGTTTTCACTTTGTAAAAAATCGTGCCCAAATTAAACTGCCTCGTACTCTATTCTAGATCGTACAATATGCATATTATTATTACTATTGGATAGAAAACACTCTCAAGTTTCTAAAACCGTTTGAATTATATCTGTGAGTAAAACAGAACTCATTTTGCAGCAAACTTCCTGACAGGAAGTGAAAAATCTGAAATCGAGGCTCTGTTCCAGGGCTTTCCTATTCAATTGCCTGAAATCTATGGATATACATGCACTTCATACGCCTTCCACTAGATGTCAACAGGCAGTGGGAGGTGGAATGGGGTGTCTAGCTTGATCTGAGGTCGAACAAGAGCTTTTGGAATGACGTGTCTGGAAATTTCATTGTCTTCGAAGGCGCGAGAAGGAACCCCAGATTGCCTTCTGAAAAGCTTTCGGTATACACGGCTAATATCTCCGGCTTTGATTTTATTTGATACATGTGATAATATCATCGTAAAGTATGTTTTTTCAATCGAGTTTTATCAGATTATTGCGTTGTTTGCGTCGAGAGAACATGGACATGTTCGCGCCACTTGGCTAGCTATGGTTGCTAATTCGACAGGAGAAGAGGACATTCTAAAACCAACGATTTATTCTGGACAAAGGACTCCTTGTACAAGATTCTGATGGAAGCTCAGCAAAAGTAGGAAGCATTTATGATGTTATTTCGTATTTCTGTGGAAAACGTTTAGTCCTATTTTCCGCCCTTATTGCGGGCGCTGTCTCGCTATAACGTAAGCTGTTTGTTATGGTAAAGTTATTTTTAAAAATCTAACACGGCGATTGCATTAAGAACTAGTGTATCTGTCAATTGCTGTCCAACATGTATTTTTTAGTAAAGTTTATGATGAGTTCTTTGGTCAGATTAGGTGAGTGTCAAAAATATCTCCTGACATTCTGGGGAAATGTTACTACATTTTGACAATGTATAACCACGGTTTGCAGCTCAAAATATGCACATTTTCGAACAAAACATAAGTGTATTGTGTAACATGATGTTATAAGACTGTCATCTGATGAAGTTGGTCAAGGTTAGTGATTTATTTTATATTTATTGCTGGTTTTTGCGAATGCTATCTTTGCGGTGAATGAATGCGGTTGTGAGTTTGACTATTGTGGTAAGCTAATATAATGCTATATTGTGTTTTCGCTGTAAAACTCTTAAAAAATCGGAAATATTGGCTGGATTCACAAGATGTTTATCTTTCATTTGCTGTACACCATGTATTTTTCATAAATGTTTTATGATGAGTATTTAGGCATTTCACGTTGCTCTCTGTAATTATTCTGGCTGCTTCGGTGCTATTTGTGATTGTAGCTGCAATGTAAAACTATGATTTATACCTCAAATATGCAAATTTTTCGAACAAAACATAAATGTATTGTGTAACATTTTATAAGACTGTCATCTGATGAAGTTGTTTCTTGGTTAGTGACTAATTATATCTCTATTTGGTCGGTTTTGTGATAGCTACCTATGCGGTAAAAAAATGGTGAAAATATGCGGTTGAGTCTTTTGCTATTGTGGTTAGCTAATAGAAATACATATTGTGTTTTCGTTGTAAAACATTTTAAAAATCGGAAATGATGGCTGGATTCACAAGATGTGTATCTTTCATTTGCTGTATTGGACTTGTGATTTCATGATATTTATATGCTAGTATTTACTTGTGGCGCTATGCTAGGCTATGCTAGTCAGCTTTTTACTGATGAGGATGCTCCCAGATCCGGGATGGTGATGAAGTAGAAGTTAAACAATTTATTACAATCAACGTAAGCTAAATATGATGTGTCTGTTAATGCTTGATTCGGATTTCTGTGGGTGTGCGGCGTTTGTGCAAGTAGAAAAAACATGTTGACTCACCCTACCTGTAGAGAAACGCCAATGCCATCCTCCTCTCTTTCATGTAGAAGAAATGGTCTATCACTCTGACATACAGTACACGCTTTCATGCTTTGTTGTCCTAGGCTACTTGACAAAAAATCCTGCTCGCTAACCTAACTTCCTTTCATGGGCAACGTTAGCTAGTTAACATTAGCCCTCTACATCTAGCTATATATTGAAATCCCGTTCTCTCAGGCCAGGGGCACAATGTATGAATTTGTGGTTGGATCAGAATTGCCATTATAATAATTGGCTAGCATGGAGAATGAATTAAAACCACTAGTCCAAATCCCTATCTCCACCATGGCCAATTTAGGAAAGGGATCATTTTAGCTAGCTAGCCACCAGAGGACAACAACACAACCAATTTATGTCAGTGACGTTTGGCTCTCGATGTGATATGATTGGAGTAATGCCAAATCAATCAAATGTATATACAGTGGGGAGAACAAGTATTTGATACACTGCCGATTTTGCAGGTTTTCCTACTTACAAAGCATGTAGAGGTCTGTAATTTTTATCATAGGTACACTTCAACTGTGAGAGACGGAATTTAAAACAAAAATCCAGAAAATCACATTGTATGATTTTTAAGTAATTAATTCGCATTTTATTGCATGACATAAGTATTTGATCACCTACCAACCAGTAAGAATTCCGGCTCTCACAGACCTGTTAGTTTTTCTTTAAGAAGCCCTCCTGTTCTCCACTCATTACCTGTATTAACTGCACCTGTTTGAACTCGTTACCTGTATAAAAGACACCTGTCCACCCACTCAATCAAACAGACTCCAACCTCTCCACAATGGCCAAGACCAGAGAGCTGTGTAAGGACATCAGGGATAAAATTGTAGACCTGCACAAGGCTGGGATGGGCTACAGGACAATAGGTAAGCAGCTTGGTGAGAAGGCAACAACTGTTGGCGCAATTATTAGAAAATGGAAGAAGTTCAAGATGACGGTCAATCACCCTCGGTCTGGGGCTCCATGCAAGATCTCACCTCGTGGGGCATCAATGATCATGAGGAAGGTGAGGGATCAGCCCAGAACTACACGGCAGGACCTGGTTAATGACCTGAAGAGAGCTGGGACCACAGTCTCAAAGAAAACCATTAGTAACACACTACGCCGTCATGGATTAAAATCCTGCAGCGCACGCAAGGTCCCCCTGCTCAAGCCAGCGCATGTCCAGGCCCGTCTGAAGTTTGCCAATGACCATCTGGATGATCCAGAGGAGGAATTGGAGAAGGTCATGTGGTCTGATGAGACAAAAATAGAGCTTTTTGGTCTAAACTCCACTCGCCGTGTTTGGAGGAAGAAGAAGGATTAGTACAACCCCAAGAACACCATCCTAACCGTGAAGCTTGGAGGTGGAAACATCATTCTTTGGGGATGCTTTTCTGCAAAGGGGACAGGATGACTGCACCGTATTGAGGGGAGGATGGATGGGGCCATGCATCGCGAGATCTTGGCCAACAACCTCCTTCCCTCAGTAAGAGCATTGAAGATAGGTCGTGGCTGGGTCTTCCAGCATGACAACGACCCGAAACACACAGCCAGGGCAACTAAGGAGTGGCTCCGTAAGAAGCATCTCAAGGTCCTGGAGTGGCCTAGCCAGTCTCCAGACCTGAACCCAATAGAAAATCTTTGGAGGGAGCTGAAAGTCCGTATTGCCCAGCGACAGCCCCGAAACCTGAAGGATCTGGAGAAGGTCTGTATGGAGGAGTGGGCCAAAATCCCTGCTGCAGTGTGTGCAAACCTGGTCAAGAACTACAGGAAACGTATGATCTCTGTAATTGCAAACAAAGGTTTCTGTACCAAATATTAAGTTCTGCTTTTCTGATGTATCAAATACTTATGTCATGCAATAAAATGCGAATTAATTACTTAAAAATCATACAATGTGATTTTCTGGAGTTTTGTTTTAAATTCCGTCTCTCACAGTTGAAGTGTACCTATGATAAAAATTACAGACCTCTACATGCATTGTAAGTAGGAAAACCTGCAAAATCGGCAGTGTATCAAATACTTGTTCTCCCCACTGTATAAAGCCCTTATTACATCAGCTGATGTCACAAAGTGCTGTACAGAAAACCAGCCTAAAACCCCAAACAGCAAGCAATGCAGGTGTAGAAGCACGGTGGCAAGGAAAAACACCCTGGAAAGGCCGGAACCTAGGAAGAAACCTAGAGAGGAACCAGGCTAGGAGGGGTGGCCAGTCCTCTTCTGGCTGTGCCGGGGGGAGATTATAACAGAACATGGCCAAGATGTTCAAATGTTCATAGATGACCAGCAGGGTCAAATAATAATAATCACAGTGGTTGTAGAGGGTGCAACAGGCCAGCACCTCAGGAGTAAATTTTCATAGCCGATCACTCAGAGTATCTCTACCGCTCCTGCTGTCTCTAGAGAGTTGAAAACAGCAGGTCTGGGACAGGTAGCACGTCCGGTGAACAGGTCAGAGTTCCATAGCTGCAGGCAGAACAGTTGAAACTGGAGCAGCAGCACGACCAGGTGGACTGGGGACAGCAAGGAGTCATCAGGCCAGGTAGGCCTGAGTTATGGTCCTAGGGCTCAGGTCCTCCGAGAGAGAAAGAGAAAGAAAGAAAGAAAGAAAGAAAGAAAGAAAGAAAGAAAGAAAGAAAAAAGAGAGAAAGAAAGAGAGAAAGAAAGAAAGAAAGAGAGAAAGAGAGAGAGAGAGAAAAAGAGAGATAGAATTAGAGAGAGCATACTTAAATTCACACTGAATAAGGATAAGACAGGAGAAATACTCCAGATATAACAGTCTGACCCTAGCCCCCCGACACATAAACTATTGCAAGTCAGTTAACATGTGCGTTTAGGGTGCCGTTGCTGACGTATGACGTAAAGGTAACGTAAGGGTAATGGCGGACTGAAGGGATTTATGTAGAGCACCTCAAGATAAAACATAATATTCGAAATATCTGCTAAATTAGACTAAAATATTAGCACTACTTAATCTGGTGAGTGATAACCTTCAATCTGGACAATAACACAAAACAAATCCTAAAACTAGAGACATTTATCGACAAATATTACGAAAACAGGCAACAACCAAACATGACGGAGAGTAAGACAGGGGAACCGATTACAAAACGAAAACGTGACTCTTCTACAGACACTGATGATTTAATATTCTCACCACCGGGAATGGTAAAGGTCGAAACCGATCTGTTAAAATCAATAAATGACAAACTGGGTATACTTGAATTAGTTAGTAAGGATATAAAAGAGTTGAAGGCAAGCCTAGAGATGAGTGATGAAAAAGCTGCGACATTGGAGAAGCAAACACACGCGCTAAAAGGGACAGTCAATAAGATTGAAACCGAAATGAATGGAATTAAAAAGGAGAACACCGTTCTGAAGGAAACCTTACTGGACATACAAACTAGATCCATGAGAGAGAATTTGGTACTTACAGGTATCCAAGAAAAAGAAGGAGAAGTTCCTGAATCTATAGTTAGAGAGTTCCTCCTTACAGCGCTTCAGATTCCACGCGAAGTTATCGACAAAATCCAACTTGAACGCGTTCACCGCTTCGGACAGAGAGGGCAGAGGTACGAACGCCCAATCGTTGCCAAATTTGCTTCATTTAAAGATAAAATAATGGTTAAAAGCCTGGGTAAAAGACTTGCTGGGACCAAAATTGGCATGAATGATCAGTTTCCGAAAGAAATTGCAGAACGGCGCAAAGTTCTGTATCCAATTTTCAAAGAAAATAGATTAAAAGCGAAACGAGTAGCTCTCGTCGTTGATAAACTATATATTGATAACCAGTTGTTCAGAGACACAAAGACTACTCCATGGTTATTTTAAAAATTACAAAGTTCTCATAGACGAGGGAAATAAACACAATTCAAGCCCGGTTACTGATTGTAACAATACAATAAAAAATATAGCTTTTCTATAAATCTTCACATATAACTAATTGAACACACAAGCACTAATTCAACATAGTGAAGATAAAAACTAAGTAAACAGAAGGCACAGTATGTGTGGATGGTATGGTTTGTGTTTATTTTTTATTTTATTTGTTATGTTTGGAAAGTTGAGTGAGTGAGTAATGAAATGGTTGCATATCCCAGAGCCAATGTATTGCTGTGAGCCGGGTATGAGAGGGCTTTCAATGTTGTTCAGATGATGGATATACTTTTATAATGAATTATACGTCTTATTTATTTATTGTCATATCATGGAGAACTACATTTTTTATTTATTTTTTTAGAAATTATATCTAATTATTTATTATCCTATTTTAATGGTACGGTCCATGGCACTATATCCTAGACACCCACCTGAATGACCCAGATACTAAGGAGAAGTCCCTAACTGTTTTATGTGCCCGCTGTAAGCGGTCTGTATGCAGCTAAAATGAGGTCAGAGACCAAGAGCAGCACTGCCCCCTCAAGATTCTGAGCCTGCTTGGCAGGGTTGGTCCTGCAAAGCCAAAGCCCCATAAAGGGAGAGCATAATATACAAGGAAATTCTCAAAGCTGCTAATGAGAACCTTGACGACCTTGTACCTAGCCGGTGGGGATTCCGGTGGGGTGCCCCCACCCAGGCAGTGGCAGTGCTGGCAACACTAGCTGCAGTAACCCATGGGGAGGGGGTCACACTCGGACATTCAGAGAGGGGGTATATTATTGTGGCCCTGGCGGCACAAAATCAAAGTCGGACTGCATGGAGATGCGTGGGGACATGGTCATGACGGGTGGCCGTATTGTGGGTGTTTCAGGAATAAGGTGTACATTTGACCTCCATTATCTAGGATATGACAATGGTAAATAAATCTCTCAATTTTTGCTAATTTTTTGTGCGGTCTTGCAGGCCTTCTCATGCAGCTGCAACTGCAAGTGCATTTGTAAATCATGACCCATCTTGAGTTGGGCTCTGGGATGGTGCAATTGTTGAGAAAGTGAGCTTATGGTTGTGTGGGGGTAAGGGCTGAGTGTGTGTGGGTGTGGGTGTATGTGTGTATCCCACAACTGTTGCGAAGGAAGAAGTAAAAGATGTTAGGGACAATAGAGGATGATCCACAGATATATATAATACAAATCGAGGTGAGGGCAATGGAAATGCATATGGCAATTGATCTTCTTCAATTCGGTAAATGGCACTGTATGCTCTTTTCAAAGAATGGATCCCAGTCGGTTCAGGGCTATGGGATACAGGGGGTCGAGGGTGGTCTGCCGGGCATTGGGATGACAAGCCATCTCGAGATGAGGCCTTTTAGCGGGTGGAATAGTAGGGACCAATTGGAGGTTTACTTAGTAGAAATGCAAATATCATGGTACAACTATATAGACACTCAATCATTATGTTACTTTTTAATAGTACGTTTACAAAAATATATTCTGATTAAAAGAATGAAAGGTGTGTCTCATTATGGTAAGTGGTGAAATAAGTATAGCCAGTTACAATTGTAATGGCTTAGCAGATAATAAGAAAAGACGATCAGTATTTACCTGGCTAAAAGAGAAGGATTATAATATCTATTGTTTACAGGAAACCCATTCAACAGTTTTAGATGAAGTTTTGTGGAAAAAGAACTGGGGGGGCAAAATATATTTCTCCCATGGGCAAAGAAATTCAAAAGGGGTGATGGTTTTAATTAACAATAATTTTGATCCAAATGTGCAAATTGTCCAAACAGATCCTCAAGGTAGATGGATTATTTTAAATATGTTATTGGACAATAAACAAATATGGCTTGTTAACCTATACGGTCCGAATAATGATGATCCAAGCTTCTTTGAAAATATATATAAGAATTTATCAACTCTACAAGCAACACTAGACTCTATTATTATAGTGGGAGATTTTAATACGGTCTTAAATACCTCTATAGACCGGAAAGGAAATCACACTACAAACTATCACCCTCAGGCACTTAAGGAAATCATGAATGTCATGGATATATTGGAATTAGTGGATATATGGAGACTTAAATACCCTGATTTAGTGAGATATACATGGCGGAGGCTGAATCAAGCTAGTCGTCTTGACTACTTTCTTATACCATTCTCTCTGGCACCAAAAGTTAAAAAAGTGTTGATAGGGGACAGAATGCGGTCGGATCATCACATAATTGGCATATATATTTCTCTTACAGAATTTCCACGTGGGCGAGGATATTGGAAATTTAATCAAAGTCTACTAGATGATAAATTGTTTAGAACTAGGACAGAAGATTTTATAACTGACTTTTTCAGACATAACATAGGTACAGCAGATCCCCTTATTGTATGGGACACTTTTAAGTGTGCCTTTAGAGGCCATGCAATTCAGTACTCATCTATAAAACAAAGGGAATTTAGATCAAAAGAGTCCATATTAACAAAGGAAATTGAAGGACTAACAGTACAGTTAGATAGCAATAAAAACGGTACCATAGAGGCACAGAATAAGTTAGAGGAAAAACAAAAAGAAATGGAGGAACTTATTCAAGAAAGATCCAGTGTAATATATTATAAAAATAAAGCGAACTGGATGGAATATGGGGAAAAATGCACCAAATTCTTTTTCAATCTTAAATATAGAAATGCTACCAAAAAAAATGTATTAAAACTTGTTACAAATGATGGAGTCACGCATGATTCACCAAATTATATTTTGAAAGAGGAAGTAAAGTACTTTAAGAATATGTTTTCGTTTCAGGCTCCTCCATCTCCACTAACTGAAACTAATTGTATGGATTTTTTTCCTATTAATAATGTAAAATTAACATCTGTACAGAAAGACTCATGTGAAGGCCAAATTACAGAGGAGGAACTGCTTGATGCAATTGGGGCCTTTAAGGATGGGAAAACTCCAGGGCTGGATGGCATACCAGTGGAAGTATACAAAACTTTTTTTGATATACTCAAAGGACCATTATTAGCTTGTTTTAACCACTCCTATATAAATGGTAGATTATCAGACACGCAACAAGAAGGTCTGATATCGTTATTACTGAAACAGGACCCAAGTGGTATATATAAAGATCCAGTCCAATTAAAAAATTGGAGACCTCTTACACTTCAGTGTTGTGATGCAAAAATCCTAGCAAAATGCTTGGCGCATAGAATAAAAAAAGTTTTGTCAGATATTATTCATCCTAATCAGACAGGTTTTTTACATGGACGATACATTGGAGATAATATAAGGCAAGTACTGGAAACAATAGAACACTATGAAATATCGGGGACACCAGGTCTGGTTTTCATAGCTGATTTTGAAAAGGCTTTTGATAAAGTACGACTGGAGTTTATATATAAATGCCTAGAATATTTCAATTTTGGGGAATCTCTTATAAAATGGGTTAAAATTATGTATAGTAACCCTAGGTGTAAAATAGTAAATAATGGCTACATCTCAGAAAGTTTTAAACTATCTAGAGGAGTAAAACAAGGTTGTCCACTATCGGCATATCTATTTATTATTGCCATCGAAATGTTAGCTGTTAAAATTAGATCAAACATTAATATTAATGGATTAGAAATCCGTGGCTTAAAAACTAAGGTGTCATTGTACGCTGATGATTCATGTTTTCTTTTAAAACCACAACTAGAGTCTCTCCACGGCCTCATAGAGGATCTAGATACCTTTGCTATCCTCTCTGGATTAAAACCAAATTATGATAAATGTACCATATTACGTATTGGATCACTAAAAAATACACATTTTATATTGCCATGTAGTTTACCAATTAAATGGTCTGACGGAGATGTGGACATACTCGGTATAAAAATCCCAAAGGAAAGAAATGATCTCACTCCAATAAATTTTTATAGAAAGTTAGCAAAAATAGATAAGATCTTGCTACCATGGAAAGGAAAATACTTGTCTATTTGTGGAAAAATCACCCTGATTAACTCTTTAGTCATATCACAGTTTACCTATTTGCTTATGGTTTTGCCTACACCTAGTGACCTGCTTTTTAAATTATATGAACAAAAAATATTCCATTTTATTTGGAACGGCAAGCCAGATAAAATTAAAAGGGCCTATTTATATAACGAATATGAATTCGGAGGGCAGAAATTATTAAATATTAAAGCATTAGACCTCTCACTAAAGGCATCAGTCATACAAAAGTTATACTTAAATCCAAACTGGTTCTCTAGTAAATTGGTACGAATGTCTCATCCTATGTTCAAGAAGGGCCTTTTTCCCTTTATTCAGATTACACCTGCTCACTTTCGGTTGTTTGAAAAGGAAATAATCTCCAAAATATCCTTATTTTTTAAACAAGCCTTAGAAAGTTGGTTGCAATTTCAGTTTAATCCACCTGAAAGGACGGAACAAATAGTACAACAAATATTGTGGTTAAATTCAAATATAGTAATTGATAAAAAAACTGTATTTATCGAAGAAATGTTTAAAAAAGGTATAATTTTTGTGAATGATATCATAAATAGGACTGGTGGAGTTATGTCACACATGCAGCTAACACAGACATATGGAAATGTCTGCTCTACCCAAAATTACAACCAATTAATTGCAGCATTACCACAAAATTGGAAGAGGCAAGTAGAAGGGGAAAAAAGTAAGGAACTTGTATGTCGGCCCTGTATTAAAGAACATAAATGGTTAAAGAAAAGTGTGATAAATAAAAACATATACCAATTTCATTTAAGGACCAAAAAACTGACAGCTGTGCCATATAAATTGCAAAATAGTTGGGAAGAGATTTTCGATGTACCCATTCCATGGCACATGGTTTATGAATTGATACGCAAAACAACGCCGGATTCAAAACTTCGAATTTTTCAATTTAAATTACTGTACAAAATTCTTGCAACCAATAGAATGTTATATATATGGGGTATACAATCTTCCCAGCTCTGCAGATTCTGTTGTGAGGAGGCAGAGTCATTAGATCATTTATTTTGGTATTGTCCATATGTAGCTCGTTTTTGGTCACAGGTCCAGGAATGGCTGAAGAATTGCAACATTTGCCTAGAACTAACGCTACAGATAGCAATACTGGGGGATTTGAAAAGCCATAGTCAATCAATCAATAATATAATAATTATTTTAGCAAAAATGTTTATTTTTAATTTACAATCTGTAGAAGCTATGAGAATAGGAAGGTTCAAATCTTTTGTGAAGCATCACAGCACAGTTGAAAAATATATGGCAAATAAAAATCCGAAATGGATGATGTTGGAAGATAGATGGGAAGGGTTGAGTGGAACTGAAGGGTGGGACTAATAACAAGATAAACAATGTAGGGCATACGGGATCTGTGAAATGTGTATAGGTGCGGAGCTTTTGTGAAATAGCACAGTTACAAGTGGAAATAAAATTGGATGGACAACAGAAATAGAGGAAGGACTAAGAACAAACAAGAGAGAACTATTATAAAGTAGTCTGTGTCTGTAAAATAGGTATAAGATGTATAAATTGAAGGTAAAAGCAGAAGTGTTTATTAGTTTACTCCAATTGGGGGAGCGGTGGTAGGGTTGCGGGGAATAATAATAAAGGTATATTCTTTAAAAAAGTATGTATGTCTATATAGGTATGTGTATGTATATATGTATATATGTATGCATGCGTGTATGGATATATATATTTACCCAAAAAAATATGGGGGATTGGAAATGATGCAGACAATTACATTGGAAGCAACATTCTTTCCGCAATATTAAGCTGATCCACCCCAAAAAAATAAAAAAATAAAAAATAAAAAAAATTGTTTACAGACAGATTAATTCACTTATAATTCACTGTATCACAATTCCAGTGTTTCAGAAGTTTACATACACTAAGGTGACTGTGCATTTAATCAGCTTGGAAAATTCCAATTTCATGGCTTTAGAAGCTTCTGATAGGCTAATTGACATAATTTGAGTCAATTGGAGGTGTACCTGTGGATGTATTTCAAGGCCTACCTTCAAACTCAGTGCCTCTTTGCTTGACATCATGGGAAAATCAAAAGAAATCAGCCAAGACAAGTCTGGTGTCACGTTCCTGACCTGTTTTCTGTTGTTTTGTATGTGTTTGATGGTCAGGGCGTGAGTTTTGGGTGGGCAGTCTATGTTTTCTGTTTCTATGTTGGTTTTGGGTTGCCTGGTATGGCTCTCAATTAGAGGCAGGTGTTTGACGTTTCCTCTGATTGAGAGTCATATTAAGGTAGGTTGTTCTCACTGTTTGTTTGTGGGTGATTGTCGTCCGTGTCTGTGTCTGCGCACCACACGGGACTGTAGCGTTTTGTTCGTTCGTTTGTAATAGTCTGTACCTGTTCCTACGTGCTTCGTGTTGTATGTAAGTTGTCATGGTTAAGGTCAGTCTACATTCGTTTTTGGTTATTTTGTATCCTTCCAAGTGTTTGTTTTCGTGTTTAGTCGTTTGCTTTATTAAATCATTATGAATTCACACCCCGCTGCACTTTGGTCAAATCACTACTCCTCCTCTTCGTATGAAGAGGAGGAGGAACACCGTTACAGAATCACCCACCAAACCCAGATCAAGCAGCGGGTTAACGGACAGCAACGACAGCAGCAGTGGATCAAGGAGGATTGGACATGGGAGGAGATCCTAGACGGAGAAGGACCCTGGGCAGAACCAGAGGAGTGTCGCCGCCCCAAAGCGGAGCTGGAGGCAGCGAAAGCGGAGAGGCGGCGATATGAGGATGCAGCACGGAAACAAGGCTGGAAGCCCGTGAGTCAAACCCAAAAATGTCTTGGGGGGGGGGCTCTCGGGGAATATAGTTGGGTCAGTCAGGGGACTTGAGCCAACTCCTCCTGCTTTACATAAGGAGCCGGTGAGGGCGGATTTGGGGGTGAGTAACGCAGAGACAGTAAAGGAGCTAATGGAGAAATTGAAGGAGAAAGATATGAGGGATGTACTGGTTTGGTGCATGAGGCACGGCATCCGTCCGAATGAACGTATTGATGAGTTGATGTCACCGGGTACCGCTCTCCATACTCGTCCTGAGGTGCGTGCTAGCCGTCTGGTTAAGACAGTGCCTACACCACGCACCAAGCCTCCTGTGCGTCGCCAGAGTCCTGTGCGTCCTGTTACTGCTCCCCGCTTTAGCCCTGAGATACGTGTTCCCAGCCCAATACCACCAGTGCTGGCACCACGCACCAAGCCTCCTGTGCGTCTTCAGAGCCCGGGTTCTCCTCCATGCACTCTCCCTGGGGTGCGTGTCTCCAGCCTAGTACCACCAGTGCTGGCACCACGCACCAAGCCTTATGTGCGTCTCCAGAGCCCTGTACGCACTGTTCCTTCTCCCCGCACTCGCCCTGAGGTGCGTGCCCTCAGCCCGGTACCTCCAGTTCCGGTACCACGCACCAGGCCTATGGTGCGCTTCGAGAGGTCAGTGTGCCCTGTCCCTGCTCCCCGCACTAGCCTTGAAGTGCGTGCCGTCATCCCGGTACCTCCAGTTCCGGCACCACGCACCAGGCCTACTGTGCGCCTCAGCAGGGCAGAGTCGGCCGTCGGCCCAACGCCTTCTGCACTGCCTGTCTGCCCAGCTCCGTCTGAGCCATCCGTCTGCCCAGCGCCTTCTGAGCCATCCGTCTGCCCAGCGCCGTCTGAGCCATCCGTCTGCCCAGCGCCTTCTGAGCCATCCGTCTGCCCAGCGCCTTCTGAGCCATCCGTCTGCCCAGCGCCTTCTGAGCGTACTTTGGTGCGAAAAGTGCAAATCAATCCCAGAACAACAACAAAGGACCTTGTGAAGATGCTGGAAGAAACAGGTACAAAGGTATCTATATCCACAGTAAAACGAGTCCTATATCGACATAACCTGAAAGGCCGCTCAGCAATGAAGAAGCCACTGCTCCAAAACCGCCATAAAAAAGCCAGACTGCAATTTGCAACTGCACATGGGGACAAAGATCGAACATTTTGGATAAATGTCCTCTGGTCTGATGAAACAAAAATAGAACTGTTTGGCCATAATGACCATCGTTTTGTTTGGAGGAGAAAGGGGGAGGCTTGCAAGCCGAAGAACACCATCCCAACCGGGAAGCACAGGGGTGGCAGTATCATGTTGTGGGGGTGCTTTGCTGCAGAAGGGACTGGAGAACTTCACAAAATAGATGGCATCATCAGGTAGGAAATTGTGTGGATATGTTGAAGCAACATCTCAAGACATCAGTCAGGAAGTTAAAGCTTGGTCGCAAATGGGTCCTCCGAATGGACAAGGATCCCAAGCATCCTTCCAAAGTTGTGGCAAAATGGCTTGAGGACAACAAAGTCAAGGTATTGGAGTGGCCAACACAAAGCCCTGACCTCAATCCTATAGAAAATGTGTGGGTCAGAACTGAAAAAGTGTGTGCAAGCAAGGAGGCCTACAAACCTGACTCAGTTACACCAGCTCTGTCAGGAGGAATGGGCCAAAATTTACCCAATTTATTGTGGGAAGCTTGTGGAAGGCTACCTGAAGCATTTGACCCAAGTCAAACAATTTAAAGGCAATGCTACCAAATACTAATTGAGTGTATGTAAGCTTCTGACCCACTGGGAATGTGATGAAAGAAATAAAATCTGAAATAAATCAGTCTCTCTACTATTATTCTGACATTTCACATTCTTAAAACAAAGTGGTGACCTAAGACAGGGAACTCTGTCAGTAGTTTAGTTGGAATAGGGTCCAGTATGCAACTTGAAGGTTTCGAGGCCATGATTATTTTCATCAATGTGTCAAGAGATATAGAATTAAAAAACTTGAGTGTCTCCCTTGATCCTAGGTCCTGGCAGAGTTGTGCAGACTCAGGACAACTGGGCTTTGGAGGAATATTCAGATTTGAAGAGGAGTCCGTAATTTGCTTCTAATGATCGTGATCTTTTCGTCAAAGAAGTTCATGAATTTGTTACTCCTGAAGTGAAAGCCATCCTCTCTTGGGGAATGTTGGTTTTTAGTCAGCTTTGCGACAGTATCAAAAATACATTTGGGATTGTTCTTATTTTCCTCAATTAAGTTGGAAAAATAGGATGATAGAGCAGCAGTGAGAGCTCTTCGATACTGCACAGTACTGTCTTTCCAAGCTAGTCGGAAGACATCTAGTTAGGTGTATCGCCATTTCTGTTCCAATTTTCTGGAAGCCTGCTTCAGAGCTTTCTGTATTTTCTGTATACCAGGGAGCTAGTTTCTTATGACAAATGTTTTTTGTTTTCAGGGGTGCAACTGTATCTAGGGTATTACGCAAGGTTAAATTGAGTTCCTCAGTTAGGTGGTTAACTGTGCTCTGACGTCCTTGGGTAGGTGGAGGGAGTCTGGAAGGGCATCTAGGAATCTTTGGGTTGTCCAAGAATTTATAGCACGGCTTTTGATGATCCTTGATTGGGGTCTGAGCAGATTATTTGTTGTGATTGCAAACGTAATAAAATGATAGTCCATGATTATGAGGAAAAACATTAAGATCCACAACATTTATTCTAAGGGACAAAACTAGGTCCAGAGTATGACTGTGGCAGTGAGTAGGTCCGGAGACATGTTGGACAAAACCCACTGAGTTGATGATGGCTCTGAAAGCCTTTTGGAGTGAGTCTGTGGACTTTTCCATGTGAATATTAAAGTCACCAAAAATGTGAATATATTCTGCCATGACTACAAGGTCCGATAGCAATTCAGGGAACTCAGTGAGGAACGCTGTATATGGCCAAGGAGGCCTGTAAACAGTAGCTATAAAAAGTGATTGAGTAGGCTGCATAGATTTCATGACTAGAAGCTCTAAAGACGAAAACGCAGTCGTTTTTTTTTTTTTGTAAATTGAAATTTGCTATGGTAAATGTTAGCAACACCTCCGCTTTTGCGGGATGCGCGGGGGATATGGTCACTAGTGTAACCTGGAGGTGAGGTCTCATTTAAAGCAGTAAATTCATCAGGCTTAAGCCATGTTTCAGTCATGCCAATCACATCTAGATTGTGATCAGTGATTAGTTCATTGACTATAACTGCCTTAGAAGTGATGGATCTCGCCACCAGAGTCTCTGGGTTCGCGCCCAGGCTCTGTCGCAGCCGGCCGCGACCGGGAGGTCCGTGGGGCGACGCACAATTGGCTTAGCGTCGTCCGGGTTAGGGAGGGTTTGGCCGGTAGGGATATCCTTGTCTCATCGCGCTCCAGCGACTCCTGTGGCGGGCCGGGCGCAGTGCGCGCTAACCGAGGGGGGCGGGTGCACGGTGTTTCCTCCGACACATTGGTGCGGCTGGCTTCCGGGTTGGAGGCGCGCTGTGTTAAGAAGCAGTGCGGCTTGGTTGGGTTGTGCTTCGGAGGACGCATGGCTTTCGACCTTCGTCTCTCCCGAGCCCGTACGGGAGTTGTAGCGATGAGACAAGATAGTAATTACTAGCGATTGGATACCACGAAAATTGGGGAGAAAAGGGGATAAAAATTTAAAAAAAAAAAAAAAAAAAAGAAGTGATGGATCTAACATTAACCTTTTCCGCTAGCGGAACCCCCCCCCCCCCCCACATTCCACTGAAAAGGCAGCGCGCGAAATTCTAAAAATATTTTTGGGAAATATTTAACTTTCACACATTAACAAGTCCAATACAGCAAATGAAAGATAAACATCTTGTGAATCCAGCCAACATGTCCGATTTTTTTAATGTTTTACAGCGAAAACACCACGTATATTTATGTTAGCTCACCACCAAATACAAAAAAGCACAGACATTTCTTTCACA
Organism: Salvelinus alpinus; assembly: GCF_045679555.1. Taxonomy (NCBI): domain Eukaryota; kingdom Metazoa; phylum Chordata; class Actinopteri; order Salmoniformes; family Salmonidae; genus Salvelinus; species Salvelinus alpinus. Next base: position 80,572,698 of record NC_092094.1, read on the forward strand.
GCACAGGTAGCTTGCACAAAACCAACCAAACTAACCAAGAACCAACCAAACTAACCAAGAAACAACTTCATCAGATGACAGTCTTATAACATGTTATACAATAAATATATGTTTTGTTCGAAAAATGTGCATATTTGAGGTATAAATCATAGTTTTACATTGCAGCTACCATCACAAATAGCAGCCAGAGTAATTACAGAGACCAACGTGAAATACCTAAATACTCATCATAAAACATTTATGAAAAATACATGGTGTGCAGTAAATGAAAGACAAACATCTTGTGAATCCAGCCAATATTTCAGATTTTTTAAGTGTTTTACAGCGAAAACACAATATAGCATTATATTAGCTTACCACAATAGCCAAAAACACAACCCATTTATCAGCAGCAAAAGTTAGCGATCGCAAAAAAACAGCAAAAGATATATAATTTTTCACTAACCTTGACAAGCTTCATCAGATGACAGTCCTATAACATCAGGTTATCCTGTTTGGCGTGCAAGCCCGACGTCGGTACACTTATGACAACAGCCAGCTCAAAGTGCAGGGCGCGAAATTCAAAATATATTTTTTTTAAATATTTAACTTTCACACATTAACAAGTCCAATACAGCATATGAAAGGTACACATCTTGTGAATCAAGCCAACATGTCCGATTTTTTACATGTTTTACAGGGAAGACACAATATGTAAATCTATTAGCTAACCACGTTAGCAAAAGACACCACTTTTCTTACTCCATCAGTTTTTTACTCCATCAGTAGCTATCACAAATTCGACCAAATAAAGATATAAATAGCCACTAACCAAGAAACAACTTCATCAGATGACAGTCTGATAACATATTTATTGTATAGCATATGTTTTGTTAGAAAAATGTGCATATTTCAGGTATAAATCATAGTTTACATTGCAGCTACAATCAGAAATTGCACCGAAAGCAGCCATAATATTTACAGACACCAACGTCAAATACCTAATTACTCATCATAAAACATTTCTGAAAAATACATAGTGTACAGCAATTGAAAGACAGGCATCTTGTGATTCCAGACAATATTTCCGATTTATCAAGTGTTTTACAGCGAAAACACAATAGAGCGTTATATTAGCGTACCACAATAGCCAAAAACACAAGCAATTTCCCATTAGCAAAAGTTAGCGATCGTAACAAACAAGCAAAAGATATATAATTTTTGACTAACCTTGATTTTCTTCATCAGATGACAGTCCTATAACATCAGGTTATACATACACTTATGTTTTGTTCGAAAATGTGCATATTTAGAGCTGAAATCAGTGGTTACACATTGTGCTAACGTAGCATCTTTTTCCCACAACGTCTAAACAGCAACGATATTTTTCTGACACGTTTTCTGACACACATATTCTGACCAAATAGCTATTCATAAACATAAGTAAAAAATACATGTTGTATAGGAAATGATAGATCCATTAGTTCTTAATGAAATCACAGTGTTAGAATTCTAAAAAATAACTTCATTACGAAATCCAGCTTCGGTATAGCTGAGTACCCCAAAGTTGGGCGCCCACGACTAATTCACATGCACGACAGATATATGAATTAGCATCATAAAATGTTTCTTACTTTTGGTGATCTTCCGTCAGAATGTTGAACAAGGGGTCCTTTGTCAAGAACAGTCGTTGTTTGGATTCAGAACGTTCATTTTCCCTCTCGATTTAGCACGCACACTTGCCAAGTGGCACAAAGCTCTCCAAGTCAACAAACGGAAGAGAACGGAACACGGCAAAACTCCCGAAAAATTTTCAATAATCTGATGAAACTATATTGAAAAAACATACTTTACGATGATATGGTCACATGTATCAAATAAAATCATAGCCGGAGATATTAGTCGTCCATAACGACAGCTAAACAGAAGGCAAATCCATGTCCCCTTTCGCGCGCTCCAGAAACAGGAAATGGACGGTCACGTCATACAAAGAGCTTTAATTCCACCTCAGACCAAGATAAACACGAAATTTCTTCTCTCACCGCCTCTTGATAACCAGGGGAAGGTGTATGAAGTGTACGTAGACTCTTACGTATCATGCCCATGTATAGGCAGGAAGTTGAACAGAGCATCGATTTCTGACATTCCACTTCCTGGTCAGGAAATGTGCTGCAGAATGAGTTCTGTTTCACTCAGAGAAATAATTCAAACGGTTTTAGAAACTAGAGAGTGTTTTCTATCCAATAGTAATAATAATATGCATATTGTACGAGCAAGAATTGAGTACGAGGCCGTTTGAAATGGGCACCATTTAACTGGCTACTCAATACTGCCCCTTGCAGCCATAAGAAGTTAAACAATACACTTATGTTTTGTTCGAAAATGTGCATATTTAGAGCTGAAATCCGTGGTTATACATTGTGAAAACGTAGCAACTTTTTTCCAGAATCTCCGGATATATTTCTGACACTCACCTATTCTGACCAAATAACTCATCATAAACTTTACTAAAAAATACATGTTGTACAGCAAATGATAGATACACTAGTTCTTAATGCAATCGCCATGTTAGAATTCTAAAAATAACTTTAGTACGACATACAGCTTACGTTATAGCGAGACAGCGCCCAAAATCAGGGCTGAAAATAATACTAAACATTTTCGACAGAAATACGAAATAACATCATAAATGGGTCCTACTTTTGCTGAGCTTCCATCAGAATCTTGTACAAGGGGTCCTTTGTCCAGAATAATTGTTGTTTGGATATAGAATGTCCTCTTCGTCTGTCGAATTAGCAACCAAAGCTAGCCAAGTGGCGCGAAGCTGTCCATCGTCACCAAACGCAGAGAACGGAACACGCCAAAACTCCCGATAAACTTTCAATAATCTGATAAAACTATATTGAAAAAACATACTTTACGATGATATTATCACATTTATCAAATAAAATCAAAGCCGGAGATATTAGCCGTCTATAACGAAAGCTTTTCAGAAGGCAATCCAGTGTTCCTTCCCGCGCCTTCCTGAACAAAGGAAATTGGGGTCATGTCATTCCAAGAGCTCTCTTTTGACCTCAGATAAAGCTAGACACCCCATTCCACCTCTCACTGCCTATTGACATCTAGTGGAAGGCGTATAAAGTGCATGTATAGTCATACATTTCAAGCAAATGAATAGGGAGGCCCTGGAACAGAGCTTCGATTTCAGATTTTTCACTTTCTGACAGGAAGTTTGCTGCAAAATGAGTTCTGTTTTACTCACAGATATAATTCAAACGGTTTTAGAAACTTGAGAGTGTTTTCTATCCAATAGTAATAATAATATGCATATTGTACGAGCAAGAATTGAGTACGAGGCAGTTTAATTTGGGAACGATTTTTTACAAAGTGAAAACAGCGCCCCCATATCCCAAAGAGGTTAAGTAGCCCTATTTTGAGATGTGAGATATCACAATCTCTTTCAATAATGACAGGAATGGATGAGGTCTTTATTCCAGTGAGATTGCTAAGGCGAACACCGCCATGTTTAGTTTTGCCCAATCTAGATCGAGACACAGACACGGTTTCAATGGGGATAGATGAGCTGACTACACTGACTGTGCTAGTGGCAGACTCCACTAAGCTGGCAGTCTGGCTAACAGCCTGCTGCCTGGCATGCACCCTATCTCATTGTGGAGCTAGTGGAGTTAGAGCCCTCCAGCTAGGATGGAGTCCGTCAATCCTCAGCAGGCCAGGCTTGGTCCTGTTTGTGGGTGAGTCCCAGAAAGAGGGCCAACTATCTACAAATTCTATCTTTTGGGAGGGGCAGAAAACAGTTTTCAACCAGCGATTGAGTTGTGAGACTGCTGTAGAGCTCATCACTCCCCCTAACTGGGAGGGGGCCAGAGACAATTACTCGATGCCGACACATCTTTCTAGCTGATTTACACGCTGAAGCTATGTTGCGCTTGGTGACCTCTGACTGTTTCATCCTAACATCGTTGGTGCTTTCCCTTGGCGCTGCTTGAAATTTCTTTCCCTTGACGCTTTTTTTTGGTGCCTCAGGACCATTCATAGTTGAGCTCACTCAGTTTAGCTCAACGTTGATTTGCTATTTTTTTATTATTTTTTTATCAAAGGAGGCCAAATGCTTGCTGGCTTCCCTTGCATTCAATGCTACGGGTGGCAACAATGTCATGCTCTTTTGGACCAGAAAGCATCAGATAGATGGCCTACACATACAGAGACCATACAGAGACAGAGGGGCGCTGTTTCACTCGCTTGGATGCCTTCTGTGGTGAGATACATTCAGCCTCTTGTGAAATGAAGGAAAATTATGAAAACAGAGAGACGAAAGATAAAATAATATATGTATTTTGTGGGGGGGTTTTGACAATTTTTGGGGAAGCTTCCCTTGGCATCCATGAATACACGCCACTGAGGCAAGAAACAGCTTTTTGAAATAAATTCCACATTTTTGCAAGTGTCTAAACCCTACAACCTATTGATCGGTAGTAATTTTGTGGTTTAAGGGATTTACAGAATGGTAACAGGATGACACACAATAAATACATATACAGCCAAGAACAATCAGTGCATTAAAGAGAACTATCCAGGATACAAACAATAGTCTTTTAGTTATTCTATTTTCATTTTTGTGAAGGGTGACGTGCAGGGATCAGATTTCTCCTGCTTAATTGGAGAATGGCTCTCAGGACTCATCAATAAGAATACAGTGATACAGGCCCACAGTAAGTGGTGCAGGAGGGACCTGGAGGCCAGAGGGAGTGGGCCATCTGTTTCAAACGGACGAAAACAGAAGTAATGTGCTGTGCATATTTGTGACTCTACGAAAGCTATGATCTTTTTAATATAATTTACTGCTACGTTGACTTGCTCTCATTCAGAGTTGTTTCTCCTGAGCCCATTTGAATTGTCTATTGCCTTGTCGTTAACAATGAGATTGTATATATTAAGTGCTGTTGTCAATTAGTTTACTCCAATTAGGGGAGAGGTGGTAGGGTTAGGGTAAAAATAATAAAGGATTTTTTTTTTTTTTTTTTTACAGCAGTACCAGTCAAAAGTTTGAATACAAGTTTTTTTTTTTACTATTTTCTACAATGTAGAATAATAGTGAATACATCAAAACTATGAAATAACACATATGGAATCATGTAGTAACCAAAAAAGTGTTAAACAAATCTAAATATATTCTTCAAAGTAGCCACCCTTTGCCTTAATGACAGCTTTGCACACTCTTGGCATTCTCTCAACCAGCTTCATGAGGTAGTCACTTGGAATGAATTTCAATTAACAGGTGTGCCTTGTTAAAAGTTAATTTGTGGAATGTCTTTCTTAATGCGTTTGAGCCAATCAGTTGTGTTGTGACAAGGTATTTAAAAAAAATATATATAACCTTAATTTAACTAGGCAAGTCAACAAATTATTTTTTACAATGACGGCCTACCCCGACCAAACCAGGACGATGCTGGACCAATTGTGCACCGCCCTATGGGACTCCCAATCACGGCCGGATGTGATACAGCCTAGATTCGAACCAGGGACTGTAGTACCTCGACTAACCGGTACCCGCGCACATTGAATTTGTACCATTACCCCCTGTATACAGGCTCACTATTGTTATTTTACTGATGCTCTTTAATTATTTATTACTTATTTTTTTTTCTTATCTAATTTTTACTCAACACTTATTTTATCTTAAATATGCATTGTTGGTTAAGGACTTGTAAGTAAGCATTTCACTGTAAGGTCTACACCTGTTGTATTCGGCGCATGTGACAAATACAATTTCATTTTGATTTGATTTGATTTGGAATTCAAGGCACACTTAACTAGCATGGCTACCACAGCATTCTGCAGCGATATGACATCCCATCTGGTTTGCGCTTAGTGAGACTACTGCAGCCCCATCAAAGTTGCCCAACCCTGGTCTAGGTCCTATTCATCCCAGCTGTGGCCTGTCTGCCCGTCTGTGGCCCAGCCAACAGTAGACAGATTGTAGCCGAAGCCCTGGCGGTATAAGTGGAACCACATGGAGGAAAGTGATACTGGTGATACTGGACCAGAGAAGGAGTTAACCTGGCCAGCCAGCTATTGGCCTTATATGGATGGTGGTTACTGCCACTGATCCTAACCCTCCGCATACACACACACACACACACACACACACACACACACACACACACACACACACACACACACACACACACACACACACACACACACACACACACACACATATATCTCAGGGGTTTCTGTGGCCACAGTGCCTTCCAGAGTGGCTGACCAACGACAAGCATTTACCGTAGGCCAATCGGCATGCTAACAACCAAACACTAATGGGGGAAAGCGAAAGCCACAACCCACAGATATTCAGTAAATGCTTCCTGCTCCATTTGATAGTACAGGTACCCCTCACACAAACCAGGGTTGTGACTTTCTCAAGTCTTTGTGTATTACTGGCTGTGTGGCCGGCTGGCTGCTGTAACTTGAGTGTCTACAGAGCATCCAGGAGGAGAGCATCAGCTACTGTAGGATGATAACACAGTGACATTAACCTGGCTTCTCTGTAACACCCCTCTACCATGATGCATTGGGGCAACCGAGTGAGTTTTAGGGTTGGCCAACCTGTCATCTTCCATTAGGCTGTATGAATATTTTCCCGGCCCCCACCCCCCTTCTCTTTCTCTGTGGTGGTGTGGCCGGAGGCCCCCTGTCGGCTCTGAGAGAGATGGATCTGCTGAGGGTGGAGCCGGTGGCAGCAGGCGAAGCGGCCTCTCATATGTACACTGGGCCATGTGCTACCAGTTAAGGCAGCAGTCGGTCCTGAACAGGGGTTAAGTGAAACTACCTGCTCCTCTGTGTCTGCCGATTACTTGCTTTGTTCACTGTGGTACCAGATCATAAAACACTTGTGTCCACTTCTCCCCCTCTCTCCTAGTCCCTCAGGTCATTAGTGTGAGCAACAGGACATGCTTCTCTGTCATTCTGCATGACAGGGGAAAAGATTGTTTTCACTCACCTCTATCACCAACAATACATACTATATATAAACAATATTTCAACAAAATATTGTCACATCTTTAAAGATCATTCCAAAATATCTGATGATGGATGGGCTTTTCCTCTTCTACTATGGACACAATATTGATGAAGTTAGTTAGCTTTTATGAAGATAGTAAATAAAGAAAAATGAGGTTACTCTTGGAAAATGAAATGAGACATGAAAGCAGTCCTGAGCTCTGGTTCTAGTTTCCTGTCTGAATCGTTGATAATTCATTTCCCAGACAGAGCTCATAATCATTCACTGGCCTGCTGCTGCCGCCACTCAGCCATCCTACAGGACTACTCATCATGGCCTTGGTTTGCCACTCCACCACTTCTTATGCCCTCGCTCTGTTTCTCTGTCTCTCTCATCTCTCTCACTCACTCAGTTCGCAGGGAAGGTACATCTCAGATCAAGCCATTTTCACCCCCTATCAGTTTTGAAAGCCAGTCGTTCTAAAAAGAAATTCTAAACCAGATGTGATTTATTTTTTCTTCCTCCTTATTTCATTTGTAGGATCTGAACATCAAAAGGGCATTGAGAACTTTTGAGATGAGCCCTAATCGCTTGAGCTCCAGTGCAGTCATTAAATGCAGTATAGTATGCGTGTCTCACCCTGGTGCAAACTCAAAAGGACCTCTCTGCATTTCTGCTCTCTTTAACAGACGCCACTCATGGGGAAACATTGGCGCCTCCCATAGACTGTGATTAAAGTAAATGAATGAAATAAGATACAAGGAAATTAAAATCATTCGTTTTATAGTAACCACGACTACTGGCAAGGCCCCACTGCCACAGAACAGTGAAGGCTGGGCCAATAAACCAACTGCATTCAACTGTAAAGAAGAATGAAAAAAAGAGGAGGATAAGAGCAGGATAGTAGAATAAGACAAAAATTACATTGTTATATATCTATGTATTTATCTTGGAAATATGGTAGGTTTTCAAACATGGTTGAATTTCAGCGGTAAAGTCAAAAATCTCCTAAACAATGTCTGGTTTAGATCATTGACAGACACTGACATTTCTGTCATGCAAGAATGTTATTCACTGCAGAACTGTACTTTGACGTCTCCTATTTCTGTCTAAATGTTTAGAAATGTAGAACCTAAAATGTTTAATGAAGGAGGGAGAAAAAAAACTGTGAATTAATGTTCTGAAAATGTTGTAGCTCAATTGAATACTATAACAATACAATTTGAAATGCACCGTGTACTCCTAAAATACTGTATGTACTTTCAAGATCCTTGATTATACACAAGAGAGGATACATACTCAATACACAATTATTCCTATTCATTTCTAGTTCCTCCCTTATCCAACTGTATGTCATACTTATAAAGATATAGTGATATCCATTCTCATGTGACTCAACTCTTCATAACTCAAATTACGTTCAAGCCATTTCATAAAAATGTATTTCATGCCATTCAATTTTTGCCATGCCATCATTTTGGGACAGTGCCCTCTGTAAAAGTGAGATGTGCATTCTCTCTCCCATCTCATCCTCTCGACTCAATCCTCTCCCTCTTTCTCTCTGTCCCTCCCTCTGCCCCCCCCCCCCCCTTCCCTCACTCCTCCCTCCCTCTACTTTCCTCACTCTCTCTCCAGGCGTGGGTGGAAGGGGACAGTGTTCAGTGTGAGATCGTCACATAAGGAAGCGATCGGACTCTAAACTCCAAATCATCACCTTGTTCTCCTGCTTCCGGTATCTGACCCACTGAGAGGCTGGCAGTTTCTCCCAGTTTGACCACCTTTCTGGGGTTTGGTTTCCAACCCAGAAGCCACAGCCATGGCTGGGAGGCCTGTATAATCACACACTACTGAAGACAACAGGGGCATCTGCATCCTCTCTCCATCCCAGAGATGTGCATCATGTACCAACAATGGCCGCAAGCGAAAACTCCAACTTTAGATATTGATAACACTATTTCTGAATCCCACGCTATATCATCTGCAGGCTCACAGGAGCACGTTGTGTAGGGTGGTGTTTAATGACGATCAAAACGTATGTCATTAATGAGATTCATATCATGGGAGGAAATTAAACACAGCAGCTAACAGCTTCAGAAATCAAACATTAATGACTTCAATAACCCTTCCCAGGCAGAGAACTGAGCACTGAGCAGCCCACAGTGGCAGTGGGTGGAAATACCCATAAAGAGAGAGGACAGCACAGGGGAATGGAATGGAGGGGGGTTTCTGGCATGATTCATCTGATCTGATTTAAAACTGTCCACTCAATTTACCCCCCCACCAGCAGCACCCCTCATTGCCTCTGCACTGTTTGATCCCAGCCCTGTGTCCACCCACCCCCGGCACAGGAAGAAAGGCTGTCTTAACAGAACCCAGAGTGACCCGGGCCAAGTGGGCCGCGTGCCACCTGTACATTTCCACATTCTCTCATCGCCAGCGCTGCATTTCCTCTCCAGAAGCCATCCATCACCCGCCACAGGCCCACAGAGCGCCTGCCCCGCTCTGCCTCGCAACACAACGATAAAGTCCTGGACTAAATTAGAGGGAAGGAAGAGGAGACGTAGGATGAAAGGTAGGAGGAGAGAGAGGAGGAGGAACAGCAATTAACTGAAACTGGGCATACATAATTCCGGACATACGGTATAAAGCTCCCCTCTGAAACGGAAATCATTGGGACGTGGGTTCCTTTGTGGACTGTAGTCGTTTCTGCAGTGGGCAGGGTGGTGGGTGGGGTTGGGGTGTAGATGCCTGGGCTGTGGTGGCTGGATGCCAGGTTGGCAGAAACCAGGCTTGCCAGAAGGGCACAAATTGTCCCAGCCATCGCTGGCAAAGCCGAAACCACCATGAACGAGAGGAAGTGACATCATGCGCCATGGCTTGGTAAGCAGTGGTGGTGGTCTTATAATGGGGATGGTGTAGCAGAGGAGGAGAGAGTCAAGAGCCAGTTAACCACAGGGGGAAAGCCATGGGGGTGTACTACAAGACAAGCGAGGGAACGGCAGATTGCTCTTTTCTGTCGAGGCGTGTGCCAGAGAAACAATCTACACATCCCCACTCCCAGCAGGATAAATAGTATAGTACTCTGCAGTTTGTTTCTCCAGATAAGGACACAGACCCGACTGATTCAGTCCATACAACCATCACTGTGCAGGATGTAGTGAGATTTTGGGGGTCACTGTGGCGTACAACCTCACACTATGTACTATACATATTGCTTGTTAAAAAAGATAGATGGGCTGAGAGGCCCGCTTTAGGCCCTGTTTTCAGAACACTGAAGCTCTGCACAGAAAGCTGACACATGTACTTAGATTATACTCCCAAACATCCTGAATGTGTGTTTAGAAACAAGGCTCAATAATATTGTGATCTCTGAGCTGAATCCGATAAATTCTTCCTCTGTCAGTTTAGCTTCCGCTGCAATATAATCTGAAATTACCTCCAGCAGCAAGAGGAGACGAGCACCTCTCTCTCTTTAGTTCACTTACTCTCTCTGTAACTTCATCATAAGAGCTGAACTGGGCTCACAAGGGGATGTGAGTCTGGAAACACCCCAGCCCATTATTCACTCCCAGTCTGGTCTGGAGAGAGTCTAGCCAGCCCGCTAGTTAGAACATGAAGCACGCACCTCCATAGTATAGAATACCCGCATGACCAACACAAGCCTCTCCCTCTGAGGCCTTAGGCTTTAAAGGACTCTGCTAAACACATTCTCTTCCTATATTACCTTGTGATTGGGGGGATATCTGGTTTCTATGCCCTGTTTACACAGTTCTTACACAGTTCTCCTTCTCTCTCTCATTCTCTTTCTCTCTCTCTCACACATTCTTTGATGGCACTTTCCCCTCGTATCAGGGGTTAAGAAAGAATTCACACAGACTACTTTACGTAGCGCTCCTTGAGCTCTCCCTAGGGGGCTGGGTTGTAACCCACTGTAGAGGAAACACCTCATACATGCACACACTGAACCAACAACCTCTACATCATGGGAGTGCTCAGAGAGGTGAGACAGTCCAACAGACCAGGTCAGTTACTCTGGGATGTCAGTCATTGTTCCCCCTGTCCTGCCCCACATGAATGGTAACATTTGGTAGTCATCAAAGACAAGAGTTCAGAGGGGCAGCTGTTTGTTGCACATTAAACAAGTGGTCTCATGAGCCTCCTCAACGTGTGAAAAACTCAGTCAATAATTGATACAGTTCTTCTCAAAGAAAGATCTAATTTGCCACTTAAACATCAAAGAAGCACCCTGGCAGTAGCTTGTACATCACCAGATTCTATATTAGATCATTGGTGGTGGTGTGTCCTGGAGATAAAAGGACCCATATGTTTTTTACGCGTAGAGAGGTTTGTTAGTGCTCCAAAAGATCTGATGGAAGGAAGCTGGTTTGTGTGCTGTTTGTTGGTTTGATGTTGGGCCTGATTTGCTGCATTGACCAAGGGACAGATAGGAAGGACTTTTCCCCACAAATCTGTATATCCAGGGACTGTTGGCAAGGCCAGGTCCCTATGCAGCCGTCCACAACAGAGGATTGTGTGGCCAGGTGAGAACTCTACTATCTAGTTAAGGTTGTGGGGAAGTAGGATGGAAACTGAGATGTGGAAGCGCATGACACTCTTGGCCAAGCCAACGGGGGACTCCCTTATTGAACTTGTGTGTTTATGATTTTGTTTATTGCCTTTATCAATGCAGAGGCTTCAGATTTATCCGTGATTAAGCTTTGATGAGTTTGAAACATAAAAGTGGATTTTGGGGGCTTATTTCTATGGAGCCCCACTACATGTCATATTTATGGTATACTTGTATTTATTGACAATTGCTCTTTACAAGGGAGTCACGATAGGCATTGTTTTTCACCCTGTGTGATATCAACTCTGTACAGGTTTTTATCCCATTACAAAGTGTTACTCATAAATTGTGATATTTGTCACCCTCTTGTGGTCATAGGCATCCCCCTACCCACCAAGGCCAATATGACAACTTCGCAACAGAAAAAATTATGCCCACTCTCTGAGGACAACATTTACAGTGAGCACAGTACCCATCATTTCGTCCTTCGGAAGGATATATCTCCCGAACACTTATAACTCTCAAAGTCCATTTACTGGAAATACCCTAACTGTATTGCTGTCCTCAATATAAGCTGCTCTCTCACTTTAATTTTGATCAGTAATTATGATCATAAAGTTTGTGGATTAGTCTGAGTTTCTTTGGATAACAGCACAGGAGATATCTGTTTACACACAATGATGAGCCTGTGGTGCTGCTTGTGGTTGTTTCTAGTGGAACACCCATAATGGGCCTTAATTGGGAGTTTAATTGTGTGTGGTGTGGAAAGAGCATTGATTACAAAACCAGTGGTATTTGAGTGTATACATTCATCTTTGTGTATGTATTACTCTCTAAATCCTCTTATATCGCACACTAAATCATTTTCCACTCGTGGATAATAAAATGCTTCAAGAAGAATCAGAACAGTCATTTCCATGTCAAATCATACATACATAATGTGAGGGTTAGTGTAGGTTTGGCTGAAATTAAGTTGTGTAAAGCATTCATCACCATGTACGTATGCAGATACAACGATACAACTTGTGACACATTTTACAAGGAGAGTCAGCTACGTATCCATGTGCAGCCTCCATTCATCGGTGCCCTTTGAATATGTCTGAAGGCAGTGGGAGCCGTGAAATCAATGGGACTGCTAAAGTTGATAATAACGTCCTGTAAGAGCTCATTTCAGTTGATAATTCTGTTTGTGACGTACAGTGCCTTCGGAAAGTATTCAGACCCCTTGACTTTGTCCACATTTTAGTACGTTCCAGCCTTATTCTATTTTAGCACATTTATTAAAAACAAAATACAGAAATACCATATTTACACAAGTATTCAGACCATTTACTACGAGACTCGAAATTGAGCTCAAGTGCATCCTGTTTCCATTGATCCTTGAAATGTTTCTACAACTTGATTGGAGTCCACCTGTGGTAAATTCAATTGATTGGACATGATTTGGAAAGGCACATAGCATTGTCAACTGTGGGACCTTATATAGACAGAGCAAAAACCAAAACATGAGGTCGAAGGAAGTGTACGTAGAGCTCCGTGACAGGATTGCGTCGAGGCACAGATATGGGGAAGGGTACCAAAAAATGTCTGCAGCATTAAATGTCCCCATGTCACCCTGACCATAGAGAGCACTCGGTGTTCTCTATGGTGTTTAGATCAGGGCATGACTAGGGGGTTTTCTAGTTTTTATTTTCTATGTTGGTGTGAGTATGGTTCCCAATTGGAGGCAGCTGATGATCGTTGCCTCTAAATGGGGATCATACTTAGTGTGGTCCTTTTCCCACCTGCGTAGTGGGATCGTTTAGTGTTTCGTTTAGTGCTTATGTGCGTTACGTACTGCACGTTTGTTAATTCTTTGTTGTTTTGAAGGTTCACTTTAATAAATATGTGGAACTCTACACACGCTGCGCCTTGGTCCGCTCATTTCTACAACGAACGTGACACACCAAGAACACAGTGGCGTCCAGTTTGGAACCACCAAGACTCTTTCTAGAGCTGACCGCCCGGCCAAACTGAGCAATCGGGGGAGAAGCCGATGGTCACTCTAACAGAGCTCCAGAGTTCCTCTGTGGAGATGGGAGAACCTTCCAGAAAGACAACCATCTCTGCAGCACTCCACCAATTAGACCTTTATGGTAGTGTGGCCAGACGGAAGCCACTCCTCAGTAAAAGACGCATGACAGCCCACTTGGAGTTTGCCAAAAGGCACCTAAAGACTCTCAAACCATGAGAAACGAGATTCTCTGGTCTGATGAAACCAAGATTGAACTCTTTGGCTGGGAATGCCAAGCGTCCTTTTTACAACCGGAAAACGACTCTAAGCACACAGCCAAGACAACGCAGGAGTGGCTTCGGGACAAGTCTCTGATTGTCCTAGAGTGGCCCAGCCAAAGTCCGGACTTGAACCTGATCGAACATCTCTGGAGAGACCTGAAAACAGCTGTGCAGCAACTCTCCCTATCCAACCTGACAGAGCTTCAGAGAATCTGCAGAGAAAAATGGGAGAAACTCCCTAAATACAGGTGTGCCAAGCTTGTAGCGTCATACCCGTGCTCCTAGACCTTAGTGCTGCTTTTGATACCATCGATCACCACATTCTTTTGGAGAGATTGGAAACCCAAATTGGTCTACACGGACAAGTTCTGGCCTGGTTTAGATCTTATCTGTCGGAAAGATATCAGTTTGTCTCTGTGGATGGTTTGTCCTCTGACAAATCAACTGTAAATGTCGGTGTTCCTCAAGGTTCCGTTTTAGGACCACTATTGTTTTCACTATATATTTTACCTCTTGGGGATGTCATTCGAAAACATAATGTTAACTTTCACTGCTATGCGGATGACACACAGCTGTACATTTCGAGGAAACATGGTGAAGCTCCAAAATTGCTCTCGCTGGAAGCCTGTGTTTGGCTGCAAGTGTTCTACTTTTAAACTCGGACAAAACAGAGATGCTTGTTCTAGGTCCCAAGAAACAATGAGGTCTTCTCTTGAATCTGACAATTAATCTTGATGGTTGTAAAGTCTTCTCAAATAAAACTGTGAAGGACCTCGGCGTTACTCTGGACCCTGATCTCTCTTTTGACGGGTTAGGGTTAGAGCTAGGGTCTCTCTTTTGACGAACATATCAAGACTGTTTCAAGGACAGCTTTTTTCCATCTACGTAACATTGCAAAAATCTGAAATTTTCTGTCCAAAAATGAGAAAGAAAAATTTATCCATGGTTTTGTAACTTCTAGGTTAGACTACTGCAATGCTCTACTACCTGGATAAAGCACTAAATAAACTTCAGTTAGTGCTAAATACGGCTGCTAGAATCCTGACTAAAACCAAAAAATTTGATCATATTACTCCAGTGCTAGCCTCCCTACACTGGCTTCCTGTTAAGGCAAGGGCTGATTTCAAGGTTTTACTGCTAACCTACAAAGCATTACATGGGCTTGCTCCTACCTATCTTTCCGATTTGGTCCTGCAGTACATACCTACACGTACGCTACGGTCACAAGACGCAGGCCTCCTAATTGTCTCTAGAATTTCAAAGCAAACAGCTGGAGGCAGGGCTTTCTCCTATAGAGCTCCATTTTTATGGAATGGTCTGCCTACCCATGTGAGAGACGCAGACTCGGTCTCAACCTTTAAGTCTTTACTGAAGACTCATCTCTTCAGTAGGTCCTATGATTGAGTGTAGTCTGGCCCAGGAGTGTGAAGGTGAACGGAAAGGCACTGGAGCAACGAACCGCCCTTGCTGTCTCTGCCTGGCTGGTTCCCCTCTCTCCACTGGGATTATCTGCCTATAACTCTATTACAGGGGCTGAGTCACTGGCTTACTGGTGCTCTTCCATGCCCCTAGGAGGGGTGCGTCACTTGAGTGGGTTGAGTCACTGACGTGGTCTTCCTGTCTGGGTTGGCGCCCCCCTTTGGGTTGTGCCGTGGCGGAGATCTTTGTGGGCTATACTCGGCCTTGTCTCAGGATGGTAAGTTGGTGGTTGAAGATATCCCTCTAGTGGTGTGGGGGCTGTGCTTTGGCGAAGTGGGTGGGGTTATATCCTGCCTGTTTGGCCCTGTCCGGGGGTATCATCGGATGGGGCCACAGTGTCCTGACCCCTCCTGTCTCAGCCTCCAGTATTTATGCTGCAGTAGTTTATGTGTCGGGGGGCTAGGATCAGTCTGTTATATCTGTAGTCCTGTGTGAATTTAAGTATGCTCTCTCTAATTCTCTCTTTCTTTCTTTCTCTCTCTTGGAGGACCTGAGCCCTAGGACCATGCCTCAGGACTACCTGGCATGATGACTCCTTGCTGTCCCCAGTCCACCTGGCCGTGCTGCTGCTCCAGTTTCAACTGTTCTGCCTGCGGCTATGGAACCCTGACCTGTTCACCGGACGTGCTACCTGTCCCAGACCTGCTTTTTTTCAACTCTCTAGAGACAGCAGGAGCGGTAGAGATACTCTCAATGATTGGCTATGAAAAGCCAACTGACATTTACTCCTGAGGTGCTGACCTGTTGCACCCTCGACAACTACTGTGATTATTATTATTTGACCATGCTGGTCATTTATGAACATTTGAACATCTTGGCCATGTTCTGTTATAATCTCCACCAGGCAGAAGAGGACTGGCCACCCCTCATAGCCTGGTTCCTCTCTAGGTTTCTTCCTAGGTTTTGGCCTTTCTAGGGAGTTTTTCCTAGCCACCGTGCTTCTACACCTGCATTGCTTGCTGTTTGGGGTTTTAGGCTGGGTTTCTGTACAGCACTTTGAGATATCAGCTGATCTAAGAAGAGCTATATAAATACATTTATTTGATACCCAAGAAGACGCTGCCAAAGGTGCTTCAAAAAGTACTGAGTAAAGGTTTTGAATATTTAATATTTAAGTTTTATATTTTTTATCAATTTCTTCTAACCCGTTTTTGCTTTGTCATTATGGGGTATTGTGTGTAGATTATGGGATATTGTGTGTAGATGAATACATTTTAGAATAAGGCTGTCACCTAACAAAATGTGGAGAAAGTCAAGGGGTCTAAATACTTTCCGAAGGCACTATATGATAGTATGAGGGTATGTGCTGTGAGAAAATCACATACTCTCACACTATCATACAATTCCTTTTGCCACCAGGCTGGCCACCAGGCAGGACTCCAGGCAGGATATCACCAGGCTGGTCACCACCAGGGCCCTGGCTGTCATCAACACATAGAATCTCAGGCATGGGAGAAACACAGACAGTCAGAGTGTGTGAAAGAAATGAGTGAAAAAAATGTATTGAAGAAAAGCGAGCGGTACTGGGCTGGAGAGAGAAAAACGGCAGGGCAGTCATTAAAGGCATGTGTTGAACATACTGAGAAGCAGTGAAAGAACAAGATAGAGAGAGAGAGAGAGACAAAACGAGTGGTTGCGCCTGTCATGGTTTTACTGGCTTCAGTGGTGGATTTGGAGGGGATGGAAAACAAGACGCCATTTCGTGTTCTATTAAAATATGCTGCACTATGCCCCCACCCCACCCCACCCCCCACACACAGGGGGGGCAGAAACCTTGTTCCCTACATGTGGGGTTTCCAGCCCAGTGACAACGCCCTGTAGTCGGGGTGGCGCAGCTTCAGCTTCAGGAGTAGCTCCTCATATTGGAGGAACGTGTTTGTGTTGGCCCAGAATTAATAACTTTTCATTTAGTGCGGAAATGACAGGAATAGTAATTAAGGAAATGGAATGATTTTATTGGACATGATGTTTATATTAAATTCCAGATGTGAGGCAGCTGCTCATGCAGAGAGGCCCTGCCCACAGAGCGATATCACTGGGGTAGAGGAACAGGGGGTGGGTTATTAAAGGAAGATAACACAAGCCAAATGCATTTCCCCATGTAAAAAACATACAGTGCATTCGGAAAGTATTCAGACCCCTTGACTTTTTCCACATTTTGTTACGTTACAGCCTTATTCTAAAATGGATTAAAAAAAAAAATCCTGATCAATCTACACACAATACCTCATAATGACAAAGCAAAAACAGGTTTTTATACATTTTTGCAAATGTATAAAAAGGAAAGTAAACTGATATCACATTTACATAAGTATTCAGACCCTTTACTCAGTACTTTGTTGAAGCACCTTTGGCAATGATTACAGCCTTGAGTCTTCTTGGGGATGACGCTACAAGCTTGGCACACCTGTATTTGGGGAGTTTCTCCCATTCTTCTCTGCAGATCCCCTCAAGAGCTGTCAGGTTGGATGGGGAGTGTTGCTGCACAGCTATTTTCAGGTTTCTCCAGAGATGTTCGATCAGGTTCAAGTCTGGGCTCTGGCTGGGCCACTCTAGGACATTCAGAGACTTGTCCCGAAGCCACTCCTGCGTTGTCTTGGCTGTGTGCTTAGGGTCGTTGTCCTGTTGGAAGGTGAACCTTCGCCTCAGTCTGAGGTCCTGAGCACTCTGGAGCAGGTTTTCATCAAGGATCTCTCTGTACTTTGCTCCGTTCATCTTTCCCTCGATCCTGACTAGTCTCCCAGTCCTTGCAGCAGAAAAACATCCCCACAGCATGATGCTGCCACCACCATGCTTCACCGTAGGGATGGTGCCAGGTTTCCTCCAGACGTGACGCTTGGCATTCTGGCCAAAGAGTTCAATCTTGGTTTAATCTTACCAGATAATCTTGCTTCTCATGGTCTGAGAGTCCTTTACTTTCCTTTTGGCAAACTCCAAGCTGCCTGTCATGTACCTTTTACTGAGGAGTAGCCATCTGGCCACTCTACCATAAGGGCCTGATTGGTGAAGTTCTGCAAAGATGGTTGTCAATCTGGAAGGTTCTCCCATCTCCACAGAGAAACTCTGGAGCTCTGTCAGAGTGACCATCGGGTTCTTGGTCACCTCCCTGACCAAGGCCCATCTCCCCCCGATTGCTCAGTTTGGCTGGGTGGCCAGCTCTAGGAAGAGTCTTGGTGGTTCCAAACTTTTTCCATTTAAGAATGATGGAGGCCACTGTGTTCTTGGGGACCTTAAATGCTGCAGATATTTTTTGGTACCCTTCCCCAGATCTGTGCCTCAACACAATCCTGTCTCGGCGCTCTACGGACAATTCCTTCAACCTCACAGCTTTTGGTTTTTGCTCTTTTGGTTTTTGCTCTGCTTCTGCACTGTTAACTGTGTTACCTTATATAGACAGGTCTGTGCCTTTCCAAATCATGTCCAATCAATTGAGTTTACCACAGGTGGACTCCAATCAAGTTGTAGAAACAGCTCAAGGATGATCAATGGAAACAGGATGCATCTGAGCTCAATTTCAAATACTTATGTAAATAAGGTAGTTCTATTTTAGTTTTTTAAAATAAATTTGCAACCATTTCTAAATACCTGTTTTCACTTTGTAGTTATGGGGTATTGTGTGTAGATTAATTAGGATTTTTTTTTAAATCATTTAAAAATACGACTGTAATGAAACAAAATGTGGAAGAAGGGGTCTGAATCATTTTCAAAATGTACTGTATAACAGTGGTGGATAGCAAATTGGACCAATATCAAGTGCATTTTGATGAATGAGGAAAGATTCTAAAGTACTCTGAAGCCATATGACATATTCATAAACGTGCCCCTGTAGCATAACGTATTTGCACATATCACATTACCCTATTTCAGGCCTGATTTGCCTGACTGGAAAAGTTAATATTGAAGAGTGTTGGTTCAGCATTTTTTGGGTGGCCCAAACCATGGTCGTCCCATCTCCTACTGTTATGGGGGCTCAAAATCCCTTAACAGGCAATGACAGAACTGCTGATTCTTACTATTGGAGGGCTGTGGGGTACAGGGCCAGCCAGGGTTCCTAATTTAAAGCCCATCAAATGTGAACCCTACTGGGCCCTATTCTCCTGTAAGGCCATAGAAATGACTGACACTGTTGGTTCTAGAATAAGCCATCTTTGTCCACCCTAACCCAGGCCTATTGGAGGTAGCATGCCTGGTAACTGCAACAGCCAGTATGCGTCAACGTGCCTTGTCCAGATGGATACTTGGAGTAAACACAATATGGGTGTCCTCCTGGCTCCTGGAGTAATTGTGTCTGATATGTTTTTTCTAAAGCTGATCTCCAAACAGTGTGATTAGAGTAATGGTCCTGAATGTGCTGCTTTAATCAGCCTTTAAAGCTCTGGAAGAGACAGTGATTTATTCAAGAAGGGCTGGAGGAGAAGCAGTCCAAAACATTGGAACATCTAAGGACTCTCTCTTTCTTCCATTGATTTGGGGTGTTCATGTAATGATGGGGCGGTGAGTCAGAAGCAGGTGTAGGTGAAACTTTTTAATAAAACAACAAAACCAAGAACACGACACTAACATATGGCAGAAGGCCGATACACAAGAACAATACCAACTGGTGAGTGAACCTGGGAGAGTGACATAAAGGGGAGGAAATGATGAGGGTAATGGAGTCCAGGTGTGAATCATAATGATTCACAGGTCCGCGTAATGATGAGTGCCAGGTGTGTGTAATGATGAATCCAAGGACCGGTGGTTAGTACTCTGGAGACGTCGTATGCCGGAGGGGAGGAGCAGGAGCAGACGTGACAGTACCCCCCTCTGATGTGCAGCTCCAGCCGCAGGACGACACCAACTAGGAGGACGAGGAGCGGGTCGGTCTGGGTGGCGAAGGTGGAAATCACGGATGATGTTGGGGTCCAGAATGTCCTCCACCGGAACCCAACACCGCTCCTCTGGGCCATACCCAGTCCACCAGATACTGGAGCCGACCCCCACGACGTCAGGAGTTCAGTAGGGATCTGACAGAGTACACCGGGCTCCCCTCGATGTCCAGGGGGAGTGGAGGTGTGTGGAGGTGGGGGACAGCATCAGCTAGGGGACCAGGAACCACCGGCATGAGAAGGGAGACAGGTAGCGCGGGTCTTGGAGAATACCTCCCTTAGATCCTGATATTACTCCTGGATATTGGGCTGGAGGTCAACCACAGGACTCTCAACCGACGTGGAACCACAGGGGACAGGAAGCAGGTCTTCCGGCATTCAGGTGACCAGTCGGTGATTCTCATCATTGACAATGAGATGGTAGGGTTATGGCGCTGAAGCCAAGGTAGGCCGAGGATGATCTTGTGAACTGGTGCACTGGTGATGAAGAAGGGATGTTTTCCTGGTGATTGGGCTCCACGGTGAGGGTGGGTGGTTAGGTGATGTGTGTGATGGTTCCGGATCCTAAAGGCTGACAGTCGAGACCTTGAACCGGAAAAGGAGAGGAGAGGGGGTAGGTAGTAATATTGAGAGAGGAGGCAAGGGTCTGATCAATAAAGTTCCCCGCGGCGCCGGAATGCAGGGCATGAGGGACAGTCATCCAGAGTGATGAGTACTAAAAAAAAGAGTCTAACAGGAAGAGCAGTAGACTCCTGGTCCAGGGGATGTAACATCACGTGACCGTCCCTCCTTTTATTTTTTTATTTAACTAGGCAAGTCAGTTAAGAACAAATTCTTATTTACAATGACGGCCTACCAAAAGGCAATAGACCTCCTGCGGGGACGAGAGTTGGGATTAAAAATAAAATAAATTAAAAATAACATAAATATAGAACAAAACACACATCACGACAAGAGAAACAACACAACACTACATAAAGACAGACCTAAGACAACAACATAGCAAGGCAGCAACACATGACAACACAGCATGGTAGCAACACAACATAACAACAACAACATGATAGCAACACAACATGGTAGCAGCACAAAACATGGTACAAACATTATTGGGCACAGACAACAGCACAAAGGGCAATAAGGTAGAGACAACAATTATCACGCAAAGCAGCCACAACTGTCAGTAAGAGTGCCCATGATTGAGTCTTTGAATGAAGAGATTGAGATAAAACTGTCCAGTTTGAGTGTTTGTTGCAGCTCGTTCCAGTCGCTAGCTGCAGTGAACTGAAAAGAGGAGCGACCCAGGGATGTGTGTGCTTTGGGGACCTTGAACAGAATGTGACTGGCAGAACGGATGTTGTATGTGGAGGATGAGGGCTGCAGTAGATATCTCAGATAGGGGGGAGTGAGGCCTAAGAGGGTTTTATAAATAAGCATCAACCAGTGAGTCTTGCGACGGGTATACAGACATGACCAGTTTACAGAAGAGTATAGAGTGCAGTGATGTGTCCTATAAGGAGCATTGGTGGAAAATCTGATGGGCGAACGGTAAAGAACATCTAGCCGCTCGAGAGCACCCTTACCTGCTGATATATACATGATGTCTCCGTAATCTAGAATGGGTAGGATGGTTATCTAAATCAGGGTTAGTTTGGCAGTGGGGTTGAAAGAGGAGTGATTACGATAGAGGAAAGTCTAAATTTAACTTTAGCCTGCAGCTTTGATATGTGCTGAGAGAAGGACAGTGTACTGTCTAGCCATACTCCCAAGTACTTGTATGAGGTGACTACCTCAAGCTCTAAACCCTCAGAGGTAATAATCACATCTGTGGGGAGAGGGGATTTCTTCTTACCAAACCACATGACCTTTGTTTTGGAGGTGTTCAGAACAAGGTTAAGGGTAGAGAAATCTTGTTGGACACTAAGAAAGCTTTGTTGTAGAGATTTTAACAAAAAATCCGGGAAGGGGCCAGCTGAGTATAAGACTGTATCATCTGCATATAAATGGAAGAGAGAGGTTCCTACTGCCTGAGCTTTGTTGTTGATGTAAATTGAGAAGAGTGTGGGGCCTAGGATTGAGCCTTGGGGTACTCCCTTGGTGACAGGCAGTGGCTGAGAGCAGATTTTCTGACTTTATACACTGCACTCTTTGAGAGAGGTAGTTAGCAAAACTGTCCAAAGACCCCTCGGAGACACCAATACTCCTTATCCGGCCCACAAGAATGGAATGGTCTACCGTATCAAAATCTTTGGCCAAGTCAATAAAAATAGCAGCACAACATTGCTTAAAATCAAGGGCAATGGTGACATCACTGAGGACCTTTAAGGTTGCAGTGACACATCCATAACCTGAGCGGAAACCAGATTGCATACCAGAGAGAATACTGTAGACATCAAGATTGCCAGTCAGTTGATTATTGACAAGTTTTTCCAACACTTTCGATAAACAGGGCAAAATAGAAACAGGCCTATAATAGTTAGGATCAGCTTGATCTCCCCCTTTAAATAAAGGACAAACCGTGGCTGCCTTCCAAGCAATGGGAACCTCCCCAGAAAGGAGAGACAGGTTAAAAAGGTCAGAGATAGGCTTGGCAATGATAGGGGCAGCAACCTTAAAGAAGAAAGGGTCTAAACAATCTGACCCAGATTTTTGGGGGGGGGTCAAGTTTCAGGAGCTCCTCTAGCACCTCGGACTCAGTGACTGCCTGCAGGGAGAAACTTTGTAGCGGGGCAGGGGGAAAAGAGGGAGAAGCATCGGGGATAGTCGCATTCAAACGGGTTGGAGATGAGGAAATGTTGAACAGGCAAGGAGGCATCGCTGAGTCAAATAGGAATCCTGATTTAATGAAGTAGTGGTTAAAGAGCTCAGCCATTTGCCCCTTGTCAGTAACAACCACATGATCAACTTTAAGGGACATGAGCAGCTGTGAGGAGGAGGGTTTATTCTCCAGGTCTTTAATCGTTTTCCAGAACTTCTTTGGGTTAGACCCACAGAAAGAAAACTGCTCCTTAAAGCAACTAACTTTGGCCTTCCGGATAGCCTGAGTGCACTTATTTCTCATTTGCCTGAACGAGAGCCAGTTAGCCTGAGTATGCGTGTGCCAAGCCTTTCTCAAAATGCAATTCTTGAGATGGAGTAACTCTGCAAGTTCACGGTCGAACCAGGGGCTGAACCTGTTTTTAAATATCATTTTCTTGGGGGGACAAAATGGCGCCGTAGAGAGAACACTGTGTTTCAGCGAGCTCCCGTGGCATTCGTAAATTTATATTCTTTCATTAATCTCCTAGCTTGAAAAAGTGGTAGAATTGGCTAAATAAGTTATCCTGCAATGAGTCTTGACGGTTATTTCTCAAAAATCTCCGACAACATGCCCAGCAGAGCTACTAAGAACTCGACCAAAACCACCATCCCTGTAGATGTGCAGGAGGAGCTAGCTTACGTTAGCGAGGCTAGCACCGTTGCGGATCCAGGCACAATGGACCTGGTGATTCAAAAGATGACGGACAACATTACTAAAGTGATCGATGTTAAGATAAGAACGGTCTTGGAAGCAATAGCAGGCCATTCAGCTGAATTACAGAGGGTGGTCAAACGTGTCGATGAGGCGGAAGGAAGAATCGCTACAGTGGAAGCCTCAACTACATCTATGGACACTAAGATGAAAGCACTTGAGAAACAGGTGCGCGAAATGGCGGAGCACATTGACGACTTGGATAATCGAGGACGCAGATGCAATATTCGTGTTGTGGGACTCCCGGAAAATTCTGAAGGGACACGTTCAGTAAAATTTTTTGAGGAATGGATCCCTGACTACTTACAAATGGACACTAAGGCTGGTCGTGTGAAGCTGGACAGAGCTCATCGCTCTCAAGCACCGATACCCGGTCCCAACCAGCGCCCACGGCCAGTGGTTATAAAGTTCCACAACTTCACCGACAAGCAGCGCGTTATGGATGCGGCTAGAAATATCGGCTCTGACGGTAGTCAACGTAAAGGTCCAAAGGTCTCATTCTTCAATGATTACTCCACAGCGGTTGTACGAAGACGCAAAGGGTTTGATGAGGCGAAGGCTCGACTCAGGAGAATGAAGATGGACTACGCACTGTTGTACCCGGCCACATTGAAGATTATGGTCAACGGATCGCCTAAGAAATTCTCCACACCTGAAGAGGCTGCTGCGTTTATTGACTCTCTCGGGTAAATAACTTTAAGCTGCGCCGCCGCAGCATTGGATAACTTTATTATCTTATTTGAACCTGATCATGAAACAGTGGTGTGAGCTCTCACATGCTCCGGTTCAGTAATATTCGTATTTTTATTATTTTTCTTGCTAAAGTAACTGCCGCTATAGCTCAGGCTGAGATATGGGTGAATCTATATTGGTGCCCAGGCTTGGTTTTAGGTGGAAGAGCCTCAATCTTCATATATTGATTTTCATTTTCATATGTATAAAGGACGAGGCTATTGAGTGGCAATGCAGACTTAAGAGTCTACATTGGAAAGTTGAAATCCCCTGCATGTTAGCTAGTGGGAAAACCCCCTTTTGGATCTTTACATGTTTAATTTTTGGGTTTAGTATAGTTAGAGTTCAGGGTTCATATCGTTTGTTTATGCTCGGTGAGATAGAAGAGAGTTCAACACATGGAAAAAGGTACCACCCCATTTTTACAGTGGGATTCAGTCTGAATATGAAACGGTCAAAGTGCAATGGCAGGTAATACACTGCGTGTATGTACATGGAACATTAGAGGGAGCCATAATCCCATTAAAAGGAGGAAGGTACTGTCTTTTTTGAAAAAAGAAAATGTTGATATTGCCCTGTTGCAAGAAACTCATTTGGATGATAAGGAACATCTGAAATTACAACAAGGGGGGTTTGGTCAAGTGTTTTTCTCATCATTTACATCCAGAAGTAGAGGTGTAGCAATTCTTGTGAAAAAGAACTTACCACTTAAGGTCTTGAATTGTGTGAAAGATAAATCTGGTCGCTTTGTTATAATTAATGGTACTTTACAAGGGCAGAGCATCTCCATAATGAATATTTACTTCCCCCCTGCCCACCCCCCTGATTTCCTCACCAAGGTATTTCTAGACTTTTCAGAATTAAACTCAGACACTGCAGTGGTTGGAGGAGATTTTAATTGTTTGTTGAACCCCCTTATTGATAAGTTTCCCAGCGGTATAGCTTCACTCTCCCCTCGAGCTAAGTCACTTAAAGTTATTTGTGATGATCTGGGGTATGCTGATGTTTGGAGAACTTTTCACCCCTCCAACAGAGAGTTCACTTTTTTCTCTGCACCTCATGGATGTCAGACTAGAATAGATTACTTTTTTATGCCCAGGACGTCTTTGCAGTCTGTTTTATCTGCTAGGATAGGAAGCATAGTCATATCTGATCATGCGGAGGTGATCCTGGACATAAAACTCAACGGGGCATTCAATCTGTCAAGACATTGGAGGTTGAATACAACCATCCTTAAAGACCATACGTTCACATCATATTTTATTACAGAGTTTAAAGCATTTTTCTCTATTAACTCTCAATCAACAGATAATCCCTCGCTCCTTTGGGAAACCTGTAAAGCGTACGCCAGGGGTCTGATTATGTCATACACAGCCACTAAGAGGCGGAAAAAGCGTGAAAAGCAAAAAAGGTTAGAGGGTGAATTGGGAACTAAAGAGAAGGACTACATTAAAACTCCCACTCCTGCCCTATTAAAGGAAATATCAGTTCTTAGATCAACGTTGGACTCTCTCCTAACACAGGACGCTGAAAAGAAAATGGGATTTGTCAGGCAAAAGCTATACGAACATGGCGATAAGCCAGGAAAGTACTTGGCGTACTTAGCTAAAAAGAGAGCTGACTCACAGTCAATTGCTACTATTACTGATTCGGATGGCAATCAGTTATATGAAAATAAATTGATAAATGACTCATTTAAGAAATTTTATGCAAATCTTTATGCCTCAGAACTGCCAAATGACGCACCCAAATTAATGGAGAATTTATTTTCTAAGATTGAGCTCCCTACTATCTCCGAAGACCAGAGGTCTCTCCTTAATGCCCCTATTACCGACGAAGAGATAATGTTCGCAATTAAGAATCTGCAAAACGGTAAGGCCCCAGGACCAGACGGGTTTGGTAGTGAATTCTATAAAGAGTTTCATGGCCTGATCCTTGAGCCATTGCGTGATATGTTTAACCACTCATTTTCAAATGACCAGCTCCCTCAAACGCTGAGGGAAGCCAACATATCACTTATTCTCAAAAAGGGAAAATGTCCAGAGTCTTGTTCCTCGTACAGACCAATTTCCCTTCTGAATGTGGATAGAAAATTACTTTCTAAAATTCTAGCCACAAGATTAGAGGACTCACTGCCACTAATTGTGAAAGGAGACCAAACTGGCTTCATTAAGGGCCGTAAGTCGTGCAACAATGTCAGGCGGCTTCTTAATGTAATTCAAGCCTACCAACAAAGTGCTAGGGATGGTCTTGTGCTCTCCCTAGATGCTGAGAAAGCATTTGATCGTGTGGAGTGGTCTTACCTACTCTTTGCTCTAAATAAATTTGGTCTAGGGGACAACTTTATAAAATGGGTGAAAGTTTTATATGAGGATCCTCAGGCTGCTGTCCTTACTAATGGGCTAAGGTCAAATAGCTTCTCTATATACAGAGGTACCAGACAGGGCTGCCCTTTGTCCCCCCTCCTATTTGCACTCGCTATGGAACCACTGGCTGAGGCCATCAGGGTAACGCCTGCTATACAGGGGCTGCTCATTGGTGATGTTCACCATAAAATAAGCTTGTATGCTGATGATGTCCTGATATTCATCTCTAATCCCGAGACCTCAACTACATCTCTTATTAATATTATTCAATTATTCAGCGAATTCTCAGGCTACAAGATTAACTTAACTAAATCAGAGGCTATGCCACTTGGTAGCCTTCACTCTGTACCTAATACTTCTCCCCCCTTCCCTTTTAAATGGTCTCCCTCAGGCTTTACGTATCTGGGTATATTTGTAACTCCTAAATTCCAGCAAATGTACAAAGCCAATTTTGTTCCCTTGTTTGATACAGTAAGACAGGATCTGGAGCGCTGGAACTCTCTCCCGATTTCTTGGTTGGGTAGAATATCCCTCTTGAAAATGAACATTTTACCTAGACTACTTTACCCAATCCAAATGATCCAAGTATTACTCTCCAATAAGGTAATAAAGGATGTAAATGGATGGCTAAGTTCCTTCATATGGAGTAAACGCAAGCCAAGGCTTAAGATGGCAATATTGCAGCTGCCAAGTTCTATGGGGGGCTTGGATCTGCCCAATATCAGGTTCTATCAGTGGTGTGCCCACCTATGTTATATTTCTGATTGGATCACAAACGATGACTCCTCTATTTGGTTAGACATTGAGACTTCTCTTTCAAAATACCCCTTACAGGATCTTTTATTTTTCAGAAGTTTCAAGTCTGTAGAAGATCACTGCAATAATCCTATTACACTTAACACACTCAAGGTGTGGAGGTCAGTTCGGCGCTTCCTGGGAAGGTCCAAACTGACCTCTGCTCTTACCCCAATTCTTAACAACCCAGATTTTGGTCCAGGATTGCTGGATGCTGGCTTTAACTCTTGGCTTAATAAGGGCATACGCAGACTAAATGACTTATTTGCTGATAAGATTCTATTGTCATTTGAGCAGATGGTGGAGAAATACCGACTCCCAAAGCAGGACTTTTTCCGCTTCCTACAAGTAAGACATTATATTGTGAAGAGCACCACCTTAATTGGTAACCCTGATATGTCTGTCATTGAGAGAATGCTTTTCTTTCCACAAAGGAAAATGTCTGTAAGTCTGTTTTATGATGCTTTAAGTTCCTTTCCTGCTGTCGATACACAGAGGGTGAAACAAGTGTGGGAGAAAGAATTGTCTGTGACTATTGACGAAGAGATGTGGGAGGACATTTGGAGATATGCAAAAACAATATCTATATGTAATCGTACTAGAGCAATCCAATTAAGAATAATACACCGATTGCATATACCCCCAAATCGCAGACATGCCTTTAGCCCCTCTTCCTCTTCTCCTCAGTGTCTTAAATGCAAAACTGATACAGGCACCCTAACACATTGTTTATGGTCATGTACCAAAATACAAAGATACTGGTCTGGTGTTCTGCAAGAAATTGAAAAGATCCTAGGGGTTGATCTAGAATTGGACCCAGTTTCTTTACTGTTGGGTCTCCCTAGTAGGCATGTTACTTCTGTGAGTAAGAGG
The DNA here is from genome assembly GCF_045679555.1 of Salvelinus alpinus. Lineage (NCBI taxonomy): Eukaryota > Metazoa > Chordata > Actinopteri > Salmoniformes > Salmonidae > Salvelinus > Salvelinus alpinus. The sequence continues at coordinate 80,601,160 of NC_092094.1, forward strand.
AGGCTTTATAACATCCTTACCTTTGCTGCAAGGAAAAACATCCTTTTACGGTGGATTAGTGATAAGGTTCCTTCTATTAAAGATTGGCATAAGATACTTTTTGAATGGGTGCCTCTGGAATATCTGACATGTACATTGCATTCTAAAACAGATCAGTTCTACAAAGTGTGGGAACCCTATCTAAATTACCTAGAACCTGAGGTATCAGCTATTATGCTGCAAGGATTCTCTTAGAATGGTGGTGATCTATGTATTCAGAACTACACTGTATGTTCCATGTGTGGAACCTAACTTCTTAGTTTAAACCGAGCTTTTTTGTTTAATCTCTGTTTGTAAGTTTGTTTAAAATGTATGTATTGAGAGACGCAATGATGGGGATAGGGTGAGAGAAGCGGGGATAGGAAAGTGGTGTGCGTATGTGTGTATAGGTATATGTGTATATACAGTGATCCCTCGCCACTTCGCGGTTCACTTATCGCGGATTCGCTATTTCGCGGATTTTCATAATGCATTTTTTATTTTTTTTTGGTGCATTGTGCTCTGCATTCTGATTCGCTAAAAACTCACTCCCGCTTCTTGTATCAAAACATGCTACGAATTGTGCTATCATTTTGTCGTCTCGTGCAGTTATGTGTACGTACATAAAACAGCTTGGCAAATTTACATTAAGTTGGCCAGGAAGGAAGGAAGGACTAACGCTTGGTCGCTTAGCAACCATGGTGCGAATGGCCACTGAACTTAAGCGAGTAGCTGAGGAATGGGACCCTTTGATGAGCCGTTCATTACAGTTCTCCAACGTAATCGATGGTGGCATGTCGGTGTACAAGGATCTTTTTGCAAAGAAGAAAAAAGAGCGACAACAGCTGCCTATCACTATGCTCTTCTCCCGAACAAACACACCTGCACCGCGGGCTTCAGAAGAAGAGAACACTGCAGAGCGCAGTCAGGATGCAGCGGCCCAGTCTGAAGAGCAGTGAAACGGCCTACACGTGAGTCACTGTATTTGTATACATGTAATAGTTGCTAATTGTAAAAAAAAAAGAAGTTTTCTATTTCGCGGATTTCACTTATCGCGGGTCATTTTCGGAACGTAACCCCCGCGATAAACGAGGGATTACTGTATATATGTATGCGCAGATATGTGTAGGCGGGTGCCGTATTTTTTTTATTATTATTATTATTTTTTGCCTTGTCTCTGTTGTTGTATCTCTTTAATATGGGTGAAAATTGTGAAATTCCAATAAAAATACTGTAAAAAAAAAAAAATATCATTTTCTTTATGGGGACGTGTTTGTTAACAATACCACTGAAAAAATCTAAAAAGAAGTTCCAAGTGTCTTGGACAGAGGGGATCAAGCTGATTCTATACCATTTTACAGAGGCCAGTTCATGAAGGAAGGCTTGCTCATTAAAAAATTTTAGCAAGCGTCTATGACAAATCAGGACAGGTCATTTCATTGAGCAGCCATTACGAACACAGGCTGTAAAACAGTGATCACTGAGGTCATTACCGAAAACACCAGACTGATACCTATCAGGATTATTTGTGAGAATAACATCAAGAAGAGTAGCCTTTTCTGGGTGTTTGGAGTCATACCTTGTGGGATTGGTAATAATCTAGTCCCATTGCTTTAGAACTTGGTCAGGTGGTTTAAGCATGTCCCCATTTAGGTCACCTAGCAGGACCAATTTAGACTTGGTGGGAGGGGCCAGGAGAGAGCTTAGGACAGGTAGGGTACAGGCCGGTGGTGATGGAGAACGATAGCACCCAGCAACAGTCAACAAAGAGCTATTTGAAAGTTTAAAACCAGCAAATCAAATTGTTTGGGGACAGACTTGGTGGAGACAACCGAGCACTGAAAGTGATCATTGGTAAAGATTGCCACTCCCCCACCTTTGGAAGATCTGTCTTGTCTTAAAAAGGTTATAACCAGAAAGATTAACATCAGTATTCAAAACACTCTTCCTTTACCTCTTGACGCTAGGGGTCAGATTTAAAAAAAAAAATAACGTTCCCAAGGTAAACAGACTATTTCTCAGGTCCAGATCGTAGAATATGCATATAATTTACAGATCAGAATAGAAAACACTCCAAAGTTTCCAAAACTGTCAAAATATTGTCTGTGAGTATAACAAAACTGATTCTGCAGGCGAAAACCTGAGGAAATCTAACCCGGAAGTTTATTTTTAAATCTGTGTTTCCTTGCTCGTCTTTCTTCCATTTAAAGGGGTATCAACCAGATTATTTTTCCAATGGCTTCCTCAGGCTGTGACCAGGCTTTAGACATAGTTTCAGGCTTTTATTTTGAAAAATGAGCGAGATTTTTCAAAAGTAGTCAAGTGTCCTTTGATTAGTTCCTGCACGCGAGAGGGGTAGCTCTCCATTTTCTTTCTCTCTTTTATTGAATAGGTTATGGTCCGGTTGAAATATTATCGATTATGTTTGTTAAAAACATCCTGAGGATTGATTCTAAAAAAGATTTGACATGTTTCTACGAACATTACGGATACTTTTTGGAATTTTCATCGAACGGAACGAGGCTTTGGTTTTCTGAACAAAAAAACCCCCCAAATGGCGTTTTTTTTGTTATAAAAATAATATTTATAGAACAAAAATAACATTTATTGTGTAACTGGGAGTCTCGTAAGTGCAAACATCCGAAGATTATCAAAGGTAAGCGATTAATTGTATTGCTTTTCTGACTTTCGTGACCAAGCTAACCAAGCTAATATAAGGCTAACTGTTCTAGCATTGATTGATACACTCACAAAAGCTTGGATTGCTTTCGCTGCAAAGCATATTTTCAAAATCTGACACGATAGGTGGATTAACAACAAGCTAAGCTGTGTTTTGGTATATTTCACTTGTGATTGCATGATTATAAATATTTTTTGTAATATTTTTGAATCTGATATGTTTGGGAATTTTCTTCTGCCTTTCAGGACCGGAACGAGGCTGTAGTTTTCTGAACATAACGCGCAACCCAAATGGCATTTTTTTGTTATAAAAGTAATATTTATCGAACAAAAATAACATTTATTGTGTAACTGGGAGTCTCGTGAGTGCAAACATCCGAAGATTATCAAAGTGATTAATTTTATTGCTTTTCTGACTTTCGTGACCATGCTAATTTGGGGCTAACTGTTCTAGCATTGATTGATACATTTACATTTAAGTCATTTAGCAGACGCTCTTATCCAGAGCGACTTACAAATTGGTGCATTCACCTTATGACATCCAGTGGAACAGCCACTTTACAATAGTGCATCTAAATCTTTTAAGGGGGGGGGTGAGAAGGATTACTTTATCCTATCCTAGGTATTCCTTAAAGAGGTGGGGTTTCAGGTGTCTCCGGAAGGTGGTGATTGACTCCGCTGTCCTGGCGTCGTGAGGGAGTTTGTTCCACCATTGGGGGGCCAGAGCAGCGAACAGTTTTGACTGGGCTGAGCGGGAACTGTACTTCCTCAGTGGTAGGGAGGCGAGCAGGCCAGAGGTGGATGAACGCAGTGCCCTTGTTTGGGTGTAGGGCCTGATCAGAGCCTGGAGGTACTGAGGTGCCGTTCCCCTCACAGCTCCGTAGGCAAGCACCATGGTCTTGTAGCGGATGCGAGCTTCAACTGGAAGCCAGTGGAGAGAGCGGAGGAGCGGGGTGACGTGAGAGAACTTGGGAAGGTTGAACACCAGACGGGCTGCGGCGTTCTGGATGAGTTGTAGGGGTTTAATGGCACAGGCAGGGAGCCCAGCCAACAGCGAGTTGCAGTAATCCAGACGGGAGATGACAAGTGCCTGGATTAGGACCTGCGCCGCTTCCTGTGTGAGGCAGGGTCGTACTCTGCGGATGTTGTAGAGCATGAACCTACAGGAACGGGCCACCGCCTTGATGTTAGTTGAGAACGACAGGGTGTTGTCCAGGATCACGCCAAGGTTCTTAGCGCTCTGGGAGGAGGACACAATGGAGTTGTCAACCGTGATGGCGAGATCATGGAACGGGCAGTCCTTCCCCGGGAGGAAGAGCAGCTCCGTCTTGCCGAGGTTCAGCTTGAGGTGGTGATCCGTCATCCACACTGATATGTCTGCCAGACATGCAGAGATGCGATTCGCCACCTGGTCATCAGAAGGGGGAAAGGAGAAGATTAGTTGTGTGTCGTCTGCATAGCAATGATAGGAGAGACCATGTGAGGTTATGACAGAGCCAAGTGACTTGGTGTATAGCGAGAATAGGAGAGGGCCTAGAACAGAGCCCTGGGGGACACCAGTGGTGAGAGCACGTGGTGAGGAGACAGATTCTCGCCACGCCACCTGGTAGGAGCGACCTGTCAGGTAGGACGCAATCCAAGCGTGGGCCGCGCCGGAGATGCCCAACTCGGAGAGGGTGGAGAGGAGGATCTGATGGTTCACAGTATCGAAGGCAGCCGATAGGTCTAGAAGGATGAGAGCAGAGGAGAGAGAGTTAGCTTTAGCAGTGCGGAGCGCCTCCGTGATACAGAGAAGAGCAGTCTCAGTTGAATGACTAGTCTTGAAACCTGACTGATTTGGATCAAGAAGGTCATTCTGAGAGAGATAGCGGGAGAGCTGGCCAAGGACGGCACGTTCAAGAGATTTGGAGAGAAAAGAAAGAAGGGATACTGGTCTGTAGTTGTTGACATCGGAGGGATCGAGTGTAGGTTTTTTCAGAAGGGGTGCAACTCTCGCTCTCTTGAAGACGGAAGGGACGTAGCCAGCGGTCAGGGATGAGTTGATGAGCGAGGTGAGGTAAGGGAGAAGGTCTCCGGAAATGGTCTGGAGAAGAGAGGAGGGGATAGGGTCAAGCGGGCAGGTTGTTGGGCGGCCGGCCGTCACAAGACGCGAGATTTCATCTGGAGAGAGAGGGGAGAAAGAGGTCAGAGCACAGGGTAGGGCAGTGTGAGCAGAACCAGCGGTGTCGTTTGACTTAGCAAACGAGGATCGGATGTCGTCGACCTTCTTTTCAAAATGGTTGACGAAGTCATCTGCAGAGAGGGAGGAGGGGGGGGGGGGAGGAGGATTCAGGAGGGAGGAGAAGGTGGCAAAGAGCTTCCTAGGGTTAGAGGCAGATGCTTGGAATTTAGAGTGGTAGAAAGTGGCTTTAGCAGCAGAGACAGAAGAGGAAAATGTAGAGAGGAGGGAGTGAAAGGATGCCAGGTCCGCAGGGAGGCGAGTTTTCCTCCATTTCCGCTCGGCTGCCCGGAGCCCTGTTCTGTGAGCTCGCAATGAGTCGTCGAGCCACGGAGCGGGAGGGGAGGACCGAGCCGGCCTGGAGGATAGGGGACATAGAGAGTCAAAGGATGCAGAAAGGGAGGAGAGGAGGGTTGAGGAGGCAGAATCAGGAGATAGGTTGGAGAAGGTTTGAGCAGAGGGAAGAGATGATAGGATGGAAGAGGAGAGAGTAGCGGGGGAGAGAGAGCGAAGGTTGGGACGGCGCGATACCATCCGAGTAGGGGCAGTGTGGGAAGTGTTGGATGAGAGCGAGAGGGAAAAGGATACAAGGTAGTGGTCGGAGACTTGGAGGGGAGTTGCAATGAGGTTAGTGGAAGAACAGCATCTAGTAAAGATGAGGTCGAGCGTATTGCCTGCCTTGTGAGTAGGGGGGGAAGGTGAGAGGGTGAGGTCAAAAGAGGAGAGGAGTGGAAAGAAGGAGGCAGAGAGGAATGAGTCAAAGGTAGACGTGGGGAGGTTAAAGTCGCCCAGAACTGTGAGAGGTGAGCCGTCCTCAGGAAAGGAGCTTATCAAGGCATCAAGCTCATTGATGAACTCTCCGAGGGAACCTGGAGGGCGATAAATTATAAGGATGTTAAGCTTGAAAGGGCTGGTAACTGTGACAGCATGGAATTCAAAGGAGGCGATAGACAGATGGGTAAGGGGAGAAAGAGAGAATGACCACTTGGGCGAGATGAGGATCCCGGTGCCACCACCCCGCTGACCAGAAGCTCTCGGGGTGTGCGAGAACACGTGGGCGGACGAAGAGAGAGCAGTAGGAGTAGCAGTGTTATCTGTGGTGATCCATGTTTCCGTCAGTGCCAAGAAGTCGAGGGACTGGAGGGAGGCATAGGCTGAGATGAACTCTGCCTTGTTGGCCGCAGATCGGCAGTTCCAGAGGCTACCGGAGACCTGGAACTCCACGTGGGTCGTGCGCGCTGGGACCACCAGATTAGGGTGGCCGCGGCCACGCGGTGTGGAGCGTTTGTATGGTCTGTGCAGAGAGGAGAGAACAGGGATAGACAGACACATAGTTGACAGGCTACAGAAGCTTAACTTCAGAAAGTTAAGCTTACGTAGCAAGAATCTTATTGACTAAAATGATTAAGATGATACAGTACTGCTGAAATAGGCTAGCTGGCAGTGGCTGCGTTGTTGACTTTGTAGGCTAGCTGGCAGTGGCTGCGTTGTTGACACTACACTAATCAAGTCGTTCCGTTGAGTGTAATAGTTTCTACAGTGCTGCTATTCGGGGGCTAGCTGGCTAGCTAGCAGTGTTGATTACGTTACGTTGCGTTAAAAGAACGACAATAGCTGGCTAGCTAACCTAGAAAATCGCTCTAGACTACACAATTATCTTTGATACAAAGACGGCTATGTAGCTAGCTATGTAGCTAGCTACGATCAAACAAATCAAACCGTTGTACTGTAATGAAATGAAATGAAAATGTGATACTACCTGTGGAGCGAAGCGGAATGCGACCGGGTTGTTGAGTGCGGAAGTTCTATTCGGTAGACGTTGGCTAGCTGTTGGCTAGCTAGCAGTGTCTCCTACGTTAAGGACGACAAATAGCTGGCTAGCTACCCTCGGTAAATTAAGATAATCACTCTAAAACTACACACTCTAAACTACACAATTATCTTGGATACGAAGACAGCAAAGACAACTATGTAGCTAGCTAACACTACACTAATCAAGTCGTTCAGTTGAGTGTAATAGTTTCTACAGTGCTGCTATTCGGTAGACGGTGGAAGTTTGCTAGCTGGCTAGCTGCTGGGCAGATAGCAGTGTAGACTTCGTTAGGACGACGAAATACGATAATTACGCAATTATCTTTGATACAAAGACGGCTATGTAGCTAGCTAAGAAGAAATTGCTAAGATTAGACAAATCAAACCGTTGTACTATAATGAGATGTAATGAAATGTAATGAAAAGTTATACTACCTGCGGACCAAAGTGCGAATGCGACCGCTCGCTCCAACCCGGAAGTCACTGGGTACACTCACAAAAGCTTGGATTTCTTTCGCTGTAAAGCATATTTTCAAAATCTGACACGATAGGTGGATTAACAACAAGCTAAGCTGTGTTTTGGTATATTTCACTTGTGATTGCATGATTATAAATATTTTTTGTAATATTTTGCGCCATGCAATTCAGCGGTTGTTTAGGAAAATGATCCCGCTAAAGGGATCCGTAGCGCAGAGAAGTTAACCACATCTCAGTAACGACCAACACATCTGGATTGGAGCTCTGAAACCACATTTTCAATTGATCCATTTTAGGTAATAAGCTTCTAGTGTAACGTGCAGAAAACCCAGGCATTTACGGGAGCAGAAATCAGTGAGGAAGGTATCAGAGCACAAGTCAGAATTGGGGATAGCAACAGTAGATGGGCCAGGGTGTACGTGCACATTTCCAGATATCATCAACAGTAATACAATCAAGGCACGGCATAGGACAGGGAGAGCTCTGCAGTGCTGATTTATGACATCTGAATGTGCATCAGATGGCAACAAGATCATATTGTACAGCAATTTCCTCAGGTAACATGATCCGTGATCCACTCTGCTCTAGTGGATCCCGGATTCTGAAGTAACGAACACCACTGGCGCTTGTGCCCTCCCTAGCCACAGTACAGACAGAGCCCCAGCTGCATCCGTCTGCGTCTTTCCGCCGCGGGAAAGCATGTGACCCCTACCTCCATGGGTTCAGGCTCTGATCCCGAACACTCGCCGAAGGAGGGAGAGAAGCGATGTAGATGCCGACGCTCCTGGAGGAGGTTATCCGGCCATCGCAATGAGTGCGTCCAGGATGAGGTTGTCATCTCGGCAGGCCAGTTCCGTCTGGACCTCCTTGTGCAGACCTCTTCTAAATAATGTGCTGAGCGCCGGCTCATTCGATCCACTGGAAGCTGCTATTGTCCCGGAAGGTAAGAGCATACTCAGCAGCCGTCTGATTCCCCTGCTGGAGCTGAAGCAGACGTCGTATGCCGGAGGGGAGGACCAGGAGCAGACGTGACAGTTCACTACTTCAGGTTAGTTGTAATGGTGAACTCCTGAAGGAAGTTATTGGTTAAAGTGTCGTGAGTGTGTGTGTGTGCCTGTGTGAGTATGTGGATGATGTACAACTGAGAATATATCCAGTACCAGTCAAATGTTTTGACACACCTACTCATTCAAGGGTTTTTCTTTATTTTTACTGTTTTCTACATTGTAGAATAATAGTGAAGACATCAAAACTATGAAATAACACATTTGGAATAACGTAGTAACCAGATTTCCACCGGTCTTATGTCAATTGCTCGTGTTTCTTGGCCCAAGCAAGTCTCTTCTTCTTATTGGTGTCCTTTAATAGTGGTTTCTTTGAAGCAATTCAACCATGAAGGCCTGATTCAAGCAGTCTCCTCTGAACAGTTGATGTTGAGATGTGTTTATTACTTGAACTCTGTGAAGCATTTATTTGAGCTGCAATCTGAGGTGCAGTTAACTCTAATGATCTTATCCTCTGCAGCAGAGGTAACTCTGGCTCCTCATGAGAGCACTTGATGGTTTTTGCGACTGCACTACAAGAAACTTTCAAAGTTCTTGAAGTTTTCCGGATTGACTGACCTTCATGTACTAAAGTAATGATGGACTGTTGTTTCTCTTTGTTTATATGAGCTGTTCTTGCCATAATATGGACTTGGTCTTTTACCAAATAGGGCTGTCGTCTGTATACCCCCTACCTTGTCACAACACAACTGATTGGCTGAAACATATTAAGAAGGAACGAAATTCCACAAATGAACTTTTAACAAGGCACACCTGTTAATTGAAATGCATTCCAGGTGACTACCTCATGAAGCTGGTTGAGACAATGCCAAGAGTGTGCAAAGCTGTCATCAAGGCAAAGGGTGGCTACTTTGAAGAATCTCAAATATAAAATATATTCTGATTTGTTTATCCCTTTTTTGGTTACTACATGATTCCATATGTGTTATTTCATAGTTTTGATGTATTCACTATTATTCTACAATGTAGAAAATAGTTTAAGAAAATAAAAACCCTGGAATGAGTTGATGTGTCCAAACTTTTGACTGGTACTGTATGTGTCAAAATCTGGAAAGATTAATGGCACTGGAGAGATGTATTGCTTTTGAGTAACAACAAAAAGGACATTCCACACGCTCATATTCAAAAGCGCAGATGCTCACATGCATATCATCATTTGCCAGAGTATGAGGAAAACATGGAGTCAAAAGAAGAAATCCTACTAGCCTGAGTCAGGTTACTGTCTCCTTCACTATACCAAATAAATGTTCTCTTTTTTATTTCCTGCAATGGCAGGGCCCTGCCCATTACATTAGTGTTGTTTTGCTTCGCTGTGACGTGCTCCCATCTGGTTCCCAGTGAAAATGCATCACTCCATTAACATTGCCTGTGATCTAGGATGCTTTAATCTAAGACTATAAACTACACTTAATTACATCCTAATTAAGTGGAGCTATATTAGTATAATGTAATCAAATAGGGAATACATACATTCTGGCAAGTCAAACATGCTAAAGTTGCAGTTGAAAAGGGTTTACTTCTGTCTTACGATCAGATCTTAAAATCATATTTAATACCTATATTCAGACCTAAGCCTACTGTATACTGTATTGAATTAGCAAAGAAATAGATGCATTGTTAATTGTTATGAGATTCCCTTTCTGTTCAGTGAAAGAGCATAACAACTGAGACTTCAAACAAATCAACAGTCACTGCCATGGTCTCTGGTCTCTGTCGGTGTGGAAATCTGACATCTGACTTTACGTGAAACTGATGTCTGACCTTTCATACTTTCTACTCTATTGCTTCCAGTCATATCTGTAATCACAATATGCGTGAGTGACGCTTATTTCCAATATTTTGTTTGATTAAACATCAAAAGAAAAAAAAAAAGAAAAGTCTGGTTTTAATTTCAACACAGATGTTATTATGAAACGCAAGATGCAAAGCAATTACTTTTTTCATGGTGTCACAATAAAAGATTTGGCTCGCACAGAATGACACAATTTGCTATAGTGGTATTTGGTATTTTATTAGGGTTCCCCTTAGCTGTTGAGAAAGCAGCAGCTACTCTTCCTGGGGTCCACACAAAACCTGAAACATTACATAATACAGAACATTAATAGACAAGGACTGAACTCCATTCATTTTAAAAAGGCACACGTAGCCTACATATCAATACACACACAAACTATCTAGGTCAAATAGGGGAGAGGCGTTGGGCTGTGAGGTGTTGCTTTATCTGTTTTTTGAAACCAGTTTTGCTGTTCATTTGAGAAATATGAGATGAAAGGGAGTTCCATGCAATAATGGCTCTATATAATACTGTACGCTTTCTTGAATTTGTTCTGGATTTGGGAACTGTGAAAAGACCCTTGGTGGCATGTCTGGTGGGGTACGTGTGAGTGTCAGAGCTCTGTGTAAGTTAACTATGCAAACAGTTTGGAATTTTCAACACATTCATCTTTTTATAAAAATAAGAAGTGATGCAGTCAGTCTCTCCTCAGCTATTAGCCAAGCGAGACTGGCATGCATAGTATTTATATTAGTCCTCTGATTACAGTGAAGAGCAAGACCTGCCGCTCTGTTCTTTCCTTGCAGCACTCGGCCACACGACTAGACAATGATCAAGATAAGACAAAATTAGAGCCTGCGGGACTTGCTTTTTGGAGTGTGGTGTCATAAAAGCAGAGCATCTCTTAATTACGTACAGATCTCTCCCCATCTTTACAACCATTGAATCTATATGTTTTGACCCTGTTTACAATCTAAGGTAACACCAAGTAATTTAGTCTCCTCAACTTGTTCAACAGCCACACCATTCATTACCAGATTCAAATGAGGTCTAGAACTTACGGAATGATTTGTACCAAATACAATGTTCTTAGTTTTAGAGATGTAAAGAACTAGTTTATTATTGGCCACCCATTCCAAAACAGACTGCAACTCTATGGTAAGGGTGTCAATTACTTCATTAGTATATGGTTGAATCATCAGCATACATGGACATGCATGCTTTGTTTAATGCCAGTGGCAGGTCATTGGTAAAAATAGAAAAGAGTAGAGGGCCTACAGAGCTGCCCTGAGATACACCACACTTTACATGTTTGATATTAGAGAAGCTTCCATTAAAGAAAACCCTTCGATAGATAGTTCCAAATTCACGATATGACAGATGTTGAAGTCATAACACTTAAGTTCGCAACAACAGGTTATGGTCAATAATATCAAAGGCTGCACTGAAATCCAACAGTACAGCTCCCACAATCTTCTAATTATCATTTTATTTCAACCAATAATCAGACATTTGTGTCAGTGGAGTACATGTTGAGTGCCCTTCTCTATAAGCATGCTGAAAGTCTGTTGTTCATGTGTTTACAGATAAATAGCATTGTATTTGGTCAAACACAACTTTTTCCAACAGTTTACCACTCTTGGGTAGTAGAATGACTTTGACTTTCCTCTAGGCCTGAGGACAAAGACTTTCCTCTAGGCTCAGATTAATACTCAGATAGCTTTCTATCTGTTCATAATTTTACAGGTTTTTGTCATAGTTTGTGCAACTAATGGCTATGTCTCCCTTGAACCAGAATCTGGCCTTAAATTAGACTTTGATATGGGGAATCTCATTTGAGCCCAGGAAGCAGCCATTCAACTTGCCGTTCACCAGCGTTTCAAGCGTAATAATGTCAAAATATGTTCCTTACTCTCCAAATATGGAGTTTCGATTAGCATCTGTCGTCATTTACTGCCGTCACGGCTGGTATGTACTTACAAAAAAAGTCTAAATAAAAATGTACAAACTGAAAAAAAAAGCCTATTTGGCACTTTCAATCGCTCACGTTCCAATGATCCCGGATAGCACAGCACTAACCTTATTGCCATGCACAGGTCTTAATAGCTGAAAACATTGATAATGCCCGAAGAGGATTTTTTAAAAGTTGTATGTAACTATTTCATTTAGACCTTTTTTGGACCGTGACGGCAGGAAAGGACGATAGGTGCTAATCGAAACTCCATATTTTGTGAGTAACAAACTTATTTTGACATGATTAAACTTGACAAGCTGGTGAATACAAATGCTTAATGGGTTTAAAGGATATTCGCAATATCAAACGTCTCCTGTTAGGACGGATTCTGGTTCATGTCTCCCTGACATATCCAATGAGTCACTGTTCTTTGATCCTCAATACTTACAGAACATTTAAAAAAAAAGCTCAGGTTAGTTGTAGTATCTTACCGGAAATAATTCATTAGTAAACCTATCAAAAATATGTGCACATCTGTGGTTGAAGTGGGCTATTCAATTGGGGGAAAGGATCACTTGAAAACTTGTTGACATTTTTGTATCCACCTATCAATGAATTCCTGAATATGTTATTGACACCATGACAATATAGTAGCCCATTGACCCCCCCTTGCATCTAATTAAATCAAATCTAAATAAGCAAAATAATATGAGCTCTTTGATTTTACAATATTTATATGATGACGGTCCTGTTTTGTTCATTGCGTAACATCCGACATTCAGGGTGAAGACTTCCTGACTGCCAGCTCAACGATGGCGTCCTGCGCTGAGGTTGGTGTTTTGACGAATTATAACCTGAAATAATAAAAAGGGGGGGGGGGGTTCATTAGTTTTGACTAAGATATACAGTTACTGAAAATCAAACTGACATTTGAAATATATTAGTGTACCCAATGGAGAACCCATATCAGTACTTCTAATGTCTGTTTACAGTCTCATGGCTAGCGCTAACAGCCGTAGCTAGCTAACTTGCTAGCTTTTCAGACCTTTTCAGTCCCTTTATACCTCTTAGCTAGATGTTTTTCGATTTGCTTTTAACCACTGATGTGTTTGTGGTATGGATTAGCATGGAACTTAGCTAACGTTACCTTGCTGTGTCTTGCCATTGTACCGCGTGGATCCAACATTCGAGTTAGTACTTATGTTAGCTAGCTAATGTTTATGCGATTTATTAGGGATCTGCTTCGGTCAGTTATGAGCCGACCGAAAGTGCTGCATCTCAGAAGAGAGAGGAGAACCTCCGAAAATTCCGGGAACTGCATTTCAAAAGGGTGAGTTTGTTCAAAGGTTCTCCTATTTCAGACACCTTCTAGTAACGTCTTGGCCCATTTAATGGACTAAAGGAGCCTAACGTTTCTCCTTAATAGACCAATAATCTAGCCCAAAAGCCAGCAGATGGCTATATTGAGTTAATTAATCTTACTGTCCAAAGCAAAAGTCAAAGGGAATCTATGCAAATCAAATGTTATTGGTCACATACACGTGTTTAGCAGATGTTATTCCAGGTGTAGCGAAATACTTGTCTTTCTAGCTCCAACAGTGCAGTAATATCTAACAATTCCGCAACAATACACACACATCTAAAGTAAAGGAATGAATTAAGAATATATAAATGTTTGGTCAGCAGCATAGACTAAGATACAGTAGAATAGAAGATGATATATACATATTAGATAAGTCATACAAAATATGTAAACATTATTCAAGTGACTAGTGTTTTATTATTAGTGGCCAGTGATTTTAAAGTCTATGTATATAGGGCAGCAGCCTCTGATGTGCTAGTGATGGCTATTTAACAGTCTGATGGCCTTGAGATAGAAGCTGTTTTTCAGTCTCTCAGTCCCAGCTTTGATGTACCTGTACTGACCTCGCCTTCTGGATGATAGCGGGGTGAACAGGCAGTGGCTCGGGTGGTTGTTGACCTTGATGATCTTTTTGGTCTTCCTGTGACATTACATTTACATTTACATTTAAGTCATTTAGCTGACGCTCTTATCCAGAGCGACTTACAAATTGGAAAGTTCATACATATTCATCCTGGTCCCCCCGTGGGGAATGAACCCACAACCCTGGCGTTGCAAGCGCCATGCTCTACCAACTGAGCCACACGGGACCACAAGGAGACTGCGACATCTCAGTCCCAGCCACTGCCTATTTGCATAAAGTCCAGTGAAGTTCTTTGAGGGCCATCGTGGTATCAGCTTGAGGGTAGAGGTCGACCGATTTAATCGGCATGGCCAATTTTAATTCGGACGACTTTCAAGTTTTCATAACAATCAGTAATCGGCCTTTTTGGACGCCGATTATGGCTAATTACATTGCAATCCACAAGGAGACTGCGTGGCACCTGTTATGCGAGTGCAGCATCAAAAGGACCTTGTGGCTGCAAGGAGCCAAGGTAAGTTGCTAGCTAGCATTAAACTTATAAAAAAAACAATCAATCTTCACTAGTTAACTACACATAGTTGATGATATTACTAGGTTAACTAGCTTGTCCTGCGTTGCATATAATCAATGCGGTGCCTGTTAATTTATTGTTGAATCACAGCCTACTTCGCCAAACAGGTGATGATTTAACAAAAGCACATTCGCGAAAAAAGCACAATCGTTGCACAAATGTAGCTAACCATAAACATCAATGCCATTCTTAAAATCAATATGCAGAAGTATATTTTTTTCAACCTGCATATTTAGTTAAACGAAATTCATGTTAGCAGGCAATATTAACTAGGGAAATTGTCACTTCTTTTGCGTTCAGTGCAAGCAGAGTAGTTTCTGGATTTAAAAAAAATTATAGTTTCTGGATTTGACCATATTAATGACCAAAGCCTTGTATTTATGTGTGTTGATTATATTATCATTAAGTCTATGATTTGATAGAGCAGTCTGACTGAGCGGTGGTAGGCAGCAGCAGGCTCGTAAGCATTCATTCAAACAGCACTTTACTGCGTTTGCCAGCAGCTCTTAGCAATGCTTGAAGCACAGTGCTGTTTATGACTTCGAGCCTATCAACTCCCGAGATTAGGCTGGCAATACTAAAGTGCCTATAATAACATCCAATGGTCAAAGGTATATGAAATACAAATGGTATAGAGAGAAATAGTTGACGTGTCATAATGCCTATAATAACTTGCGGCTGAAGGGGTTCCTTCGTTATATTACTGTTCATGTCTTCCATAGGGAATGTCTTGATCTACTTCAAATAAGGTCTGTGTTTCGTGCAGGCTTAAACCGCCTCAGCGTTTTGATACTCGTGTAAATCTTGCTAGGGTAAGGTTTGTCAACATTTTCATAAATCCACTCTACAAAAAAAATATATCTTTGCTTATATTTAGCCGATATTGATCAGAGTTACCTTGTCCTATGGATATCTACACAGTTACCAAATTGGCAAGGTGGTGTAAGCCTACACGAAGTGAATCTAAAAATATCCTATGGAATTAATGATGGAACCACTTCTCAGATTTTACTGGAAGGTGTCATGGGAATTATGACTCACACTTTGGTAGTCAATTCTTATCGTGCCCGTTATTAAAATAGGATTTCCTGCATATAGAAATTCATTTTTTTTTTCAACATTCATCACAGGTAATCTTAAACTCTAGTTTTATTATTCAAACAGTTGAGAGTATTTGTGTCTCCTAAGCAGACTCGTCAGTATCATTATCACTTCAGAGAGCTGTCTGTGTGCAGTTACATTAACTTTACAGATGGCAGATTAAAGCAAAGCACCAGTGTGGGACTATTACATTGAATTGTCACCAGGGAAAGCAAGGTGTCTTATTTGTGATAAAGATGTAAGCATGGGGTCAGCAACGTCTAAATCAAAAAATATCACTAACCCGTGGAATCACCTTAAGAACACCCATCCAAAAGCCCATAAGGAAGCAATGATGAAAAAAGCAAACGCAAATTCTTCACAAGGAAAAAGTGATACAGACACGTCACAGACATCGCAGGCTGCATTCTTACAACTTGTTAATAAACAAAATGGCAGGACAAAGACCCAAGGGCCAAGAAGATGGATTAAGCAAATATTGAGATTGGCTGGTTGTCAGTGGCATTCACAGTGGTGTCAGATCTTTTTGACCATGTTGAAATACTGGGAAATCCACACAGAACGTGTAGTGCTTGTCCTCAGGGACAGTGGGGCCAACATGGTGAAAGTTATGAGACTGGCAGAGCTTCCAGACTTCATCTTCAGTGCACACACCCTACAGCTTATAATCAAGGATGGACTATCCAGTCAGAGAGCTGTGCTAGACATTATTGCCATGTTGAAGAGCTGTGCAACTCACTTAGCCTCTGTTTGGCCAGTACAGAGTGGTCAGAGGGCCATTCAGGAAGAGCTTGGCCTTCCCAAACACAGCATCATCCAAGCAGTTCAAACTCGCTGGAACTCAACACTACACATGTTGCAGAGGATGTTTGAACAGAGGTGTGCATGGAATGTGTATACAGGTGAATACGGACACATCAGCAGTTTGTCTGCTGCACAGTGGGACATTGTCTCTAACCTAATTGAGACTCTGGCACCTACAGTTGAAGTTGGAAGTTTACATGCACTTAGGTTGGAGTCATTAACTTGTTTTTCAACCACTTCACAAATTTATTGTTAACAAACTATAGTTTTGGCAAGTCGGTTAGGACATCTACTTTGTGCATGACACAAGTAATTTTTCCAACAATTGTTTACAGACAGATTATTTCACTTAATTCACTGTATCACAATTCCAGTGGGTCAGAAGATTACATACACTAAGTTGACTGTGCCTTTAAACAGCTTGGAATATTCCAGAAAATGATGTCATGGCTTTAGAAGCTTCTGATAGGCTAATTGACATCGTTTGAGTCAATTGGAGGTGTACCTGTGGATGTATTTCAAGGACTACCTTCAAACTCAGTGCCTCTTTGCTTGACAAAAGTATCTATATCCATAGTAAAATGAGTCCTATATCGACGTAACCTGAAAGGCCGCTCAGCAAGGAAGAAGCCACTGCTCTGAAACCGCCATTTAAAAAAAAGCCAGACTACGGTTTGCAACTGCACAAGTGGACAAAGATTGTACTTTTTGGAGAAATATCCTCTGGTCTGATGAAACAAAAATATAACTGTTTGGCCATAATGACCATCGTTATGTTTGGAGGAAAAAGGGGGATGCTTGCAAGCCGAAGAACACCATCCCAACCGTGAAGCACGGGGGTGGCAGCATCGTGTTGTGGGGGTGCTTTGCTGCAGGAGGGAATGGTGCACTTCACAAAATAGATGGCCTCATGAGGAAGGAAAATTATGTAGATATATTGAAACAACATCTCAAGACATCAGTCAGGAAGTTAAAGCTTGCTCGCAAATGGGTCTTCCAAATGGACAATGACCCCAAGCATACTTCCAATGTTGTGGCAAAATGGCTTAAGGACAACAAAGTCAAGGTATTGGAGTGGCAATCACAAAGCCCTGACCTCAATCCTGTAGAAAATGTGTGGGCTGAACTGAAAAAGCGTGTGCGAGCAAAGAGGCCTACAAACCTGACTCGGTTACACCAGCTCTGTCAGGAGGAATGGGCCAAAATTCACCCAACTTATTGTGGAAGGCTACCCGAAACATTTGACCCAAGTTAAACAATTTAAAGGCAATGCTACCAAATACTAATTGTGTATGTAAACTTCTGACCCACTGGGAATGTGATGAAAGAAATTAAAGCTGAAAGAAATAATTCTCTCTACTATTCTGACATTTCACACTCTTAAAATAATGTGGTGATCCTAACTGACCTAAGACAGGGAATTTTAACTAGGATTAAATGTCAGGAATTGTGAAAAACTGAGTTTAAATGTATTTGGCTAAGGTGTATGTAAACTTCTGACTTCAACTGTATGGAGGATGTGACACTGGAGATGAGCCACTCCAACTCTACAGCTGCATTGCATCATCCCCAGTGTGCTGATGCTGATACTGTAGCAAGAGGGTTCTTCTACTCAAGGCATCAACTTTACGGAAGACCATGTTGGATAGTCTGACAAGGCGGTTCTCCAAGGCAGAGGAGACAGTGCCTGGGGCTGGCAACTGTCCTGGATCCACGTTACAAGAGCTACGCCTTCACCTCAGGGACAGCACTAGAAAAAGTGCTGTCCCTGAGGAGGCTGAAGGAGGAGTCTGACCTACTAAGGAAACCAAATCCCAGAGCCACAGCAGTTGGGACGAGTGAAGAGGAGGACCCAGATCCAGGTGCAAAGATCGACAGCCTCTACGCTAGAATCCTTGGAAGCCAAGAGGGCAAGGCTGAAGTCCAGTGCAGTTTAGAAATTGAGCTGGAGCGTTACCTCACAGAGCCCGTCATTGACAGAAAGAGCGGCTTGCCTTTGGAGTTGTGGAAGCAGAATGAGGACGGACTTCAATCACTCGCTTCACTGGCAAAGAAGTTTCTCTGTCCTCCACCTTCTTCGGTCCCAGGTGAGAGAGTGTTCAGTGAGATGGGAATCATTTATGATAAGCGGAGGAGCAGACTGCTAGGGGAGCATGCAGACATTGTGAGGTATTGATTGTGAGGTATTCTAGGTCGGGTGAACAAAAGGACTTGAGTTTCTGTATGTTATCACAATCACACCATGAGTAGTTAATCATGAAACATACAACCCCGTCCTTCTTCCCGGAGAGACATTTATTCCTGTCTGCGCAATAAACTGAGAACCCAACTGGCTGTACGGACCCAAAGTATATCCCAAGAGAGCCATGCTTCCGTGAAACAGAGTATATTACAATCCCTGATGTCTCTGTGGAAGGAAATCCTCCCCCTGAGCTCGTCAACATTCCAAAACCATACCGCAAGCAATGAGTTTTAAGGTTCAGAATGAGCATCGGTGCTCATCACAATTTCCCCGGCCAGAACATACTATTGTCAATGGGTACTAAAGGTAGTTAGCGTTTTATGAATGGGTTAGTAACATCTTAGTAGCCTACCCTCATTTGAGCTCACAAGTAGCTTGAGTTTATATGGTATAGCTTGGATCTGTGTTCTTTGTATTCAAGTTCTGGAATTTATGTATTTTGTGGTATCTGTTGCAGAATGAAGCACGCAAGCTCAATCACAAGGAGGTTGTGGAGGAGGACAAGAGACTGAAGCTTCCAACTAACTGGGAGGCTAAGAAAGCCCGTCTGGAGTGGGAACTCATGACCGATGAAAAGAAAAAGGTCTTTATCAACGTACATAGTTAACTGCTATGCATGAAGGGAAATTTCACCGAGGGTGACTTTGGGTTTGTTTTGATCATGTCTGAGGCATTTCGAGGTCAGTGAGATGTTTCACACACAATTGGCCACAAAGAAGGCAGGTCGCCGAACGGTACACCAATGATTGATATGTAGTCCTGCTTTGTGGCATTTCGCGAAGCATCTGTTATACCGATCATACTATACGTTTGTCGGCATGTAGATATGGTTGTCCTTGTTCGATAGAGCCATTGGACGTCTTTCAGCGACGTTCTGATCGGCAGATTCATTGCTAGATATACAAGGTGACACATTTCTTTGCAGCTTTTAAAAGACTACAGCTCGAGGGGGGGTGGAGTGGGGTGGAGCTTACTGCTCTGGCACCATTGTGCATTCACTATGAATGCTGGACCTTCTGGTTCACAATGAGCAGACAAATACACGGGAAGTCGAAACTTGCTGATTCTAACGGTGAAATGAAGATGCGTGTTTTATCTTGCGGGGAGATTTTTGATGTTTATGACACAACGTAATATTGTTAATGTAGTAATGACTATATACAGTGGCAGAGCTAAGGTGAAATAATTATCACAGACACTGCTTGTTGGATGAACAGTAAAATGTTTTTTTGTTGGCTGGTCAAAAAGATGTCATAAGTCCTGCAAGTTATGTACCTTAGGATAATAGATTAGTCATGTTATAAGTTTATCTAGTAATTGTATGTATGTAGTATGTACTCTGTTGTTGTTTAGTGACTTGGTGTGTTTCTGTGTGATTTCAGGAGTGTGCGGCCAAAGGGGAGGACTATGACAGGGTGAAACTGCTAGAGATCAGTGCTGAGGATGCTGAGCGGTGGGAGAGAAAGAAGAAGAAGAAAAACCCTGACCCAGGATTCTCAGGTGAGAGATAGGACTCCTTTACTGAGCGAACAGGACTTCAATCCCTCAGCTGGTCACCTTTCCTGAACAAGAAAAACTCTGGTCCCTAGTTATAGGCTATTATTTATATATATACAGTGGGGAGAACAAGTATTTGATACACTGCCAATTTTGCAGGTTTTCCTACTTACAAAGCATGTAGAGGGCTGTAATTTTTATCATAGGTACACTTCAACTGTGAGAGACGGAATCTAAAACAAAAATCCAGAAAATCACATTGTATGATTTTTAAGTAATTAATTTGCATTTTATTGCATGACATAAGTATTTGATCACCTACCAACCAGTAAGAATTCCGGCTCTCACAGACCTCTTAGTTTTTCTTTAAGAAGCCCTCCTGTTCTCCACTCATTACCTGTATTAACTGCACCTGTTTGAACTCGTTACCTGTATAAAAGACACCTGTCCACACACTCAATCAAACAGACTCCAACCTCTCCACAATGGCCAAGACCAGAGAGCTGTGTAAGGACATCAGGGATAAAAATGTAGACCTGCACATGGCTGGGATGGGCTACAGGACAATAGGCAAGCAGCTTGGTGAGAAGGCAACAACTGTTGGCGCAATTATTAGAAAATGGAAGAAGTTCAAGATGACGGTCAATCATCCTCGGTCTGGGGCTCCATGCAAGATCTCACCTCGTGGGGCATCAATGATCATGAGGAAGGTGAGGGATCAGCCCAGAACTACACGGCAGGACCTGGTCAATGACCTGAAGAGAGCTGGGACCACAGTCTCAAAGAAAACCATTAGCAACACACTACGCCGTCATGGATTAAAATCCTGCAGCGCACGCAAGGTCCCCCTGCTCAAGCCAGCGCATGTCCAGGCCCGTCTGAAGTTTGCCAATGACCATCTGGATGATCCAGAGGAGGAATGGGAGAAGGTCATGTGGTCTGATGAGACAGAAATAGAGCTTTTTGGTCTAAACTGCACTCGCCGTGTTTGGAGGAAGAAGAAGGATGAGTACAACCCCAAGAACACCATCCCAACCGTGAAGCATGGAGGTGGAAACATCATTCTTTGGGGATGCTTTTCTGCAAAGGGGACAGGACGACTGCACCGTATTGAGGGGAGGATGGATGGGGCCATGTATCGCGAGATCTTGGCCAACAACCTCCTTCCCTTAGTAAGAGCATTGAAGATGGGTCGTGGCTGGGTCTTCCAGCATGACAACGACACAAAGCACACAGCCATGGCAACTAAGGAGTGGCTCCGTAAGAAGCATCTCAAGGTCCTGGAGTGGCCTAGCCAGTCTCCAGACCTGAACCCAATAGAAAATCTTTGGATGGAGCTGAAACTCCGTATTGCCCAGCGACAGCCCCGAAACCTGAAGGATCTGGAGAAGATCTGTAGGGAGGAGTGGGCCAAAATCCCTGCTGCAGTGTGTGCAAACCTAGTCAAGAACTACAGGAAACGTATGATCTCTGTAATTGCAAACAAAGGTTTCTGTACCAAATATTAAGTTCTGCTTTTCTGATGTATCAAATACTTATGTCATGCAATAAAATGCAAATTAATTACTTAAAAATCATACAATGTGATTTTCTGGATTTTTGTTTTAGATTCCGTCTCTCATAGTTGAAGTGTACCTATGATAAAAATTACAGACCTCTACATGCTTTGTAAGTAGGAAAACCTGCAAAATCGGCAGTGTATCAAATACTTGTTCTCCCCACTGTATATATATATATATATATATATATTATACTGAACAAAAATATAAACGCAACATGCAAAGTGTTGGTTTCATGAGCAAAAAAAAATTGCAGACATTTCCATACGCATAAAAAGCTTATTTCTCAAAAAAAGAATGGGCACATATTTGTTTACATCACTGTTAGTGAGTTTTTGTCCTTTGCCACGAAAATCCAACCACCTGACAGGTGTGGCATATCAAGATGCTGATTAAACAGCATGATCATTACACAGGTGCACCTTAAAAGGGGACAATAAAAGGCCGCTTTAAAATGTGCAGTTGTCACACAACACAATGACACAGATGTTTTGAGGGCCATTCAATCGTGGGCTTGGAGAACACCTATCAGTATGTCGTGCTGTACATCCTCAATCTTTTTTTATTTTTATCAAGCTATCGCCTAAAATAAGATTTACCTCTGGAGAAACAAGTGGGAAAGAGTGACTTTTTAATGTTGTTCTGTAGAGCCTGGTTGTTTGTAAAGACCTCAGCTCCACAAAGACCAGCCTTTAAGGCAGTACAGAAATTAGATTGCGGGATAGGGCTACTGGACGTGGTACAGTCACTCCACCGCAGTGCAGCCCTGTACAGAGCAATTCTGGGTGCGTGTAAAGACCCCTTGGGATAAATAATTTTTAACTGCCTCCAATTTAATTTGCCAAAAAGGATCGCTGCGTTCCCCAAATATGGCTGCCATCTGTTGCATCAAAACGTCTCTGAATTAAACCTCTGGGGAGAGAATTATCACCAGAGGGGCTTGAAAGGGCCTCATCTCCCTTAACCAGACGCAGGTTTTGTCGCAGGGCTTTGCGCCTGCTTGAAGTTAGTTCCGGTAATTATACCCCCTCTTGTTTGCTGCCATTGGCCCGCAGGTTACGCAGAGGCCCAGCTGCGACAGTACCAGCGCCTCACCAAGCAGATCAAACCAGACATGGATGGCTACGAGAGGCAGCGAGAGCAGTGGTGAGTTGGAGCCTCCTCATAAAACGCCTCTCTTCCTTTTCCATTACTGAGTGTTTCAGAGAAGACCGTATTTCCCCCATTAAAATGAGTAGCATGACATATTTTTTTTTCGTTGGCCTTAAGCTTTCAGTTATTTTAGATAATCGATGCTGCCATCCCAGTTTTCACAGATCAGCGTGCCCCTCTCCTGCTCCTGGGTTCGTTTTGACATAGCCACAGACTCAGTCATTTCATGTCTTGAAAGCGTCAATGTGAGGCAAACGCTCGAGAGGAACGGTATGGTTATAGTTATGGTGGGCTTTCTTGATCAGCCAAAGATGAGTTCAGTACCCACAGGTTTTTCCCCTTAATGGCTGCCACATGTGGAGCTGTGAAGGGTGAACTACACTACAGCATAATGTTCCCAGTCATAGAGATGACTGGTATTCAGTTTGGAGAGATGGATGGCGTAGAGGAGGATCATTATAATGCCTATTATGTTAACTGACTCTCCTGTTCTGTCTCACAGCGGTGAGGATTTCCACCCCACATCCAACAGTCTGATCCATGGGACCCACGTCCCTTCCAAGGAGGGCATCGACCGCATGGTGGAGGATGTGGAGAAACAGTAAGCGTAACACAGACTAAGATCCTATCCCCTTCTGACCTTGCATTCAACGCACTGGAGTCCAAAACAAGAATGAGAGCCCTTCGTGAATGGGGCAGGCAGACCTTTGCGTGCATGAAACCTGCGGCATATCTAATACCTACTGAATAAGCCCCAGTGTTAAGCCTGATGGGGCTGGCTGATAAGGCTGTTAAGGTATCTCCCGCTGGGAAGGTGCTGGAAAAGTCTTGTCTCTCTCACTTTCTATCTTCGTGGGGGACTGGGAGTGTCCTAGTTAATGAGCTCTCATCTCTGATTTTCAGTTGGCCGGATAGGCTGTCAGAAGAATGCATTTGCCCAATTCATTAATGCATGGCGTGCCTTTTGAAAGAATGGGCATGGAATAGACCAGTCAAGCTGCACACTGGACCTTCCATACCAGCTAAGGTCACAGGGGTTATAGTTCTCCATCAATGCGATGGATTTCTGTCATATGGGTCCTGGAGATATCATGGATTTGGAGATAGTTTGGAAATGACTAGTGCTGAGCGATTAACCAAAATGTTGGTTATTTTTTAAACAACTAATTGACCGATGTCGGTAAAATAATTTTGAATTCCATTTTGTTCGCGTTTTTTTCTGAGAGCTCAATGTGCAGTTTCTGTAGAGATGAATCAAGCCTGAACTGTGCAATGTAAGGGAAAGAGGGATACCTAGTCAGTTGTACAACTGATTGCAATCAACTGAAATGTAGTAGGGAGTTGTAGTTTCCAAAAGGCCAATATTCTACATAGTTTAGCGCAGTAAACGTGGTAGTTAACAACAATGACCATAATTCATTGCGCGCCCGCTTAAACTTGTCCGGGTCTGTGAGGCGTAGTCTGAGAGAATGAGAGAATACATGATCTAAGTGATTGATAGTTGGTATTCAGCAGTCATAAAAGTATGCCTTGTTTAATTTGAAGCACTACTAAAATAGTGATTTTTGTCAGACAGAATAGGCAGCAGCTCTATAGAGATGACTTGGAATGAAATAATAAAGCCATGTGAATAAATGATGGTTAATAAGTGACGAGCATTAATGGCCAGTCACTACCATCATGGGACTTTTATTGTTTTATCGAAAACTGTGATTCCTTTTTTTATTTTTTTTTATATCGAACCGACCTCAAAAAGCAATAACCGCTCGGCATTAGAAATGACCCAGCCTAATACAGAAGCATGTCTGTTCTACGAAATATGTCCTCTGAACTGACATGCGTGATTGTTGCAGACACTCCGATGTTCAGATGAAGGGAGTAGTCCCTAACAGTAGTCTATAAGACACAGAGCCCAACTCAAACGGCGGTGTCTAGCCTACTACTGATACTGCTGGCAAAGTCATGCAAAGCCTCTACTTTATCACTCAGGATGAAATCAAACAACCCCATAGTAGAATAGTTGACCTATTTACCTAGTCAGCTTGTTGCGTGTTCTATATGAGATAAATATTTATTTTGAGGCGCATTGAAGTTGCGAAGAGCCATCGGGAGGGAAATGTTTTCTGACAAGCAGTCAATGCACAACTATTCTTAATACAATTACAGGAAAACACTTTTGAAAGCAGTTTTGGCTTTTGTTAAAAAAGAGGGGGGTCCCAGTTTTATTTCTTTACTCTTTCGATAGACTGGTTGGTTGTTTAGCAACAAAACCGACGCGTGTGCAACTCTGGGGCAAAACAGATGGGGTTGGCTTGGATTGTTGACATGTTTATTGAAAACATAAATACATTTGCACAATGAGCACTTTTTGTCTCCCAACTACATTGTAACAATTGTTGTTTAGCTTGTGAATTTCAACCATATTAGCATAGACATGACATCAGTCAAAACACCTCAAAACAAGACATGGTATCAAGAACAATATAAAACTAGCTGAAACGAGTCACCTACGATTCCCCAGATGGCAGTGTCTTGTCATTGTTGCTAGCAATCTGGCCACACGGCCTTCTGCCCCATTTGAAGCTTGCGTTGTCATCTAATCCGTCTATTGCGCGAGAGGCATTGATTTACAAATGCAGTTACAACCGGAGTTTCAAGCATGGTTTAGGTGCAGCTGTGCAACAGAGCTCTTAAAGGGGCAATGGCATCTTATAAGGTCAATAAAATAATTATTCATAATAATAATAATCAGGATGTTATGTCCAATGTGGCAGCGGTGGGAAAATGTACACAATTGTCATACTTGAGTGACAGTATAGATACCTTAATAGAAAATGACTCGAGTGAAAGTCACCAAGTAAAATACTACTTGAGTAAAAGTATTTGGTTTGAAATATACTTAAGTATCAAAAGTAAATGTGATTGCTAAAATATACTAAAGTATTGAAAGTAAAAGTATAAATAATTTAAAATTCCCTATATTACGCACACTCCAACACTCAGACATAATTTGCAAACAAAGTTTGTTTAGTGAGTCTGCCAGATCCGAGGCAGTAGGGATGACCAGGGATGTTCTCTTGATAAGTGCAATAATTGGACCTCTTTCCTGTCCTGCTAAGCATTCAAAATGTACTTTTGGGTGTCAGAAAATGTATGATGTTAAAGTACATTTTCTTTTGGAATGTAGTGAAGTAAAAGTTGTCAAAAATATAAATAGTAAAGTACAGATACCCCCAAAAACTACTTATGTAGTACTTTAAAGTATTTTTACTTAAGTACTTTACACCACTGCACTGTGGTAACTGCAGATGGACAAACCCCATGCTTCAGCCTATGTACATTTTATAGCCACTATGCTGCATCAGTCAGGATACAGGTGATGATGCTTATTGGCTATATGCCTGTTCCAATATGTTAACATAATTTTTTTTACATGTTAACCAATATGTTATTGGGCTCTTTTCTGGGGGTGGAAATTGTATTTTAGATGGTGTCATTTTATTTCATTTTGGAGTAGAATTTCCTTTTAAAAAGTCACCAGAACTGAGCTTCTCAGTTCTCCTACATAAAAATGATATTGGGGAGGACCCCGGGCCACCTAAGCAAGGGGACTGGAACTGGTCGAAGTCATACTGTACAAAATGATCCTCTTTCCTTAAAAGCATGATGGTCATTACTTTCTGACATGAAATGGGGGGCTAACTTGGCCCCAGTCAATCTGAAATTGACGTAGGTTTCAGTCATTATTATATATTTTTTTGCTTTAACCCCTACACACCTGACCAGCATATTCCTTGCCCTAGTGTCCCTGGGTTACATTAGACCTCATTCTCTCCTCTCTCAGCACCCAGCTATATTTAGGGCGGCCTTGTGTTAGTGATGCTCCTGTGAGAGATGAGACTGGGCTGCCAGGGCATGACGCACATCTCTGCTTAGAAGACACTAACTAAAGGCTGTGAGTTAGCGAATTGACTCTGTGTGTGCCTGTGTGTTCGAGTAGAAGAGTAAGGTTGTTCATTGGTGCTTTGGCATATGAACGTGTACCGTCTTTG
The DNA here is from genome assembly GCF_045679555.1 of Salvelinus alpinus. Taxonomy (NCBI): domain Eukaryota; kingdom Metazoa; phylum Chordata; class Actinopteri; order Salmoniformes; family Salmonidae; genus Salvelinus; species Salvelinus alpinus. Next base: position 80,628,080 of record NC_092094.1, read on the forward strand.
TTTAGGGATTGTTGCTTTTGTGTGATGGTGAGTCATTCTGGAGAGACTGGATTTTAAGTAACTGAATGAGGTTTTTCTACTATGATTGTTGTCCTTTTGGTTTGTAAGTTGTTTGTGTGTCCTTTTGGTTTCTTGACACTGATCCTTTGCTGTTCTTCACAGGATCGAGAAGCGGGCCAAATACAGCCGGCGTAGGGCCTACAACGATGACGCAGACATTGACTACATCAACGAGAGGAACGCCAAGTTCAACAAGAAGGCAGAGCGGTTCTATGGCAAATACACAGCTGAGATCAAGCAGAATCTGGAGAGAGGCACAGCAGTCTAACTGGACTGGTCATTGTAATGGACACTTCCATTTCCTCTGCTTTGTTGTAACTGAAGCCCATAATTATTCGCTGGTTACAGGACTGGTCATGTACGTAGAAACCCAAATTGTTGTCCCTATGCTTACGTCTCTAGGATCAAGTTTGTATTTTGACGCTGACATTTCTTTAGAGGCATTTTATATTTAAATATGTGTTTCTGTATTGTTACTATAATCCTTTTGCTCAGTGGGAATGGTTAAGTGCAACCTGAATGATCTTATAATGCTATTCCTGCCTTTCTGTCAGTGTTTGTATCGTATGTATGACCATGCATTTTCTTTAAATAAAACATCTTTGTTATCTAGCTATGTGTAAGTGTTGGCCTTGGTTTGTTGCGTGCGGTCTGGGCTGGATGGGGGGGCTTGTCATGAGCGTGAGAACAGAACACTTATTCTCTGTGTTTTATGCCAGCAGAAGAATGTGTTAGTAAGTGCACGAGGAGATAAATTAAATTGAATTGCTTAATTGTTTATCGACCACATCTCTGTTAAGCCGACTGCCCCCAAGCAGAATGATATGAGCTAGGAGAGACTTGTGACCTAAGATGAGATCAAAGACCGTAAACAGATTCCCATGCTATCCTCACCCATCCCCCCTGATTTAATTTTCTCTCATATTCTGAATCAATGTGTCCTCTATGGGTTAATAGAAAACACGATGTGGGGGTCCTACAAACACATTGAAAGGGATTTGATCCTCCTAATTTGAATCAGACATCTGAGTAATGTTTCTTCTGCATTAATGAATGTGTTCTGAATGAGCCTCATGGGGTATGTAAATAAGATGGGGAATGGGGGGTTTCAAAGGCTAGCATGCAAGAAAATAGTGACAAGTTGTTTATGATTTCCTGGTAGATGAGGACGGAGTGTGTGTGTGTGTGGGAGGGTATACAAATCACATCTTTGACATTTCTCTGCAGAGTTGTAGGGGTCTGGTTTGGTTCTAAGGTGAGGGTTGTTTCTATTGGATTGGCTGATCAGCCTGAGGATATTGGCTGAAGATGATGTAAAGGAAAGAAACACTACAAAACATTAACGATCAGCTTACAGTTTAGATTATATGACGATGATGGTGCTTTGACATTTTGCTTCATGGAGGGACAACTTTGGCAATTATCTTTAGTGTTCCTAAATTGGCAGCACCATTAATTTATAGATATTTCCTCTCCCTGTTCACTATTGGGCCTATCCACAATCATGTGCCTGATGGGTAGGCGTTGACCAACAGCGCTACGGTTTCATGTCTTTTCATCAGAGAGACCACATGAAATAACTTTTCCCTCAGTACAATGAGAAGAGAGTGACAGGTTAGCCAAACGGCTGTTGTTGGAAATTATTCTCTTTGGAGATTAATTAGATGAGAGCGTGTATAAATTGGAAACCTGTTACACAGTGATAGATAACTCAATTGTTAATGACAATCTAATTCATGTGATTCACCCAAATAGATGCTTGGTATCCCTGGTATTAGGATAAATTAAACATCAAATAAAGTTTGCCTGCGAGGGACGACTTGTAGCATTTTTCTCAGGCCAAACTGAAAAGGCATTCTGTGTTCCACACACAATGGAATCCTTTATGCCCTCTGTAAACACTAGGTTTTTTCTCTCCTAAAGATGTGTCAAGACTCTTTTGTGTTATTGCCAGAATGTTCCTGATTTAGAGACTGCAGCTCCCTTGTGGCCAGATCATACAAGCAGAGGAGAGAGGAAAATACTCTCATGTCATGTAAGAAGACAGGAGGGAAAAAATCTGTCCTGAGGTGTGACTGATTACATTACTCCTGTCTGAGCACTTGCTAGTGATGCAGAAATGAATGCTCATAAAAGTAATGATATAAGAAAATCATTGTGTGTGATGAAACTTCTAGACACACAAGGATGACAAAGCAGACCTGCCTTTCCTCCTCCCCATCTGTTTGCGACAATTCTCAATGCCATTGATATTGACATCAAAGGTGTGGTGAATGTGATCATACTTGCATTTCATAGAGACAGGAAGACTGTTGCTAAGGATGTACTCTATTCAAGTGTGGGATCTTTGATTGTGTGGCATGACATGGGAATATCAGATTTAAACCTCAAGCCATGTATTACTCCCCCATTGATTGATAAACATTGAAAATCACAGTTGATGGTAAATTAATGTTAATTTTACACATACACCAAGATCTTGTCATAATAATAGGCTTACTGAGTCTCAGGTAAGATGCATCTGAAGGAAAGTATCTGACTACGAGCCAGTTTCACAAGCCATAATGACACTTTGGGTTAGCTCAGGTAAGTTCTCTACTTGAACAAAGAGTTTTCAGCTCACTTGCCACTTGCCAAAACCACCTTCACAAACACTGCTCTATGAGTGTGGCTGTGACTTCTGGATGATGTAAGTTTTTTACACTATGAAATCTGAGCCTGAGTAAATCATTCATTAAAACCACTGAACACGAGGTGGCCATGTTGCTCAACTGCTGAGGGGATGCAGGTAGGTGATATGACAAGCTAAGCTATGCAGTTGTTTTTGTACAGGGGGTCTAATTCAGACCTCAAATCACTAACATAGCAATTGTCCCCCAATATCTTATTTAAACTAGCTTGGCTTTAAAGGGGCAATCAGCAGTTGCTATTTTTTTAATTTTTTTTTACTTATAAATTAATAATATGTACCCATTGATTATTGACAATAACATAACTTATAAATAACTTAGACATAACTTATAAATGCCTCATGAGCTTAGTTCAACTGTCATGCTCCATCAGAACCCAAAATATAAGCTTGTTTTACTCCAATGTTTGTAAACAAAGTAAATGTAAACAATTACTGTACAGCCTAAAAATATGGTTAAAACTATGATTTTGATGTCATGGATGGTCAAGTTCTTACAGCCACAGCTGTACGATGGCGGGGAAAACACTTCGTTATTGTTTCTACTGCTGATTGCAGCTTTAACCACCAAAAGCCATTCCATCGCTAAACTAGTTGTCAGTGTCACTCATCTTTAGAAAAACCATTCCATCACTAAACTAGTTGTCAGTGTCACTCATCTTTAGAAAAGCCATTCCATCACTAAACTAGTTGTCAGTGTCACTCATCTTTAGAAAAACCATTCCATCGCTAAACTAGTTGTCAGTGTCACTCATCTTTAGAAAAACCATTCCATCGCTAAACTAGCTTTGTCAGTGTCACTCATTTCTTAGTGTTAAGGATTCACAACAAGTTCTGCAGCACTCTTCAGTGGTGAAACTATGACACTATGTGGTCAACGTTTGCAGTACAGCTGACTAATATAACAGCAGGAGCACATCAAGACACTATTCATACTGGAGGAGAGCTTGATTCGATTCTGCTATACTTTAAAATGTCATATTGCAGTATGGACACAGCCAGTGCCGTTTCTAGGCATAAGGAAGTCAGACAGGGTCTCAACCAATGATTTATATAAACACCAAATGACTGACAGGGGGCACTGTTTTGAAGCCACAGCACCTCCTTGGCACTGCCCCACCATTGTAAAAACTATTTAGGAAGCTATAGAAAAGCATCTATTAAGGCCTACATTTCTTTTTGCCACGTTTATTCTATTAGACACCTTAATGCACGTGTCAAACTCATTCCACGGAGGGCCGAGTGTCTGCAGGTTTTCGCTCCTCCCTTGTACTTGATTAATTAAGGGCACTAATTAGTAAAACTCCCCTCACCTGGTTCTTAATTGAAAGGAAAAAACAAAAACCAGGCAGTCCATGGAATGACTTTGACCACCCTGCCTTAATGCATACTTTTAAATTATATTATGTTACCTAAACTTACAAATGAAAAGATATAAAAATCTATACAAGTAGAATTGATTTAATTTACTAATATTACCATCTCTACTACAACAAAAATACATGTACAGTAATTACATGAAACAATTAAATTAAATACTGTAGAATTTCATTCATTCCTGTGTGGAGGACTGCTTTTCTGAGTGCCAGTATGGCACACCGGTGGCTTCAAAGCCTCTCATTGGCCAATACATAGCATCAGCAATCCATGGTTTATATACATCATTGGTCTCACCTTACGGTTATAGTTAGGACAGTAGAATACACAACGTGCAATGTCAAATTTGGTAGTGCATCAGCAGTGTCCTCGCTATTTCAGTCACTGACACTCAATTACCCCATTCTATTGACTGCTAGGTTAGTCAAGCCAGCAATCTTAACCCTGCGGTAATCATGGCCGAATTACAGACTGGGCACGTGCCCAGGGGCCCTGATATCCAGGGTACCCCCCATTGTTTTTGTTATTCACTCAATACATGAACATAGCATGTGTAGAATTGCAGGAAATTCATTTTAAAGAGCAACTGAACACACCAAATCTATTTCCATGTTACTTGTTATGAAAAACAAGATTTCAGTCTTGAGGGTGTGGTTCGGTGGCAGTTACCGATGTTTTGTCCCCCATGATACACCATAGGAACAAAGCCAGTATCGCTTCCTTAAAAAGTCAGAATGAATCTAAGAACTCAAAATCTGTAATTAGTTGACATTTTGCTGAGGTTTTAGTCATGCAATTTTACTGGAAACTGTTCGCCATTACCATTGCAAAATGTGTACAGTCAAGGCCAAAAGTTGAGAATGACAAATATTAATTTCCACAAAGTTTGCTGCTTCAGTGTCTTTAGATATTTTTGTCAGATGTTACTATGGAATACTGAAGTATAATTACAAGCATTTCATAAGTGTCAAAGGCTTTTGACAATTACATGTAGTTGATGCAAAGAGTCAATATTTGCAGTGTTGACCCTTCTTTTTCAAGACCTCTGCAATCCGCCCTGGCATGCTGTCAATTAACTTCTGGGCCACATCCTGACTGATGGCAGCCCATTCTTGCATAATCAATGCTTGGAGTTTGTCAGAATTATAATTTTTTGTCCACCCGCCTCTTGAGGATTGACCACAAGTACTAAATGGGATTAAAGTCTGGTGAGTTTCCTGGCCATGGACCCAAAATATTTATGTTTTGTTCCCCGAGCCACTTAGTTATCACTTTTGCCTTATGGCAAGGTGCTCCATCATGCTGGAAAATGTATTGTTCGTCACCAAACTGTTCCTGGATGGTTGGGAGAAGTTGCTCTCGGAGGATGTGTTGGTACCATTCTTTACTCATGGCTGTGTTAGGAAAAATTGTGAGTGAGCCCACTCCCTTGTCCAAGAAGCAACCCCACACATGAACGGTCTCAGACTGCTTTACTGTTGGCATGACACAGGACTGATGGTAGTGCTCACCTTGTCTTCTCCGGACAAGCTTTTTTCCGGATGCCCCAAACAATCGGAAAGGGGATTCATCAGAGAAAATGACTTTACCCCAGGCCTCAGCAGTCCAATCCCTGTACCTTTGGCAGAACATCAGTCTGTCCCTGGTGTTTTTCCTGGAGAGAAGTGGCTTCTTTGCTGCCCTTCTGACAGCAGGCCATCCTCCAAGTCTTCACCTCACTGTGCGTGCAGATGCACTCACACCTGCCTGCTGCCATTCCTGAGCAAGCTCTGTACTGGTGGTGCCCCGATCCCGCAGCTGAATCAACTTTAGGAGACGGTTCTGGTGCTTGCTGGACTTTGGGCGCCCTGAAGTCTTCTTCACAACAATTGAACCGCTCTCCTTGAATTTCTTGATGATCCGATAAATGGTTGATTTAGGTGCAATCTTAATGGCTGCAATATCCTTGCCTGTGATGCCCTTTTTGTGCAAAGCAAAGATGACACATGTTTCCTTGCAGGTAACCATGGTTGACAGAGGAAGAACAATGAATCCAAGCACCACCCTCCTTTTGAAGGTTCCAGTCTGTTATTCAAACTCAATCAGCATGACAGAGTGATCTCCAGCCTTGTCCTCGTCAACACTCACACATGTGTTAACGAGAATCACTGACATGTCAGCTGGTCCTTCTGTAGCAGGGCTGAAATGCAGTGGAAATGTTTTTGGGGGATTCAGTTCATTTGCATGGCAAAGAGGGACTTTACAATTAATTGCAATTCATCTGATCACTCTTCATAACATTCTGGAATATATGCAAATTGCCATCATACAAACTGAGGCAGATTGTGAAAATGTATATTTGTGTCATTCAAAACTTTTGGCCACGACTGTAGAACTGCAGGGAAATATCTTTAAGAGTGCCAAGTTCTCCACCCCAGAGCAAAATTGGTTGAATCGCATGAAATGCATTTAAAAACTGCAAAATGCTCTCTACCCCATGGGAAAATGTGTAGAATTGCAGAAAATGTGCTTCAAAGCTGCAAATATCTCTCCACCGCCAAGAAGGGGACCACTACAATGTTTTGCCTGTGGGACCAATGTCAAACATTAAGTAATTCCCGTATTGGTAATGACTGAGAGGACACAGTAAAGTCAATGAACAAGGAATTTAATTTCAAGTGTCTTTATTGAATCACTAACCAGCATTAGACACCAAAAAAGTAACACCATCTGAAATATTCTGTTCTTCCCATTTAACTCAAATCTGAAATAAATCTACCATAAGATCAGATCGCCGAAACCTCCCCTGTAAAAATGATATACAGTATTTACATTGTCCATGTACTCTTAAAACATTAGCATGATGTGGCAAGTTAGTGTTTGCGCAAAGTGCGACAAAAGGAGGACTGGACCGTTTTTCTGACTGGGACCCAGTGACCAAAGGGGTTCCTGCTCGCTGTGTAGTTCTCCACTCTGTGTGCTACCTTTGATGTGGTGGAAGCAACAATGGCTGTGGGCTTGGCCACTGAATTCTGTGTGAACAAATGAAGGAGAAACACAGAATCCAAAAGAATTTAAGTGTGCCGCCCAAATACTTCAATGAAAATTCTAGGCATTGTCAAATACAGGTCTTCTGCTAAACTAAATACTAGAGGTCGACCGATTAATCTCAATGGCCGATTTCATAACAATGGGTATTTTTGGACATCTATTTGCCCTTTTTTAATTTTTATACACACCTTTATTTAACTAGGCAAATCAGTTAAGAACACATTCTTATTTTCAATGACAGCCTAGGAACAGTGGGTTAACTGCCTTGTTCAGGGGCAGAACGACAGATTTTTACCTCGTCAGCTCGGGGATTCGTTTCTGCAATCTTCCGGTTACTAGTCCAACGCTCTAACCACCTGCCTTACATTGCACTCCACGAGGAGCCTGCGTGGCAGGCTGACTACCTGTTACGCGAGGGCAGCAAGAAGCCAAGGTAAGTTGCTAGCTAGCATTAAACTTATCATATAAAAAACAATCAATCTTAACATAATCACTAGTTAACTACACATGGTTGATGATATTACTAGTTTATCTAGCGAGTCCTGCGTTGCATATAATCGATGCGCCTACTTCGACAAACAGTGATGATTTAACAAGCGCATTTGCGAAAAAAGCACTGTCGTTGCACCAATGTACCTAACCATAAACATCAATGCCTTTCTTTAAAAATCAATACACAAGTATATATTTTTTAAACCGGCATATTCAGTTAATAGTGCCTGCTAACATGAATTTCTTATAATTAGGGAAATTGTGTCACTTCTCTTGCATTCCGTGCAAGCAGTCAGGGTATATGCAGCAGTTTGGGCCGCCTGGCTCATTGCGAACTGTGTGAAGTCATTGCATATAATCGATTTATTCCTAACAAAGGCCGTAATTAATTTGCCAGAATTGTACATTATGACATAACATTGAAGGTTGTACAATGTAACAGCAATATTTAGACTTAGGGATGCCACCCGTTAGATAAAATACAGAACGGTTCCGTATTTCACTGAAAGAATAAACGTATTGTTTTCGAAATGATAGTTTACGGATTCGACCATTTTAATGACCAAAGGCTCGTATTTCTGTGTGTTACTATGTTATAATTAAGTCTATGATTTGATAGAGCAGTCTGACTGGGCGATGGTAGGCAGCAGCAGGCTCGTAAGCATTCATTCAAACAGCACTTTCGTGCGTTTGCCAGCAGCTATTGCGCTGTTTATGACTTCAAGCCTATCAACTCCCGAGATTAGGCTGGTGTAACCGATGTCAAATGGCTAGCGAGTTAGCGGGGTGCGCGCTAATAGCGTTTCAAACGTCACTCGCTCTGAGACTTGGAGTAGTTGTTCCCCTTGCTCTGCATGGGTAACGCTGCTTCGAGGGTGGCTGTTGTCGATGTGTTCCTGGTTCGAGCCCAGGTAGGATGGAGGAGAGGGACGGAAGCTATACTGTTACACTGGCAATACTAAAGTGCCTATAAGAACATCCAATAGTCAAAGGAATATGAAATGCAAATCTTAGAGAGAAATAGTCCAATAACTACAACCTAAAACTTCTTACCTGGGAATATTGAAGACTGATGTTAAAAGGAACCACAAGCTTTCATATGTTGTCATGTTCTGAGCAAGGAACTTAAAAGTTAGCTTTTTTTACATGGCACATACTGCACTTTTACTTTCTTCTCCAACACTTTGTTTTTGCATTATTTAAAACATGTTTCATTATTTATTTGAGGCTAAATTGATTTTATTGATATATTATATTAAGTTAAAATAAGTGTTCATTCAGTAGTTGTAATTGTCATTATTACAATTTTTTTTTTTTTTTTTTTATAAATCGGCATCCGCTTATTTTGGTCCTCCAAGAATCTGTATCTGCGTTGAAAATTCATAATCGGTCGACCTCTAATAAATACTTGCATCACTTACATGAATACTGAATGAGATCATCTTTTTCTTGGGAGACATATTAGGGCTTGGTGCATCCTCAGGCTCTATGTCACTGTTCTGCTGCAAAGAGAAAACAGTTGAGTAAAAATCAGATCAGCTGTTTTCAGGTCTCCCCATCAACACAAATACGTTCTCCTAGATGAGCAATAGCTCACTTGTCTATAGTTTCAACAAACTGCAGTTCCCATGCACCCTTGCTTCATTGATGTCAAAGCTAGGCATCTGTTCATTATGTGATTTTTACAAGGGTAGTTTTAAGAACAAACACTATAGAAAGAAAAATCCTTTGAGTGGCATGATGGTGCAGTTTTCCAAACCCCATCCAGGACACCACTTGTGTATTACCAACTTATCTTTGGCATACGGACGGAGGGAGTTGGCCATCTGTTTAAAGTTCTCGTCAGGAATAGTCACAATAACGCAGTCCAAACGCCTGCGCTTCTTCAGAGTGGGAGGGAGACTCTGCTAAATAACAATGTTCCCATTTCAACTGTAAGTAAACACACATATTCAGAGTTCTAAAAATGTATTTCTATCAATGTGGAGTATTGTCAGTATGTTTTAATTGTATCTATCCATCTGTGTGAGAAAGTAGCTAAGGTGATGAACTGGGACATTACAAACTGAATTGGTAAGCCATGAAGTCAGTGAGATAATTTAAGTGTACCATTGCTGGACAAAACAATCCATTCCTGCTACTGGACTTGCATTGGCATTGTGAGCATGACAAGATTAATCAGATAACCTTTTCACGCAAATGCAATGACATCACCCAAGTCACATGACTGCCCTCTTATTCTCCTAATCCGAGGGGTCGTGGAGAGTAGACCACTGTCATGTGATCTACAAAAACAGGAATAAATACAAACAGAGCAAGTGTGTTCTCTGACAGGTGCAAGGTTAACAGACAAGCAGTTTCACAGAAGACAGAATCAGAAGTCCTGAAGTTCAGACTACATGGTAGGGAAAGATCTCCAGACTGTGTTTTAAAATGGCCTAGGTAGTGCGGTTATGACGTCAACAGCTGAACTTTGAGCAATTTCAATTGCTAGGCTTCTTCTCTGTGTGTCATGTTCATAGACGGTATGTTCAAAATGATCAAATCTCCCTGAACACCCACCTGTGATAGACTCTTTTGAGGGAGTGGCTCTGGTCTCACCCATTCCTCTGGTTCTGGTGTGGCTAGTCTGGTTTTCAGTTGCTGCTCCTCCAGGATGGGCTTCACACTCTCAGGAAGGTCCAGTTGCTCCATCCCCAGTACCTGGGTGGTATTGGCTTTCGTAGTCCTGAGTTCCCCCTTTTCTGAGGAAAGAAAACAGGACATATTTACATCAACACAAAGAGGTCTAATGCTGATTATAAGTCTATTAACTTCTAGCAAAAATGAAAAGTATATATATATATATATATATATATATATATATATATATATATAAACATAAGCCTTACCCTCTATACTGAGGCTGACGACTGAGCGTCCTGAAGATGTGGGGCGGCTCGTGTAGGTCTTGTGGCTTCTGTTGGGTGATCCAGAAAACCTGCACTTGTACCTGCCCACAAACCCCCTATGAACCCTGCTCCAGCTGGCTGACCTGGAGCGGGAACTGTGGCGGTGTGGCCTGTCTGGGGAAGAAGAAGGGCTGTAGGAGCGTGAGTGGGCCCTGTAACAGCGTGATGGTGAGCGGTGGTGCCTATGTCCATGGGCCTGTCGATGTTGACGGCAGCAGCGTGAGCTGGAGGAGGCTCTGTGGCAGCGCGGGTGTGATCGGGACCTGGGACGGGTTCGAGGGCTGCTGTTGGATGAGTGGGATGATCTGGAGGACGAAGAACTGGTGGAGGACCTGTGACGTACCCTACGAGCATTATTTCGCTTAACTTGTCGTCTAGAGCCAGAGGACTGGCTACTGGTATGACTACTTCTAGATGGGTAACGAGAACAGGAAGAGCTGGATTGGGCATCCTGATCAAAGATCAAACTTATCCGTTCACTCTGAGGGGCCTGTGTCATTTGAACATGTGAATCCTTCCCGTCGGTCTTCATCTATAATAAAAGCATAAAATAAAAGTAAATGACTATCCAATGTATGTTATGGGAAGGAGTTAGCCTATTAAACAAAATTGTGTACAATTGTTAGATATCTAACGATAATTACCATAAACATGCGTCTTGTGTAACTTCTCATCAATGTTTTTAAATAGGGTCTGCCTGAAATTGCATAACAATGATTTGACACCTCTGACAAAATTGCGTAACTATACTGACAACTGTTGGGAGTAGGAATAACGTTAGCTAGTACAACTGTGGAAAATTCCATGTAGGAAGAACTAACGTTAGCTATAGCTACTGTAACTTACCTAGCTAACGTACAACTGTAGCTGTTGTCTTGCTAGTAGTTTGCTAGACGTTGTTGTAAACTTCATATTATGTCCATTTCTGAATGTGGTTGGGCAGGATATAACGTTTTATCAAATAATTACCTGTATGGTCTTTACAGTATTTCATAGTCTAATCGTAGCTTACCCGCATGCGACTTACCGTAATGCGAACTTACGTTGAATTCAGTCGACTCGGCCGCGGCACTAGGAATCCGATTCTGCTAGTAAACTAGATAATGTAATGAAATTCAATCAATTACGCGATACAATTTTAATGTTTCAATGTAATATTCGTAGAGAAACCTAGCAAATGATTAAATTCAGATGAAAACGTCGAGTTTTAAACTAGCTAGTTAAGTATCAACGGCTGAAATAAATCGGTCTGTTGCCTAACCAAACAACTAGCCACACAAAATGCCTACGTCATCGAGTGTCGCTGTGGAAAATTCCACCCTCCCCCTCATCTTCCCCCTCCCAGTTTAAAAAGTTCCGCTTGTTCACGAGGGTCAGTTTGCTACAGACACTGCGCATATTCTACGCTCTTTCCACAGGACGGCAGGTGATTTTGTAAACCTTCAATACACTGGAGTTGCAGTAAAACTAGAGGTCGTCCCTCACGACGCCAGGTCAGCGGAGTCAATCACCACCTTCCGGAGACACCTGAAACCCCACCTCTTTAAGGAATACCTAGGATAGGATAAAGTAATCCTTCTAACCCTCCCCCCCTTAAAAGAGTTAGATGCACTATTGTAAAGTGGTTGTTCCACTGGATATCATAAGGTGAATGCACCAATTTGTAAGTCGCTCTCGTTAAGAGCGTCTGCTAAATGACTTAAATGTAAATGTTAAATGTAAAACATTATTTTGGCTGTGTTTACTGGCAAGCAAACCATATAGCAGTATAGATCAGTAGACTGTATAAAACATATGGAACGTACTAAACAGGAGAAAATAATGTATCGCGAGAAAACAGCATACTATGTACCATTTTGATGTATTTATTTTTATTCAACCTTTATTTTGCCTCAGCATAAGCAGGGCGGCAGGTAGACTAGAGGCTTTGGGCCAGTAACCGAAAGGTTGCCAGATCAAGATGACAAGTTAAAAATCTGTTCTGCCCCTGAACAAGGAAGTTAACCCACTGTTCCTAGGCTGTCTTTGTAAATAAGAATTTGTTCTTAACTGACTTGCCTAGTTAAATAAAAGAAAAATGCGTTCACGTACTAGTCGGAACTGGGTCATTCGGAAATGTCAGACTTGCTAACCGGTTGTAGTTATACACGTGCCGCGTTAAACCAGTAAACAAGTCGGACAATTCTGAGTACTGTAGTTCCGACTAGCACTCAAACGCAGTTTACACACGGGGGTTAGTTGGGATTTTCCTGTATTCTTTTGTAATGGAAATTCTAGAGCTGGTGCCATCAAGCTTCAGATATGTCATATTTACATAATTTTATAGCTGGATCATGTTGAGTTATCTCAGTAATAAAGTTGGAGCTGCCAGAAAGAAATACGATGTGACGGTAAGTAAATAAAATAACTGTCAAATGGTGTGAAAATTGAATAACTGCACTGCAATGCCATATACAGTGGGGAGAACAAGTATTTGATACACTGCCGATTTTGCAGGTTTTCCTACTTACAAAGCGTGTAGACGTCTGTCATTTTTATCATAGGTACACTTCAACTGTGAGAGACGGAATCTAAAACAAAAATCCAGAAAATCACATTGTATGATTTTTAAGTAATTAATTAGCATTTTATTGCATGACATAAGTATTTGATACATCAGAAAAGCATAACTTAATATTTAGTACAGAAACCTTTGTTTGCAATTACAGAGATCATACGTTTCCTGTAGTTCTTGACCAGGTTTGCACACACTGCAGCAGGGATTTTGGCCCACTCCTCCATACAGACCTTCTCCAGATCCTTCAGGTTTCGGGGCTGTCGCTGGGCAATACGGACTTTCAGCTCCCTCCAAAGATTTTCTATTGGGTTCAGGTCTGGAGACTGGCTAGGCCACTCCGGGACCTTGAGATGCTTCTTACGGAGCCACTCCTTAGTTGCCCTGGCTGTGTGTTGCGGGTCGTTGTCATGCTGGAAGACCCAGCCACGACCCATCTTCAATGCTCTTACTGAGGGAAGGAGGTTGTTGGCCAAGATCTCGCGATACATGGCCCCATCCATCCTCCCCTCAATACGGTGCAGTCGTCCTGTCCCCTTTGCAGAAAAGCATCCCCAAAGAATGATGTTTCCACCTCCATGCTTCACGATTGGGATGGTGTTCTTGGGGCTGTACTCATCCTTCTTCTTCCTCCAAACACGGCGAGTGGAGTTTAGACCAAAAAGCTCTATTTTTGTCTCATCAGACCACATGACCTTCTCCCATTCCTCCTCTGGATCATCCAGATGGTCATTGGCAAACTTCAGACGGGCCTGGACATGCGCTGGCTTGAGCAGGGGGACCTTGCGTGCGCTGCAGTATTTTAATCCATGACGGCGTAATGTGTTACTAATGGTTTTCTTTGAGACTGTGGTCCCAGCTCTCTTCAGGTCATTGACCAGGTCCTGCCGTGTAGTTCTGGGCTGATCCCTCACCTTCCTCATGATCATTGATGCCCCACGAGGTGAGATCTTGCATGGAGCCCCAGACCGAGGGTGATTGACCGTCATCTTGAACTTCTTCCATTTTCTAATAATTGCGCCAACAGTTGTTGCCTTCTCACCAAGCTGCTTGCCTATTGTCCTGTAGCCCATCCCAGCCTTGTGCAGGTCTACAATTTTATCCCTGATGTCCTTACACAGCTTTCTGGTCTTGGCCATTGTGGAGAGGTTGGAGTCTGTTTGATTGAGTGTGTGGACAGGTGTCTTTTATACAGGTAATGAGTTCAAACATGTGCAGTTAATACAGGTAAAGAGTGGAGAACAGGAGGGCTTCTTAAAGTAAAACTAACAGGTCTGTGGGAGCCGGAATTCTTACTGGTTGGTAGGTGATCAAATACTTATGTCATGCAATAAAATGCAAATTAATTACTTAAAAATCATACAATGTGATTTTCTGGATTTTTGTTTTAGATTCCGCCTCTCACAGTTGAAGTGTACCTATGATGAAAATTACAGACCTCTACATGCTTTGTAAGTAGGAAAACCTGCAAAATCGGCAGTGTATCAAATACTTGTTCTCCCCACTGTACGTATATTTTAGCCCTGTAAACTGTCTGGAACATAGCCCAATGATCCGAGGCTCCCGAGTGATACAGTGGTCTCTCAGCGCTAGAGGTGTCACTACAGACCCTGGTTCGATTCCAGGCTGTATCACAACCGGCCGTGATTGGGAGTCCCATAGGGCAGCGCACAATTTGCCCAGCGTTGTTAGGATTTGGCAGGGGTAGGCCATCATTGTAAATAAGAATTTGTTCTTAACTGACTTGCCTAGTTAAATATATACATTTTTTTTTTTTACTAATTCCAATCCTGCTCTAATTGGGAGCTTCATGCAATGTCCGTCAGTCACATCTTGCCTTAGCCAGACATGAGTAGACTTGAATGGGGCAATGTGCTTGGGACTCAAGAAAAACGCATAGAAGTGAACTCGATAGTGCAGTATAAATACAGGACACCTGATGATGCATGTGGTATAGCTATATGTACATTTGTTTCCCCTTATGTCAAGTATTACACTGTACCCAAACCGGCTGCCATGGTGCGCAAATAGATTTTGTGCCCCCACAAACGTGATCAAGACACGCAGGTTTAAATATCAAAACTAACTCAGAACCAATTATATGAATTTGGGGACAGGCCAAAAAGCATTAAACATTTATGGAAATTTAGCTAGCTAGCTAACTTGTCCTATTTAGCTAGCTTGCTGTTGCTAGCTAATTTGTCCTGGGATATAAACATTGAGTTGTTATTTTTTGTAATTTTTTTTTATTATTATTATTATTATTTTTTTATCCCATTTTCTCCCCCCTTTTTGTGGTATCCAATCGCTAGTAATTACTATCTTGTCTCATCGCTACAACTCCCGTACGGGCTCGGGAGA
Organism: Salvelinus alpinus; assembly: GCF_045679555.1. Lineage (NCBI taxonomy): Eukaryota > Metazoa > Chordata > Actinopteri > Salmoniformes > Salmonidae > Salvelinus > Salvelinus alpinus. The sequence continues at coordinate 80,643,594 of NC_092094.1, forward strand.
GACGAAGGTCGAAAGCCATGCGTCCTCCGAAGCACAACCCAACCAAGCCGCACTGCTTCTTAACACAGCGCGCCTCCAACCCGGAAGCCAGCCGCACCAATGTGTCGGAGGAAACACCGTGTACCTGGCCCCCTTGGTTAGCGCGCAGCCCGGCCCGCCACAGGAGTCGCTGGAGCGCGATGAGACAAGGATATCCCTACCGGCCAAACCCTCCCTAACCCGGACGACGCTAGCCCAATTGTGCGTCGCCCCACGGACCTCCCGGTCGCGGCCGGCTGCGACAGAGCCTGGGCGCGTTGAGTTGTTATTTTACCTGAAATGCACAAGGTCCTCTACGCCGACAATTAATCCACACATAAAACGGTCAACTGAATCATTTCTAGTCATCTCTCCTCCGTCCAGTCTTTTTCTTCTTTGAACTTATATGGAGATTGGCATCTAAACTTTCATAGTATTACCACAACAACCGACAACACAGTTCGTCTTTCAATCACCCACGTGGGTATAACCAATGAGGAGATGGCACGTGGGTATCTGCTTCTATAAACCAATGAGGAGATGGGAGAGGCAGGACTTGCAGCGGGATCTGCGTCACAAATAGAACTGACTTCTATTTTAGCACTTGGCAACGCAGACGCTCGTTGACACGCGTGAGCAGTGTGCGTGCAATAATTGAATAATACAGATATCTACATTTATTTTGCAATGCTCGCGCACGCGATGCCAGCGGTATAGTCAGGGTATAACACTTCGAACACACCGCTTCGAACACACAGTGTCATTGCATTTTGATACACCAGAATTACATGAATTTCCATTGAAACGCTGCGTTTGCCTTGCAGCATTGCGTTGCAGAGGCAGTGCGTTCGGTGTGGTGCATAAGTTGGATTTATCAAACATATGCATTGTATGCCCAGACGGCTTGACAGAAATGGTAGCAGAAGGTGAATGTTGAACTTCTGTTGCATACATATCCAGATGACGCTTCATACTATTTTGCACAATTACGCTGTCGAAGCGTAACGATGATTATGCAGTTGTGGTACACAGATACTATACTATCCCTAATTTCTGGCACAAGAAGGAGCTCAGAGAAATATGGTACTTATCACTGTCTTTGTATCTCCTCCTGGGCAGTACCCTACCATGTACAGTGACAAGGAGCAGGTGTTCAACTGCATCCAGAGGGCCCACCAGAACACACTAGAGGTGTAACCTCAGTGGCTTGTGTTCCAGACCATTGCAGCTCTTGTCTATCCAGTACATATCCACATTAACCAACATTACCAGGTTACATCACTTATACTGTCACACACATTGGTTTCACATACACTTTCAGAAACCTGTCTCGCATTTTGCATGCTACTGCCTCACAGAGCATCTCTACCTAGTTGAATATAATTATTTTGTCAACTCATACACAGTGCACTTTTGACCTTATTCCTGTGTTAATACTGATAGATATTAACACTTCTAATGAAAGGTTTATCACTACAGTGTCATTTTTTGATAATAAGCAGGGGTGAAAGTAGATGTAATTTCTTCCCAGTACGGGACCTCCTAGGTATGCACGTGCTTAATCATCAAATTACATGTAGAATCCCTATTAATTCAATAGGATCTCTGTGGGCCTTGTCATAAAGATTTGGATTTTAATTTTAAAAATGTATTACCTTTTATTATGATGTATCACCCGGCTACCATCTAGAAGGCGGAGACAGTACAGGTGCATCAAAGCTGGGACGGAGAGACTGGAAAAACAGCTTCTATCTCAAGGCCATCAGACTGTTAAGTAGTCACCACTAGCCGGCCTCCGCCCAGTACCTTATCCTTTACTTAGATTTGTGTGTATTAGGTAGTTGTTGTGGAATTGTTAGATAACTTTTAGATATTGCTGCTCTGTTGGAACTAGAAGCACAAGCATTTCGCTACACTCGCAATAAAATCTGCTAACCATGTGTACTGTATGTGACCAATAACATTTTATTTTATTTGGTACCAGCTGGCTACCACCCGGTACTCTACCCTGCACCTTAGAGACTGCTGCCCTATCTACATAGTCATTGAACACTGGTCACTTTAATAAAATGTACATACTGTTTTACCCACTTCATATGTATATGCTGTCTTCTAGCCAAGACTCATTCTATATAACTACTGCTGTACACACCTTTTCCATTCATATAATGTCTATACACATAAGTAAGCAACGTGGCTGTGGGAGTGCCATGCCATGTTCTCTGGATGATAATTGACAGCCCTGTCTGTGTTGCATTGATCTGTCCTCTTTACACACCCAACAGCACATACCAATAAGGGCCACATCTCACTGGCGTTGCAACAAAATGATTCAGCATCTTCTCAGTTGTACAGTTTATTGACTATTGCTCTCTGTCCTACTTCCCTCACTCTGTTTCCCCTTTATTCTGTTAACCTGTCTAGCCCCGGGGTTCCGCTAGCGGAACTCCTCCCACATTCCACTGAAAAGGCAGAGCGCGAAATTCCAAAAATATTTTTGAGAAATATTTAACTTTCACACATTAACAAGTCCAATACAGCAAATGAAAGATAAACATCTTGTGAATCCAGTCAACATGTCCGATCATTAAAATGTTTTACAGCGAAAACACCGTATATTTATGTTAGCTCACCACCAAATACAAAAAAGCACAGACATTTCTTTCACAGCACAGGTAGCTTGCACAAAACCAACCAAACTAACCAAGAACCAACCAAACTAACCAAGAAACAACTTCATCAGATGACAGTCTTATAACATGTTATACAATAAATCTATGTTTTGTTCGAAAAATTTGCATATTTGAGGTATAAATCATAGTTTTACATTGCAGCTACCATCACAGCTACCATCACAAATAGCACCGACGCAGCCAGAGTAATTATAGAGACCAACGTGAAATACCTAAATACTCATCATAAAACATTTATGAAAAATACATGGTGTACAGCAAATGAAAGACAAACATCCTGTGAATCCAGACAATATTTCAGATTTTTTAAGTGTTTTACAGCGAAAACACAATATAGCATAATATTAGCTTACTACAATAGCCAACCACACAACAGCATTGATTCAAGGCAACAGTAGCGATAGTGACAAAACCAGCAAAAGATATTAATTATTTCACTAACCTTCATAAACTTATTCAGATGACAGTCCTATAACATCATATTACACAATACATATATGGTTTGTTCGAAAATTTGCATATTTAGAGCTGAAATCCGTGGTTATACATTGTGAAAACGTAGCAACTATTTTCCAGAATCTCCGGATATATTTCTGACACTCACCTATTCTGACCAAATAACTAATCATAAACTTTACAAAAAAATACATGTTGTACAGGAAATGATAGATACACTAGTTCTTAATGCAATCGCCGTGTTAGAATTATAAAAATAACTTTAGTACGACATACAGCTTGCGTTATAGCGAGAGAGCGCCCAAAATCTGGGCGGAAACTAATAGTAAACATTTTCGACAGAAATACGAAATAACATCATAAATGGGTCCTACTTTTGGTGAGCTTCCATCAGAATCTTGTACAAGGGGTCCTTTGTCCAGAATAATCGTTGTTTGGATTTAGAATGTCCTCTTCGTCTGTTGATTTAGCAACCAAAACTTGCCAAGTGGCGCGAAGCTGTCCATCGTCACCAAACGCAGAGAACGGAACACGCCAAAACTCCCGAAAAAAATTCAATAATCTGATAAAACTATATTGAAAAAACATACTTTACGATGATATTATCACATTTATCAAATAAAATCAAAGCCGGAGATATTAGCCGTCTATAAGGAAAGCTTTTCAGAAGCCAAAGCTGATGTCCTTCCCGCGTCTTCCTGAACAAAGGAAATTGGGGTCATGTCATTCCAAGACCTCTCTTTTGACCATAGATATAGCTAGACTCCCCATTTCACCTCTCACTGCCTATTGACATCTAGTGGAAGGCGTATGAAGTGCATGTATAGTCATAAATTTCAAGCAAATTGATAGGGAGGCCCTGGAACAGAGCCTCGATTTCAGATTTTTCACTTTCTGACAGGAAGTTTGTTGCAAAATGAGTTCTGTTTTACTCACAGATATAATTCAAACGGTTTTAGAAACTTGAGAGTGTTTTCTATCCAATAGTAATAATAATATGCATATTGTACGAGCAAGAATAGAGTACGAGGCCGTTTAAATTGGGCACGATTTTTCCCCAAAGTGAAAATAGCGCCCTCTATCCTCAACAGGTTTTAACCAATCACTCATCCCTCCACCTCTCAGACTTCTGCAGCTGTGCTGGGAGCAATCTAGGTCACCAGCAGGTTCTCCTATGCCTGGGGTTACTACACTGGAGGTAAGACAATCTTTTGCAATGAGATTGCACATCATGACACCAACACCTCCCTTTGTTTATTACTTTTGAGACAGTTTCTGAGTCACAGGGCATGAGTGAAAACGGTTGGACTCCCAAGGCACTCCTTCTAGAGTTGATATGCTTTTTAGCAACTTAAGTATTTCAGCAATATCTGAATTTTATTGTTATTGTAAACAATGGTATACCATTATGGAAAGTACTACAGCTGTATGTTATGAAAATGTCATGCAAAAAGTTATGATTATCAGGCATTTGTTTTAACCTTCCATTCCATGTACTGACAACATGATGTTAATAAAGATGAATGTAAACATTGTCAGAAACGTTATTTATATCATATATCATGCTATACATTCTGATGCTCTAGTCATGATATATTTTTCCAAAGTGTAGAAAAATAAAGAAAAGAAAGCAAGTAATTTGACACTTGTGACTGTCACATGGAAATGGAAAGTCATGAAACAATCCTCCAACCAATGGTTTCCCCTCTACTATGCCAGAGAGATGCAGACAGTGAGTGGTTACAGTAGCTTACACTGTATGCCCACTGGCCCATAGTGATTATCCTGACTTAACATAGCTCTATGAATTCTCTTTTCAAAATGTTTTACTATTATTATAAAATAGTGCAATTAAAACGTACGTTTTATTTAAGTATTGTATTTCATCTACTGAATTGATGAACATGGAACAATCTATGGTGAGTACAGTACTGTGCCGATCTACAAAAAATGCGCAACTGACGCTGGCATTGGCGCATCCAACATCAAAGAGGCGTGGAAAGTGAACTGAGCAGGCGCGTGTCTCAGCTCTCTCAGAATCAAAGTATAGGCTTATAAACGGCGTCTAGGGGTTCCATAACGAACCCCAAAAAGAAAAGGTAAATAACTCTGAATATTAGGTGACAGTATCATTTCTAATGTGTGTTTGTTATTGCCGTTGAGATGTTGTAGTTCGAGCTCCTGGGTCGTGCGTTGCCTCCCAACACAAAGGATCCTTCAAGGAAGGAAATGCTTTGAACAATGGACTGCGATCAAACCCACACATGGGAATGTCGCAGTATCGATTTATTTGAAACAATAATTATCTATCGATATATATACGTAAGTTATCATAATTAGTGTGATTCCTGAAAACGTTTGTTCGGGTGATTCTTCGTGTTTGAGAGCTTATGCGCTTGAGAGCGTCAACATTGCTCTTTGTTAAATCCGCTCGAAAAGACTTAACACAGGGATACGGTTAAAAAACATGTATCGCGTGTTAAATAGGTGAATCCTTAGCACTGAAAGATCGGGTATACTGAGCCGGGATCCTTGTGCGGTCCCTACCTAAACCCTAACCTCAGAGTTGGGACGGCCCAAGGATCGATAGCAGACCCTTGACAATTTAACAATAGTTTCCGCTGTCGCAGTTTTAAACTGTTGGAAATATAGCTAGACTACATGTCCCATGAAGTCCTTGTAGTCCTAAAATCCGGGAAACGAGTTCTCTGGTTCGTTCAGCCATCCCTATGGGGAAATTAATGGCGAAAGAATAGGGTTTTGGAATAAACGCCGAAAAAAAGGTCTGAGGTTAACACAGGTTTAGGAGATTTTATACGTTTTGTTATCTGGGATAACAACAGTAAATTAACATGCCCTTTATGAATGTCGTAGCCTTTATGTGATTTTATAAATTATTCAAAATGCACACAGTGACGTTAGCTGATGAATATTATCTCGTAGAACAAAACGTCTAAGATCTCCTAAACCTGTGTTTGCCGCAGACCTTATGTTTCGCGTTTATCAAATTTTCTCCATAGGCTTGGTGCAACGAACCATGGCAGTTGGTGCCTACAAAAATACGCCATTACTATGTCGCTCTATTAGAGGTCTTCACGGGTCTAACAGACCAGATATTCCGAGAAACGACCTGCAGGTCCAGGTCCTACATTTTGATTTTTGTCTCGGGTCTGATATAAATGTCACTTGTCTGGGTAAAAGTTATTTACTGACTGGACCCGATTTGGATCCTACCTATGTTAATTTAATCTGTGAGGTGATGCCAACTGCGCAAGCTTCGTACCTGTGTAAGCCAATTGCGACTCAATACAATTTATTAAGAGTATAGTGAAAAGAAGCCGAAAAGGGGAATGTCCTCCTTGGGGAAAAGTTTTTAAAGTTTTAATATTGTAGTGGACAAAGATGAGGATAACGTAATCGGGCCAAGTGTACTGTGTGCAACCCGCTATTCAGGTTTGATGCAATTTTTTACTTTTTTATTTATTTTAATTTTTTATTATTGTATGTCATTATTTTAGTCCTATTTACAAATCTAAACCAGTTATTTAAATATCAAAAAATAGTTATGTTTCATTTTGAGACATTTTCTAAATTAAGTTTATACTGTTTTTATTTTGTGCTCTGTATTTATTTTAAAATAGGTTAAAAGAAGACCTGTTGTGAAATTAATATCATTATCCTATTTCTGTCGTTTGTTGGGTAGGCCTACGGTAGGAACTTGCCGCCTTGGTAATTGCTGCAATTATAGGCCTAGCCTGTTGAAAACGTTTCTGAAGGTTTAACCAGTTCTTTAAATATGCAATAAGTGTGTTTCATTCTGTTGAGTATTTTCTTTGGCCAAATTAAGGTTCAACTGTAATGTTTTTGCTGCAATATAATATAATTACGGGTAGGCCTACTATAGGGTTACTTGCACTCAATGAAAAAGCAGAGGGCTAGATGCAAAACTTAATTTAATGCCGCAATATAATAACCTGTTTGCATTTTCCCTATAAACAATGACTTAACTTACTTTTGATATTACCCTAATAAAGTTAAGAAACTTTTGGTGTGGTATGGCTATTACTAGGCTTAGCTAGTACAGTATGAAGGCAGTGCACACTGGCGCTCCAACTGACTCTGACAGTTGAATTTGAGGGGAGGAAGAATGTTTTAGGCATAGCAGAGTTACTCCTTTTAATCTAACAATCAGGGTTGGGGAGTAACAGATTACATGTAATCTGTTTTTATTTATTTTACCGTTATTTTACCAGGTAAGTTGACTGAGAACACATTCTCATTTGCAGCAACGACCTGGGGAATAGTTACAGGGGAGAGGAGGGGGATGAATGAGCCAATTGTAAACTGGGGATTAATTAGGTGACCGTGATGGTTGAGGGCCAGATTGGGAATTTAGCCAGGACACCGGGGTTAACACCCCTACTCTTACGATAAGTGCCATGGGATCTTTAATGACCTCAGAGAGTCAGGACACCCGTTTTAACGTCCCATCCGAAAGACAGCACCCTACACAGAGCAGTGTCCCCAATCACTGCCCTGGGGCATTGGGATCTTTGTTTAGACCAGAGGAAAGAGTGCCTCCTACTGGCCCTCCAACACCACTTCCAGCAGCACCTGGTCTCCCATCCAGGGACTGACCAGGACCAACCCTGCTTAGCTTCAGAAGCAAGCCAGCAGTGGTATGCAGGGTGGTATGCTGCTGGCTTACATGTAAGGGATTACAAAAACGGTAACTAATCCGTTACGTTACCAGCAAAAATATTGTAATCAGATACTTTTGAAAAACTAGATGATTCATTTGAGGATTACTTTTAAATTCAGAAAGGATGTTTGACAGAATGCAAGTTGGTGTCAGGAACATGATGCTGGCATGTCTTTTATCATTCTCTTGGTTTCTCTAAGGCTAGGCCTAAGATATGGCTAGGCCTTTTTATATTTTATATATTAGTATCATACAGTGGATGCATAGGCTGATAGGTCTGTATGCATGCAATGACCGAATCTCTGACAGCTGAACCGTGAGGTAGACAATTATTATTTTAGGAAAGTAAAAACCAATAAAACAATAGGCTATAAAGTTTTGAATTTGTTACACATCGAAACGCAACAGTTTTTTGTAATGTGTTATTGGCAGTTAAGGACATGTCACTGTGGATAGTTTGGCCAATATTGCTCGTTGATTGATGGAGGTTTCTTTATACTCTCGGATATGAAAGGGTCTTCAGATCCGAACCTGCACTGGTCTGTTTTTCCACGGGCCTTTTCGGAACGGGTATGACTGTCCACAGGTCCATTGGGAACGGGTCTCCATTTTTTAAATGAATACATTTATTACTGTCGGGTGGGAAAGCCAAGGATAGATTTCGGAACGGGTCCAACTTGTGAATATTTTAGTTGATTATTGTTTTAGCACTTGGTAATAATCTGTATTAGTGAATTGTTTTAAACTTGAATTGAATCACCATTTTGTTTTTATTCTGCGCAACTGCATCAATTGTCAGATGCACCCGGTCTGTCTTGAGTCCTCTCTGAAACCTTTTATTTTATTGGGATTTTATTTGTTTTGAAGACCTTTACTCTGTATGCGTGGAGTGGTGCCTGGCATTTGTCATCTCACAAACTAGTGTCTGTGTCACGTTCGTCCTAGCGATGAGACCAAAGCGCAGCGTGATTTGAATACATCTTATTTAATGAAGAACACTGAACGAACTATACAAAAACAACAAAACGAACGTGAAGCTATATAATAATAGTGCTGACACAGGCAATTAAACATAGACAATCACCCACAAAATACTCAAGGAATATGGCTGCCTAAATATGGTTCCCAATCAGAGACAACGATAAACAGCTGCCTCTAATTGAGAACCAATCTAGGCAACCATAGACATACAAAACACCTAGACTAGTAACAACCCCATAAACATACAAAAACCCTAGACAGGACAAAAATATATCACCCTTGTCACACCCTGACCTAACCACAAATAATAAAGAAAACAAAGAATACTAAGGTCAGGGCGTGACACTGTGCAACATTTTACCAATCGCTTGATCAGAGTTTAGAATATTTTCTTGATGGGAAAAGTGAATTTATTCACTGTGCAGGAATTATACATGAACTGTAATTAGCTACCTAGCTGTAATAGTCAACTCCATCCCTGCATGTGTCTGTTACTCTTTAACCCAGGTCCTTTTCCCTTCACTTTTCAGCTCAGAACCATGTCAGGGTTTTTGGACAGCGTCCGGTGCGGAGACTGCGAGTGCAATGTGGACTGGGGAGAGAGGCGAAACACCATGGCATCTATAGCTGCTGGAGTCTTGGTAGGTTCTACTCTGCTATTACATTTGAAAACTTTAGATCACTGTAAAGAGGAAAAAGCGGTGGCATATTGCCTAAATCTTAATCCATATTCTTGCAGTTTTTCACTGGTTGGTGGATAATCATTGATGCAGCTGTGAAATATCCAGATGAGGCGGTCTTCCATCATGCCTATCACACCTGTGGAGTCATCGCTACTGTGGCTTTTCTCATGTAAGTCATGCTGTGTTGGGAATGTGTCAGACAGGTTTGGGGTCAGTCCCATTTTAATTCAGGAACTATCTGTTCAAATCTTCCTTAAATACATTTAACTCTTTCAACTTTTGTCTTTGGTACCTATCTAGGATCAATGCTGTCTCGAATGGCCAGGTGAGAGGGGACAGCTACAGTGAAGGTTGCATTGGGCAGACAGGTATGTGTATGAGAGAAAAGAAGTTAGGATTTGGCTCTAAATGCAGATTGATATAGATAAGTTCAGCTCTGAGCGGCATTGCTCGCTGTATATGTTTGTATTTTTTTTACCTCTGCATTAACATGATTTACCTAATTCTGGGGGCCCAGTTTTTGACTTCTTGCTATAAGAATACACACACAGATATATACACCCACCCACATACAGTTGAAATAAGATAGAGCTTCAGTCACGAATGAATCCCTCCCAACTCTTTGTATCACTGATTGCAGGAGCTCGTGTGTGGCTCTTCATTGGCTTCATGCTGGCGTTCGGCTCTCTCATCGCTTCCATGTGGATCCTGTTTGGAGGCTTCGTAGTGCCCAGTAAGTCCAGCATGCCCACTCAGCATGTGCTTGTTGTTATGTACCCCAAACAAACAGCTCATCGACATTGAACCGTCACTGTGCAAAACATTGTAAAGAATGATAAAGGTATTTTTTATGTTTACAGAGAAACCTGTTGTATATCCTGGTATTGCGGTTTTCTTCCAAAATGCATTCATTTTCTTTGGGTAAGTATTACGTTTTATTTATGTTTGACCATAGTATTATAGAACACAATGTCTACGATAGTTATTTTCTCTAAATAAACCCCCAATCTTTTCCTCCAGGGGCTTGGTGTTTAAGTTTGGACGCACTGAAGACTTGTGGCAGTAATGGTTTCTGGTTTCTGTCAACTGGCATACTATCTGTTCTCTTGTTGTATGAGACAGTAGTGTACGCTTTGGCCTGTCAAAACACTACCTTCCATCTTTCAAGTGTTAGTAAATATTCACTTTATATAATGACTTTATATTTTTGCTTTTTAGATTAACTTGTTTAATTTATAATTAGGTTGGTTGTTGCTGTACAAATGTACATTTTACTCAAGCATCATTTGCAGTTCATGTTTTAATTCAATGTTCTTTTCTTTTGAATTCTTGTAATGGGATCTCGGTGTCTTTTCACTCAATGTGTGGAGCCATTCTGTTACAATAATTTACTACCTTCCATTATTTATCTTGGAAACCGTGCAAAATAATAAATGAGCAGATTATTATTATACATTTTTTTTTCAATACACATTTGTGCACTAATAATGTTTAGAAATATTTTTCTTTCTGATGAGGGCATACATCAGAGGGGGGGAACATGACACATCTATGGGAGGGTTAGTCTTGTACATAGCCTATTTTCTTACTATACATTTACTGATAATAAGAATTTAACCTTGAATGTGGGCAATTTGTCTTCCCTATTGTTGAGATGTGGGGTCTGTAATTAAGCCATTCTACTGAACCATAATCTGATGGTTCATAACTCAAGGTGTAGTTTAAAGGAGGGATTTGATTCCGAGGTTTCGATGCTCTGACCACCATCTCTGTTCTTTGACTGCAATGCTTATACATTTACAGTAGTTGTATAGTAACCAAACTGAGATCACTGAACCTGATCAACTATGGCAGCATTAAATAGAAAATGTAAAACAAGTGTGAGATGAGTCTTTATGCACAGCTCTCACAGTTCAATTTGTCTGTTCTCTTTGCTAATATTTGAAGTTTGACTCACACAAAACAATCACAATGGTATATTACAGTGCAGTTTTCACATACTAAGAAATAACAAACAAAAAATATTTTAGAGATTCATGGGAATATTGTATGGTTGAAATTATACATTGCATCTCTGGAGACCTTTTAGTCTCCTTGTTATCTTCCAACATCTCAATTTGGCACCGCTAGGTTGGGAAACTGCAAAATAATGATTTAGGTTAGACAGCATAACTTCAAGAGGCACAAATGTATTGCTTGATATTAAACTGTATGGATTTTAAAAAACCTAATTAATTGTTTGATAAACAGAGCATTCACTCACCATTGATTACTTTGTTTATCAGTAACTTAATGCAGAGTTTTCCAAACTCCTCGGGAACCCAAGGGGTGCGTGGCTGACTCAAATATTCAACTAATCAAGTTTTGATCATTTGAATCAGCTGTGTAGTGTTAGGGCAAAAAACAAAACATACACCCTTTGGGGTTCAGAGGACCGAGTTTGGGAAATGTTGCCTTAATGTATCGGGATCCCAAGGTTGATATCAGTGCATACGCAAATCCAATTGTTATACTTACCCATTACAGAGAACGGTCTATTTTCTCATGCTGTTGCTTGGATCCCTGTCGGTACAGGACCCATGACATCAGTCCAAAGAAGGCCCTAAAGATGTGGAGTAGCATGATGGTATTCAAAAACCACACCTAAACAGACACCGGACCATCGGTGTAGAGTCTAAAAACACAAATTATCAGCTGTAGGCTTACCTTTAGGAATGTCTGAAGTAGCCAGCTATGGAGCACAATCCCTGAGACCTCCAGCAGGGCAATACAGAGGAGATGGACAGGATTGGTATTCCCAAGAACAGCACCTATAGCAATGAGGGAGGATGCTGTGCACATCTCTACAACAACCAAGCTGGCCCAAACACAGAAAAGGTCTGTTTCCAACATATAATGCATGAATATAGACGTTTTAACAAAAAATTAATTGGCAGGTAAAACAATCTGGGACCTTTTAGGTAAATGTTTTCAAATCTCAAAATGTATCTAATGTTCAGATGAGTCGTAATGTTCAGATGAGTCCATCTCCCACGAAATCTGTTTAGTTTAGATCCAACTACAGAATGCTGCAATGCCAGATGAATAAAAAGATAATGGAAAAAAAAGCTTATTTTAGATGGTGCCTATCTTTCCCATACACTTCAACTATGATTTATTTATTGACCTTATCATATTTATCCAGATCTTTCCTCTGTGATACAAAGACTCAACGCCGTACAGAATAATTACCCACTGGACAGCCATGGCTGCCACCAGGAGGGTAAATCCTGTGCCACTGAAGCTGTACTGCACCAGCAATGTGGCCAGAAAGTCAAAACCCAATAATACATCACCATAACGTTAACATCCTGGAATTCTTTGAGGAGAGAGGGGACACATGTCACAGAAAGGAAATAGTGTGTATCACTAGTCTTGTGAGCCTATAGCCTGCTCAATAAGCCCCTAATGCATTATGTTGATAAATAGAGCTGAATTGTCTTGTTACCCCACACAAAAAGTTTGTGTATTACTAACCACCGAAACTGTACAATGCAGCTAGCCATTATGTGGGAAGCCTTTGGGAGACTTTACCCGCCTTAACAAGTCCACCTGCAACCTCGCTGTCCAAGCCAGAGAAAGCACTTATCACTTCTAACCAGTGTTGGCAGTCTCTCTCTCTCTCAACTAGCAGTGGCTTGGATGGTTGATGTCCTTGATGATCTTTTTGGCCTTCCTGTGACATCGGGTGCTGTAGGTGTCATGGAGGGCAGGTAGTTTGCCACTGGTGATGCGTTGTGCAGACCGCACCACCCACTGGAGAGCCTTGCGGTTGAAGGCGGTGCAGTTGCTGTACCAGGCTGTGATACAGCCCGACAGGATGCTCTCGATTGCGCATCTGTAAAAGTTTGTCAGGGTTTTGGGTGACAAGCCAAATTTCTTCAGCCTCCTGAGTTTGAAGAGGCGCTGTTGCGCCTTCTTCACCACACTGTCTGTGATGTGTACGCAGAGGAACTTAAAACTTTCCACCTTCTCCACTGCTGTCCCTTCAATGTCGATAGGGGGGTGCTCCCTCTGCTGTTTCCTGAAGTCCACGATCATCTCCTTTGTTTTGTTGACGTTGAGTGAGAGGTTGTTTTCCTGAAACCACACTCCGAGTGCCCTCACTTCCTCCCTGTAGGCTGTCTCATCGTTGTTGGTAATCAAGCCCACTACTGTTGTGTCGTCTGCAAACTTGATGATTGAGTTGGAGGCGTGCATGGCCACGCAGTCGTGGGTGAACAGGGAGTACAGGAGGGGGCTGAGCACGCACCCTTGTGGGGCCCCAGTGTTGAGGGTCAGCGAAGTGGAGATGTTGTTTCCTACCTTCACCACCTGTGTGCGGCCCGTCAGAGTCCAGGACCTAATTGCACAGGGTGGGGTTGAGACCCAGGGCCTCCAGCTTGATGATGAGCTTGGAGGGTACTATGGTGTTAAATGCTGAGCTGTAGTCAATGAACAGCATTCTTACATAGGTATTCCTTTTGGCCAGATGGGATAGGGTAGTGTGATGGCGATTATGTCGTCTGCGGACCTGTTCGGGCGGTATGCAAACTGAAGTGGGTCTAGGGTGGCCGGTAAGGTGGAGGTGATATGATCCTTGACTAGTCTCTTAAAGCACTTCATGATGACAGAAGTGAGTGCTACGGGGTGGTAGTCATTTAGTTCAGTTATCTTTACCTTCTTTGGTACAGGAACAATGGTAACAATCTTGAAGCATGTGGGGAGAACAGATTGGGATAGGGAGCGATTGAATATGTCCGTCTGGGCCCAGTGGGATGAGCTTTCAACTGTCTTACCCATCAGAACCTAAAATATAAGCTTGTTAATAATCCATTGTTTGTAAACAATGTAATTGTAAACACTATAGCCTCAAAACATGGTTCAAACTATCATTTTGATTTCATGGATGTTCAGTGCTTGCATCTATATCGCTGTCTATGAATTGGAGAGTGGTTACATTTCTCTAGCCTCATCCCTCAGCTGTTTACCAAAACAGTATTGGGAGACCGTTGTTGATGTTTGAAATGCATATTGCCCCTTAAAAACAAAGATATCCCCAAAGCATGTTTTAGTAAGACATTTATTGGTTTCATCAAAATTAATATTTCTCTCGAATTCCAGTTGCACATTCCAGTTGTAGAAAGCTCTGAGAGACTAACCCAGAAAGAATCACAGCTGTAATCGCTGACAAAGGCGCTTCTACAAAGTATTGACTCAGGAGTGAGGCAACTACATTTGGAATACGTTATGGGGTATGAATACTTTCTGAAGGCACTGTGTGTATTAAAGTAGTCAAACGTTTAGTATTTGGTCCCATATTCCTAGCAAAGGGTCAATTTAGCTAGCTACTGCAGGACACCAACACAAGCGAAACAGACACATTTTTCTGCAAAATTATGTTTTGCTTAGGAAGTGATTCGATTGGTGTCAAGTCAAATCCAAAAACTGTCCGCCTTTGTGGGGCGTTTTACTGCACCAGGACAACCCACAGTTGAGCTCTGCCCAATGCTGTTTGGCTAATGCTATACTCTTTTGGTCCAGACAGCATCAGATTTTTCAGGGTTACATATACTGAGACAGAGGGGTACTGTTCGGAAAATTATGAAAACACAGAGAGACGAAAGAGTAATTATTTAATAATAAATACAAAAAATTTGTAAAATAATTGGGGAAGCCTGGCTGCCCTTGACATCCATTAATACACAACACTGCATCTGAATGGCAAACATGCACGATCCATGTCTCAATCCTTCTTCAACATGTCTCCTCCCCTTCATCGACACTGATTGCAATTAATTCACCTGGTCAGTCTGTCATGGAAAAAGCTCATAATGTTTTGTACACTTAGTGTACATCCTGCCTAGTGGCAAGCTCTGTTGATTTATGGCGCATGAGAAAAGTTTTTTGACTATTCAGCTAACCATCCTAAAATCTCATTAGAAATGGGGTGTTTTTGGTGTAACGTTATAGGCCTACTATGCTACGGTATTATACTCAGTTCTGTTATATAAAATGCTAATGAATCATTATGTGATCTTGCGAGACATTGATTCAGCTTTGATCGAACTTTACTAAACAAGCACCATTATGAGAAGTGATAATTGTCTACAATGAACAAAAATATAAAACACATGTAAAGTCCCATAAATATTTCATATACATAAAAATCTTATTTCTCTCAAATATTGTGCACAAATTTGTTAACATCCCTGTTAGTGAGCATTTCTCGTTTGCCAAGATAATCCATCCACCTGACAGGTGTGGCATATCAAGAACCTGATTAAACAGCATGATCATTACACAAGTGCACCTTGTGCTGATGACAATAAAAGGCCACTCTAAAATGTGCTCTTTTGTCACACAACACAATGCCACAGATGTCAAGTTGAGGAAGTGTGTAATTGGCATGCTGACTGCAGAAATGTCAACCAGAGCTATTGCCAGAGAATTGAACGTTAATTTCGCTACCATAAAGCACCTCCAACGTCGTTTTAGACCAAGCAGACCACGTGTATGGCGTTGTGTGGGAAAGCGGTTTGCTGATGTAAACTCTATGAACAGAGTTCCCCTTGGTGGAGTTATGGTATCGGCAGGCATAAGCTACGGACAACGAACACAATTGCATTTTGTTCGACGACAATTTGAATACACAAAGATACAGTGCATTCGGAAAGTATTCAGACCCCTTGACTTTTTCCACAGCTTAATTTTTTCTAGCCTTATTCTAAAATGTATTCAATAATTTTTTCCCCTCATCAATCTACACACAATACCCCATAATGGCAAAGCGGAAACAGATTTTTAGAGCCATGAGGTCAAAGGAATTGTCCTTAGAGCTTTGAGACAGGATTGTGTCAAGTCACAGATCTGGAGAAGGGTAACAAAAGAACACAGTGGCCTCCATCATTCTTAAATGGAAGAAGTTTGGAACCACCAAGACCTAGAGATGGCTGCCTGGCCAAACTGAGCATTCGGGGGAGAAGGGCCTTGGTAACCCAATGGTCATTCTGACAGAGCTCCAGAGTTCCTCTGTGGAGACGGGAGAACTTCCAGGACATCCCTCTCTGCAGCACTACCCCAATCAGGCCTTTATGGTAGAGTGGCCAGACGGAAGCCACTCATCAGTAAAAGGCACATGGAGTTTGCCAAAAGCCACCTAAAGGAATCTCAGACCATGAGAAACAAGATTTTCTGGTCTGATGAAACCAAGATTGAACTCTTTGGCCTGAATGCCAAGCGTCGCGTTCGGAGGAAACCTGGCACCATCCCTGCGGTGAAGCATGGCGGTGGCAGCATTATGCTGTGGGAATTTTTTCAGAGGTAGGGACTGGGAGACTAGTCAGGATCGAGGGAAAGATGAACGGAGCTAAGTACAGAGAGATCCTTGATGAAAACCTGCTCCAGAATACTCAGGACCTCAGACTGGGGTGAAGGGTCACCTTCCAACAGGACAACGACCTAATTTTTATACATTTTCTAACATTTCTAAAAACCAGTTTTTGCTTTGTCGTTATGGGGTATTGTGTGTAGATTGATGACGGAAAAAACTATTTTATCAATTTTAGAATAAGGCTGTAAAGTAACAAAATGTGGAAAAAGTCAAGGGGTCTGAATACTTTACGAATGCACTGTACATATAGCTTAATATCATTGCACTGTTTGTGAGGAGAGATTTATTGTGATTAGGCATTTTATTGTATTGTGTAACGTACACGCTGTATCATAAATAAACTTTGATTTGATTATCTTGAACACATGGCTACAGTATACCCTATTACAGAATAAAAGAAAACAGAGGTGAACTATCAATTCATTGAATTTATTTGAATAGATGCTATCAAATCAATTGACCAAGTAGTGATCATAAATAGTTTCTATTGCAGGAAATTAAAAAGTAAATCTTTTCAAAAATATAAATAGTAAAGTACAGATACCCCCCAAAAATTGACTTAAGTAGTACTTTAAATTATTTTTACTTAAGTACTTTACACCACTGCCTAAATGCATTATTATCGCCAACTTGGCCCAATTCACATGTCCAAATGCCAACCTGACATACCAAGCTAGAACGGGCCCTGCGTCTCAACTCAACCAATGTAGGCTAAATATCCCAAGCAGGGCTACAGCAACATCCAAAGAGGCTCAGGTTCCTTGGGCTTTGCGGTGGCCACTCTGGTTTGGGTGTCCTAGGTAGAATGGTGTCTCCGTAACCGAGTGGACACATATCGTTCTGGCTTCGTTCACTTCCAAGAGGGGGTCCGTGGAGTTTTATGAACATCAAGGCAGACACACTGTGAATTTAGATTTTTTTCAACGTTCTGATTGGCCAAAGTGGTCAAGCCTCCAACGGGCGTCCGCACAGCACACACATGTAGCTTATAGATGGTTTGGTTGTTTAGCAACAAAACAGATGTGCCCGCAACTATGGCGCAAAACAGATGGTGTTTGCTTAGATTGTTGACAAAATGTAAACTATATTTCGTCTCCAATCTTTACTGAAAACATAAATACATTTGCACAATGAGCACCTGTCTGTCAAATACATTGTTACAGTTGTTGGTTTGCTAGCATGAAATCTGTCAAAACACCTCAAAACAAGACATGGTATCAAGAACAAGATTAAACTAGCTGAAACGAGTCACTTACGATTCCCCAGATGGCAGTGTCTTGTCATTGTAGATGGCTATCTGGCCATCCAGAATCACAACAACACCTGGACTGCTGCCTCATTGAAGCGCGCGCATCGTTTTTGCCCCAGAGATGACATGGAAGAAACCACAATTTACCTACCTCTTGGTTGCAATACATATTTATTTGGTTTGTCATTCTATATTTTTTTATGGAATTTTAGTGGTAATTAGATATACTTTATTTAGAATTTATCGTAATACATTTGCCAGAAATAGTTTTAACAGCTCAGTGTATTCTCAAATTTAAAAAGATGAGGGAGCTAAGGCAGCACTACACCCCTGAGGTCTACACAAATCATGGCCAACAAGATTACCTGTGTCTCTCGTTCAGCGTCACGGTACGGAGTGTTCATTGGTTCCACGGTAGGAAGTAAACCCGCCCCAGGGCTAACCGATAGGTCAATCAGAAATGCCTGTTTGTCCACAAATAATATAATTGGTCGAATGGCGAGACTCACGCTCGAGGTGCTGTCTGCCGTACATCTCTGGTGGACACGAGCAATATAAATGGCTCATCTTTGCATCAATCAAAAAATGAAAGGTTTTGGCAAATAAAGTGATTGGATTAAGCGACTGTCTCACAACCTGACAGACGTAAATTATAGCGCTAGCATGCGCTTTGAGAAAAGAGGAGGTTCTTGAATAGTATTTTATTTATTTCTTTGTTTCCAGTAGAAAAAATAATAACAGTGTTATATTTCACAGGGACTTCATTTATTATCATTGTCCGCTCACGCAAGAAAACTGGATAAGATTACAGTAGGAATTCAAAAGCCAACGCGAAGGGGAGGAGGATGAAGCGGCGCAATGCGGACTGCAGCAAACTCCGGCGGCCGTTAAAACGGAACCGAATCACCGAGGGTATATACGGCAGGTATATGAAGGCTACTAGTGATGGGTTCTCACTGCTTTAAGGGTACTTGCTTCTAAGACTCCTTAATTGCAGGGTTGGGTTGTCAACTAGTATCTAGCTAGCTAACGATAGCTACTGTGTCTCTCCTAATGTAAAATGTCACACTGACACTCACATTCAAGTAAATCCGCTAGGTAACAAGTTGCTAACTAGCTAGCTAGTGGATAGAATAGCATAACTGCATAGCTAGCTAGCTAAATGGAATGGTATAAATTCTCTTTGGTGTAACGTCGTTAGGTTATTAGCCAGGGATAGGCCCCAAGCCATAACATGGGGCTGGCTTTGACACCTGCTTCAATTAGGCATCTCAAATAACGATATTTATCCCATATTGCGGTCTGAAGTAGTCAGTTCGCTAGGTAACTTTAACTTAACTACATCTGGAGGCAGCAGCGTTTTTTAGCCTCCTAGCTTGGCTGGGTACTTATGGAACAGTTAGCAGCAGTTAACCACCCCTTTTGTAGATTATTTGCCAACTCAGTTGGTCAAACAAACCTTGCCTGCATTCTGATAACACTCACTGTAATTCAGACAGCAAAAATGTCGATGTGCATTAAAGGGATAATTCACCCAAATTACAAAAGTATGCTTTCTTTTGTTTGTGACCA
This sequence comes from Salvelinus alpinus, assembly GCF_045679555.1. Taxonomy (NCBI): domain Eukaryota; kingdom Metazoa; phylum Chordata; class Actinopteri; order Salmoniformes; family Salmonidae; genus Salvelinus; species Salvelinus alpinus. Next base: position 80,663,359 of record NC_092094.1, read on the forward strand.
CATTTGTATTTATTTTGTATTTTTTTCGCATGTGGGTTACAGGTATAATATACACATTTATATAATCACTTCATATTCACCAGTGGTTTGCCACTCACAAATAAAAAACATCCTTATGATTATATTAGAGTAAAAAATATATACACTGACTGTACAAAACATTATGAACAGATATAGACTGACCAGGTGAAAGCTATGATCCTTTGAGGTCACTTGTTAAGTCCACTTCAATCAGTTTAGATGAAGGGGTAGAGGCAGGGTAAATAATGATTTTTTTAAGCCTTGAGATCATTGAGACATGGATTGTGTATGTGTGCCAATCAGATGGGCAAGACAAAATATTGAAGTGCCTTTGAACAGAGTATGGTAGTAGGTGCCAGGCGCACTGGTTTGAATGTGTCAAGAACTGCAACGCTGCTGGGTTTTTCACACTCTACAGTTTCCCGTGTGTATCAAGAGTGGTCCACCACTCAAAGGACATCCAGCCAACTTGACGTAACTGTGGGAAGCATTGAAGTCAATATGGGCCAGTATCCCTGTGGAATGCTGTCGACACCTTGTCGAGACCATGCACCAAAGAATTAAGGCTGTTCTGAGGGCAAAAGGGGGTGCAACTCAATATTAGGAAGTTATTCCTAATGTTTTGTACAATCTTTGTGTGTGTGTGATATATATATATCACACACAAATGGTGTCTTCAGAAAGTATTCATACCCCTAGACTTATTCCACATTTTGTTGTTACAGCCTGAATTAAAATTGATTCAATTTTTTTTCTCATCCTTCTACACACAATACACAGAAGTGTAAACTTGTTTGTAGAAATGTTAGCAAATTTATTGAAAATTAAATGCAAAAAATATTTAATTTTAGAATTCACACCCCTGAGTCTATACTTTGTAGAAGCACCTTTGGCAGTGATTACAGCTGTGAGTCTTTCTGGGTAAGTCTCAGAGCTTTACACACCTGGATTGTGCAACATTTGCGAATTTATTATTTTAAACATTTTTCAAGCTCTGTCAAATTGGCTGTTGATCATTGCTAGACAACCATTTTCAGGTCTTGCCATAGATCTTCAGGTAGATTTAGGTCAAAACTGTAACTCGGCCACTCAGGAACATTCACTGTCTTCTTGGTAAGCAACTACAGTGTAGATTTGGCCTTAGGTTATTGTCCTGCTGAATAGTGAATGCATCGGTGTCTGGTGGTTTTCTAAGATGAACCAGGTTTTCTGAAAATATGGAGAGTGGTAGTCAGTAATGTATTGTATTGGATTTGCCACAAACCTAGCACTTTGTATTCAGGACAAAAAGTTAGGGGCTTTACCACATTTTTTGCAATATTACTTTAGTGCCTTGATGCATGTTTTGGAGTATTTTTATTCTGTAAAAGCTTCCTTCTTTTCAGTCTGTCAATTAGGTTAGTATTCTGGATAGGGATGCACATTTCGGTGCATTTTGCTGCCTGCAAAATGACCCTCATTAACTGTTAAAAAAAAATACTATCAGAGATCTGTATATAATGACGAGATGCTTATGTTTCTGCCCCGCAATGGGAGTCATCCCAAGGTGGGAAGGCAGGCGATAAGCTTAGGCCCAAAATAAGCCGCTAAAAATGCAATGTGCTTTTTTTGGCGAGTGAAACCTCTCGCTTTGCCTCTTCCTCTCTGATACTATGCATGCATACAAGGACTGGACATTTTTCATTAAGAGCTTAATGGAAACATGCAACAATAGCAAGCCTATTGTCTTACAGTCAAAAGGCTATAGCCTATTATTGAGCGTTCAACTTCTGTAATTTAGTAGTTAATAAAACGTTATTTTCAAAAATGTGCCAAAATGCAGTTAGCAGAAAACACCTTTCTGAACAGCGCACCGAATGCAAGTGGTTCCATATGTGATAGAGATTAAAATCTCAGTTAGAAACTTAGAGGGGAATCTAATAGCGAAAACTATGATGGGTTGGTAATATGATTAGGATTGTGCCTTTGGTATCTGGACAGTGAAAGAAAGTTGATATGAAAACCAATAGAGGAGGAGAGAAATGCTGCTTAATGGCATGAGGAAGTCTTCATAAAATAATTGCCTCCAAGTTTCTATGGCTGGATTTTCACAAGGCTACTTTGAAGCAAGGTAAGACATGCCTCATTATTTAAAGTGAAGGAAAACATTCAGGTTTCAAACCATTTATATTGCCTCAAGCTCACATTGCAAAGTGGTGGGTGATGTGCTGAAAGTCAACGGTCGGCAGGCTAAAGCCTATGCACCGGAATGCTCTGTGTGCTGTGCGCTCATAATAAATAAGATGCATGACGACTAACGAAAATACGCGTATGCCAATTTAATTCCACAAAATTATACAAATTAACCCATAGACCGATAAGCATGACCGGTCAAATGTTAACATCCTTAATTGTGGAGTAACTACAACGGTAATCAATCCTCAGTTTTCTATCACAGCCATTCAACTTTGTAACTGTTTTGAAGTCACTATCGGCCTCATTGTGAAATCCCTGAGTGGTTTCCTACCTCTCTGGCAACTGAGTTATGAAGGACGCCTGTATCTTTGTAGCGACTGTGTGTATTGCTACACCATCCAAAGTGTAATTAATAACTTCACCATGCTCAAAGGGATATTCAATGTCTGCTTTTTTTATTTTTACCCATCTACCAATAGGTGCCCTTTGTGAGGCATTGGAAAACCTCCCTGGTCTTTGTGGTTGAATCTGTGTTTGAAATGTTCTGCTCGACTGAGAGACCTTACACCAGGGCTGCCCAACCCTCTTTCTGGAGATCTGCTGTCCTGTAGGTTTTCAGTCCAACCGTAATTTAGCGTATCTGATACAGCTAGTTAAGCTAGTCTTGTTGAGCAGCTAATTAGTAGAATCAGGTATTTTAAATTAGGGTTGGACTGAAACCCCACAGGATGGTAGATCTCCAGGAAGAGGGTTGGGCAGCCCTGCCTTACACTATTATTGCACACAGCGAGTCCATGCAATTTATGTGACTTTTAAGCACATTTTTACTCCTGAATTATTTAGGCTTGCCATAACAAAGGTGTTGAGTACTTATTGACTCAAGACATTTCAGCTTTTCATTTTTAATTAATTTGTATACATTTTGAAAAACACAATTCAGCTTTGACATTATGGGGTATTGTGTGTAGGCCAGTGACAAATCTCAATTTAATCAATTTTAAATTTCGGCTGTAACAACAATGTCAAGTGGTGTGAATACTTTCTGAAGTCTCTTTCTCTCTCTCCTCAGTTTTTTCCTATCATAGCTATTAAGCTCTGTAACTGTAAATAATAATCTTAACTAATGCACAACTTTAACTGAAATTAGTCTTTACAGAGTGAGGTATATTTGTTCCTTGACTAGCACCATTCATTCTCACTGTTGATAATTATGTTGTAACTTCTTATAGTAACTTTATCCACTGGCGCATTGGGAGAGAGTGAGGTGATTGCCATCTAAGCGCCAACATCATTTTTGCGGCAGTGCTGCCTGCCAGCAGTAATCGTCTCTAATTTAATAGAGCGATTTCAAAGAGCTATCATCGTTAACTAACACATAGTAGATAAAAAGACTTGAATATTTACATTCATGCACTTCGAAATGAATTGTACCAGAATTAATTAACTGCACTGCACTCCCACGTCCTATGAAAGAATGTGCCTACCTAATTTAGGGGACACAGTGAACAGTTGCGAGTTGTGGTCAATTTCATTGTGAAATGTTTCCTTGGTGTTAAATACAGTCTTGACATTTTTTAATATGGTTCAGATTACGAGATGCCAAGATCATATTTTTCCATATTCTGTTCCAATTAAAGGGTTGATGAGATTCACTTAGATCTGTGAACCATACTTTTTTAATGGCTAGCTCAGAATATGCGCTTTCCAAAAGTTGTTAATATATTATAAAGATCAGTTCTTTCGGGAGCCCAGAATTTATTTATAAATCCTACATTGGGTGGTTTGGTAGTTGGGTATTTCATGGGACTCCATAAGCTTGCATAGCTGACTTAAGTTGTAAATATAGAAAAAGGGAGTTACCTGGTAATGTCTTTCAAATCTTGGAAGGTTCTCACACCCATGATATTGGCAGGGGTACGAATTCCACAAAAAGCCGCCCTCCAGATAGCAGGGCGTTATTGTGAAAAATGGGCATATTTGTATTTATTAAGGAGCTGCCAAGGCAGAAGCTACTCTTCCTGGGGTCCAAACCCATCAAGGCACTTACATCACACATAAAACAAAATATAAAACAGTATATCATATAACATTACACTACTACATATCTACAATACCAAATGTATAATAGAACAATATTACAATGTGCGTGTATGTGCGTCAATGCATGCTTTAAAATATGTCCAAACGGAGTACGTATTTGAGAAGTGTCCTCCATGCTCCGTTTCGCATACTTTGATTTGGACTCCTACTCCGACCCTCCTGGGCTCCAATTTGCGTGCTCGGAGCACTGTGGTATGCATTTTGAGAAACACCCATTGTCTTATGCTGAGGGCAGCATCATAGCCATAGACTAGGCTGGGTGATTGTGGATGGATAGCATACCTGAATATTAAGCCAGTCATAATGGGGTTATATCTGTTGACTCGTCCCCTTATGTTTTGGGTTTGATGTGATTCTCAAAAGTCTTGAGAACATGTATGCTGTTCTGGAAGGTCAAGAGTTGTTTTTCCGGGCAAATGAAACCGCATCTCAGATCTGGCTTGCGTAGCTGGGATCTCACCTCATTGTAGGTGGCCCTCGCCTTAGCAGTTCTGCACTCAGGTCTGGGTAGACTCTGATCTTTTGCTCCGTCTAGGTCCGAGCTCCCCGATTCTGCTGTAAGCCAAACCATTTGACTTCAAAACTGTGTATTCATACAATCCTACAGCGAGAGCCATTCAGGAGAGGACCAGCTTCTCCTGACCGAACAGGTTTATTATTATTATTATTATTATTTTTAAATGTATTCATTTTATTTAACCTTTTTATTTAACTAGGCAAGTCAGTTATTAAGAACACATTCTTATTTACAATGATGGCCTACCAAAAGGCAAAAGGTCTCCTGCGGCGTCAGGGGCCTGGGATTAAAAAAATTATAAATACAATATAAATATAGGACAAAACACACATCACAACAAGAGACACTACATAAATTGAGACCTAAGACAACAACATAGCAAGGCAGCAACACATAACAACACAGCATGGTAGCAACCCAACATAACAACAACATGGTACAAACATTATTGGGCACAGACAACAGCACAAAGGGCGAGAAGATAGAGACAACAATACATCACACAAAGCAGCCACAACTGTCAGTAAGAGTGTCCATGATTGAGTCTTTGAATGAAGAGATGGAGATAAATGTCCCGTTTGAGTGTTTGTTGCAGCTCGTTCCAGTCGCTAGCTGCAGCACACTGAAAAGAGGCAGCTTTTGGCAGCTGGGGTGAAAGGGGAGCGATTATGATAGAGGAAACCAAGTCTAGATTTAACTTTAGCCTGCAGCTTTCATAAGTGCTTAGAGAAGGACAGTGCACCGTCTAGCCATACTCCCAAGTACTTGTATGCGGTGACTACCTTAAGCTCTAAACCCTCAGAGGTAGTAATCACACCTGTGGGAGGAGGGGCATTCTTCTTCCCAAACCACATTACCTTTTGTTTTGGAGGTGTTCAGAACAAGGTTAAGGGTAGAGAAAGCTTGTTGGACACTAAAAGCTTTGTTGTAGAGCATTTAACACAAAATCCGGGGAGGGGCCAGCTGAGTATACGACTGTATCATCTGCATATAAATGAATGAGAGAACTTCCTGCTGCCTGAGCTATGTTGTTGATGTAAATTGAGAAGAGCGTGGGGCATAGGATCGAGCCTTGGGGTACTCCCTTGGTGACAGGCAGTGGCTGAGACAGGAGATTTTTTGACTTTATACACTGCACTCTTTGAGAGAGGTAGTTAGCAAACCAGCCCAAAGACCCCTCAGAGACACCAATACTCCTTGCCGGTCCACAAGAATGGAATGGTCTACCGTATCAAAATCTTTGGCCAAATCAATAAAGATAGCAGAACATTGCTTAGAATCAAGGGCAATGGTGACATCACTGAGGACCTTTAAGGTTGCAGTGACACATCCATAACCTGAGCGGAAACCAGATTGCATACCAGAGAGAATACTATAGACATCAAGATTGCCAGTCAGTTGATTATTGACAAGTTTTTCCAACACTTTCGATAAACAGGGCAAAATAGAAATAGGCCTATAACAGTTAGGATCAGCTTGATCTCCCCCTTTAAATAAAGGACGAACCGTGGCTGCCTTCCAAGCAATGGGAACCTCCCCAGAAAGGAGAGACAGGCTTGGCGATGATAGGGGCAGCAACCTGAAAGAAGAAAGGGTCTAAACAATCTGAGCCAGATGTTTTTTTGTGGTCAAGTTTAAGGAGCTCCTTTAGCACCTCGGACTCAGTGACTGCCTGCAGGGAGAAACTTTGTAGCGGGGCAGAGGGAAAAGAGGGAGAAGCATCGGGGATAGTCACATTAGAAGGGGAGGGAGATGAGGAAATGTTGTACGGGCAAGGAGGCATGGCTGAGTCAAATAGGAATCCTGACTTAATGAAGTGGTGATTTAAAGAGCTCAGCCATGTGCTTCTTGTCAGTAACAACCACATCATCAACATTAAGGGACATGGGCAGCTGTGAGGATGAGGGTTAATTCTCCAGGTCTATAACCGTTTCTCAGAACTTCTTTGGGTTAGACCCACAGAGAGAGAATTGCTCCTTAAAGTAACTAACTTTGACCTTCCGGATAGCCTGAGTGCACTTATTTCTCATTTTCCTGAACGAGATCCAGTGATCCTGAGCATGCGTGTGCCGAGCCTTTCGCCAAATGCAATTCTTGAGGTGGAGTAACTCTGCAAGATCACGGTCGAACCAGGGGCTGAACCTGTTTTTTAGTTCTCATTTTCTTTATGGGGGGTGTTTGTTAACAATACCACGGAAAATATTTAAAAAAGAAGGTCCAAGCGTCTTGGACAGAGGGGATCAAGCTAATTCTATACCATTTTACAGAGGCCAGTTCATGAAGGAAGGCTTGCTCATTAAATTTTTTTAGCAAGCGTCTATGACAAATCAGGACAGGTTGTTTCATTGAGCAGCCATTACGAACACAGGCTGTAAAACAGTGATCACTAAGGTCATTACAGAAAACACCAGACTGATACCTATCAGGATTATTTGTGAGGATAACATCGAGGAGAGTAGCCTTTTCTGGGTGTTTGGAGTCATACCTTGTGGGATTGGTAATAATCTGAAAAATATTTAGGGAGTCCCATTGCTTTAGGACTTGGTCAGGTGGTTTAAGCATGTCCCAGTTTAGGTAACCAAGCAGGACAAATTCAGACTTAGTGTAAGGGGCCAGAAGAGAGATTAGGACAGGTAGGGTACAGGCCGGTGCTGATGTAGGACGATAGCACCCAGCAACAGTCAACAAAGAGCTATTTGAAAGTTTAAAACCAGCAAATCAAATTGTTTGGGGACAGACTTGGTGGAGACAACCGAGCACTGAAGGTGATCCTTGGTAAAGATTGCCACTCCTCCACCTTTGGAAAATCTGAACACTCTTCATTAACCACGTCTCAGTAATGACCAACACATCTGGATTGGAGCAGTGAACCCACACTTTAAATTGATCCATTTTAGGTAATAAGCTTCTAGTGTTCTAATGTGCAGAAAACCCAGGCATTTACGAGAGCAGAAATGAGTGAAGCGGATATCAGAGCACAAGTCAGAATTGGGGATAGCAACAGTAGATGGGCCAGTGTGTTCATGCACATTTCCAGATATCATCAACAGTAATACAATCAAGACACGGCATAGGACAGGTAGAGCTCTGCAGTGCTGATTTATGACATCTGAATGTGCATCAGATGGCAACAAGATCATATTGTACAGCAATTTCATCAGGTAACATGAATACAAAGCCGGCGAGAGGTGGTTAGAATAGGATGGGAGGCCAAAAGTCCGTGTAACAACAGAGAGTCAGAGTCCCGAGTGTGGAAACAAACCGTCTGTCCCACGTTGGGTAAAGAAAGTTTGTAGTCAACAAAGTATGCAGGAGGCAAATAGCAAAATGCACAAGGAAAAAAATATATATATATACACACACACACACACACACACACACACACACACACACACACACACACACACACAGTTGAAGTCGGACGTTTAGGTTGGAGTCATTAACTCGTTTTTCAACCACTCCACAAATTTCTTGTTCACAAACTATAGTTTTGGGAAGTCGGTTAGGACATCTACTTTGTGCATGACACAAGTCATTTTTCCAACAATTGTTTACAGACAGATCATTTCACTTGTAATTCACTTTATCACAATTCCAGTGGGTCAGAAGTTTACATACACTAAGTTGACTGTGCCTTTAAACAGCGTGGAAAATTCCAGAAAATGTCATGGCTTTAGAAGCTTCTGATAGGCTAATTGACATCATTTGAGTCAATTGGAGGTGTACCTGTGGATGTATTTCAAAGCCTACCTTCAAACTCAGTGCCTCTTTGCTTGACATCATGGGAAAATCCCCAAAATATCTGCCAAGACCTCAGAAAAACAATTGTAGACCTCCACAAGTCTGGTTCATCCTTGGGAGCAATTTCCAAACGCCTGAAGGTACCACGTTCATCTGTACAAACAATAGTACACAAGTATAAACACCATGGGACCGCGCAGCCGTCATACCGCTCAGGAAGGAGACGCGTTCTGTCTTCTAGAGATGAACATACTTTTGTGCGAAAAGTACAAATCAATCCCAGAACAACATCAAAGGACCTTGTGAAGATGCTGGAGGAAACCGGTACAAAAGTATCTATATCCACAGTAAAACGAGTCCTATATCGGCATAACCTGAAAGGCCGCTCAGCAAGGAAGAAGCCACTGCTCCAAATTCGCCATAAAAAAAGCCAGATTACGGCTTGCAACTGCACATGGGGACAAAGATCGTACTTTTTGAGGAAATGTACTCTGGTCTGATGAAATAAATATAGAACTGTTTGGCCATAATGACCATCGTTATGTTTGGAGGAAAAAGGTGGATGCTTGCAAGCCGAAGAACACCATCCCAACCGTGAAGCACGGGGGTGGTAGCATTATGTTGTGGGGGTGCTTTGCTGCAGGAGGGACTGGTGCACTTCACAAAATAGATGGAATCATGAGGTAGGAAAATGATGTGGATATATTGAAGAAACATCTCAACACATCAGTCAGGAAGTTAAAGCTTGGGTCTTTAACTTTAAGTTTAACTTTAACTTAACAAATGGGTCTTCCAAATGGACAATGACCCCAAGCATACTTTCAAAGTTGTGGCAAAATGGCTTAAGGACAACAAAGTCAAGGTATTGGAGTGGCCATCACAAAGCCCTGACCTCAATCCTGTATAAAATGTGTGGGCAGAACTGAAAAAGCGTGTGCGAGCAAAGAGGCCTACAAACCTGACTCAGTTAAACCAGCTCTGTCAGGAGGAATTGGCCAAAATTCACCCAACTTATTGTGGGAAGCTAGTGGAAGGCTACCCGAAATGTTTGACCCAAGTTAAACAATTTAAAGGCAATGCTACCAAATACTAATTGAGTGTATGTAAACTTCTGACCCACTGGGAATCTGATGAAAGAAATAAAAGCTGTAATAATTATTTCTCTCTCCTATTATTCTGACATTTCACATTCTTAAAATAAAGTGGTGATCCTAACTGACCTAAGACAGGGAATTTTTACTAGGTTTAAATGTCAGGAATTGTGAAAAACTGAGTTTAAATATTTTTGGTTAAGGTGTATGTCAACTTCTGACTTCAACTGTATATATGGCTGATTTATAAAGCCAGGCACATTTAACAGTTAGGCTGTTGATTATAGACCTAATTAAGTTGGTTTCCTCTCTCATGTTTCTCAGACATTGAAGTCAAGGGCTGTTTTCTCATCTCGTAACTCCACTGCTGCCTCTGAATTGTTCTCAACACCAATATGCTGGGTAACATGGCTTTTATGCACATAGCAACATGGTTTAAGAAAAGGCGGCAATTCAACAGCACAATGTTTCAGAACCGCGGACAGCGACCACTATCCAATGCGGGAGAAAGCGCATTTGTTATAAACTCAGTAAAAAAAGAAACGTCCTTTTTCAGGACCCTCTTTCAAAGATAATTCGTAAAAATCCAAATAACTTCACAGATCTTCATTGTAAAGGGTTTAAACACTGTTTCCCATGCTTGTTCAATGAACCATAAACAATTAATGAACATGTACCTGTGGAATGGTCATTAAGACAAAAAACGCTTACAGACGGTAGGCAATTAAGGTCACAGTTATGAAAGCTTAGGACGCTAAAGAGGCCTTTCTACTGACTCTGGAAAAACACAAAAAGAAAGATGCCCAGGGTCCCTGCTCATCTGCGTGAACGTGCCTTAGGTATGCTGCAAGGAGGCATGAGGACGGCAGATGTGGCCAGGGAAATAAATTGCAATGTCAGCTGAGTGGCAGATCACGTGTAACAGCACCTGCACAGGATCGGTACATCCGAACATCACACCTGCGGGACAGGTACAGGATGTCAACAACGACTGCCTGAGTTATACCAGGAACGCACAATCCCTCCATCAGTGCTCAGACTGTCCTCAATAGGCTGAGAGAGGCTGGACTGAGGGCTTGCACAAACCCACCGTCGCTGGACCAGACAGGACTAGCAAAAAGTGCTCTTCACTGACAAGTAGCGGTTTTGTCTCATCAGGGGCGATGGTTGTATTCGTGTTTATCGTCTAAGGAATGAGCGTTACACCAAGGCCTGTACTCTGGAGCGGGATCGATTTGGAGGTGGAGGGTCCGTCATGGTCTGGGGAGGTGTGTCACAGCATCATTGGACTGAGCTTGTTGTCATTGCAGGCAATCTCAACGCTGTACGTTACAGGGAAGACATCCTCCTCCCTCATGTGGTACCCTTCCTGCAGGCTCATCCTGACATGACCCTCCAGCATGACAATGCCACCAGCCATACTGCTCGTTCTGTGCATGATTTCCTGCAAACCAGGAATATCAGTGTTCTGCCATGGCCAGGGAAGAGCCTGGATCTCTATCCCATTGAGCACGTCTGGGACCTGTTGGATCGGAGGGTGAGGTCTAGGGCCATATCCCCCAGAAATGTCCGGGAACTTGCAGGTGCCTTGGTGGAAGAGTGGGCTAACATCTCACAGCAAGACCTGGCAAATCTGGTGCAGTCCATGAGGAGGAGATGCACTGCAGTACTTAGTATCTGGTGTGGCCACCAGCTGCATTGACTGTTACTTTTGATTTTGACCCCCCCCCCCCCCCTTTTGTTCAGGAACACATTATTCCATTTCTGTTAGTCACATGTCTGTTGAACTTGTTCAGTTTGTCTGTTGGATCTTGTTTTGTTCATACAAATATTTACACATGTTAAGTTTGCTGAAAATGAACACAGTTGACAGTGAGGGGACGTTTTTTTGTTGTTGCTGAGTTTAAAATATTTATATTAGTGTTGCACCGTTTGTTCTTATGTAATGTAACATATACAATTTGAGCAGCACATGTCTTAAGCCCCGTTTCCATTGGCACTTTGAAGTCAACCCAGGTTGGGCTGGCCTTGGTGGGCTAGCTCAAATTGAATTTCCACTGCCCCCAGAAATGAGAAATGATGCTAGGTAGCCAATATGTGACTGCAGCTGGCTTCGCCAATGTTGCTAGCTAGCAAGATGTGGAATTTATTTCGCCCCATAGTCCTGCCAGTGCCATCCAGACTCAGAGCCATGTATTTAGCTTGCTGACGTTAGCTAGCTAAACGGTTAGCATCACTGCTAGCATAACAGGCTAGCTAGCTTAATTCCTACCTTGCTTACCATGGCATTAGCTATTAGCGAGCCGACCAAGCAAACCAGACAGGTTTGATATGATCTAGCTTTCAATATGACTGGCCAGCTGAAATTCCTGCTGGCTCACATTAGCTAGCTAGCTTGTTTCAACTCTGATTTGCTAGCTAGCATTCGAGGGCTGACTTCTCATAAAAGTTTTTTTTGTGTAGTACAAAAATGAACGAAGGATCCAGCTATGGTGGTAATTTGTGTCATGTCTGACTAATGCTGTACCGCTTGTCCATTTGTTAGCTAACAGTAACAAGCCAAGACAAGCTAGCTAACGTTGTGTTAGCATCCAGCAATGGTCAGCTGGGTGGTTGCATAGTAACTGCGTCACCACCCCAAATTCTAATTGAGCTGGCACCAGTTGTGAAACTGGGCTGCGTTGGCCCGGGTTTCCCTTGATCCAGCTCAAATTTGAGAATTCCATTTGAGCCAACTCTAATTTGGCCCAAATTTGCCCTAATTTTAAGTGAATGATGGACTGTGCCAACCCCACGACCTCCACAATGGATTAGTCCACTCAGACCGTCTTTAATCAGACAGGTGTCTTGTACACCATGGACAATTTTTTTTGTGGGGGTGGGATACTGCTCGACCTAAAGAATTCTTGGTCGACCAAACAATCGACCAGTTGACTAAATGGGGTCAGGCCTATAAAAGACACAAGAATGAAGCTATACTGTATATACAAGGAGTACCATTATCTTATCAATGTGAAGGGATATGTGGTAATAGAGGTAGATGTGTACATGTAGGCAGATGTAAAGTGACTCGGCATCAGGATGCATAATACTAAGAGTACAACAACAACAAAAAGTAGCTGCTGTGTGTGTGTGTGTAGACGTTTGAGTGCATATAGCCAGTGCAGGTAGAGTCAATGCAAATAGTCCATACAGTCTGAGTTGCTATTGATTAGCTAAGTCTTAATTGCTTGGAGATGGATGCTGTCTCTGAGCCTGTTGGTCCAAGTCCTGATGCTCTGGTACCGGTTGCCTGACAGTAGCATAGAGAACAGTCTGTGGCTGGTTGTGGCATTTTACATGTTAAAACTCATACATTTCTTTCTTCTCCAGTACCTTCCTGTACCTGAAGTTCCTGGTGGTGTGGGCACTGGTGCTACTGGCAGACTTTGTGCTCGAGTTCAGGTTTGAGTACCTGTGGCCCTTCTGGCTGTTCATCAGAAGTGTGTATGACTCCTTCAGATACCAGGGGCTGGTGAGTTTGTCTGGCTGTGTTCTGGGTTGGCCTGACCGATCTGTGGTATAGACAAGGAGAGCAGGTCTATGGAGCCTCTGCAGAACAAGATCTGAGTCCTGCACTAGTGCGGCTATGTTTTCAAAATATTTACATAATGTTATTCCCCTCCAATTCTCTAGAGGTGACTCTACTAAGTCATTGATTGGGCTTTGATGTCTTTTGCAGATATGTTGTTGCATTTAATTGCCAATTTAATCATCACACAATGAAAAATTGTGATATGTGACCCACATCTCTCTGGTTGTTTGGAGCAATGTGTTTTTCTGCCTTTTTGCAGAGCTCCTACTAACCCCACTCGTGTCTCCACTCTTCCAGGCGTTTTCAGTGTTCTTTGTGTGTGTGGCGTTTACCTCCGACATCATATGCCTGCTCTTCATCCCCGTACAATGGCTGTTCTTTGCTGCCAGTACCTACGTGTGGGTGCAGTATGTGTGGCATACAGGTAAGCTCTCCTCCTATTCACCTGCCTTTTAACAAGGAAAATACCTTAGTGATTACAGTGAATTAGTGTGTGGTTATGATCCAGCGGAGGCTGCTGAGTAACGGATTAAATGGAATGGCATTTGATTTGATTGATATTTGATACCATTCCGATCCAGCCATTATCACGAGCCCCTCCTCCCCAATTAAGGTGCCACCAACCTCTTTTGGTATGATCCCTGTATTGCACTATTTAAGCCTAGCTGTAAAGAAATGAGACTGGTGACCAGAGTTTCACAGGAGGGTGACTCTTCAGGAGGGTGACTCTCCTGTGTCATTTGGAGGAAGGATTAATGACATATTTGACATTTAAATCTTAAAGCATAAATTAGAAATAATACATTATTTTGTCATTGGAGTATTAAAGCTGCAATATGTAACTTTTTGGGCGACCCACCAAATTCACATAAATGTGTGTTATGCATGTCATTCTCATTGAACGCAGAGCTAAGAAGCTGCAAATCTGTTCTTTGTGTGCCATTTCAATGCTTCTCGTTTTTTGTATTTCTTACTTTCCGTTTTGTACACCAGCTTCAAACAGTTGAAAATACAATATTTTTGGTTATTGAAAATATATTTCACAGCGGTTTAGATGGTACAATGATTCTCTACACCATACTTGCCTTTTTGTCACATCAATTGAAATTAGGTGAACTATTAGAATTTTTACAGCCATGAAATGGTGGAGTGATTTCTGCATAGTGCATCTTTAATACACATTCATTATTCCCTACCCTGTGTTGGTGAATGGTTTGTGGTTATATCTGCCCAGGAGACAATGGACAGGGGATATCTATTCTCTATCCACTGATTCTGTTTGTCCTGCTGCTGATGTAATTATAGTTGACCCGGGACTTTTCCATGAAGCCAGTGGGTTGTTTGAATAAACTATGAGGGATCAGACATGGTAAAGGGGGCTGACTTGCTGTCTCAGCCAACAATCACACATTGAGTCATGTTAGCTCTGGGGAGCTCTTTGTTGTTTTGTATGCCTCACTGAAAAGCTGTCCTTTTGTGGTTGTGTGTGTGTCTCTCACTTTGTACTTGTCACTCAAAAGCTGATCTACCCTGTTGCTGTTGTGATGTTTGTGTTCTTGTGGGAGGCTGCTTTGCTGACCACAATGTAAAACCTTGTTTCATGTTTGGAGGAAGTAGGTCTGCATGGATATTTTTCATGAAGACGTGGTTATCATGACCATGTACCATACATTCAGAAAGTATTCACACTCCTTGACTTTTCCCACATTTTGTTGTGTTACAAAGTGGGATTAAAATTGATGTAATTTTCATTTTTTGTCAATGATCTACTCAAAATACTCTGTCAAAGTGGAAGAAATTGTAACATTTTGTAAAAAATGGATGCTAAATAAAACGCTAATAGCTGTATCTTGATTCGATAAGTTTTCAACCCCGAGTCAATACATGTTAGAATCACCTTTGGCAGCGAATACAGCTTTGAGTCTTTCTGGGTAAGTCTCAAAGCGCTTTCCACAACTGGATTGTGCTACATTTGCCAAATCTGCCAAATTCTTCAAGCTCTGTCGAATTGGTTATTAATCATTAATAGACAACCGTTATCAGGTCTGGCAATAGATTTAAGCAGATTTAGGTCAAAACTGTTACTCAACCATTCAGGAACATTGACTGTCTTCTTGGTAAGCAACTTCAGTGTAGATTTGGCCTTGTGTTTTAGGTTATTGTCCTGCTGAAAGGTGAATTCATATCCCAGTGTCTGGTGGAAAGCAGACTGAACCACGTTTTCAATGTGCTTCGCTCATTGTTTCTTTAAAAAAAATCCTGAACCTCCCCAGTCCTTAACAATCACTCTGTCAATTAGTTAGTATTGTGGAGTAACTACAATGTTGTTCATCCATCCTCAGTTTTCTCCTATCACAGCCATTAAACTCTAACTGTTTTAAAGTCACCATTGTCCTCATGGTGAAATTCCTGAGCGGTTTCCCGTCTCTCCGGCAACTGAGTTAGAAAGGACAGCTGTATCTTTGTAGTGAACCTGTGTATCGATACAGCATCCAAAGTGTTAATAACTTCACCAACCTCAAAGGGATATTCAATGTCTGTGTAACAGTATAACTTTAGACCGTCCCCTCGCCCCGACCCGGACTCGAACCAGGGACCCTCTGCACACATCAACAACGGTCGCCCACGAAGCATCGTTACCCATCGCTCCACAAAGGCCGCGACCCTTGCAGAGCAAGGGGAACCACTACTTCTAGGTTTCAGAGCAAGTGACGTAACCGACTGAAAGGCTGCTAGCGCGCACCACCGCTAACTAGCTAGCCATTTCACATCCGTTACATCTGCACCAATAGGTGCCCTAATTTGCTGGGCATTGGGAAAACCTCCCTGGTCTTTGTGTTTGAAATTCACTGCCCGACTGAGGGACCTTACAATTATCTGTATGTGTGGTGTACAGAGCAGCAGAGATGAGGTAGTCATGCAATAATTATTGCAAACAGTTAGTCCATGCAACTTATGTTTTTTACTCCTGAACTTATTTAGGCTTCCCATAACAAAGGGGTTGAATACTTATTGACTCAAGACGCTTCAGCTTTTAATTTTTAATTAATTTGTAAAAATGTATAAAACCTTATTCCACTTTGACATGATGGGGTATTGTGTGTGTAGGCCAGTGACAAAAAAATCTGAATTGAATCCATTTTCAATTCTGGCTGTAACGCAACAAAAAATGGAAAAAGTCAAGGGATGTGAATACATTCTGAAGGGACTGTATATTGACGCATGTAGTTGTGTGGTTATCGTGACCAGTAGTCTATTTTCTGTTCTCACACCTCCTTTTTTTGCTTTCACAGAGAGAGGGGTCTGTCTCCCCACAGTGTCTCTTTGGATACTATTTGTGTACATAGAGGCAGCCATCAGATTCAAAGACCTGAAGAACTTCCATGTCGACTTGTGTCGCCCATTTGCTGCACATTGGTAAGTTGTTAAAGGAAATCTCCACCCAAAAATAATATTTTGTTATTTGTTTCATTAGTCCATTGTTGATATAGTCCCAACATGTTTGCATGTCAGCAATTAAGATTTCAAGATATGTAGCTTTCAAAATACAGAAATCTGGGTCAGATTGGTGGAATTTTCCTTTAAGTCAAGTTTTTGTCCAAGCTCTGGAGGCAGGTCTGTGTATAGGCTATCTGTGAGGAAGAATCCTTCTTAGACCCACAGGCCAAGCAGGGGATGGGATTGTTCTGCCCCATTGACTCTCAGAAAACAATATTTCTGCTTGTTAGGCATAATGTACAAGTAATGACTGCTGGATATCCCCCAAGCTCAAAAAGAGAACACGATTACATGCTGGTTTCATTCAGTGTGTAGAATTATGAAGAATCTGATCTTCTAAGATTGGGTTTAGGGAATATTTCTGTCCCAGATCTGTAAGGTCATACACACCATTTATAATCAAAGTACTCTTAAAGACCTCTAAGTGGATTTAGATAGCATGTATTATGCGCTGTTATGTAGTAATGCAGGATATTAAGGCCTGTAATTCCTCTAGCTTTACATACGGCAGTGATGTTCATCTCAAGGCTTTTTTTCATAGTACCTATGCTTGTCTCAACTTGTGAACCAGTTTGTCTTGGATACATCAGGCAGGATGAGTTGTCTGAACTTTGTTCTCGATCGATCTCTCTGTAGCATTGGCTACCCGGTGGTGACGCTGGGCTTTGGCTTCAAGAGCTACGTCAGCTATAAAATGCGCTTAAGAAAGCAGAAGGAGGTGCAGAAGGAGAATGAGTTCTACATGCAGCTCCTGCAACAGGCCCTGCCCCCAGAGCAACAGATGCTACAGAGACAAGAGAGGGAAGCGGAGGAAGGTGAGGTGCACGTATGCCTTGCAACAGATGCTCCAGATACCATTAGAAAAGGATGTGGTATAGTGATGATCCAAGTGATTGTCCAATTCCTAATAAATATGCACAGTTGAAGTCGGACGTTTACATACACTTAGGTTGGAGTCATTAAAACTAGTTTTTCAACCACTCCACAAATTTCTTGCTAACAAACTATATTTTTGGCAAGTCAGTTAGGACATCTACTTTTTGCATGATACAAGTCATTTTTCCAGCAGATGTTTACAGACAGATTATTTCACTTATAATTCACTGTATCACAATTCCAGTGGTTCAGAAGCTTACATACACTAAGTTGACTGTGCCTTTTAAACAGCTTGGAAAATTCCAGAAAATTATATCATGGCTTTAGAAGCTTCTGATAGGCTAATTGACATCATTTGAGTCAATTGGAGGTGTACCTGTGGATGTATTTCAAGGCCTACCTTCAAGCTCCGTGCCTCTTTGTTTGACATCATGGGAAAATCAAAAGAAATCAGCCAAGACCTCAGAAAAACAATTGTAGACCTCCACAAGTCTGGTTCATCCTTGGGAGCAATTTCCAAACGCCTGAAGGTACCACGTTCATCTGTACAAACAATAGTACGCAAGTATAAACACCATGGGACCACACAGCCGTTATACCGCTCAGGAAGGAGCGGTATATTCCTAGAGATGAACATACTTTTGTGTGAAAAGTTCAAATCAATCCCAAAAACAACAGCAAAGGACCTTGTGAAGATGCTGGAGGAAACAGGTACAAAAGTATCTATATCCACAGTAAAACGACTCCTATATCGACAACCTGAGAGGGTGCTCCGCAAGGAAGAAGCCATTGCTCCAAAACCGCCATAAAAAAGCCAGACTACGGTTTGCAACTGCACATAGGGACAAAGTTCGTACTTTTTGGAGAAATGTCCTCTGGCCTGATGAAACAAAAATAGAACTGTTTTGCCATAATGACCATCGTTATGTTTGGAGGAAAAAGGGGGATGCTTGCAAGCCGACGAACACCATCCCAACCGTGAAGCACGGGGGTGGCAGCATCATGTTGTGTGGGTGCTTTGCTGCAGGATGGACTGGTGCACTTCACAAAATAGATGGCATCATGAGGGAGAAAAATGATGTGGATATATTGAAGCAACATCTCAAGACATCAGTCAGGAAGTTAAATGGGTCTTCCAAATGGACAATGACCCCAAGCATACTTCCAAAGTTGTGGAAAAATGGCTTAAGGACAACAAAGTCAAGGTATTGGAGTGGCCATCACAAAGCCCTGACCTCAATCCTGTAGAAAATGTGTGTGCGAGCAAATAGGCCTACAAACCTGACTCAGTTACACCAGCTCTGTCAGGAGGAATGGGCCAACATTCAGCATACTTATTGTGGGAAGCTTGTGGAAGGCTACCCAATACGTTTGACCCAAGTTAAACAATTTCAAGGCAATGCTACCAAATACTAATTGAGTTTATGTAAACTTCTGACACACTGGGAATGTGATGAAATAAATAAAAGCTGAAATAAATCAATCATTCTCAACTATTATTGTAACATTTCACATTCTTAAAATAAATTGTTGATCCTAACTGACCTAAAACAGGGAATTTTTACTAGGATTAAATGTCAGGAATTGTGAAAAACTGAGTTTAAATGTATTTGGCTAAGGTGTATGTAAACTTCCGACTTCAACTGTACTTAATCTCTCTCCTTTTTGACTTTCACCCTCCATTCAGCTGCAGCAGCTAAAGGGATATCCGAGGTGGACTCCGCCCCAGTCTCACAGAATGGAGCACTTGTCGGTAAAAAGACGCCAGCACCGCTACCGGAGCTGGAGTACAGAGAAAAAGGGAAAGAGGGCCGTGACGCCAAAAAGCAACACAATAGCATCCTGCCGTCATCGGTAGACTCTAAACTCCAGGAGATGGAGTACATGGAGAACCATATGAACAACAAGAGACTGTCCACAGAACTGGTGGGCAGCACGGAGAACCTGCTGCTGAAGGAGGAGAACTCTTCTTCCTCCTGCTCCTCCTCCTCATCCTCCTCCTCGAAAAACTACAAGAACGCTAGTGGCAACACTGCAATTAACTCCTCGCCCCGCGGACACAGTGCCACCAACGGCAGCATCCCCTTGGCCGCCCCTTCCTCCTCTTCCTCTGGGAAGAAGCAGAAGTGTGCAGTGGGGAAGGGTCCAGCAGCGGGCTCCCACAGGGACCCAACAGACAACTGCATCCCCAACAATCAGCTGAGCAAGCCTGAGGCGCTCGTACGGTAAGAGCACTAATATGCAGATGCATATACTGTATGCATCTGGTTGAGCTGGCTGAAGGTGCTCTTATGATAAGAGCACATTATATACACAGCACAGTATGTACAGCACACGCACCTGGTTAAACAAGTTTAACACGCACCCATTAGAGAAGCCTACGGCACTAGTACAGTAGAGAGAACACATCATCCATACACAAACAGCTGTGCTTGCTTGAGGCTACTCACACACACTCATACTCATACTCATTAAGGCGTCCACGTGCTTCCCAGCCGGAACAGTTCATGCATATATTATGACATTTTAGTTTGTTTTGGTCTTCGGCAAGGGTTTCTTCTGTTGTTCGTGCACATGCCATTTTTTTAATCAAGGCAATCTAAAGTTGGTAGCCAAATTCTATGCCCCTTCGTCTGTGATTGGTCAACAGTAGGGATTCTTCAATGAAGTGTTCAATGAGAGACTAATTCATTCGTTTTCATGCAAATGCTTTCACTTGAAAAATACTATTGTACTATTGCTGTGTTTTTCTTGTTTTTCAAGTGAAGGACTTTTTAAGGGAGTATGCGAGCACACTCGTTTGGTTCGTCTAGCCAAAGCATGTTGAATGTCACATCTGGATGTCACAGTTCTCATATTCTCAAAGTTTTAGTAACTTACTGATACATGATGGCTGCATGGGATGCTTCCCCTTACCAGATGTCATGTGAGTGTGGAGCCAGTCCCTGACACCTCAAACTAACCCTGCTGCAGTGCAGGCTCCAGATAGATAGGTGTTAAGTAGAGCTGTTTCCACTGTGTGGGCTGGGGTGTGAGAAACTTGGACTGTTAAAATCTATGGTTTGCCACAAAATGATGCTGGCTGAAAAGGAGAACCTTGAGTTTAAGATGGCTGTGTCAGCCTGTTTGTGTCTGTAGTTGTTCAGCTGGGTATAGAATGTGAGAAGAAAGTCAAATTTGGTGTGGCAAGTTGTCATGGTGTTCAGGGTAATACACATTCATATGTACCCTGCATTTGCCACACTCTGACAAGTGGATTCCCTGGCTTACATTATTGGTACACTGTGTTTTTGTTGTATACAAATATGGCTGAATAGACACTTGGCTAGCAGATGTTTCTTATTGGTCAGTTGTTGCTTTTTGCATTGATTGTACACTCATAATGATAACAAATCTGTGGATGTCTAGTATTTTTAGCCTTTGTTTTAAAGAACTTCTGACTCCAAAAGCAAAAGTAAACCGACCAAAGAACTGTAGGTTAAAGAAAAGCAAGCCATTTTGAAGCTGAAAGTGAGAACTTAAAGCAAGAACCGTAGTAAAGAAAACAGTTACAGTTAAAACAACAATTTGGAACATATTGAAAAAGAGAAACCACCAGTGACAATCAATAGGCAACGATCTGATCGGCCAAGGAAAACCACTGACAAATGACCGAAACCCTAAAACATCTGTCAGTGTGCCTGTTGGCCATTTCAATCTACCATCATCATCAGGAGGCTTTGACAGCAGAATAACAGGCTACAGTCACAGCCAAATGCAAACCATTCAGCAGCAGCAGAACATAAGACAGGTTAGAAATTAGCTAAGAGGTACAAAGATTGCCCTACTGAAACAAAGTATTATGAGCAGATGAAACCAAGGTAAACCTTTACCAAAGACTGGAGAAATAAAGGAACTGTGGATGATACAAAGCTACTATATGCACTATGCAGAAACATCATGTCCCGGGTGGCAGTAGCGTCGAGGTGAGAGTAGCGGGCCAGCAACTTGAGGGTTGCCAGTTTGAATCCCAGCTTTAGCAGGGCAGAAGTTTTACGAACTCACTTGTTCGAAAGGTGGTATCCTATGATGGTTCTACGTTGAAAGTCACTGAGCTCTTCAGTAAGGCCATACTTTTGTGTGTGTCAGAGGGGTTGGG
Source organism: Salvelinus alpinus (assembly GCF_045679555.1). NCBI lineage: Eukaryota > Metazoa > Chordata > Actinopteri > Salmoniformes > Salmonidae > Salvelinus > Salvelinus alpinus. The sequence continues at coordinate 80,685,090 of NC_092094.1, forward strand.
AGGGGAAAGCAGAAGAGACATTTCCATCTCATATGGACTAATAAAGTACATCTTATTTTCTTAGTGTTTCTCCATAAAATTGTTTAACTCCTCTCTCCTCCCTTTCCCCTCCGCTTCTCTCTTCCTCATCATCCCTTCTTTCTCCATTTATTTCCTTCTACCTTCCAACCCTGCAGGCTGGAGCAGGATGTGAAGAAGCTGAAGGCGGACCTGCAGGCCAGCAGACAGGTGGAGCAGGACTTGCGCAGTCAGATCGGCTCCCTGAGCAGCGCTGAGCGCTCCATCCGCTCTGAGCTGGGCCAGCTGCGACAAGAGAACGAGCTGCTGCAGAACAAGTGAGTGGCACAGGTCAAAGGTCATACATGACTGGATCTGATCACCTGCTGGGACTAGGACCAGGAGCTTTTCCTTGTCAGGTCACGTAGTCAGGAAAAACTAGCTGGGACCAAAGGTCTTAAGGGTTATCATACAGCTTTTTTCATGTAAGATCAAGAGGCTAAAAACACCTGGTTTAGCTTGGAATGCCCTCGTCGAAATGACTTTGTCCAGGGTCAGGAAGAGCTAGTTTGAAATTTAGTGATAACTCTGTGCTAAGACATTCAGGAGTGGGGGAGGACTGACAGGATGGATTTTCTTAAATCATAAATAATAGTGAAGGTTACCGATGAGGATCCAGTCTACTGCTCGTCTCTGTGCATGCTTGTGAAAGCTTCAGTCTGGCAGGCTTCAAATCACAGCAGTCCAGACTGGAGCAGAGGGAGCACTTAGGCATCTGGCTGCTTTAATTGTCCAATTAAGTCATTATTGACCAAATGGGATTCCTGGGTGTCCTAGGTGCAGAATCGCATTATTGGAAACCAAGACTGTTCTCAGGGCTTGCTTGGTTGTAGCTAGATATTTTCGAGTCACGTCGGGGACAATTCTATAATTTTAGCTAACTATTTTCCTAACCTTTATTATCCTAACCTGCTACAAAAGTCACTTCTGCTCGTCAAAACCGGCAGACCTGCCCTGAGAGCAATGTGAGTATCCACTAATGTGATACAGCTTCGTAAGTGAGGACCACCCTAATAGGGCAGTTATCATGTACTTACAGACACAAACTCCAGTTGTTATGGCCAGTTAATCATGTGACGCAATTAAAGGGGAGGTGACAGCCTACCCCTAATGACCAGCTGATTCCTATTCAATCTCATCAGAGCCTGATTCACTCACTCATTCATTCTGTCTGTTGGTAGAGACTGGAGCACAAGGCTCTGTTGGATTATGTTAGTCTAAGGATTACTGAAGTACTGCGAAATGGTTGGACTGTTGGCTTGGTTACCGAACTTACCAGCCAACCTGTCATCTAACTGACCATATTCCACAATGCATAGACTCAGTGGTTACTTACACTCATGAACATGGCTAGCTTTTAGCACTATTGTTCTCACATAGAAATACACACACACACCCTGGGGTGGGATGGAGTCCCGCTGGCTCACATGGTCTGTGGCTGCTGTGTGTGTGCAGGCTCCATAACGCTGTCCAGGCCAAGCAGAAGGACAAACAGGCTGTGGGCCAACTGGAGAAGAGGCTGAAGGTTGAGCAGGAGGCCCGCACCAATGCAGAGAAACAGCTTTCAGATGAGAAGAAACGCAAAAAGCTGGAAGAGGCCACCACAGCTAGAGCCGTCGCACTAGCAGCAGCATCCAGGTAAAAGTTCCCCATAAATAAATAATCTGCTATCAGTTGTTAGCCAGTTTCAAGCTATTCCCTGCTGTTAGTATAGGTGCGATCCCTCTCTCTGTCTGCTCCACAGGGGGGAGTGCACAGATACGCTGAGGAGGCGGATCACGGAACTGGAGACTGAGTGTAAGAAGCTGACCATGGATATCAAGCTCAAAGAAGACCAGATCAGAGAGCTGGAGATGAAAGTACAGGTGAGGATCACTGTTCAGTTAAGACTCGGGTATGCAACAGTTTTGGTTAAAGTAACGCAAAATGTTAACTCATGCACACCTGCTGTACACTGGCACACAGACAATGCCACTCGTACTGATGTTCTCTCCCTCTCTCAGGAGCTCCACAAGTATAAAGAGAATGAGAAGGACACAGAAGTGCTGATGTCAGCGCTGTCGGCCATGCAGGATAAGACCCAGCACCTGGAGAACAGCCTGTCTGCAGAGACCCGCATCAAACTGGACCTGTTCTCAGCACTGGGTGACGCTAAGAGACAGCTGGAGATCGCACAAGGTCAGTGTTCAGCCTGGGTCCAGCACCTTTGCAATACTGCCTCATTCCCACATATCTCCTACTGAATGTGATTGATGTAGAATAGATTGCATGACATTATGAATGTCTAATCTGAAAGTTTCATGCTGGGTGTGTCTGTCTCCTAGGTCAGATCCTGCAGAAGGACCAGGAGATCAAGGACCTGAAGCAGAAGATAGCTGAGGTGATGGCTGTCATGCCCAGCATCTCCTACACAGCTGACAGCAGCAACATGACTCCTGTGGTCCCCCACTACTCCTCCAAGTTCATGGACACCAGTCCCTCCGGCCTGGACCCCAACGCCTCTGTCTACCAGCCCCTCAAAAAGTGAACGCTCCTTCCATCCTCTTCAGTTTTTTTTTTCAAGCCCACCTCCAGATTTGCTTGTCATGTCTGCGGCTGAGAACTTAATTTTTTTTGGGGGGGGTCTGAAGGATGTTGTATTGTGACTGTATTTGTTGTAGTTAAAACAAAAAAAGGTCTATGGGACATCTCATGTCGACTAGGAATTCCCAGTTATTTTTCTTCTTGTAAATGTCTAGTGAAACCTCACAGAATTGGGCGTGTATCTTATCTAGGGCGTTTCAGCCCCCCCCCCCCCCCATCTACTCCACCTGCTACCAGTTACTTGGTCTCTGGCCTTGGGATTGGGTAATTCCGGTGTCGATTTCATTTATTTTAAAGCTGGGATGTGGATCTCTGGTAGCAGGAGTGCTCACCCTTATTTCTATGTAATAAATTCTGATCGCTGAGCACAGATATCAGTTTATTTTTAAGGTAAGAAGGTACCATCAGTATGCCCAGAGGAATGTAGCGCAACATTGGCATAGACTCTAGCCCTGTTTTGTCAATTATTATTTTTCATTTGTGAATATGAGACCAAATTGAAACTTCCATTGGGTGTTCTTGGGTTTGTGGTATTGTTTTTTTTTATGTTAGAAAGTGGATTGTGTGGTCTCCTTTTTCACTTGTTTCACAAAAAGTTCACACAAAAAAATCACTTTGAGATGAGAACAGAGCTGTACCAAGACGTTATTTGTTTCAATAACAAGAGATGTCAAAGTAAACGATCCACAACAACCCCTAAATGTTGAGTATCAACTGCAAAATTACATTTATTTCCCTCAAAGCCCACTAATTTCCACGATCCTGTCGAAAAGAGTGTTAAGCAAAGACCGTATTGCGAAGTTCATGTATAATATGCCTCCTCTTTAAACCCAGAATAGTCTCTCACAAATTGTCATGATCACAGTGCCTTGAGACAGGGCCTCAGTGGTGGGAGTCAGTATCTGGCTATGCCAGAAAGGACTGAATTACAGGGGTTTCCAACCACAAATACAATTTTACCCCTAACCTGGACCCTAACCTTAGGTTCAGAACAGATAGCCCATCTACTTGCTCAACAGTTCTGACGATATGGCCATTTTGTCTTTTCTAGCATGGCCATGTTACTCCTTTACAGTGCGTTGATATGGTAATGTTAGCCACTACGAAGTCTACTGCAAACAAGTCCCAGGCTCCCAAAATGGCCTCTCCCCTGCATCCAACTATAACACATCTCTCTGCTGTAAACTCTGGTTCTGTTGGTTGAACTATTGTCCCTACTTATGTTTTTTATTGATTTGACTTAAATTGCACTGTTGAAAAAAAACTGTTTGACAGGGAAAACTGTTGATGGATTTTGTGCAATGTGTACAAGAAACAAGACTCTGGAAATGCCAAAACTAGAGACATCATTTATTCCCAATGAATTTTGCATAGAAAATTCTTCATCAGACTCCTTTTATTGCTGAATACTCAACTTCAGCCCATGTGCCAAGAAAGGATTGCTTGTTTTCTAGTAATATGTGCTATCCAGGAATGTACTGCAAATACATTGGCTGACGTGTTTGACAAACGTCCTCTTACTGACTTGTCTGAAGTATGTCAAGCAGGTGGGAAAACTGCTCACCTGTTTGTAGTAGACTGCTTACGTAGTTGAAAGTAAGGGACTTTATTTTTGTGAATGTTACAGTATTGGCAACTGCCTGGGCCATGGGTGTTAAGAACCGTCTACAGTTTCCTTACTCCTCTTTTTGGTATTGTTATATCCTGCAGGGAGGAATAGCTTGAGTCTGATGTGGTTTTGCGGTCATCTGAAATGGTGATTTTGTGTGTGTGGTTATGACCAACTGGATATGGAAAACGTTTTGCTCAGTGCTACGTATGTCATTGGCTCAACTGATGTTGAAAGTATAAAACGTTTTTGTTTTCTATGCCCGCCCGCAGTCACTGCTCTGTTTCTCCCCAGGTCTGACCGTGGCTCCGCTCTCGCTCTTTGAGGTTTACAAGGAATAAATTATTTTCTTGCAAATTTTCTCAGTCTGGACTTTCTTTGTCCTTTATGACATACAGTTGAAGTCGGAAGTTTACATACACTTAGGTTGGAGTCATTTAAAAAACATTTTTCAACCACTCCACAAATTTCTTGAATGATGTCATAGCTTTAGAAGCTTCTGATAGGCTAATTAACATAATTTGAGTCAATTGGAGGTGTACCTGTGGATGTATTTCAAGGCCTACCTTCAAGCTCCGTGCCTCTTTGCTTGACATCATGGGAAAATCAAAAGAAATCAGCCAAGACCTCAAATTGTAGACCTCCACAAGTCTGGTTCATCCTTGGGAGCAATTTCCAAATGCCTGAAGGTAGCACGTTCATGTGTACAAACAATAGTACGTAAGTATAAACACCATGGGACCACGCAGCTGTCATACCGCTCAGGATGGAGATGCGTTCTGTCTCCTAGAGATGAATGTACTTTGGTGCAAAAAGTGCAAATCAATCCCAGAACAGCAGCAAAGGACCTTATGAAGATGCTGGAGGAAACGGGTACAACAGTATCTATATCCACAGTAAAACGAGTCCTATATCGACATAACCTGAAAGGCCGCTCAGCAAGGAAGAAGCCACTGCTCCAAAACCGCCATAAAAAGCCAGACTACGGTTTTCAACTGCACATGGGGACAAAGATTGTACTTTTTGGAGAAATGTCCTCTGGTCTGATGAAACAAAAATAGAACTGTTTTGCCATAATGACCATCGTTATGTTTGGAGGAAAAAGGGGGATGCTTGCAAGCCGAAGAACACCATCCCAACCGTGAAGCACGGGGGTGGCAGCATCATGTTGTGGGGGTGCTTTTCTGCAGGAGGGACTGGTGCACTTCACAAAATAGATGGCATCGTGAGGTAGGAAAATGATGTGGATATATTGAAGCAACATCTCAAGACATCAGTCAGGAAGTCAAAGCTTGGTCGCAAATGGGTCTTCCAAATGGACAATGACCCCAAGCATACTTCCAAAGTTGTGGCAACATGGTTTAAGGACAACAGAATCAAGGTATTGGAGTGGCCATCACAAAGTCCTGACCTCAATCTATTAAAAATGTGTGGGCAGAACTGAAAAAGCGTGTGCAAGCAATGATACTGATATTTTACATTCTTAAAATAAAGTGGTGATCCTAACTGACCTAAAACAGGGAATATTTACTAGGATTAAATGTCAGGAATTGTGAAAACTGAGTTTAAATGTATTTGATTAAGGAGTATGTAAACTTCCGACTTCAACTGTACATAAACATCATCAGGCAGTAGAGTGATCTGTGACGTTTGAAAGGGCAATTAAATGTTACTGTAATCTCACCCCCACTAGGAGGCAGTGTCCATCTCTTTAGTGTTCAAAAGCTTCTGTAACCTCAACTCACATGTTCAGCTGAGAGGTTTCTCTATCTTAAACATGCATCAGTGTGTTTTTATTTTTACTTTTTTCCCCTACAATATATCTGAGATGAAATCAAATCACTTTAAATCATAGCTAATAAACTAGCTGCCTCTGTGCAATAGGCTGTTTAGCCAGGCTTGGTAGACATAAGGTAATTAGTGAAGGACGCAAGGCTAATATATTGATGGCCTTAATCCTCAGACCAGTCTGGGCACTTAAGCCCACCACCACTTTTATTCTGTCACCGACCCCTCTATGTATTCTCTATCCACATCTTTGGCTGTCTGAGAGCCACAGATAAATAGATGAGGCTTTAGAACAACCTCAAGGCCAATGATTTCTAAGTGATGGAACTCTAAATGGAAACAAATTATGTGCTGGCTGCATATTTTCATTTTGATCATTCATATGCATTGGGGAAAATGTAAGAGAAGAGAAGGGAGTAGCTTTGCCAGTGACAGTCTTCCAATGGTAGAAAACAAGCTTGTGTGGCAAGTATCGGGTGCATTGCATTACTGGTTCTTCAAAATTATACTCTAAATTAACCCTTTTAACATGATGCATTAAAGCACTTTACAAAGAGTTTCTTCACATGCTTTATATGCAACTATTTTTATGTGAGTATTGTTGCGGCTGTTTCTATACACCTGATCTGCATGGGCATTCCTCACTGTAAGGAATAGAGGCCTCAAACCATGCATATTTGACCACCTCACATAGAGGAACCTTATCAGGAATAAAACTGCAGCATTCTAAGAATTAATTGCATGTCATATTTAATCATGAGTGCGTTATAGCACTTGTTCCAAGTTAACATCTCCATTTGGCACATCTACCTATTCGGATTTGACACAGTAGATTATAATGGGTCTTTTCAAGCAATCCTAATCTGGCAAAGTATGCAGTAAACAAAGCATGAAGCCATTATGCAATGTAAATTTAGTCTCATCAGCATTTTGATTTGTTTAGATTATTTTGTCTGCTATGGCCAGACTGTGGAAATAAAGTTGAGGAATGACAGCATTACATTTTCTGTCTTTCGCTCTGCCTACCTAATAAACATATGCCAAAAAAGAAATTACCAGATTAAAAATACGCTCTCGGTTGCTCTGGTCATAAAATGTTGCCTTTGGAAATGAGAGCAATGCGAAACAATTACATCGATATCCTCTACTGTGCTGCCAATGATGTGAAATAGTAGAGGCCATTGGTGTGAATAATGTGGGCAGACCCAGCGGAAGAAGGGTAGATCTATTTCTCCATGAGGGGACAACCAGTACTCTTGTGGATAGACTTGCTGCTCACAACATATTAAGACAATGGCAGAGTTATGCTGTCAAACTGTATATATTAAACAAACAGGGTAAGTAGTAACTACATTATACGTGAATGCCATTACACATGAATAATTATATTTTACAGTCCCCCCTGCCAGCAGAGCAGGATTTGGCTACATTAGCATCTTATATCAAATATCTGCCTTCAGTGACTGCCTACCTACTCACCTGAACCTGTCCTGATCCACTGTGTCTCTCTCTTTCTGCTCAATTCATTGATTCTGAAAAATATAAATTCCATTCATCTTTTTGCTAGGTGTTTCTGCTATACTCAAACTTTGAACAGGGTCTTTCTCTGGAGTTGAGATTTATTGGCAGTACAAAGAACTTTTAGAACATTCCAGGCTTTCATCAAATGATGGGTTTAAGCGCAAATCATGAAACTGTTCATCTGAAGGAGATGTATGTGTTATTGCAAGAGATATATCTATTGAATCTGGGTTTTGATTTGGTTTAGTCATCACCAGAGTGAACAGAGTCCCTTGGTATTAGATGCTAGTTTTATTGATCATACAGGGGTAAAGCTTGGTTTGTTCTGTAGCATGTGATTCATGTCAAATGAGCTCTTTGTCATTTGTACTGTACTGTACATACTGTAACTCAGCTATGCTTATGCACTTAGGAAAACAATACATTGTAGTACTCTTACTATATCTGTGGCCTGTCATCTCTCCTAGAAATCTGGAAGTGCCAGATTTTTTACATTCCAAACCCCTGAGTGCACAATGTGAATAGACAATGACTGTTGATTTAAACTCAAGGAAATCCAATGTGGAAAGTTCACCTTGTGCTGAGGTACAACCTAAGGATGTTATCTATTATGGATGTTGGTTGATGAAAGATATTAGAAAAATGGAAACAGTCATCATATACTCATGTGTGGGAATCACAGTTTCATTACTCAGATTTAACTACAACCAACATTTAAATATGTATATTGAGGAAAAACAGTCACCTTTCCTTCATGAATCTAGGGAAGAAGAAAGAGTTATGGCCTGGGAGGGAGATGTATGAGTGAATGTGACACCCATGAGTCCTATCTACATAGCTCTGCCTCCAGACTGGTGAACATGTCACCCAGAGCATGCCAGGGAGGGACAGAGTAGTCTGGAGGGACCAGCTGAGGTGAGCTGGGGTCTATGGTGATGGAGCAGAGGCCCACTGACACTGTCCTGAGGAACTGGTTTGACTGTTTTTTTCACCAGCGGCTGTGGAGCTTGGGCAGAATGGGGCTTGAGTTACACAAGGGGAGGGAAGAGGGACCCGGGTAGAAATGTATATTAAATAAATGTCTAACTTGAGAGAAAATCTAAAGATTTGAAATATGTATCAAATTAATGTGTAACTTGAGATGAAATCCATCACCTATGTGCAGTGCACATCATCTCTTGATGACAAATATTGTAGCCCATCTATGATCTTTCTCCATGACAGGAGTCATGTCAATTCAGTCTTTAATAAATAAATAGAATTGATAACAAAATAATATAAGGCGACTGGGAATTCATTAATCTAGTCTACATATTCATCATGTCCATAACCTCATTATTTAACCACACTTCGTTAATGCAAATTATATTAACCCATGAAAACACATACATTTATATATTTCCCCCTAAATTCTGTTCCACGGAACATAATTTGTTGATATTTTGACAAACTATCCGTTTTAAAAGAATAACTAGGAATATTATTTCAGATGTATACATTTCATTCACTGTGAAGGCTTCGCCTGTGCAAGCCACGAGGGCAGCGACCTCGCTCGTGCGATACCACAAATACACGTCATATACATTATCCGGTTAATTTACATATAACACCGCCCAGAGTGGGGACGAACATCATAATCCATTTATTCTGGGCTGTCTCTGAAGTAGAAGACAAAAAACAGCTGGAAAAGTTTGGGAGAGTGTGTGACAAACAGGGCCAAGTGCTTCGAGAGACAAGAACCGAAGCTTGTTGGGCTCTTTGCCCCAATTTTGGATTACGGTATGGACGCTTTGAAGTCGGCTGGAAGGGCAATAATTCGGAGCCCCAGTCTCGCTAAACAGTCATGGGGTGTAGGCAGACATAAAAGTAAGTATTGGAAGCGAGTTGACTAGCTAGCAAGTGGATAAAAGGTTAGCGAAAATGGCTGATGACTAGTCTTTTCTATGTAGCTACTATTAATGCTAATAACCTAGGATCCACCTAGCTAACGTTATATACTAACGTTACTCCGTTTCCTGTACCCCCCCTCTGTAAAGTTAAGTACGTTACCTACTTGATCGTGGGAATCGTAGCTAACAGACGACTGAATGTATGTTATGCATTGCCGTTTTCCATGACTGCCAATTGATAATTTGTTAGGAAATGTGTTTAAACGTGACAATTTTTGTCAGGGAGCGTCTCCGGTGTTGGCTTGTCAAGAACCTGACACACCGTCAAATGCGTTGCCAAAATGGCCATGCATGCCAACTTTGTGTACCGGTGTTACGATACTGTTTGGTAGTAACTAACTAACAAGCTCAATATCTGACTTCGAAACACTAGTAATTTGATATTCAACTGATGATGGCAGATTATGTAATAGTCATGTAAACACCTTACTCTGCGTATCTTAATCGTCAAAATTGAAGTAAACATACGCTGGTTAAAACACCTGGTTTTCTGAACAATCTTTCAAATATTACTTGGACACCTCAATCGACGTTCCAGCGGTGTATTTGATCTGCGCATGTGCTTGCAACAACCGAGCGAGCATCCCTATTTAGCGCGAGTGAAGTGAGTTCGGAACAACTGAATGTATTGGACGTTTTAATCCAATTATTATATGAATCTGTCAATCCACAATCCTATTGTTGTGTGCATGTAACTGTATTCATTTTGAGTTCCTTTTCTTTCGGTTTAAATAATGGTAGGTAACAAACTAGTTAAGTATTTTTTTCACAGACGTGAAGAACGTCTATTCCGCCACGTCACCGTGGAGTGGAACTAGCATGCATAGTTCTGCTATTTTAGACTGGTCTCGATCATTGAATACTCTTGGAATCAGCAGGGGGTACCTGTTATCGCGCTGGTGCATACCTGCTACATTCACTTAGATTTTGGAAATCGAGCAAGTTTAGGGCTTGAAAGGTATGAGAGCTAGACGTGCACCGACCGCGAAAGTGACTCAAAACAAACCTGGCAACACGCTGTTGCTATGTGCTAAAAAAATGTGTGAAGCAGTGGTGGTGGGGGTCTTAAAGGGGCCTCGATTTAGTTTCAGTTTTGGGTAACATTATGTAGCCTAAAAACACACCAACCAAAGTGACACCTTTTAAACACATAGGATCAACACTTGGTAAATTGGCTGAAATAATTACTTATTTTATTAGACAAATCATCTTGATTTTCAAAGTCTCTTCATCAGGGCTCTAACCAGGGTTTTAGTGAGGTCCGTAAGGGGTGGGATTAATTTACTGCATTTCAATACAGTTGAAATACTTTTAATGCTATTAGAGAACAGCAAAAATGACTCCAGCCCAGCCATTGTCACATTGGCTGATGTAGGTTCGTTCACATCAGTCGCTCTACAAATACACAGTCTATTAGCTATACAATTGTAATGATATTGCCCTGAAGGGGGGGGGGGGAAATATAACAAATTATTCACACTGACAAGTAGCATCAGCGACTGTTCAGTCAGTTTGTAATGATGAATTGCATAAAATGAACAACTCTTTACATATCTCTTTTCTCAAATGACATAGCATTCATATTTGTATTCCTCAGCATTACTAATCAAGCTCCACAAAAAAAACGGCATGAATAGAGCACATAGATGATCGATCAGATTATGACATTCACATGAATTATTAGAATATTACTTACTATTCTGTTTTATCAGTGATGTAGTGGTAAACTAAACGCCAGTAGGTGATCGTGATAAGACAACCACTAATATAAATTAAAACATGACTTTTCTAAAACTGTATTGTTTGTGTTTTAAGATGTGGAGATGTTCATATTGAAACATATCATATTTTTTTAGTTCCTGACTTGTTTGATACAATTTGTACAGATTCTCTCAGGAGGCCCCAGATGGGGCCCGACCCAAAGTTTGGGGTTGTCACTAGTTACCACAGTCACAAAGTCAAAATGGGCTATAACCTATTGTAAAAATTCATATAAACAAACATTTGCTTTTTGGTCATAATTTAATGTTAGCAGTATGGTTAATGTTTAAAATCAGATTTTAAGAAGATGCATTGTAGAAATGGGTAGGTTTTAGTCATTATAACTTTGTGGCTGTGGTAACTAGGGACTACCGAAGTTTGGGAACCACTGTACCAGTGGTGGGAAAAGTACCCAATTGTCATACTTTAGTAAAAGTAAACATACCTTTTTAATAGAAAATGACTCAAGTAAATGTCACCCAGTAGAATACTACTAGAGTAAAAGTATTTGGGTTTTAAATATACTTGAGTATCAAAAGTGTAAATCATTTAAAATTCCTTATATTAACCTAACCAGACAGCACCATTATCTTGTTTATATAAAACAAATGTATTTACGGATAGCCAGGGGCACACTCCAACACTCAGACATCATTTACAAACGAAACATGTGTGTTTAGTGAGTCCGCCAGATCAGAGGCAGTAGGGATGACCAGTGATGTCTTGATAAGTGTGTGAATTGGACCATTTTCCTGTTAAGCATTCAAAATGTAACAAGTACTTATGGGTGTCAGGGAAAATGTATGGAGTAAAAGTATATTGTTTTTAGGAATGTTGTATAAAATGTAAAGTACAGATACCCCCCCAAAGGCCTGCACTGTACTAATCTCTTTGCTTGCTTCCTTTCTCTCTCCATCTCCTCTGCTTCTTCTTGCATGCATTGCAGCCTCACCACTGAGCGACCAACCACATCCCTGTCTCTTAGTAGCCTACTCTCTTTAAAGCAAAGTTGTTATGAGAACTTATTAGCCTTTTTTTTGCTCCTGTTGAGGTAGACTCTGTTTTAACTTAAGCTTTGTACTTCATCTTTCTAGCTGGCTAAATAATACTAGCCAGAGCCTTAAATGTTACTGCTATATAATTATCTGCCAACAGCTTAAAGTCTGACTGACATATCTAAAAGCCACTATTTGCCTGTTGTGAACTCAACCTCCGAGAGTCTGTTTTTGTTTGTTTGGGGGATGTCTGTAGACACGGCAGGAGCCGCGGGGCGGTTTTAAAATTGCCTTTTGTCCGGCATCTCGCAAACATACTGTCCGCAGCGTCTAGTTGCCTACTTGAGCTGCCTCCAAGCTGGGGTAGTTCATTTTACGTAAGGTTATGGCTATGCCCTCGGCCTATGCTGCGAGATGGCGAAGTAAAAAGGTGAATCCGGGGGACGTAGGCGAACATAACAAACAAATCACTGTTCATGATTCCACTCATTCAAAAGAGGCAGGCGTGATTAGAACTGTCAGATCAAGACTTTAAGCCTTCTGAGTAGTGATGCACAGATATTACATTTTTGGCTGATACCAATATCCAAAATATTCCTTGCCCCAAAAAAACTATACCGATATTTAACATTTTAGCGGCCTTTTTAAGCATTCTAGTACAGTTAAATAGTTAACACACATGGACACAGCGGTCTAAGGCACTGCATCTTAGTGCAAGAGGCGTCACTACAGTCCTGTTTCGAATCCAGGCTGTATCACATCCGGCCGTGTTTGGGAGTTCCATAGGGCGGTGCACAATTGGCCCCGCGTTGGCCGGGGTGGGCCGTCATTGTAAATAACTTGTTCTTAACGGACTTGCCTAGTTAAATAAAGGTTACACACACACAAACAAACACTGACCAAAAAGTTATTCTGTTGGCATTTACGTATGTCCCCATTACCAGTAAAACAATAATCAAAACCTTTTTCTTTCACTGACTTGCTGTGCTGTTTCATTCATTTGTTCAGTCGTTTCATTCTCAACCAGGATTTTATCGTGCATGTCAAGCAGTGAAGTTTCAGCTCTGTCTGTCCGTGGCCTCTCTTCCTCGTGCGCACTGTCACTATGTTCGTTTCCAACTTGTCCAGCTCTGTATGTAACATTTCACGTAAACCCTGTTTCTTGTCTGCATCGAAGTAGCGGTCCTTGTACATAGCATCGAGCATGGTGGTGACACAGTAAAGAGAGAATGCCACCGAATCGCTTGTTCCCAGCCTGTGTCGGCAGTTTTGTTGAGCAGGATTTTCAATGCCATGACAGAGTGTATCACGTCTGCTGCAGGCGCAGTTGATGAGTTTATTTCTCGAGTCAGTTGTTTGAATGGAGCTAGCTAGTGTGTTCATGTTTCAAACATGTTCTCACATGCCATTGAAATGGCAGCAGCGGTATGACAACCAGCACATTCATGAGCGTGAAATACGACTTTCCTTAGTAAGAAATCCTCGACGACCCACTGTCCTGTCAGGCTCCGCATGCTCATGGGGCTGATATCGCTGGTCCAAATGTCAGTCGTGCAGCTAATGGCAGTTACGCTTTTACTGTGGGCAACATCTGGAAAAATAGTGCACTTGGTAGTGTGTACCGGTGCTCTACCAGTCGGCGAAAGCCAACGTCACCCACGACAGAGAACAGTTGACTGTCAAGGGAAATTAATGCCATTATCTTGGCGTTAATGGATTTCGCCTTTTGATTTGTCTCACTGAAATTTTCGTACTCTTTCAAATGACTGCTCGACTTGTTGACTGCTCGATCCACACAGCAGACATTGTGGGCTAGGTTAGGAATGCTGTGTTGCACGTGTAGCGCAAAATTTTACATGGCATCATTACGTCATGTACTTACGTTATATAGGTGTGCACGTCAGCTTTGATATCGGGTGTGCACGTCAGCGTTAAACTAGATTTCGGGCCGATACCGATGTTGGCATTTTTAGCTAATATCGTCCGATTCTGATATCTTCACTGAAATATTGTGCATCCCTACTTCTGTGTACAAAAAAAAAATATATACACTGCTCAAAAAAATAAAGGGAACACTTAACCTCTCTGGGATCGCGGGACGCTTGCGTCCCAACAGCCTGTTAAAATGTAGAGCGCCAGATTCAAAAAAAAATCTATAAAATCAAACTTTATTAAATTACACATATAAGATACCAAATTAAAGCTACACTCGTTGTGAATCCAGCCAACATGTCAGATTTCAAAAAGGCTTTTCGGCGAAAGCATAAGATGCTATTATCTGATGATAGTGCAATGGCTACACTCTCTTTGTTGACAATTTCAACCATGCCGGCGCTACTCAAAACGCAGAAATAAAATATAAAACATGCATTACCTTTGACGAGATTCTTTTGTTGGCACTCCAATATGTCCCATAAACATCACAAATGGTCCTTTAGTTCGATTAATTCCGTCCATATATATCCAAATTGTCCATTTATTTGGCGCCGTTGTACCAGGAAAAACAGCCTTCAATTTGCGCAAAATCACGACAAAATATCTAAAAAATTACCTCTACTTTGAAATGTTTTGGCAAAGTTTACTTTTGTAATACAACTTAAGGTATTTGTAAACGTTAATAATCGATAAAATTGAAGACGGGTCAATCTGTTTTCAATACAGGATATCAACAAACTCACGGTACTTTTCAAGTCTTGCTCAACTCTCAAACATAAACACACGACGTCACTCCACTTCCGGGTCAATATCTTTCTCAGTTTACTAAGGAAAAACCTTAACCTTTTTCCATACAATTGCGACATCCAGTGGAAGCAGTAGAAACTGCGTGGATAATGATTAGAATTCTGGTGTGCCCATGATAACCCATTGAACATACAGGAACTTAACAATAAAAAAGTTAGTCCTCAGGATTTTGACTGCTATATAAGTTCTGTTATACTTACAGATATGATTCAAACAGTTTTAGAAACTTCAGAGTGTTTTCTATCCAAATCTACTAATAATATGCATATCTTATATTCTGGGGATGAGTAGCACGAAGTTGAAATTGCGCACGCTATTTTTCCCTAAGTGAAAACTCTGCACCTTATCCTCAAGAAGTTTAAAACTTCTTGGAACTATAGGGGGTGCTGTTCCGCATTAGCATATTTGGGTCTCCAAATTAAACTGCCTCGTGCTAAATTCTTGATCGTACAATATGCATATTATTGTTATTATTGGATAGAAAACACTTTCTAGTTTCTATAGCCGTTGGAATTTTGTCTCTGAGTGGTACAGAACAATATCTACAGCACTTTTCATGACAGGGGTCAGATTTCAGAAATTTTTACCCCTGATCTGGAGTCTGTTTTTAAGGCGACAGTGAATGCTATGAAGAAACCGACACTGCCTACGTCTTCCTCTGGGTGTCTGTACGTCATCACGTTTTGAATGGAGTCTATTGCACAATCACAGCCACTATAAAACAAGAAAACGTAGAAGTACCGCTCTCTTCCTGCATGCGTCGTGCGCAAGATGGGCATCAGACCTGCCTCCTTCCAAATCGTTGTTTAGAGAGTAATATTTCTCCGGTCATGTTTTTAGTCGTTATAGTTGTTAAAAACATCATAATGTAGTTAATTTGAACCGTTTTATAGCAATTTATATCCGTTTAGTGCGATTTTGAGGAATTTCTTTGTTGTGCACTCTGAAACTTTGGACACGTTTTGGGGTCCCGTTCAATCGTTAGTGGATATTTCGAAGGACAGAGGACATCTATCGACCAAAAGAAGATTACAACATAGAAAGGATACATTGCCCAAGAATCTGATGGAAGAACAGCTCAAAGTAAGCAATATTTAATATGATAAATCGTTGTTCTGTCGAAATATTTTAAACGCATATTTCGTCATTTTGTTTGTTATCGCGTCACTTGGCTAACCCTGTATTGAAAAGTAAGGATAATTTTAAAAATGTAAGTCAGCGGTTGCATTAAGAACTAATTTGTCTTTCGATTCCTGTCAACCCTGTATTTTTTAGTCAAGTATATGATTAGCTTTCGATTAAACTAGATCACTCTGAAAGCTGACGTCCCTCATTTTGATGCTTGAGTTGCTACTATTTTCATTGTATAACCACGGTTTTGTATGGCTAAATATGCACATTTTCGAACAAACTGTATATGTATGTTGTAAAATGATGTTACAGGAGTGTCATCGGAAGAATTCTGAGAAGGTTAGTGAAAAAATTAATATATTTTGGCGGTGATTACATTATAGCGCTCTTTGGCTGGAATCGATGCTCTGGTAACGTTTTCACATGTGGTATGCTAACTTATCGATTTATTGTGTTTTCGCTGTAAAACGCTTAGAAAATCTGAAATATTGTCTGGAATCACAAGATCTGGGTCTTTCCATTGCTATGCTTTGTCTATTCTTATGAAATGTTTTATTAAGAGTAAATTGGTCATACACGTTGCTCTCTATAGTAATTCTAGTCGTCTTGTGATGGTCGGTGCAATTGTAAACTGTGATTTCTACCTGAAATATGCACTTTTTTCTAACAAAACCTATCCTATACCATAAATATGTTATCAGACTGTCATCTGAAGAGGTTTTTTCTTGGTTAGTGGCTATCAATATCTTAGTTTAGCCGAATTGGTGATAGCACCTGAAGTAGTAAGAAACTGATGGAGTTAGAAAAGTAGTGTATTTTGCTAACGTGTTTAGCTAATAGATTTACATATTTTGTCTTCCCTGTAAAACATTTTAAAAATCTGAAATGGTGGCTTTATTCACAAGATCTGTATCTTTCATCTGGTGTCTTGGACTTGTGATTTAATGATATTTAGATGCTACTATCTACTTGTGAAGCTATGCTAGCTATGCTAATCAGTGTGTGGGGGGATGGGGGGTGATCCCGGACCCGGGGTAGAGGCTCGTTAGAGGTTAAAGAACACAATGTAACTCCAAGTCAATCACACTTCTGTGAAATCAAACTGTCCACTTAGGAAGCAACACTGATTGACAATAAATTTCACATGCTGTTGTGCAAATGGAATAGACAAAAGGTGGAAATTATAGGCAATTAGCAAGACACCCCCAATAAAGGAGTGATTCTGCAGGTGGTGACCACAGACCACTTCTCAGTTCCTATGCTTCCTGGCTGATGTTTTGGTCACTTTTGAATGCTGGCGGTGCTCTCACACTAGTGGTAGCATGAGATGGAGTCTACAACCCACACAAGTGGCTCAGGTAGTGCAGCTCATCCAGGATGGCACATCAATGCGAGCTGTGGCAAGAAGGTTTGCTGTGTCTGTCGGCGTAGGGTCCAGAGCATGGAGGCGCTACCAGGAGACAGGCCAGTACATCAGGAGACGTGGAGGAGGCCGTAGGAGGGCAACAACCCAGCAGCAGGACCGCTACCTCCGCCTTTGAGCAGGAGGAGCACTGCCAGAGCCTTGCAAAATGACCTCCAGCAGGCCTCAAATGTGGAGGAAACCTGGTCACCTTTCCCTCAATTCTAACTAGTCTCCCAGTCCCTGCCTCTGAAAACCATCGCCACAACCATGCTTAACTGTGGGCATGTTTTTCAGCGGCAAGGACTGGGGGACTAGTCAGGATCGAGGGGAAAGATGAACAGAGCAAAGTACAGAGAGAGATCTGTGATAACCTGCTCCAGAGCGCTCAGGACCTCAGACGGGTGAAGGTTCACCTTCCAACAGGACAACGACCCTAAGCACACAGCCCAGACAATGCAGGAGTGGCTTCGGGACAAGCCTCTGAATGTCCTTGAGTAGATCAGCCAGAGCCCGGACTTGAACCCGATCAAAATTTCTGGAGAGACCTGAAAATAGCTGTGCAGCAACGCTCCCCATCCAACCTGACAGAGCTTAACAAAGTACTGAGTAAAGGGTCTGAATACTTATGTAAATGTAATAATGAAGTTTTTATTTTAATACTTTTGCCAATGTATTTTACCTGTTTTTGCTTTGTCATTTTGGGGTGTAGATTGATTAGGGTAGGAGAAAACAATTTAATACATTTTAGAATAAGGCTGTAACATAACAAAATGTAGAAAAGTCAAGTGGTTTAAATATTTTCCGAATGCAGTATTATATTGTTTTTGTACACAATGAATGTCAATTACGGGTCAACATCTAAGTAGTGCTCCCAGCGTTGAGCAAAGCTGCAGGATTCTCACAATGGCTTTGATCTCTGGCTTCAGTGGGTTGTCATACAGACAGCAATGCAATGTTGGCGATGCGCAGTCACCCGGGCGGGTGCACATGATCACACTACTGTAGTATGGCTTGTCAAAGAAGAGGCATAGCCTTGGTTTCACAGAGGGACCGCCCCCCTCATCTCGCCTTCCTTCCTAGACCATGGCGTCGTTGGCAGACTTGGCAGCATGATGCCACATGTGCCATGCTGAGCCATCAATTCTTTGTTTTGGTCTACTTTCTCTGGGGGAATAAAGAGGCTTTCTAGAGGCCTGGTCCCAGTCCCCGATCTCTCCTGGCAGGGATGACTTGTGGAAGATGATAATACCCATGGTTACAGATATATGGCAACGCTGCATCTTCATATATTTTCTGTTGACCTCTTAACACACGTGTCATGTGGGTCCTGGCCTGTGATGGCCTCTGGTTTAGACCTGCATTTCCTCTCACCCACACACTCTCTTCACAGCAAGGTCAGGTAGTGCTTATGGTCATAACACTGAACCACTCATTATAACTGCCTCTTGTTTCCATGTGGTTATTTCAATACAGCATGGCTAGATCAGAGTACACAGGTAGCTGCCGTCAGCTGTTGATAGAAAGCAACTTGTTTCAGCTTGTCGTGACAGGAAACAGAACCACTGCTGCAAGACAGTCTGTTTCGTCGTGAAAGTGATGCATGCTGCTTTCAATGCTGAGACCACGAAACAGAAGTATTCAGGGCGTTGTTATTGAGATGTCTGGAGTCCATGCAATGCACCTACCAGTCCAAACACACCTGGATTAGATGTTAGTGTCCTCTACCCCTACATGATGTATGCTAGATATGTGGGATTCTAACGAAAACATTCTGACAACTCTTGGCGCTCATGCTTTGGTCTTGCCCTTGTAGATGCATGCCTAATTTTCTTTTGGCATCCATGCAAAGAGCACCCCCCCCCCCCCCCCCCCCCTCCCACATTCTGTCCTTTTGGTAACTTTGCCTTTATTTGTTCATAATTTATTGATCCCATTGAGATCAAGTGTTGTTTTCAAGGGAGACCTCTCAAATCTGCAGCAATTATACAATGTCACAAAAAGCATTAACCACATTGAGCATAATTCAAGGCATTCATAGTCGCAAGGAATACAAATGTGGTCTAAAAACAATTCCAATCCCTGTAACAATTCTGGAGAATGTATTTTATTATTATAATAGCACATTTTGTCATAGATTGCGCAGTCAAGCTAACATCCTCTAAAACCACAAGTCAGTTGTGTCTTCTGTTTTCCATCCCCTGCCTGACTTCAGCATAGAATAAAATGTGACACCCATGTCATTTCCCGCTGGCTTCAAACGGCTCATGTGATTTTGAAAGTGATGCTGACAAAGGCTTACACTGCACAGCTCACCATGTGTCTGAATTGCTTTCGTTTGTCAAATTATATCTCACATCAACAATTACCATCTCTTCAGGCCAATACATTTGGTTTCTTTTCTTAATACTTTCTTTCCAATTCTATATTTTACGTTTGTCTGCGCTTCGGACACGTTGCCTAAGTGCTGGCCTAGGACCGGTCTCTGCTACCTCCCTGGAGCCATTCCTACATTGGAAATACTGGACTTAGAAGCTTGACCAGTTGATCCAGGACATGCACAGATGGAGGCCTGGGGAAATCCCCAAGTGAATGTAACCTGAGGTCAAGGTGAAGCGCAAAAACCATTAGCTCTTTATGGCTCAGTTAGTTCATTTACCATGGTAGAGTTTTTTTTCTTCCTGGTGGTTGCTGAAACATCATGATCATGGTGTTATGTTGAAGAGTGTGGCCAACTGGTTATTGTGGCCTGTGTGACCAGAATATTATAGGTGACATCATGGGGAGAGCCATATAACCATAGAGAAGTAAAAGTCTGTAGGCTCTACTTTTGGTGCCCTACTACTGGCACAGGGACTGTCTTTTAAAACGGACATAAAATACACTACATGGCCAAAAGTTCGTCGGACATCTCATTCCAAAATCATGGGCATTAATATGAAGTTGGTCCTCCCCTTTTGCTGCTATAACAGCCTCCATCCACTCTTCCAGAAGGCTTTTCACTAGATGTTGGAACATTGCTGCGGGGACTTGCTTCCATTCCGTCACAAAATCATTAGTGAGCTCGGGCGCTGATGTTGGGTGATTAGGCGTGGCTCGCAGTTGGCGTTCCAATTCATCCCATGGGTGTTCAATGAGGTTGAGATCAGTGCTCTGTGCAAGTACTTCAACACTGATCTCGACAAACCATTTCTGTATGGACCTCGCTTTATGCACGGGGGCATTGTCATGCTGTAACAGGAAAGGGCCTTCCCCAACTGTTGCCACAAAGTTGGAAGCACAGAATCGTCTAGAATGTCATGGTGTACTGTAGCATTAAGATTTACTTTCACTGGAACCCAGGGTGCCTAGCCCGAACCAATGAAAAACAGCCCCAGACCATTATTCCTCCTTACCAAACTTTACATTTGGCACTAGGCATTGGGGCAGGTGGCATTCTCCTGGCTTCCGCCAAACCCAGATTTGTACGTTGGACTGCCACATGGTGAAGCATGAAGTTTCCACTGCTCCAGAGTTCAATCGCGGTGAGTTTTACTCCACTCCAGCCAATGCTTGGCATAGCGCCTGGTGATTTTAGGCTTATGTGCGGCTGCTTGGCCATGGAAACCCATTTCATGAAGCTCCTGACGAACAGTTCTTGTGCTGACGTTGCTTCAAGAGGCAGTTTGTACCTCGGTAGTGAGTGTTGCAACTGAGGACAGACGATTTTTACACACTTCAGCACTCGGCGGACTCCTTCTGTGAGCTTCAAGGTTGAGCCATTGTTGCTCCTAGACGTTTTCACTTCACAATAACAGCACTTACAGTTTCCCGGGGCAGCTCTAGCAGGGCAGAAATTTGACGAACTGACTTGTTGGAAAGGCGTCATTCTATGACGGTGCCACGTTGAAAGTTACTGAGCTCTTCAGTAAGGCCATTCTACTGCCAATGTTTGTCTATGGAGATTGCATGGCTGTTTGCTCGATTTAAAACATTTAAAAAATATATATACACCTGTCAGCAATGGATGTGGCTGAAATGGCCAAATCCACTAATTTGATGTAGTGTACTAGAGCTGTAGTTTCCTCTGCTCTGCACTGGCCAGTTTCTTTTTCTTCTCATCTACCTCTGGCCAGTGCAGTGGAATTGTGTCCCCTGCACAGTCATTCAAAAAGCACTGCCAGGTTGAAATGGAGATTGTTTCCAGCAGGATTCCATTATGGAGTTGTAAAGTCCCCAGTGATTTTATAGCCCTGTTACATCTCCACTATCGCTGGAGTCTGCTTGCGTAGGGAGCCACACGTACTGTGTTTGTGGATGGGACTGCAGGATCATGCTGTGTCACTGTTTTGTTTTTATTTTCAGATTTGGCTTATCCCTCACAGGGTTGAGTCTGTTTTTGTTAAATCATTTTTTGTTTTGTTGTCTTTGAAGAGCAGGTAGCCTAGCGGTTAGCATTTGGCCAGTAACCAAAAGGTGACAACACAACATTTGTTATATATACACACACAGTACCAGTCAAAGTTTGGACACCTACTTATTCAAGGGTTTAATTTATTTTTACAATTTTCTACATTGTAGAATAATAGTGACGACATCAAAACTATGAAATAACATATGGAATCATGTAGTAACCAGAAAAGTGTTAAACGAATCAAAATATATTTTAGATTCTTCAATGTAGCCACCCTTTGCTTTGATTACATCTTTGCACACTCTTGGCATTCTCTCAACCAGCTTCACCTGCAATGCTTTTCCAACAGTCTTGAAGCAGTTCCCACATATGCTGAGCACTTGTTGCCTGCTTTTCCTTCATTCTGCGGTCCAACTCATCCCAAACCATCTCAATTGGGTTGAGGTCGGGTGATTGTGGAGGCCAGGTCATCTGATGCAGCACTACATCACACTCCTCCTTGGTCAAATAGCCCTTACACAGCCTGGAGGTTGTGTTGGGTCGTTGTCCTGTTAAAAAACAAATGATAGTCCCACTAAGAGCAAACTAGATGGGATGGCGTTTCGCTGCAGAAAGCTGTGGTAGCCATGCTGGTTAAGTGTGCCTTGAATTCAAAATGCATCACTGACAGTGTCACCAGCAAAGCACCATTACACCACCTCCATGTTTCACGGTGGGATCCACACATGTGGAGATCATTTATTCACCTACTCTGCGTCACAAAGACACAGCGGTTGGAACCAAAAATCTCAAATTTGGACTCATCAGACCAAAGGACAAATGCCCAACGGTCTAATGTCCATTGCTTGTGTTTCTTGGCCCAAGCAAGTCTACTCTTCTTATTGGTGTCCTTTAGTAGTGGTTTCTTTGCAGCAATTTGACCATGAAGGCCTGATTCACACAGTCTCCTCTGAACAGTTGTTGACATTGTCGTTATTTGAACTCTGTGAAGCATTTAATTGGGCTACAATTTCTGAGGCTGGTAACTCTAATGAACTTATCCTCTGCAGCAGAGGTAACTCTGGGTCTTCTTTTCCTGTGGCGGTCTTCATGAGAGCCAGTTTCATCATAGCGCTTGATGGTTTTTGCGACTGCACTTGAAGAAACGTTAAAACTTTCTTAATTTTCGAGATTGACTGACCTTCGTTTCTCTTTGCTTATTTGAGCTGTTCTTGCCACAATATGGACTTGGTCTTTTACCAAATAGGGCTATAATCTATCTTCTGTATACCACACCTACCATGTCACAACACAAATGATTGGCTCAAACGCATTAAAAAGGAAAGAAATTCCTCAAATTAACAACGCTGTTAATTGAAATGCATTCCAGGTCACTACCTCATGAAGCTGGATGAGTGACTGCCAAGAGTGTGCCAAGCTGTCAAAGCAAAGGGTGGATACTTTGAAGAATATGAAATATATTTTGATTTAAGACTTTTTTTTGTTTACTAAATGATTCCATGTGTTATTTCATAGTTTTGATGTCTCACTATTATTCTACAATATAAAGAAAAACCCTTGAATGAGTAGGTGTGTCCAAACTTTTGACTGTGTGTGATACCAGTATGGTTAAGCAAGTGTTAGGCTAGACAGTTTGGCTTTCGGAGCTCTGAAAGCCAATGCATTGTTCATGGCGTCTGAGGCTATTTACAGCAAGTTGAAGGCCTTCAAATCCAATTAAAGTACAAGTTTATTTATGTAGCCTCCTGGATGAGGTGTCCCAGCTGTGGCACTGGGACTTTATCTACTTCTCTGTTCTGAGGGCTGTCAATCGAAGAATAATGTGCGAAGGGCTGTATGTGTAAAGAATGTCACGCTGCTTGCTTAGCAAGTACCACTTCCTCACGATTTGACTCATACTTGGCGTGAACTCGACCTCTGCCTTGCTAGCACACACAACTGACCTGAAGCGTCTTACCAGTCGGCTAGCTATTCGCAAGTGGGGGCACTTCAGGCTGAGGAGTTAGTTTCACACATCCCCATGTTGTACATATGCATCATTACTGAACGTGAGCCTCTGAACTCTCCAGATTGCCCTATCATCACTGTCTAGCCCTTATGCTATTTCTGTTGTCTAACCTGTCAGCAGGGCCATAAAGGCAATCTGAGGAATCTCTCAAAGGGTTTTTGGCAGACAGGCAGGTTATTAAGGAAAGTTGTCCTGCTGATGCTGCACATATTACCTGTCCTCATGTACATTGTGGACGTGCACGTAATTCAGGTAAGACTGTTCCTTCCAGTCTGAGCCGATCTCTGCTATTGACGTTGGGTAGCTTTGGCTAAGGGGTAGGACTTTGCTACACACATGTTCTGATATTGCCATATAATACTTCCTATTTGTTTTGAGTGGTAGTCCTGGTTAGATCACTGGCCCTACTCATGATGACCCATGCCTGGACAGCCCTGTAATGTGTTCTGTGACTGTATTGTAGTCTACATAATCAACGATGAGCACATGTTAACAGCACAGGCCCTAGCTAACCACTGGTTTTATCCCTAACGGCTGGGACAATTCCCCTCTTCCCCCCTCTTCCTCACTTTCCCAGTGGGTTTGATCAGTGCCGCACAGCACGTGTCTCACTGTTGGGACTTACAGGCCAGCGATTAGAGTCTTATCTGATCTGTTAATCCCTTCCTCCAGTCAGCTGGAATTGTTTTGGAAGCACACCAAATCAAACGCTGATAACTACTCTGTGTTATGCAACAATCTAGTACTTTCTCCTGTACCATTTTAAAGTAGGGTGGTTGGTCGGGTGTATAACACGAACGTCTAGCAACCCAAAGGTTGAGAGTTCAAATCTCATTACAGGCAACTCTATTTTGGGGTGGCAGGTAGCATAGTGGTTAGAGCATTGGGCCAGTTACCGAAAGGTTGCTGGATCAAATCCCCGAGCTGACAAGGTAGAAATCTGTCTTTCTGCCCCTGAACAAGACAGTCTACCGGGGAACAACTGCCATTGTAAATAAGAATAAAATAAAAAATCTGTAAGTCTGTAACTGCTGCTGTTGACAGAATATTATTTTATACGGGCTGACATTAATTTCAGAAAGAATGTTGATCATTTTTGTCAGAATCTGCTCAAGTTGGATGCTATTTGTTAGTTCATAGTTTTCACCTGATTTGGCAGAGTTTGTGGACACAGATGGCCCCAGACAATAGTCAATGAGTTATGAAGGGCAATTCTGGAGAAACAAAACATTGACATCAGGACAGATAAGTGCACTGCTTAACTAACTTAATTTTCCTGGTTCCTGGAGGAACATAGGGGCCTGTGCTAAAGTTTTCCAACATTGCAGGTCTTGGGTTGCTTTCTGCATCTAGACACCTGCGCCAGGTCATTGTTGGACATCCTCCTCTTTGCTTTTTTTGTTGAGTCCAATCCAGGGCATGTTTTGCAATGTTCTCCGGACCGTGTGACCAACCCATCTCCACTTAGGCCTCAACAGAGAAGAGGCAGTGGAAGCAGCACAACAGAGGGAGATGACACTTATAACAGGTGTCATACGGTCCTTGAAGATGAAGAGCCAGAACAATTTAGGTTTAAACCCAAACGACCTGAAGGCCCACAGTTGGTTAGTGATGAAACATACACTCCCTTACAGCTGTTTCTACTTTACCACCTCTTTACTGGGAACACTAATTAGAAATACCAACAAGTATGGGGACAAGAAGCAGCAGGGGGAAGGAAGATGTCCTGGAAACCTGTCACCATGGGTGACATGCTCAACTACATTTCCTTGGGGATTTACTTGGGACTGGTAAATGTATCAAGACTAATTGACAACTGGAGCAAGTCCCCACTCTATCGGTTTGAGTTCCCCACTCATCATGAGTGAAAACCGATTCTTGGCCATCAATCGTACTTTTCACATGAGTGACCCACAAAAGGATCAGGAGAATGACCAGACGGGGACTGCAGGGTATGATCGTCTTGCATGAGTCAAGCTCCTTTATCATGACATGGTGGAGGCATGCAAATCTTACTTCCAGCCTGCGCAAAATATATCTATAGATTAGCGCACGGTTGCCTCAAAGGCTCGAATTGGCTTGAAGCAATATATGAAAAATAAGCCGACCCAAATGGGGCTACAAGCTCTTTGTGCTAGCTGATTCTGCCTACACGTGGAACTTTTTCATCTATGAAGGCAAGGCGATCACACCCACTGGGGAGGCCTTAGTTATGACTTTATGAGCTTGTACCCTTACTTGGCAGTGGGTACAAGCTCTTTGTGGACAATTTTTATACTAGTCCCATGCTTTTCATAAACCTTGAAAAAGAAAATAGGAGTTTGTCACCATTTGTCCTAACAGAATCGGTTTCCCCAAGACCAAGGTAAATGACATGACAAACACAGGGGAGAGGGGGACCATACGTTGGATCAGGACTAACAAGCTGCTTTTTGTGAAATGGAAGGACACTAGGGAAGTAACCGTGCTCACCACACAGCATAAGGCATTCATTAACGACCATTTCTCAAGGAGGTTGAAAAATGCCAATGGGTCAGGAAGAATGTTTCTATGAACTACTACCATGCCAGCATGGGGGGTGTCGACCTATCTGATGCTCTGATAGCCTACTACCAGGTCCTCCACAAGACCAGGAAGTGGTATAAGACTTTTTTTGTGGACATTGCTACAGTAAATGCTTTCATTCTCCATAAGCAGATGGCCAAAGCAAAAGGTCAAACCCCTCTCTCCTAGTTGGCCTTCCGAGAGCAGCTGGTGGTGGAAATGGCTGAATTGGGGGCCCAAAGCAACCTCCCAACCATCAAGACCCCCCCCCCCCCCCCCACTCAAGGGGTTGAAAAAACACTTGGATATTTTTATACTGAATAAATAGCATTTTGGGATTGCAAATATGTAATAGCACTGGAGTATGTAATTATATGCCACTTTGGAGAGGTTTAGGGACACTTGGAAAAGCCCCGTGTTCCCACCTGGCACCACTAAAACATCTGCCCATTTCTAGTTATTAGGTCTATCAATCCCATTTTTGTTTCTAATATTGTTCACATGTTGTGGAAGCCATCGTATGTGGTTCCAGCTCTGGGAATCAATAATTCACTTATAGCTTGTCAATGAAAGATGACTTTACAAAACAAAACGTTATTTTGTGTGTGCTTGATCTTGTGTATTCTGAAGTATGTAACTCCTATCTTCTGATCATTTCCTCAATCTCCCAGATGTCTTTCCAAATCTATGAAGATTTTGCTTGTCAGAATTATGTAATTACACATGAATAGCAGTTACTTTTGGGTATGTCTATTTAGGTGGAAATCTACATTTTGCCATTACATTTAAGAGGTTAACAGGGTTTGATACTGTGACCAAAACGTCGCATTTGCGACCGTTTGACTTGGCAGTGCTACTTACTTTTTTGGGTTCACAATCATGATTTATTCAAACAATGTGCAATTGATAAAAAAATAAACGGGAATGCCCCTGTCTGTTTGTCGTCTTGACATACAGGGGTGGTTTTGAAAACCCTCCGGGCCAGTAGATCATCCCCGTCAGTTTCCCGCTTGGGCCAGTGAAAAAAAATTATTGTAATAATGCTATTTTCATCTAGGCTATACATTAGAACACATTCCTAATATTGAGTTGCACCCTCTTTTGCCACCAGAACAGCCTCAATTCGATGGGACATGGACTTTACAAGGTGTCGAAAGCATTCCTCAGGGATGCTGGTCCATGTTGACTCCAATGCTTCCCACAGTTGTCAAGTTTGCTGGATGTCCTTTGGGTGGTGGACCATTCTAAATACACATGGGAAACTGTTGAGCGTGTGAAATCCAGCAGCGTTGCAGTTCTTGACACACTCAAACCGGTGCTCCTGGAACCTACTACCATACCCCGTTCAAAGGCACTTAAACATTTTGTCTTGCCCATTCACCCTCTGAATGACACACACACACACACACACACACACACACACAAACACATGTCTAAATTGTATTAAGGCTTAAAAAGCCTTTAACCGTTCTTCTCCCCTTCATATAAACTGATTTGAAGTGAATTTAACAGGTGAGTTCATAGTTTTCACCTGGTCAGTCTGTCATGGAAAGGGCAGGTGTTTCTAATGTTTTGTACACTCAGTGTATAATTGATTAAAAAATAGATTGATTCCCGAAGCTGTTTGTTCCTTATGTCGATTTGATTTATCACGCG
This sequence comes from Salvelinus alpinus, assembly GCF_045679555.1. NCBI lineage: Eukaryota > Metazoa > Chordata > Actinopteri > Salmoniformes > Salmonidae > Salvelinus > Salvelinus alpinus. Next base: position 80,713,229 of record NC_092094.1, read on the forward strand.
CGCTGAACACATATAGCCTATAGATAATGTCGGGCAGAGAGAGGGCGCAACTCTCAAACAGCTGGTTGTTGCTTGGAGCAAAGAGCGGTAGGAAAGATGTTCCAAGTTATATCTACCAGTAAATGCTAAGGCCAGAATGGGTATTTAAAAAGTTCAGTCTTGGTTGATTATTTGTGACGCACAATTCAGTCATGGAATAGTCTACATTGAAAATCTATGCTCTATGCTCTTTCGTCCTTAAAGTCAGTAAGTTATGGTATCAAATTTAGACGTTCGACTGCTCCAATATAATTATTCCGTGATTTCATTTCTGATCAGTTTTGTTGATGTTGGCGCTTTTGTTTGTTTCCTGCTGTTTCAATTTAAGGGTGTTGCACTAGCCTGTTGTGGTTTTTATGAGCAAGAAAACATTGAATGTTGGCTTCAACTTGGTTTTCCATACAAAGCGTTCCATTACGAAGGGAACAGTTTTTGGTCGCTTTCACGTTTTAAAACCTGTTTCAGAATCACCTTTTTATTTGCCAAGTACATTTACACATACTCAGAATTTTACTTGGTGATATGTTGCTGCTAGTGAGACAACATTTAGAGACCGAATACAGACAGCGGAGTTTAAACAAAGTTTACGTACACTACCGTTCTAAAGTTTGGGGTCACTTAGAAATGTCCTTATTTTTTAAAGAAAAGCTACTTTTTTTTGGTACATTTTTATATCAGAATGTCATAGTGTAGACATTGTTAATGTAAATGACTATTGTAGCTGGAAATGGCTGATTTTGTTTATGGAATATCTACATAGGCGTACAGAGGCCCATTATCAGCAACCATCACTCCTGTGTTCCAATGGCATGTTGCATTAACTAATAAAAGTTCATAATTTTAAAAGGCTAATTTGATTATTAGAAAACGCTTTTGCAATTGTTAGCACAGCTGAAAACTGTTGTCCTGATTTTAAAATTAAATCTTGAATCGGCCTATTTCGCAACAAAGCTTCCTTTACTCACGCTGTCAAACATACCCTCGTAAAACTGACTATCCTACCGATCCTTGACTTCGGCGATGTCATTTACAAAATAGCTTCCAATACTCTAGACTGCATCCAGTTTGCTGAGTCACAGTGCCATCCGTTTTGTCACCAAAGCCCCTTATACCACCCACCACTGCGACCTGTACGCTCTAGTCGGCTGGCCCTCGCTACATATTTGTCGCCAGACCCACTGGCTTCAGGTCGTCTATGCTAGGTAAAGCTCTGCCTTACCTCAGCTCACTGGTCACGATAACAACACCCACCCATAGCACGCGCTCCAGCAGGTATATCTCACTGGTCATCCCCAAAGCCAACACCTACTTTGGCCACCTTTCCTTCCAGTTCTCTGCTGCCAATGACTGGAATGATTTGCAAAAATCGCTGAAGTTGGAGACTTATATTTCCCTCACTAACTTTAAACATCAGCTAACCGATCACTGAAGCTGTACATAGCCCATCTGTAAATAGCCCACCCAATCTACCTACCTCATCCCCATTTTTTTTATTTACTTTTCTGCTCTTTTGCACACCAGTATTTCTACTTGCACATCATCAACTGCTTATCTATCACGCCAGTGTTAATTTGCTAAATTGTAATTATTTCGCTACTATGGGCTATTTATTGCCTTACCAGCTCACGCCGTTTGCACACACTGTATACAGACTTTCTTTTTTTCTATTGTGTTATTGACTGTACGCTTGTTTATTCCATGTGTTACTCTGTGTCGCACTGCTTTGTTTTATCTTGGCCAGGTTGCAGTTGTAAATCAGAACTTGTTCTCAACTAGCTTACCTGGTGAAATAAAAAGCAATAAAACTGGCCTTTAGACAAGTTGAGTATCTGGAACGTCAGCATTTGTGGGTTCGATTACAGGCTCAAAATGGCCAGAAACAAAGACTTTCTACTGAAACTCGTCAGTCTATTCTTGTTTTGAGAAATGAAGGCTATTCCATGTGAGAAATTGCCAAGAAACTGAAGATCTCGTACAATGCTGTGTACTACTCCCTTCACAGAACAGTGCAAACTGTCTCTTACCAGAATAGAAAGAGGAGTGGGAGGCCCCGGTGCACAACTGAGCAAGAGGACAAGTACTGTACATTAGTGTCTAGTTTGAGAAACAGACGCATCAAGTCTTCAACTGGCAGCTTCATTAAATAGTACCGCAAAACACCAGTCTCAACATCAACAGTGAAGAGGCGACACCGGGATGCTGGCCTTCTAGGCAGAGTTCCTCTGTCCAGTGTTTCTGTTCTTTTGCCCATCTTAATCTTTTCTTTTTTTATTGCCCAGTCTGAGATATGGCTCTTTCTTTGCAACTCTGCTTGGAAGGCCAGCATCCTGGGGTCGAAGTTGCAGCCCAAATACATGCTTCACAAAGTTCAAGTAACAGACACATCTCAACATCAACTGTTCAGAGGAGACTGTTAATCAGGCCTTCATGGTTGAATTACTGAAAAGAAGCCACTACTAAAGGACACCAATAAGAAGGAGAGACTTGCCTGGGCCAAGAAACACGAGCAATGGACATTTTAGACCGGTGGAAATATGTCCTTTTGGTCTGATGAGTCCAAATGTGAGATTTTTGGTTCAAACCACCGTGTCTTTGTGAGACTGAGAGTAGGTGAACAGATATCTGCATGTGTGGTTCCCACCATGAAGCATAGAGGTGGTGTTGTGGGGATGCTTTGCTAGTGACACTGTCTGTCATTTTATTTATTTAGAATTCAAGGCACACTTAACCAGCATGGCTACCACAGCATTCTGCAGCGATACGCCATCCCATCTGGTTTGCGCTTAGTCCCATTATCATTTTGTTTTTCAACAGGACAATGACCCAACACACCTCCAGGCTGTGTAAAGGCCATTTGACCAAGAAGGAGAGTGATGGAGTGCCGCATCACATAACCTGGCCTCCACAATCACCCGACCTCAACCCAATTGAGATGGTTTGGGATAAGTTGGACCGCAGTGTGAAGGAAAAGCAGGCAACAAGTGCTCCGCATATGTGGGAAGACTGTTGGAAAAGCATTCCAGGTGAAGCTGGTTGAGAGAATGCCAAGAGTGTGCAAAGATGTAATCAAGGCAAAGGGTGGCTACTTTGAAGAATCTAAAATATATTTTGATTTGTTTAACACTTTTCTGTTTACTACATGATTCCATATGTGTTATTTCATAGTTTTGATGTCTTCACTATTATTCTACAATGTAGAAAATAGTAAAAATAAATTAAAACCCTTGAATAAGTAGGTGTCAAATTTTGACTGGTACTGTGTATATATAACAAAATGTTGTGTTGTCACCTTTCGGTTACTGGCCCAAAGCTGTCATCAAGGGTGGCTATTTTGAAGAATCTAAAATATATTTTGATTTAACACTTTTCTTGGTTACTACACGATTCCATATGTGTTATTTCATAGTTTTGATGTCTTCACTATTATTCTACAATGTAGAAAATAGTAAAAAAAAATAAGAAAAACCCTTGAATGAATAGGTGTCAACTTTTGATTGGTACTGTATATGAGTGCAAGAAGTGGAGGACAACTGGAAATAAATCCACTCTTATTTCTATGTGGTGTGAGTAGGTGGTATACAGGTGGGCAGAGCTAAGTGTTTTTATTTAATTATTTTACCTTTCTTTAACCAGGTAGGCTATTTGAGAACAGGTTCTCATTTACAACTGTGACCTGGCCAAGATAAAGCAAAGCAGTTCGACACATACAACAACAGTTACACATGGAATAAACAAACATACTGTAGAAAAAGTTTATATACAGTGTGTGCAAATGAGGTAAGATAAGGGAGGTAAGGCAGTAAATAGGCCATGGTGGTGAAGTAATTACAATATAGCAATTAAACACTGGAGTGATAGATGTGCAAAAGATGAATGTGCAAGTAGAGCTACTGGGGTGCAAAGGAGCAAGATAAATACAGTATGGGGATGAAGTAGTTGGATGGGCTGTTTACAGATTGGCTATGTACAGTGATCTGTGAGCTGCTCTGACAGCTGGTGCTTAAAGTTAGTGAGGGAGATATGAGTCTCCAGCTTCAGTGATTCTTTTTTTTTTTATTACTTTTTTTTTTTAGGTTAGTTCCAGTCATTGGCAGCAGAGAACTGGAAGGAAAGACGGCCAAAGGAGGAATTGGCTTTGGGGGTGACCAGTGAAATATACCTGCTGGAGTGCGTTGGGCTTGCTCTAGTCTAAACAATGCCTCTTTGACAGGTCTGCATTCTGCTGGGGATCAGAGTGCTTAGTTACTGCATGGACAAGTAACTCTATGCAGGGTCATTCATTCAGCTTCAACCAGCCAGGCAGCATTCAGCTCTGCTCAACAAGACACTGTGCAGGGAGCTCTCAACTGTCAGAAGCTTGTTCAGGCTCTACAAAGGCAAAACTGTTGATACAGCAGGCTTGACTTGCTGGAGATGGAGGGGTTGTTAATAATTGACCTGAAGGTGTTTGTTTGTATGTAAACTGGAGCAGCAGAGTACAGCTAGCAGAAGTCATTCAGTCAGCCTGCCAATGGAATGAGGAAGTGTAACTAACGGACTATTATTGACTAACTGATTTAAAACTTTTATTTTATTATTTCTTTTAAACTCACGTCCGTGTGGCTTTACAGTTACTTGATTTGGCGTTGTTGCAATGATGGAGAACTTGAGAGGCTATTTTAGGTGACATGTTTGTCTCTGCCCATGTGTAAATTGAGTAGGTTAACCCACGTCAGCTAGCACTCTGCTACACTCGCTAAAGATATAGTAACCTGATCCGCCTTGTCACCACATAGCCTACATGGTGTAGAGTAGGTGGATCTCTGAGAGGGGCGGGTTTGTTTTTTTATTTATTTTCTATTTTAATGCTCTTATGGGGGGACAGCGTACCCCTATCAACTAGTGAAGATTCTGTCTTGAGATTCTTAACGCCCATGTCTAGAACACCAAAATAGAAACGATAACCATCCTCTAGGCTGTCACACTGTGGAAATACACAGCCATGATATGCGTTTTCATTCTCTATCATTGAATGCTTATGTCATTCACTCGCTCTGTGTCTTACTCTCGCTGCATTCGCTGAGAGCCAGTGCACATTTCCACAGTCATTACATTTGGGGTGTATTCAGACCCTTTGACTTTTTCCTCACTTTGTTATGTTAAAGTCTTATTCCAAAATTGCTGAGGATTTTTTTTCTCCATCTGTCTACACACAATACCCCATAATGACAAAGCGAAAACAGGTGCTCAAATGTTTGCAAATGTATTAACAATCAAAACAGATGCCTTATTTACATAGCTATTTAGACCCTTTGCTATGAGACTCAAAATTGAGCACAGGTGCACCCTGTTTCCAATAACCAATAACCAGTGGTGTATAGTTGAGGCCATATGCAACCAAAATCAACTTTATTTCTCATTATTTAAATTCACAAGATGGAATGAACGTGCGCATCAGCCATCGAGACGTGATCTTTGGCAATTCTTGAGCTTGGACACTGCCATTGGACGGGATGCAACGTTATGAGCGCAACATGGGCAGTATAGCAGCTTTCACTGATTTCAAAGGAAGCATTTCCTCTGGCTGATGGCAATAGTATTTGTCTGTAAGTCTTTGTCTTTCCCTCTCTCACCCCCTCCTCTCTAGTTCCAGTGCAGAGGGTAGACTATGCTGAGACTAGAGGGATGGATTCCTTTCCTCCTTATCTGCTGTAACTACAGGTTGTTGACGGAGGAGACGGCCGTGATCTGACGTGACCCTTTGTCTCCCGTCTCTAAATCTCCAGCCTTATTTCCTCTGTTGGCACAGCACCTGGCAGTGTCTGCTTAACTACTGCCACCGTCTGTACTCTCAATGGGGTCAAGCCTACAATGCTTTGGATTCCAATCCCCCTGTAAAAAAATAAATTGGCATCTCTTTGCGTTAGAGGTTGATGGTCTCTGTGCCATACTGAATTTGGTATTCTTCAAATTTCTCTTCAGAAAATGTAGCCTCAATTTAATATAACTGTAAGGCAGGCTAATGGGTTTCCAAGGCAGTGATCCTCTGAACTCCTAACGCCCATTGGTCAATGCTACAAGGGAGGGAACGGCCGCTGTGTGTTTGGATGAACCCAGGGTCTCCATGCTGTTATTGATGTTCAGAAGCAGTGCATCTGTGGCACGTGCAGCTGAGGTCAGGAGCGATGTGAGGACAAATGACCTGACTGAACTGGGAGGAGTATTGGCAGATGCTGTCAGTGTTGCTGCTGTTCTAAACACTAGATCTCTGCCCTGTTCTCCGGTCCCACATCAAAGGTGTGTTACAGCTACAGAAGCTCAAAGGGCGGCTAAGGGCACTTATCACTGATGCTTCCCACTAGTACCGCGAGACCTCCGATGGGTGGAATTTCCACACACTGTCAACCAACCACCGACTGACACACAGGCCTACCGGTAGACCGTTTGCAGCCGCTGGCAAAAAAATCTGTTTTGATATTCAGAGCCATTCACTGGTTTTCTCTCAATGCTGCCAAAACGGCAGCATCTTCCACACGATCCAGGTACCAGACAAGCTCTATTTCTGCTGTGACGGGAGACACTCTGGAATTGGTTCAGACTTCTAGCAGCTATGACATGCACTTAGTGTACAAAACGTTAACTTTCCATGACGTAGACTGACCAGGTGAATCCAGGTGAAGGCTATATGGTCATTTACTAATGTCACTTGTTAAATCCACTTCAATCAGTGTAGTTGAAGGGGAGGAGACTGGTTAAGTATTTTTAAGCGACGATACAATTGAGACATGGATTGTGTATGTGTGCCATTCAGAGGGAGACAAAAGATTGAAGTGCCTTTTAATGGGGTATGGTAGTAGGTGCCAGGCGCACCGGTTTGAGTGTCAAGAACTGCAATGCTGCTTTTCACGTTCAACAGTTTCCTGTGTGTATAAAGAATGGTCTACCACCCAAAGGACATCCAGCCAACTTGACACAACTGTGGGAAGCTTTGGAGTCAACATGGGCCAGCATCCCTGTGGAACGCTTTTGACATTTTGTAAAGTCCATGCCCAGATGAATTGAGGCTGTTCTGAGGGCAAAGGGGGGAGGTGCAATTCAATATTAGGAAGGTGGTCTTAATGTTTTGTACACGCAGTGTAGACTGAGTCTTTGGGAAGGGAAAGGGGGATACCTAGTCAGTTGCACAACTGAATGCATTCAACTGAAATGTGTCTTCAGCATTTAACTAAACTAAGAGAATCAGAGCGGTGGACTGCCTTAATCGGCTCCTGGGGAGCAGTTGTTGTTTGGGGTTAACTGCCTTGCAGATTTTCCCACCTTGCTGGCTTGGAGAACCTTTTCGGTTACTGGCCCAAAGCTCTTAACCGCTAGGCTACCTGCCACCCTACTGTTTGAAGAATGTCTGTACATTCAGTGGGGTTCTATATTTTGTATTCCTGCAACTGTTTTCATTGTTAATTCATGATGGTGGTGCCTGGTAATTCAAGTAGGATCTAGTTTTAAATTTTTTCAGAGGAGCATATGGTGTATCGCCTCGGGTTTGCACACAGGAATGTATCTTGGTTGCTTTAGGGGAATTTCTTCTCCTCCTTTCTGTTTTGCCTGTTCAATGGGGTTTCCTCCATTCTGCCCATTTCCCTTGCAGAGTGAACATGCCTCGGTCAAGTCATGTGCGTGCACTGTGCAGCGGCTGGCTTTGGTGTGAGATTTTTGGACTGTTCTTAATCAAGCCCCCATCACCTCTGTCTCTTGTCTGTGTAGACCAAGGTTTGATGTGGCCTGTTCTTAATGTCGTCCCATGAGAGCAGAGGTAGACACCTACCCCACCAGTGCCTGAGAGCAGCTTCCATACATATACACACCGACATCTACTGTTTCATTATCCAGGCTTGGCTTTGAAGATCACGGGCTGAGTCTACTGTTTTTATGGCCCCTGCTCTGGGAGCAGCTGTGGTCCTCTGTGTTGCTGCCAAACAGCATGGGCCTCCCAGCATGCAGCAGTGTTCCAGCGCTCTGCTCATTTACAGGCAGTGCTGCTGACCAGACAGCGTAGACAGCCTTTTGAAGAAAGCACTAATCACCGCGAGGAGAATGTGGAGCTCTGGTACAATATGGAAAGGGATAATTATCCATACGAAGCAGCTCTTTGAGTATAGGCTAGTGTATAAAAATAGAACCAGCTCACTCACTACCCCGCTCTCATGAACATTGAGTTTGGCTTCAAAGGGTAGATGTACTTTAATGTAGCTATTTCAGGAGTAATTGGCACACGTGGAAAATTGCCCCTCCATTACTCTGTTGCTTTTAAGCATTAACATTTTAATTTATTTTTGTGGTACATCATTTTGCTAGATAGTTGATTTATCTCCTGCAGTTTTCTATAAGAAGTACGGAGAGTGTGAGGGGAAGAGCGAGGGAGGGATGGAGCAAGAGCAAGAGCAGAGCCATGTAGATGTATGGTTCTGGGGGGAGGACCATGAGAAAAGGATTACACTGAGGTTCTGTATGGAGAGTGAACTGTTGGTCAACCCCCCATGGCCTCTACTAGGAATTGGAGATTAAAAAGAAAAATGTAAAAGGAAGAAATTCCCCTAAGGTCTTAACTGAACCTCAACTGGTTGAGTCTTCATTGCATGTTTTTTTTGGTCTGACCTGACAGCTGCCTGAGTAGGAAGAAACAGCTGGTGGAAATGTCTTCTTTAGGAGGATATTTGTAATTTCAGACGGCTTGATGCCCTTTCAGGGACTAGCTTTTAGGACCCTTGTGGTCGGATCAATGCGTAATTGTAATGTAGCTTTACCTATCTTGGAGACCATAGCCATTGCCTTGCCCAATGAGCAGTGGTGCAGTGAATTCAGCCTACTGTATAAAATAACATTTACATTTTAATCAGTTAGCAGATGATCTTATGCAGATCTACTTACGTAGCAATTAGTGTTAAGTGCCTTGCTCAAGGGCACATCTACTTTTTTTTTTTTACCTGGTCGGCTCGGTGATTCGAACCAGTGACCTTCCGGTTACTGGCACAACGCTCTTAACTGCTAGGATACCTGCCACCATTTAAAGTTCACATCAGCTGTCAAATTCCTATCATGTATGAGACTCGACTGGCATTTCACCTATAATACACTAATAAGCCTAAGTGACTATACCTCTGCTTGTAAAACTGAAAGCATCACTCCCACAATGGCCATATCCGTCTGCTTAGCAACCTAATAAGGGAGCATAATTAGCTTTTAGTGGTTTCATGCTGTAATGTCTAGGAACATAGTCTCTTTATGTTCCTAGTGTAAAGTGCATTGTCGGATCAGTGGAGGACCCACGGTCAGATTCGCGTTCACCAGCCCGGTGGTTGTGGGCTCTTGACCTCAATCATGGGCGTTTACCAGACTCTCCTATAAGGTAAGTCTAGGTTCACATTAAGACCATTACAGACCATTAAACCTCCCTTAGTCACTTAGAAGCCCTGGTTACGGTTAGCTGGACTGCAAAGGCTGGGTTTATGATGAGGTTTGGTTAGCATAAAATGGAGATATGGATGGAGGAGGTTGAAAAGGACGAAGCCTGTGTTTACTGAGGTCTGGTCGCCAAGGGTGGGGACTAAAGAGATGGGTATTATAGATTGCCTTTTTGAAATGTTAGTTTCCAGTTACTACTCCTCCCCCACATTCAGAACAGGGTGTACTGTACATGTGAAGATTTATGCACTCACATTTTGTTCCGTTTTAAAGGAAAGTCACGTTGTTGCACTTTTCAAATCAGTGACCTTGAGTGCGTGTGGTCTCAGTTGGGAAGCTATTGGCTCTGAAAAAAGTAAAACTGGCATTACCTTGAGAGTTCTGTTCTGAGTAGCAAGCTAGACCTTAAGGCATTTTACATTGCTAGAATATAGGGCTGACCCCCATTTTAGTCGACTGGTCGATGTTTGGTCGATAGGCTGTTGGTCGACCAAGATTTCTTTGTCGAGCAGTAGAAAAAATATACACATTTTCCATGGTCTACAAGACACCTGTATGATTTGCTCCTGTGGACTAATCCATTGTGGATGCCGTAGCGATGGCAGTCCATCACTGACGTGCTACTGAAATTGTATATGGTTGAAGACAATGGCGCAACACTAATAATTAAAATGTTATTTTATAACAAATGTGCTTTCTCCAGCGTTTGATAGCGGTCGCTGTCCGCGGGTCTGAAACATCAGTGCGTTGTTGAATTGGCACCTTTGCCTAGACCATGTTGCTATGTGCATAATAGCAAAGTTAACCAGGTTATTGGTTGTGCGAACAATAAGGTGGAGGCAGAGTTAGGAGACGAGAAAACAGCCCTTGCTTTAATTGTCTAAGAAAGGTGACTGGAAGCCCAACTTAATTATGGCTATAATCAATTTCCTAACTGTTAAATGTGCCTAAATCACCCATATATATCTACAGACATGAGACATATCCTGCTTCTGTTGCCGGTTTGAGTGTTTAATAGCCTACTGATTCCGTGCGCACTAAGCCTCGCAACCACATGTCGGATAAACAATTTAACTAATTTGTCTGTTTTTAGTCTTTGCTATGCTGTAATAAAAGCTTTACACTTCTTTTTTTCTTGTTAGAACAGCCTCGTATTACTTATAATTAATTTAGTGTTGTTTATACTGTTCCAAATACTGTTGATGTTCTGTGGTGGTACAGTGGTTCCTCCTTTAAAAGTTGCGAGCTTGCACCGCTGGACCCAGCGTCACGGCTTCATTACTCCAGACCACCACAAGGGGGAGTTAGAGCACCCATTATGCATTTGGGTCCCAAGGTTTTTATATGACCAATCATATCGAGTGGTTACAATGACACATTTTGACGCGAGCCACCCGTCCCTGGTTGAAGATGGCTGACAAAATGTACAATTGAGAGGAATATGTTAGTTAATGGAGAGACAAACGTTTGTGCATATTTTTGCCATAAAGTTAATTTACGAAAACTTGCTAAATAGTGATTATCTGACTAGCTAACATTAGCCAGCTAGCTTGTGTTGGGAGAATGAATTTGTAATGTGTTTTAATGTTTTAGGGACCCCTGAGAACCAGCAAACCATGCTGTTGTCTTGTGAAACAGTGGATGTAAAGAATCCAGCTAGCTAAAGCATTTACTGCAAATGTAATTGTACAATTGTGTAAGCTTGTCTTGCAATGCAGCTGAAGTAACATAGATAACTATTTACTTGCTTATTGTGTAGCGGAGGATAAAAATAACTGTATGCCTATGGATGTGTAGCAAGCTACAGTATGTAGCCGATCTGTGTATGGACTCTAAAACGTTAGGTTCTGAACTAATATTCATACCAATCTATGAACCTCAGCTATCATAGTTGTTGTTTCAACTTCAAGTCTGAATGGCATTAATGAAGCCTATGTGTAAACGGTGTGAAATGGCTAGCTAGTTAGCGGGGTGCGCACTAATGGCGTTTCACTCGCGCTGAGACCTTGAAGTAGTTGTTCCCCTTGCTCTGCAAAAGCCGCTGCTTTTGTGGAGCGATGGGTAACGATGCTTCGAGGGTGGCTGTTGTTGATGTGTGCAGAGGCTCCCTGGTTCGAGCCCAGGTACGGGTGAGGAGAGGGACGGAAGCTATACTGTTACAAATGGATAGAGTAGAATATAATAACTTTATTGTGCCAAGGATGCAAGTCCTATATACAGTTGAAGTCGGAAGTTTACATACACTTAGGTTAGAGTCATTAAAACTCGTTTTTCAACCACTCCACAAATTTCTTGTTAACAAACTATAGTTTTGGCAAGTCGGTTAGGACATCTACTTTGTGCATGACACAAGTAATTTTCCCAACAATTGTTTACAGACTTATTTCACTGTATCACAATTCCAATGGGTCAGAAGTTTACATACACTAAGTTGACTGTGCCTCTAAACAGCTTGGAAAATTCCAGAAAATGATGTCATGGCTTTAGAAGCTTCTGATAGGCTAATTGACATCATTTGAGTCAATTGGAAGTATACATGTGGATGTATTTCAAGGCCTACCTTCAAACTCAGTGCCTCTTTGCTTGACATCATGGGAAAATCAAAAGAAATCAGCCAAGACCTCAGAAAAACAATTGTAGACCTCCACAAGTCGTTTATCCTTGGGAGCAATTTCCAAACGCCTGAAGGTACCACGTTCATCTGTACAAACAATAGTACGCAAGTATACACACCATGGGACCACACAGTCGTCATACCGCTCAGGAAGTAGACGCGTTCTGTCTTCTAGAGATGAACGTAATTTGGTGCAAAAAGTGCAAATCAATCCCAGAACAACAGCAAAGGACCTTGTGAAGATGCAGGAGGAAACAGGTACAAAAGTATCTATATCCACAGTAAAACGAGTCCTATATCGACATAACCTGAAAGGCCGCTCAGCAAGGAAGAAGCCACTGCTCCAAAGCCTCCATTAAAAAAGGCCAGACTACGGTTTGCAACTGCACATGGGGACAAAGATCATACTTTTTGGAGAAATGTCCTCTGGTCTGATGAAACACAAATAGAACTGTTTGGCCATAATGACCATCGTTATGTTTGGAGGAAAAAGGGGGATGCTTGCAAGCCGAAGAACACCATCCCAACCGTGAAGCACGGGCCAAGCTAGGTAGCTGAGCTAGGTGTGAAAACCCCCCCTACTATCACAGACCAGATTTGCCCTAACGACCAAGGGGTAGCTTGCTACTCAATGTAATAAAGTAATGGCTTTTCAAATAAGTTACGTTACACGTTATGTTGGCTGACAATTTGTTAGCTACGCTGTCCTTACGAACCACATAGCATATCATTACAGCAGTATGTACCGGTATGTTAGCTACCTAGCTACCTAACGTTAGTAGTTATACATCAAACTTGCCAGTATATTATCTATAGGCTATCTAACTACCCAACGTTTAGTGACTTGATTATTCTCATCATTCTTAACTTAGCTAAATGGTGTAGTTGTTTTGCTTTCTCAATGGACATTTGGGGGCTTTCGTAAATTCGCTCTGGCTATCTATAGGCTGGACAATAGGAGTCAAAATTCACCCAAGGCTGAAAAACGGCTAAAGAACGTTGGCTAAACTGGAAAACTAGCACGAGCCCATAGCAAATGAATGGAATCGAACATTTGCAGAGTCTGTTTTGACTGGAGTGACGCTTAGAATTCCATTAAATGTATCCCTTTTTATTTTACTACTACAATCTGTTCGTCGGATGAAACTGGGGAAAAAACAACTTGTGTAGAAAGTAAACATCCGCACCTCGATGGTGTCAACTGTGCTTATGTCTGCGTAATGAACAAGTAGGGAAAAAATAAATGTATATTTCTGGTCTAGCGATCAATGACAAACGAGCTCACTGCCCAGACTTACATAATTACAAAGATTAGATTCTCCTGATTTTAAAATGGTGCCAGTGTAACAGTTTTGCTTCCATCCCTCTCATCGCCCCTACCTGGGCTCGAACCAGGGACTCTCTGCACACATCGACAACAGCCACCCTCGAAGAATCATTACCCATCGCTCCACCAAAGCCGCGGCCCTTGCAGAGCAAGGGGAACAACTACTTCAAGGTCTCAGCGCGAGTGACGTCACCGATTTGAAACGCTATTAGCTTGCACCTCGCTAACTAGCTAGCCATTTCACACCGGTTACACCCGACTTGAAAAAAACTAAATATACACAGTGAGATATTTGGCGAAATAGACAGGCAGGCCTCTCTGTAGGAAAACAATAAGGGGGAGCTCAGCATTCCAAGGGCAAAAAGTATTTTGGGGCTGGCATTTGATGACAACCGAGCTAGCTGCCCAGGCTTACATAATTAAAAAGAGGAGATTCTCGTGATTTTAAAATGGCGTCCGGCTTGAAAAAAATCTAAATATACACATTGCGAGATATTTGGCGAAATAGACCGACATGCCTATATTTCCCCCATAGGAAACAATGGGAAGACTGCAGAGTTCCAATATTATTTTTGTTTACATTTCAACTGTAAACAACGTGAGCAGGTCTCATTGCCAACAATAGCGAAGCAGGCATTGTGACGTTGAACAATAAGCTGGGAATAGAACGTTCGGAAGGCGAGTTGGTGCCACGGTGCTCAATAGAACTAATAGGAGCTGGCAGGATGAAAAATGCACTAAAATAAGGCCTGTTTTTTTGCGATTACTTCAAAACAACGGCAAGCAGCTGGAAAATATGGTATATTATTATGAAACTGGGCTCCACGGCGGATGCAATGAACTGATTTCATCAGAAAAGAACGTTGTTAAAAATGTAATGTGTCTAGCCTACTATCAACACGGATTTCAGAACACTCTCGTCTGAGTGTACCAGAGCGCAGAATACCAGAGCACAGTAGCCTAATAAACAAATAACCACGTTTCGCTAATAAAATAAAGATTCAAAAATAATCTTTCAAAATGCACATGTTGATTTAGTTATGGATCCATAATGAATTACTATGGGAATAAATATCACTGATTTACAGAAATATTGGAACAGAGTTGTCTAATGAAGGCAAACGATTTAGAATCCTCCAATCCTGTAGCCTACTCCCGACAATCAAGTTGTACAGCGCCATATTTTATTTTCCATCTTAACGGAAACCCTTAAGGTTTCTGTTTTCTCTGAATGGAAACACCATAATATTAATCAAATTAATTAAGCCAAATTTCTTGAAATCAATCGCATATACTATGTTATTACAAAAAAGGTTTTAAATTCTCTGATAATGCCAATATGGAATATTATCAAATGCAGAGCGTCACTGCTATTGGCTTCACAACATAATATAGAACGCCGTTTGGGTCTTTGCGTGTCAAAAAAGATGCATGTCAAATAACACTATTTTACCATAACACTATTTGACGCGTTAAATAAGCTTTTAATTTGTCACTTCAAATAACAGTTCTATTATAGAATGTTGTGTGTAATGAATTTGCACATGCAAGCCAAGCGCCACCACAACTATCAGTAGCACTGTCAAAGCTGTACAAAAAAGTCTGCAAAGGCCACGAACAATGTGTTTACAATACCGCGTTGGTAATAAAGCATTATTTGTTCGACCGCAATTTCTGGGGTAGATAGCTAGCTTTAGTTTGGTACCTAGCTAGCACCAATACAACCAGCCTGAAAACAATGACCAGTAGACACTGCAGTCATTTTCATTATTCTTAGCAATGATTTAGGAATCCTTGTGAGTAAGTACTGTTTGTTTGCCTATTGAAGTTGAACTTCAGTTCATGAAAATAAATAGCTAGCCAGCTACTTAACCCTGTTGCCCAAAGCTAACGTTATAAGCAGCCAGCTAGCTTCATGTGGAAAGTGATGCTCGACTGGACTGGGTTATGTTGTGAAGCTAGCCACAATAAGGATTAGGCACAATAGTGGAATTTGCGGTTTGCCTTCAAAATAAAAGTACCTATTTAAAAGTGATGCAGAAGGTTACAATTGGTGGAATCATGCCATATTTAGATTAGATCATGTTAAACCAGGTTGGAATGTGAAGCAACGAAATGGGGTATGTCTACTCTGTGACACCCACAGAACAACTGTGAAGAGTTTACGCAAATATTAGCGTTGTCGCTCTTATCGCGGGACTGTGACTGTGTGAAATTACCTCCCCAGTCAGCCTATTTGTTTGTATTGACATTCATATTGCACTGTACAGCTTTACCTAAGGTTTGGGGATCAATGAAATGGGGTATCAGTGTACTAGAATGCTTAAAAGGCTGCAAAACATTTAAATATCAGGGGGGTTTTTTGGCAAGGAAAATATCGATATCGGCCCAAAAAATGTCATAACGGTGCATCACTAATTAAAACACCTATGATTTTTCTTTATGTGGAAAAATACACGTTTCAAACTGTAGACCAATCGATTGGTTGAAAGAACAGAACTCTCGGTCAACCAAGATTTTTTTTTTTAGTCGGGGACAGCCCTAGTAGAATGTGACTTTAGCTCAATAAGGGTGAAAGCATAACAATCTGAACCTTTTACCTTTTGCATTGAAGAATATAGCCTACATGGATTCCAATCCTTGGGTTTACCTTTGAAGGTCTGACCATGATTTTAACCTAGTGACCTTTTCCAGTTGGCTGAATGGCTCTGTAAGAACATGGCAGCTGTAAAAACAGGATTCTCTGGCCAGATGACCTCAAGATCAACAGGAAATATCACTGACCGCCAGAGACCCGCCGTGGCTATGTTTCATGGTTGTCTCTGACAGAATGGAGCACCCCTGGTGCTTGTGAATTCTCCTCAGAGAACACTGTGTCACGATCAACTGTAATTTTCTTCCATTTCTTTTCTGGTACAGATCTTTTTCATGTTAACATGTTACTGATTTGAGGAAGGAAGTGCAGGATGATAAAAAAAAAAGTCAGAATGAAAGCTGTGCAAAACAACCCCTGTCATTCCTCTTTCGTCTCTGAAACATGGATTGGGCTATTTTAGATACAGCGTACTGTCCAGCCTTGCAGAACTAGGCCTGTAAGACTGCTCATTAAGTCAAAGTGTAGTTGAACATGGTGCGCTTAAAAGCATTTTGTGAATACGAAGCCTGTTAAGTCCTGCACAGCTACTCTGTAGTGAAGCCAGAGGGGGAGGGGTGGGCCGTGCCCCTCTATTGCTGGGCTATTGCGGTGGTCCCTCATGGCCTTGGCTGATACTGAGGTCTCATGGGAGAGGGGGAGTATGGGTACTAGTAGTCCTGTGTTCTGCTCCGCGCCATCTCTGCTGTAACTAACTGTTGTTCTGTGCTGTGACTAAATGCCTCTGGCTATCTGGCGTTATACAGAGACTGAGAGAGAAATCGCTCTTGTACTGCTCACAGCGCATTCTGGAGATAAAAGATGAAAGAAATGAAATGGCAGGGCTCCTATTCAACTCGCAATGTTATATTTGATTTACTGAATGTCATCGTTATGCGGAGCGGGACCCGTGCTCTTTGGAAAGGACACACATTGAATTTCAAAAAAACTTTTGAAGGGAACAGCTACAGTATACACAGTGTGTACAAAACATTAGGAACACCTTCCTAATATTGAGTTGCACCCACTTTTGCCCTCAGAGCAGCCTCAATTCACCGGAGCATGGACTCTACAAGGTGTCGAAAGCATTCAACAGGAATGTTGGCCGATCTTGACTCCAATGCTTCCCTCAGTTGTCAAGTTGGCTGGATGCCCTTTGGGTGGTGGACCGTTCTTGATACACACTGGAAACTGTTGAGTAGTTCTTGACACACTCAAACCGGTGCGCCTGGCACCTACTACTATACCCTGTTCAAAGGCACTTAAATCTTTTGTCTTGCCCATTCAACCTCTGAATGGCACACATACACAATCCATGTCTCAATTGTGTTAAGGCTTAAAAAGAAAATCCCCTGTTTCCACCCCTTCATCTACACTGATTTGAAGTGGATTTAACAGGTAAAATCAATAAGGGATAATAGCTTTCACCTTTATTCACCTGGTCTGTCATGGAAAGAGCAGCTGTTCCTAATGTTTTGTACACTCGGTGTATGTAGGGAGAGCAGCCTTTTGACAAATTACTCTGATTCTTACTGTTTTGATAAGGTTATTAAATGGAGAAGACAAGCTTGTCCTGTTGTATTTGCCCAATGTCTGGATACATGACTGGTTTGGGAGACACTCACATTAAGGTGACTTTACAAAGGCTGTATGATAAACCTTGGTCAGAGACAGTCTGCTTCTCTACTACTACCCCCCCCCCCCCCCCCCATCTAACAAAAAGGTCAAGCAAATTATAGTGCAGTTCAATGGCCTTTTGTTGTTACCTTTCAGCTATGTTGTAGATTGAAGAGTGTTGGGCCATCTGTTTGACCTGTCACCTGTACCGGTCTCCTCTGACCTGTGCCCTCTCCTCTCCATAGAGCTGCCAGAGAACTGGACAGACACGCGGGAGACCCTGCTGGAGGGCATGGTGTTCCAGCTCAAGTACCTGGGCGTCACGCTGGTGGAGCAACCCAAAGGAGAGGAGCTCTCCGCAGCCGCCGTCAAGAGGATCGTGGCCACGGTCAGCACCACACACACTTGACCTTCCCAGGCGTTCTACACCCTATCCCCCCCAAAAACACAAACCTCCCCTTCTAAAGGGTCTTTTGACAACTTTCCCTAACAGAGTGGATTGATCTATTCCGATACCCGTACCACCACAGTATAAAACGGTCCCATTTACTTTCCCATTAAGTTGTCGCCTTCATGAAAGCCAACCTTCTGCAACAGCCATTTAACCCAGATGCAATTAGTTGTGATGCATCTGAGGGTTGCTCTGGCCAGGTGTATTGTACAGTAACAGGAAGGTTTACTGTTATTAAATCTGGCAGCTCCACAGTAATTAAATTGGGGAGAGTATATAGGGCCCAGAGCACACAGTACAGAGTCTCAGAGGTGACTGACACTTATTTCTTTCCAATTTTGTGCATGCATTTGTTTACATCCCTGTTAGTGATGATTTCTCCTTTGCCAAGATAATCCATCCACCTGACAGGTGAGGAATATCAAGAAGCTGATTAAACATCATGATCATTACACAGGTGCACCTTGTGCTGGGGACAATAAAAGGCCACTCTAAAATGTGCAGTTGTGTCACTCAGCACAATGCCACAGATGTCAAGTTTTGAGGGAGCGGCAATTGGCATGCTGACTGCAGGAATGTCCACCAGAGCTGAATTTAATGTCTACCATATGCCAAACTCCAACGTAATTGTTGAGAATTTTACAGTATGTGCAACTGGCCTCACAACTGCAGACCACGTGTGTGGCCGAGGGGTTTGCTGACATCAACGTTGTGAACAGAGTGCCCCATGGTTGCGGTGGGGTTATGGTATGGGTAGGCATAAACTATGGACAACAAACACACATACATTTTATTTTTTGGCAATTTTAATGTACAGAGATACCGTGATGAGATCCTGAGGCCCATTGTCGTGCCATTCATCCGCCGCCATCACCTCATGTTTCAGCATGATAATGCACGGCCCCATGTCGCAAGGATCTGTACACAATTCCTGGAAGCTGAAAATGTCCCAGTTCTTCCATGGCCTGCATACTCACCAGACATGTCACTCATTGAGCATATTTGGAATGCTCTGAATCGACGTGTACGACAGCGTGTTCCAGCTCCCTCCATTGAAGAGGAGTGGGACAACGTTCCACAGGCCACAATCAATATATTTTAGTTCACTATAGATGTGTACTTTTAGCACATACTTGCACACTGGCAAAAGTCACACAGGTTTGAGATTGCATGAGTATCATTAACCTATTCGGCCTCTCACGCTCTCACCCTCTCTTTCTTCTAGGCCAAAGCCAGCGGCAAGAAACTCCAGAAAGTGACATTAAAAGTGTCCCCTCGAGGAATCATCCTCTATGACTATGCCTCTAACCAGCTGATCGAGAACATATCCATTTACAGGTTAGTCTCACTCACTCACAGAGAAGGGGTGCCCAAATTTGAAATTCTATCAGGCCAAGGTCTTCATTTTCAACTTACAATAAAACAAAAGTTGTTTTCCCCCCAGAATCCCCCTTCCAAACCCTCTCATCCATCACTTTGAGACTGAGTGTTGGGATTTGCGGTGATGAAAAAGGGCGGAGGGGTGGATAGAGCTTTCCATCAATGTCCTCTCCAACAACAGCTGTGTGTCTGAGCTTTAACCTGGGGTGTGAGCGCTCAGAAACAGGCATGCGCGATAGCACATACCCTCAATTTCACCTTTCAAAAACAGTGTGACTTGTTATTGCTTAGGCCAACAATCACTTGTTTAATATTCCACATTTATGAGAAGTGGAGGCTTCCAAGCACTCCATCTCGACGTCTGCCCAGGTCTTACCTAGTGGCATAGACAGTACATGCGACTGGAATATGTATGCCCGCAGGCTTTTTGCCTAAACACTCCCAAGGTGCCTTCCCCCCTGTGAACAAAAATAGAATAATTACTAATGTAAAGTGAGCAGTTTCAATAATCAAAAACACAGTCCCTTTGACATGCACATACCTCTGCAGGACCGGCTACAAAATACTTTACAACAAATTATACAGACCAACAACAAAACACAGGACATACAAAGAAGCTCTCTCCTCCTAACATAGGAACACTGGCTTTTCAAGCTGCAGAAGGAGTCGGTAATTGCAGACAGCTGTAACCCCTGACGAGAGGGCGGGGTCAGAGCTCCAATCTGCAATGGGGCCGACCAATCAGCTGCTTTGGACTTCAGGAAGCCATTTCCTGAAATACACATACAAACCCAAAACACAGAAACTGGGGAATGTAACAGTAACTGAGGGGTTGGATCACTCTCACAGTAACTGAGGGGTTGGATCACTCTCACAACGACCGTGGAGGGGTTGGATCGCTCTCACAACAACCGTGGAGGGGTTGGATCGCTCTCACAACAACCGTGGAGGGGTTGGATCGCTCTCGCAACAACCGTGGAGGGGTTGGATCGCTCTCGCAACAACCGTGGAGGGGTTGGATCGCTCTCGCCACAACCGTGGAGGGGTTGGATCGCTCTCGCCACAACCGTGGAGGGGTTGGATCGCTCTCGCCACAACCGTGGAGGGGTTGGATCGCTCTCGCCACAACCGTGGAGGGGTTGGATCGCTCTCGCCACAACCGTGGAGGGGTTGGATCGCTCTCGCCACAACCGTGGAGGGGTTGGATCGCTCTCGCCACAACCGTGGAGGGGTTGGATCGCTCTCGCAACAACCGTGGAGGGGTTGGATCGCTCTCGCAACAACCGTGGAGGGGTTGGATCGCTCTCGCAACAACCGTGGAGGGGTTGGATCGCTCTCGCAACAACCGTGGAGGGGTTGGATCGCTCTCGCAACAACCGTGGAGGGGTTGGATCGCTCTCGCAACAACCGTGGAGGGGTTGGATCGCTCTCGCCACAACCGTGGAGGGGTTGGATCGCTCTCGCCACAACCGTGGAGGGGTTGGATCGCTCTCGCCACAACCGTGGAGGGGTTGGATCGCTCTCGCCACAACCGTGGAGGGGTTGGATCGCTCTCGCCACAACCGTGGAGGGGTTGGATCGCTCTCGCCACAACCGTGGAGGGGTTGGATCGCTCTCGCCACAACCGTGGAGGGGTTGGATCGCTCTCGCCACAACCGTGGAGGGGTTGGATCGCTCTCGCCACAACCGTGGAGGGGTTGGATCGCTCTCGCCACAACCGTGGAGGGGTTGGATCGCTCTCGCCACAACCGTGGAGGGGTTGGATCGCTCTCGCCACAACCGTGGAGGGGTTGGATCGCTCTCGCCACAACCGTGGAGGGGTTGGATCGCTCTCGCCACAACCGTGGAGGGGTTGGATCGCTCTCGCCACAACCGTGGAGGGGTTGGATCGCTCTCGCCACAACCGTGGAGGGGTTGGATCGCTCTCGCCACAACCGTGGAGGGGTTGGATCGCTCTCGCCACAACCGTGGAGGGGTTGGATCGCTCTCGCCACAACCGTGGAGGGGTTGGATCGCTCTCGCCACAACCGTGGAGGGGTTGGATCGCTCTCGCCACAACCGTGGAGGGGTTGGATCGCTCTCGCCACAACCGTGGAGGGGTTGGATCGCTCTCGCCACAACCGTGGAGGGGTTGGATCGCTCTCGCCACAACCGTGGAGGGGTTGGATCGCTCTCGCCACAACCGTGGAGGGGTTGGATCGCTCTCGCCACAACCGTGGAGGGGTTGGATCGCTCTCGCCACAACCGTGGAGGGGTTGGATCGCTCTCGCCACAACCGTGGAGGGGTTGGATCGCTCTCGCCACAACCGTGGAGGGGTTGGATCGCTCTCGCCACAACCGTGGAGGGGTTGGATCGCTCTCGCCACAACCGTGGAGGGGTTGGATCGCTCTCGCCACAACCGTGGAGGGGTTGGATCGCTCTCGCCACAACCGTGGAGGGGTTGGATCGCTCTCGCCACAACCGTGGAGGGGTTGGAGCGCTCTCGCCACAACCGTGGAGGGGTTGGAGCGCTCTCGCCACAACCGTGGAGGGGTTGGAGCGCTCTCGCCACAACCGTGGAGGGGTTGGAGCGCTCTCGCCACAACCGTGGAGGGGTTGGAGCGCTCTCGCCACAACCGTGGAGGGGTTGGAGCGCTCTCGCCACAACCGTGGAGGGGTTGGAGCGCTCTCGCCACAACCGTGGAGGGGTTGGAGCGCTCTCGCCACAACCGTGGAGGGGTTGGAGCGCTCTCGCCACAACCGTGGAGGGGTTGGAGCGCTCTCGCCACAACCGTGGAGGGGTTGGAGCGCTCTCGCCACACCCGTGGAGGGGTTGGAGCGCTCTCGCAGCAACCGAGGAGGGGTTGGTACATTGAGGACAAAATCACAATCATGTCGCTTAACTCTCTATCACACTGGAGTACAACAGTTTTCTCTAAGGCTGTGTGATCTTCAACACTAACTATTTAGCTGTGACTCAATGTAAGGATGTTGGTTAAATTTAAAGCAAACATTGTCATTCACTGGGGTCCTCCTCTCCAGTCATCTGCTAGAGAAGATGGATGAGCAGTAAATTAAATGTATTTACCTAGACGCCCAATTTCACAATGCTCTCACTCTTAACATCTGTCGTAAATCTCACAGCGTCGCGCTGTGCAGCTGTTGGCTTTTATAGCAGAGAAATGTTTTTTTACATGTTGCATTTTATATCACTGAGTCATTAGTTAACTAGACGTGTGATCTCTGCAGAGTGATGTTCAGAGTTTGAGCAGCAGGGTGCTGGTGTAGAGGAACAGGGAGGGCAGGTTGCGGTCATTCATTATCCAACCCACCTGTCAATCAGGTCTCTGGGTGATATGATGTCATGTCTCAGAACATTTGCAGAACAAAGCCTGTTCCAACGTTAGAGTAGACCTGCAGTTAAGAGGCAAGGTCCAATCCAATAATACTAAATCACCACAGGGCTGGGCGGACAGACACAGCAGGGATCACACAGTCGTCTTGGCTAAAACTAATGGAGCCGAGGTACACTGGGGACATACCACAGACGAATGTCCTTAAGTTAAAATTCAAAGCCTGGATCTTTTGATTGGGTCTCCGCCTGCACGCTAGTGTGTGTGTGTGAAATGTGATGGGTTTATTTAATGTGGAAATGAAAGATTTAAGTGTTTAAATCTGATTGTGGTGGGCTTAAAGGCTTAGTGAAGATGAAGTTGCGTGATAGCCCTGCCCAATCCGCAGGGACACTTTTTATTAAAACTAGTTTGTCTCTGTGACTCCCCCTCAGGATATCCTACTGCACAGCAGACAAGATGCACGACAAAGTGTTTGCCTACATCGCCCAGAGCCAACAGAATGAAACCCTGGAGTGTCACGCCTACCTCTGCACCAAGAGGAAAGTGGTGAGTCTGTCGTGTGTGTGTGTGTGTGTGTGTGTGTGTGTGTGTGTGTGTGTGGCCCCTCTTCCAAATAGTATCTCTCCCAGGGGGTGGCTTTGTGAATGAGTGTGCCACTCCCTCTCTTTCCTTCCCCTTGCTAATTTAGCTCTGGTCCAACGGCCACACTTCCTCCCAGCTACATAAACAACTAGTAAGGAAGAGGAAGTTGATCTGAGTAGTAGGGACCAACACGGTCACGTGGGTTAATGTTCCCTTATTAAGTGTTAGTTGAGGAGTTTCCTCTGGAGGCCGGCGACCCCTCCCTCTGTTAGTCTCTAGTTCTGCTCTTATCTGTCTTCAATGGGTTTTCCTCTCCCATCTTAAAACACTTAGCCAACATCTTGTATGTCATACTTACTGTGCTTATTTTCCTCTACCTCTCGCTCTCTCTCTCTCTCCCTCCCGCTCTCTCCCCCTCCCTCAGGCCCAGGCAGTGACGTTAACAGTGGCCCAAGCCTTCAGAGTGGCGTTTGAGTTCTGGCAGGCCGCCAAAGAAGGTACGCGTGGTCACCCCGGATGACTGGAGAAGTGTGACGAATGTCTCATTCTTTGAGTGTAACCGTTCTTATCCTCCTCTTCTCTCTCTCACCTCCCCCTTACTCTTTCATTATTTCACTCTGTTGCCTCTCGGCCTATGTTCTCTCTCAGTACACACTTAAAGGGAAACTTTGAGATTTAGGTAGGTTTTCTACTGACCCAGAGTCAAACGAATCCATGGATACCATTTGTGTGTCTCTGCAAGCAGTTTGGAGATTATTGAAGTTAACATATCGTTAGCTCAGTGCAATTGCTGGAAGTCTCTCGGTACAATGGCCATCTCCTCTCAAAATCAGGGAAATAGACACAACTACTCCAACTACTGGTCATTTCAACATTGTATCGGTCTCAATGGCGCTGCCCGTGTGCTCAGATGCCACAATGACCAAATTACCATCCACCTAGCTTCAAAGTAGTTAGGTCTATTTCCCTGATTTTGAGAGGAGCTGGCTACTGTACCTGGAGACTTCAAGCAATTACGCTAGGCTAACGATATGCTAACTTCAATCATCTCCGAACCGCATGCAGAGACATACAAATGGTGTCCATGAGTTTGTCTGACTGGGTAACTACAAAAACGACCTAAATCTCAATCTCGCAGTATCCCTTTAAGTCCCTCCTGTTCCCACGCACTGCATGTAGATGTTCTGTACAGCAGCTGAATGAGGGAGGATAGAGTGCGTTTGCTCAATCCCACCATAGTTCCTCTACAATGTAGCAACATAAATTCCCCTGTCCTCCCCGGCCTTGGCCCTGACCCCTCAGAGGCATGTGAAATGGTGGATCTCTGCTAGGCCGCTCCCACCTTTCAGTTAGCTCCCCAACAGGAATGTCCACATTGATTAAAACAGTTCCTCTGTGGGAACAACCAGGCCAGAAAGGGAAACTTTGTTTTGTTCAGTAAACCCACTTAATTTAGGGCAGATTACTCTGGTTAAAGGCTAATATAGATATTGACAGGAGCTCAGTGAGTTGTAGCCTGAGGCCTAGGTGAGAAGGCTTGTCAATCTGCCGTGTTTTTACTGTGAAAACATGAGGGCAGAAAAGGAAGTCACCAAATAGATGAAGTCTACTCCTTAAAACTGACTGGAAATATTTAGATTCAAGTAAATTTAAATTATTTACTAAGTACACCGTTTTTTGTTGTTGTTGAACACACACACACACACACACACACACACACACACACACACACACACACACACACACACACACAGATTACTGTAAAGACAGACATACAGCCCCTAGGGTACTCGCTCAGGCTAAATGGATGAACACTGAAAGTGCTGTGTAAGGAAGGTTGTCACACACCCATGTATGGTTCTCACAGGTCAGCAGAACATGTCTGTCATTTACTGCATGTATGACTTGTATGTAAATGAAAACTCCTGGGGGTATACTATACATGTGGGTGTCAGTATAATTCTCCCTCTTCAGTCCTCCATATAACGCACCCTCTCTAACTGTTGTCTTCTGAACATAGCACCTTAGAATCAGTTCTCGTTTGATACAAAAGAATGGCTCATTATCAGGATTTAGTTGCAACAAGCAGTTTTTTTTTGTTGCTAGATTATTTTTTTTGTGACTGGTCTGGCACCTAGATCCTTGTAAAGTTTCTGCTTTCTTTTTTGTCAAAACCCTCCACCCATTCCCCTCTTTCTGTTTGTCACTGTCGGAGAGGAGGAGGGAGAGAGAAGGAGAGGGGAGGAAGGACAGAGTCTGTGACAATGGTAGGTCAGTCCTGTCTGTGACAACTGGATCCCTGTGCAATTGATCCAGTCTCACTGAGAGTGAAGGAGAGGTTATCTATTCATTCCTTTACACCTCCCACACTTTCATTTACGCCCCCGTTTTTGTGGTTTTGGACAGGTTGTTTACGGCAGAGCCTTTTGATAGGGTTTTAATTCAGATGCATTTCCATTTGATTGTATTATTTTCCAGAGATCAAGGCAGTGGACTATTTCCTCTTTTCTGTGTTCCGTTCCGCATTTCAGAAATGAATATTAAAGCTGAAAATGAGGAGTGCAGGCTTTCCCTCGCTCGCTGCCCTCGTGCCTCGTCAGAGTTCAGACTCAGAGCCATAAGGACTGCTAACCCCTCTGATTTCCTGGGCTGCCTTTTTGTCTTGTTCTACACAATGTGGCTGATGAGGGAGTGGAGGAGAAAGAAGTGATGCTTTGGGGAGCTATCAAAGGGAGTAGTCGTGCTCTCTTGTGGCAGAAGGAGAGCGAACTAACAATCATAGTCTGCTCTGTGAGTTACATGTCCCCTGAGGATTGTGGGTAGGAACATCAGTGTGGTTGTCTCTTTGCTGTACATCACTGCATCCATCCCTCTGCCCCAACCGACCACACTCAACCCCACCATATTTCTCCAAACTGCATCTGTGACCCACATCCTTATAAGATCTCATCTCTATGCATGAGAAGCAATAATTTGAAGTGTATTTACAGTAGACACAACTAGCTAGTATAGCTTTGATATTGACTGTGTGAAGTCTCTCAATATTTTTGGGCGTTGTTTCAATGCCTGATGGCATTCTCTCACACCCTGTCTGGGGGTTATCCCGTGCAGTGTTGCCACCGGAGGGGAAAGAGGGCACAGCCACCCAGGGAATAGTTTGGAACCCAGCCACCACTCAGCCACCTTGGCTCTCCTGGGGAATGGGACTCACGGGGGGGGGGGGACTGCATGTTTTTTTTTATGCTTCTGCTGGACAATGTCTAAGGAGTCCTAAAAGGGACTTAATGTATCCATTGCCCTTGGGGGACAAGCTGACATGTGCTTTTAATCGCCACAGAAGTTAATGGAAGCATGAGTTACAGTAGGTCAGCAGCCAGGCCTTTTGACGAATGATCAAACCTGCAGACAGACTGTGTATGGTCAGACCTGCAGACAGACTGTGTATGGTTTGCTTGAGAGCATCAGAAGTATGTGTGTATGCTTGAGTAAGAACCTCCCCTTTCACCGTGGGGGCAAGAAAACATGCATGCAATGCATAAACATAGTGCATACTGAGGTGTGTGTAGAGACCCACCTAATGTGAACATGTAGACCAGTGTTTCCCAACTCCAGTACCCCCAACAGCAGCACACACTTTTATTTGTAGCCCCAGACAAACTCACACGATTCTACTCATTGAAGACAGGATGATTAGTTGACAAGTTGAATAAGGTGTGTTTGTCCGGGACTACAACAAAAATGTGTGGTGTTGGGAGGACTGGAGTTGGGGTGTTGGGAGGACTGGAGTTGGGGTGTTGGGAGGACTGGAGTTGGGGTGTTGGGAGGACTGGAGTTGGGGTGTTGGGAGGACTGGAGTTGAGAAACAATTATTCTCCAGGAAAGCTCTGTCTCTTTGGGTCAGTGCCTCACGCTGCAACCTGAGCCCTGCTCCTGTTCAGGTAAGGATGTTAGGAGAGGAGACAGGCTTTATCCACGTGACCCAGATGCTCCTTATTAAAGCAGATGAGGAACTGCCTGCCTGATTGACTGGTTCCTGAAGCTACAGACCTGACCACTGTTTGGTTCTACTCGATTTAAATCTCCTGGCCCAAGGCCACTGACTGGCATGTTTAAGTGTAGCCGCTACAGAAGCTTTTGGTCCTTGTGGCGTCTTCAACCCCTCATGTCTAAATATTTAGGTGCATTCGTAAATTCAGTCTGGCTATTTACTCTGATTTCAGAGCACTCTCGTCTGAGTGTGCCAGAGTGCAGAATAACTGATGAATTTACGAACCAGTGTTAGTTGAATATTACCGGCGTTAGTGAACATTGGCACAAAAAAAACGTAATTCAATTGTTTCCAGCAGCACAGTTAGCCACCGACGCTCTAGATAACATGAAAACAGCCTAACCAGCTCTGCTAGGGTGAGTAAAATAGTCAGAGGTTCTCTCATTTGTGTCTGAAAGTAGCTAGCAAATTTAGCCAGTTGGCTTGAGCGCTTGACTCCCGCTGTGAGGTCAGAACCCTTGGATCAACGCTACTCATCGGCCTGAGTGTCCAGTGTGCGCTCTAAAGAATCTCAAATATTTGCGACGCTCCGAATTTACGAGCGGACAATCTGACAATGCTCTGCATTTACGAATGCCCAGAGCGCACTCCAGAGTGAATTTACGAACACATCCATAGTGTTGTTTGGTCAAGTGCCCGATATCTGCTGAGAATGATGAACAATGGTTTACAGACATTACAAACATGATCAGCTAGACATGAATATTCTAGATGATTGTCCCTCTTTTCCCTCGGTCTTTCTATCTCTCTCCTCCACAGACAAGGAGAAGCGTGTGAAGTCTGGGTCGGATGGGGAAGGAGCCAGTAGTAGCCAGTCGGAGAGCTCGGCCAGCCTGGGCAGTCTGAAGGGAGGAGGTGAGTCACCAACCATAACGTCTCTCTGCCTCAGGGATGGAAAGATATTCCAAAGGCAAGATATTCATATAGCCCAGGGGCAGGTGATGATAATCTTGTGCTTGTTGAGTCCTTTGTCTAGGAGTCCATTTTAGCCTAAATCCACCATCACGCACTTATGCTGGTTACTGTCTTTGTTCTTCTGTAGATACTGGCTAGATCAATTCTTCCTTGAGAACTAATGGGGTCTGTTTTTCTCAGAATCTTGTCTCTCTGGTTTTATTTTATATTTTAAAGATATTTGGCACAGAGGAATGTTAAGGAGAAAGGTGAACTCTGGCATGTAAGCTTGAGTCCAACAACAGGAAACCGTTTGTTTGAAAAGCTTGAGGGATCTACATTCTTTGTGGCTGTTCGGTTCCTTGTCCATGGAATTCTGTGAGCCAAGAGATTCTAGTCCCTGTGACCGTTTCCTCAAATCCTGCTGGTGAGGCATATTTAGCTTTAGACCCTGAAGTGCTGTGTTGCCCTCTCTTCTGAGGGACCTGAGTTCATATCCGTTTGGACCTAGTATCTAGGTGTATGGCAATAATAAACTATGTAAGCAGGCAGTATGTGAAAATGAGTGTGTGGACTGGGGGGGCCAACCATAAATAGTGCAGAGCCTCCACCTAGTGGGAATATACCCCTAAAGTGTGAGTGTGTACAGTACCGGTCAAAAGTTGGGACACACTTACTTATTCGAGGGATGTTCTTTATTTTTTTTACAATTTTCTACATTGTGGAATAATAGTGAAGACATCAAAACTATAAAATAACACATATGGAATCATGTAGTAACCAAAAAAGTGTTAAACAAATATTTTAGATTCTTCAAAGTAGCCACCATTTGCCTTGATGACAGCATCAGATATCTATCCATCTATCGATATATATATATATATATATACACATATACACTGCTCAAAAAAATAAAGGGAACACTAAAATAACACATCCTAGATCTGAATGAATGAAATATTCTTATTAAATACTTTTTTCTTTACATAGTTGAATGTGCTGACAACAAATTTACACAAAAATTATCAATGGAAATCAAATTTATCAACCCATGGAGGTCTGGATTTGGAGTCACACTCAAAATTAAAGTGGAAAACCACACTACAGGCTGATCCAACTTTGATGTAATGTCCTTAAAACAAGTCAAAATGAGGCTCAGTAGTGTGTGTGGCCTCCACGTGCCTGTATGACCTCCCTACAACGCCTGGGCATGCTCCTGATGAGGTGGCGGATGGTCTCCTGAGGGATTTCCTCCCAGACCTGGACTAAAGCATCCGCCAACTCCTGGACAGTCTGTGGTGCAACGTGGCGTTGGTGGATGGAGTGAGACATGATGTCCCAGATGTGCTCAATTGGATTCAGGTCTGGGGAATGGGCGGGCCAGTCCATAGCATCAATGCCTTCCTCTTGCAGGAACTGCTGACACACTCCAGCCACATGAGGTCTAGCATTGTCTTGCATTAGGAGGAACCCAGGGCCAACCGCACCAGCATATGGTCTCACAAGGGGTCTGAGGATCTCATCTCGGTACCTAATGGCAGTCAGGCTACCTCTGGCGAGCACATGGAGGGCTGTGCGGCCCCCAAAGAAATGCCACCCCACACCATGACTGACCCACCGCCAAATCGGTCATGCTGGAGGATGTTGCAGGCAGCAGAACGTTCTCCACGGCGTCTCCAGACTCTATCACGTCTGTCACGTGCTCAGTGTGAACCTGCTTTCATCTGTGAAGTGGCGAATTTGCCAATCTTGGTGTTCTCTGGCATATGCCAAACGTCCTGCACGGTGTTGGGCTGTAAGCACAACCCCCACCTGTGGACGTCGGGCCATCATACCACCCTCATGGAGTCTGTTTCTGACCGTTTGAGCAGACACATGCACATTTGTGGCCTGCTGGAGGTCATTTTGCAGGGCTCTGGCAGTGCTCTCCCTGCTCCTCCTTGCACAAAGGCGGAGGTAGCGGTCATGCTGCTGGGTTGTTGCCCTTCTACGGCCTCCTCCACGTCTCCTGATGTACTGGCCTGTCTCCTGGTAGCGCCTCCATGCTCTGGACACTACGCTGACAGACACAGCAAACCTTCTTGCCACAGCTCGCATTGATGTGCCATCCTGGATGAGCTGCACTACCTGAGCCACTTGTGTGGGTTGTAGACTCCGTCTCATGCTACCACTAGAGTGAAAGCACCGCCAGCATTCAAAAGTGACCAAAACATCAGCCAGGAAGCATAGGAACTGAGAAGAGGTCTGTGGTCACCACCTGCAGAACCACTCCTTTATTGGGGGTGTCTTGCTAATTGCCTATAATTTCCACCTTCTGTCTATTCCATTTGCACAACAGCATGTGAAAGTTATTGTCAGTCAGTGTTGCTTCCTAAGTGGACAGTTTGATTTCACAGAAGTGTGATTGACTTGGAGTTACATTGTGTTGTTTAAGTGTTCCCTTTATTTTTTTGAGCAGTGTATATATATATATATATATATACAGTGGTCCCCACTGTATATATATATATATACAGTGGGGAGAACAAGTATTTGATACACTGCCGATTTTGCAGGTTTTCCTACTTACAAAGCATGTAGAGGTCTGTAATTTGTATCATAGGTACATTTCAACTGTGAGAGACGGAATCTAAAACAAAAATCCAGAAAATCACATTGTATGATTTTTAAGTAATTCATTTGCATTTTATTGCATGACATAAGTATTTGATACATCAGAAAAGCAGAACTTAATATTTGGTACAGAAACCTTTGTTTGCAATTACAGAGATCATACGTTTCCTGTAGTTCTTGACCAGGTTTGCACACACTGCAGCAGGGATTTTGGCCCACTCCTCCATACAGACCTTCTCCAGATCCTTCAGGTTTCGGGGCTGTCACTGGGCAATACGGACTTTCAGCTCCCTCCAAAGATTTTCTATTGGGTTCAGGTCTGGAGACTGGCTAGGCCACTTCAGGACCTTGAGATGCTTCTTACAGAGCCACTCCTTAGTTGCCCTGGCTGTGTGTTTAGGGTCATTGTCATGCTGGAAGACCCAGCCACGACCCATCTTCAATGCTCTTACTGAGGGAAGGAGGTTGTTGGCCAAGATCTCGCGATACATGGCCCCATCCATCCTCCCCTCAATACGGTGCAGTCGTCCTGTCCCCTTTGCAGAAAAGCATCCCCAAAGAATTATGTTTCCACCTCCATGCTTCATGGTTGGGATGGTGTTGTACTCATCCTTCTTCTTCCTCCAAACACGGCGAGTGGAGTTTAGACCAAAAAGCTCTATTTTTGTCTCATCAGACCACAGACCTTCTCCCATTCCTCCCCTGGATCATCCAGATGGTCATTGGGAAATTTCAGACGGGCCTGGACATGCGCTGGCTCGAGCAGGGGGACCTTGCGTGCGCTGCAGGATTTTAATACATGACGGCGTAGTGTGTTACTAATGGTTTTCTTTGAGACTGTGGTCCCAGCTCTCTTCAGGTCATTGACCAGGTCCTGCCGTGTAGTTCTGGGCTGATCCCTCACCTTCCTCATGATCATTGATGCCCCACGAGGTGAGATCTTGCATGGAGCCCCAGCCCGAGGGTGATTGACCGTCATCTTGAACTTCTTCCATTTTCTAATAATTGCGCCAACAGTCGTTGCCTTCTCACCAAGCTGCTTGCCTATTGTCCTGTAGCCCATCCCAGCCTTGTGCAGGTCTACAATTTTATCCCTGATGTCCTTACACAGCTCTCTGGTCTTGGCCATTGTGGAGAGGTTGGAGTCTGTTTGATTGAGTGTGGGGACAGGTATCTTTTATACAGGTAACGAGTTCAAACAGGTGCAGTTAATACAGGTAATGAGTGGAGAACAGGAGGGCTTCTTAAAGAAAAACTAACAGGTCTGTGAGAGCCGGAATTCTTACTGGTTGGTAGGTGATCAAATACTTATGTCATGCAATAAAATGCAAATTAATTACTTAAAAATCATACAATGTGATTTTCTGGATTTTTGTTTTAGATTCCGTCTCTCACAGTTGAAGTGTACCTATAATACAAATTACAGACCTCTACATGCTTTGTAAGTAGGAAAATCAGCAGTGTATCAAATACTTGTTCTCCCCACTGTATATATACACTAATTAGTAAAGATCTGGTACCAGGGTTTAGTGCCTCAGAGTGCTCAAAGCTACTTTAAAATGTGGATCCCTTCCTTTCAACACAATAAAAGAAACAAGAAAACTGCTCAGTCCCAAATAAACTTAAGGTCCTGTGTCCAAGAATCTGTTCCAAGCTTTACTGGCGCCTGACCTGAGGCGCAGCGCGCGAATGGAAACGGTCAACGGACCTGTGGCTGTCCCAATAAAACACCCTGGAACAGCTCGACACAGTTCCTTTTGTGAAAACACAAACTAAATGGTGCTCTTTCATTTAAACGGGACCACTCGAACTATTAACTCCTCTCACTTTTACCACAACCAATGGCAACTCACGACCGTGGCAAAGCTGTCTCAGTATATCGGTTGAGAGAGCTTAAGAGTAGCCTGTTGATGACAGTTGATTCTCTGTCGGAAAAAGTACCACCTACAAATCCCTCACTGTCCTCACGGTGATCAAATAAATGTTTGTCATATTTAGTACTTTTATTTTCACTGGTGAACGAGTTACACAACTTTACACTGCTTGAAACAACTAATTAGCAAACGTTGATGTTTTCAATAGTCTTCCCTCACTCGCGTTGCACAGTTCCCTAGCAACCGCTCAGTCTCCCAAATATGTCCCACATGCAACAATACCAGTACATACTTAAGGAATAAGGCATGAGGGGGTGTGGTATATGGCCAATATACCATGGCCAAGGGCTGTTCTTATGTACGACGCAATGCAGAGTGCCTGGATACAGACCTTAGCCGTGGTATATTGGCCACATACCACAAACCCCCGAGGTGCCTTATTGCTATTATAAACTGGTGACCAACGTAATTAGAGCAGTAAAAACAAATGTTTTGTCATACCCGCGGTATGCGTTCTGATATACCACGGCTGTCAGCCAATCAGCATTCAGGGCTCAACCCACCCAGTTTATAATAAGTAATACAGTCTGTGCAAAAAAACAACAAAGTAACCAGGGGGGTTACAGCTGCATTCCAGATCCAGAGCCTGAGAGGGAATGACGCTGACCCTACACCATACAGTACCTCTGGCACTCTGACTTCTCCCTCTTCTCCCCTCCTCCTCATAAAGAGCATCCTTAAAACATCAGCTTAGCCACGCGTCCCCGTCTTCTGGCCAGTTGGACCCCAGCCAGCCAGAGTGGGATCCCTCAGCTGACACTGTTAACATTGGCCGGGACTGGATCAGCTCGAGATCACAAAAGGATCAGGGCCATTTGAGTTCAGAGATTTATAGATCCTCTCTAGAGAGGAGGGTAAAACCCTTGACCTGGAAATTATATTTTTGTAACAGAGGGGCTTTGGTGTAAGGGGATTGCAGCCCTGTCACTTTATTTTTGGCAGTACTTGAGCTATGACTCACAGAGGGATGTGTGGGTTAGACCCATAATGAAGTGGTATTGACAGGGATGCAACGTGCTCACAGTAAGTATACACCACCTGGGAGCCTCAGGAAGGCGTGTTGCTGGAGCCCCTCCCTCTCTGATAGTTTCCTGCTCATCACACAAACTAATGTTTGTGTGCTGACGTGTGCATCTCTATGCACATGCTCCCGTGTCCCCTCTACTTGGAGATGTAGTTTCTTAGAGGCCTGTATCATGATACTCCTGTTTGCCGCTCACTCCCTGGGGCAAGCCTGCCAGACGATGCCCAGACCCCAGCCACACTCCAAAGCATGCAAACATTTAAAAATATGTTGCTTATGCTTTTTATCTATCAAATGTATTGCACAACTAGCTACATTTAGTTTTTTTTATCACGTTATACATTTATTTGGGGATTCCACCCTGTAATTTGCCTGATACGCGATTGGAGAAGGAGTCTCATTTCATACATGGCCGTTTGTCTACATTCCCTCTTCTCGGTTACCTTTGACCTTTTTCGAAAGGAGGACAGAGAGGACCCAACAGTTGAGCAAATCTAATTAAGAAAAGGCCATGGTCTTCTAAGGATAAAGAAGGATATGAGGTGCTTAATGGAGCCAAGTACAACTTTGAGACGGGTTTAGAGAACTGAGATTTCACCTTCTCTTCTCAAGGGACCGGCGACAGTTAGTCTGACCAGACAATCAATGCTCAGAGAATTAGGCCATGGTCCTAAAGATTCCCATAATGGCCTTTGTGTGCATGATTCCGGTTAATGTTATGTTTGCATATGATGATTATAAGTGTGCATGAGTATTGGTGCAAGAATGCTATGATAAATTACTTGGTAGACGTCTCACTTGTACAGCTTGTAATGTCATTTAGGCAATACTTTTCAGGTTTGTATATGTCTCTGAGTTCCATTAAGTATGTTTGCTTTCCATTGTTTTACAGAAGTGGCCACAGGAAACCTTCTAGACTTGGCAGAGGGGGCGAACATTGCGCTGGTCCACTCGGGGACAAAGGAGAGCGAACCGGACCCCTTCATGGTGCGCAACCACTCCACAGAGAACAACAATACTGTATGGGTAAGAGAATGGGGGCTAGAATAGTACTACTGGAGCTGCACAGGCTTGATAAGAGGGGCAATGCTTTATGGATGACAACCAAAGGCTTGGAGGGCATATGTTTTGCTACAACTAGCTGTATGGGTTAGATAAAATGGACGGAACAGCAACAGTACACTGTACGGGTAAGATGGAAACAATACACTATTGGCAATAGCTCCTAGCATACACGCTTTATTCAAAGGCAGGGTATTTATACTAGAGCAGTGTTTCCCAACCCTGGTCCTCCAGTACCCCCAACAGTACACCGTTTAGTTTTATCCCTGTACAAACACACCTCATTGAGACCTTGATGATTAGTTGACAAGTTGAATCAAGTGTGCTTGTCCAGAGTTGCAATAAAAATGTGTACAGTAAGGGGGGTACTGGATGTGTACAGTAAGGGGGGTACTGGAGGACCAGGGTTGGGAAACACTGTACTAGAGTATATGTATGGGTTGAGTTAAGCTCAGGACAATGGTGCATTGAAAAGGGCAATACTTGTCAGATGGTTCCCATAACAGGGGAGGGTGTGAGGTTGTTACTCTACAATTATATACTTATTTGGATAGAGGTGTGTGTGTGTGTGTGTGTGTTAACTTTAGCTGCTCATAACTCAAAGCTACCTTTTTAAATCTACTGTAAAACCATAAGAGCAGTTTGATGCCATTTATCTTTATTGGAGATCACTTCCTGTAGTGTACCTACTTGTAAACCTTTTTCTAACTGTTTTTAACAGTATTTAAATTACTTTGACATTGTCTTCTTTCACTGACCTTGTCTGTTTTTTTTCTGGTAGGAGCTTGAGGATGGTCTGGATGAAGCTTTCTCAAGGTGGGTGATGTTACTGTACCTCGTACAGTCCCCCTCTGCAGTAACCCACCACACACACACACACTGTTCTGGAAATAGCCGGTGGTTAGGGCTCGTCTCATAAATGCTGCCACTCCCTCCTCCTGGCTCGTTGCGCTTATATCTAAGAAACAGGCTGTGTTTTTAGTTTACTGGCGTCAACACCACACTTAGTCGTCATCTGCTTTCTCAGCCTCTCTTTCTTTTGGCCCCCACATGCAGTGATTTAACAGTAAGTTTTCAAGTTGGGATAGATTGAATCTGGCAGACAAGAATGGTTGTGGTTGAGGGATAAATAGAGAGCATTGGTTTTCGGTCACACAACTAGCAGGTTCAATGTTGACTGGACATGTCCTTCAGTGTATTCCTTGTGCTTTTGCACAGACGGGGATTACTCAAGGGCTCATTTTAAGCTAACCCAACTCATGCAGAGCTCAAAGGACGCCATTTTGTTTCAATCAACCCTGATGGGGTTTTGAGGCCTACTGTGGAGTTTGGGGAGCTGAATTCCCAATATTTATTTGTTTTTATATTTATTTGTTTTCTAATGTCTCCACAGAGTAAGAGTCTAATTCCAGTCTTGTCAGTGCTTTAATTTCCCCCAGGACTCTCTTAATTTTCTCAGTTGAAACTGACAGTGGCCGCCTCTGTCTGTCTAGAGGTAGGGACAGTTTGCTTCATCGACTGGTAATCAAGCCATCTAACGCTGTTATCAGATAATTATTTGTCTGCGCACACAGTAATTACTCACTAAGCTGTTAATATCTGCTGCGGTGTCTGTTGCTGTGATTAACGAGGGGACTCTGGTGAAGTGATTGTCTTAATTGAGGGAAATTTAGGAGGTTCAAGCCTTTGAGGAGGCAGAGGATCTGGTGCAAGCCTTTGAGGAGGCGTTGAGCCAATGGTGAAACGAAGTGTCATATGGACTGACCTGGATGTCCAGCCAGACATGACCTGGACGATCTGCTGATGTCAGTACTTGTAGACTCATTTCTCTTTTTTATTTTTTTAGTTCCATGCCTGTTGCTGATATATGTGTATGGAGAGTTTTTCATTACATAGGCTGCCACTTCAAAGCCTCTGTCACTGGACTCAAACAAGCTAGCTCTTTAGTATGAATTTTCTAAAAAAGACCCAGTGATGACAGAAACATTAGATTCTGTCTGTGAGACCTTAGTCTTCCTCAAGACTGGGCTGTTTGGCCACACGCAGGGAGTTTATAATCAGGTATATTTTGTTGTTGCTAATGCTTGTTCTTTCCTTTATTTTCCTTGGGAATGGGGTGGAGTGAGGTCAGACTTTTCCTCTGTGTTTGAGGAAAGAGCTTTCAGTAAAAGGCAGTTAATTGGCAGTAGGGCTTTGGTTCCTCCAAACATGCTGTGGGTGGTAGAATGGGGTAGCAGAACTCTGGAAGTCAAAGGACGCATGTAATGTAGACAGTGGTTTTCCTCCTTCGGGACTTCTTGTGAATCCAAGAACAGTTTTAGTGTCAATCCTCCATCCTTGTATGTTAGGTTTTAGAACTAGTAAAACACTATAGTGTTGACATTTCTTCCCTTCATTCTCTGCGTGAGTGATTTTAAGTTCAGCTGTATGGTCATGTAAACCTCTCCCTGTACATCCCTTTAAACAATGGTATGTAGCAAAGTTGAGCCCAGGGCTTTTTCTCAATACTGATACTGACCTTGGACTGATGAGCCATTGCTCTATCTCGAGGGATTACAGTGACACCTTCTGGCAGTTCCTCATTATGACTATAGGGGACTGATTTTCTCATCTTTTAGTACTGGTATGAGGTTCTAAACAGCTGTCTGACATTTTACATTTCCTTTGCACCCCTCAGCCACAGTCTGGATAGCTTTGAATCATACTCAGGTAATGACGTCATCCATTGGATGTGCCGTGTCGCCCCCCCCCATTACTTCCCCCAGTCACCACCACTCTCATCCAAACTGTGACCCCCTCTGTCACTCTCTTGTCCTCACCGAACCCAGCCCATCTGTCTGAGCGTGGATGTGTACATTACTGCCACCATGTAGTTGCATATCTCGATGTAGGAGTGTTCCATTACCACAGCTCGGAACCCTGTCCTATTGATTTTCCCTGTTGACGATGCTGAGGTAACGAAGGGCTCAAACCGAGAAGTACCCATCTGATTTAAGTTTGGACTAGAGGATCCTACTTAAAAGCAGCAAAGTGCACAGAGGCTGGGAAGGCTGTGCTGTGTATGCAAGGCAGGGTTTTATGCTAAAGTGTTGATTTGTTATTTATTCTAATTTTGTCCATGTTTCGGATTTGTGTTTTTCTTCTTTATAATCATCAGCCATTTCACCGTTGTTGCCACATCACTAAATGAGTGATGACATGGTGAGCCAAGTGGTTACTGTGGTAGCAGTGAAGTGTTGAAAGTGTTTGGCGTGTGTTGAAACATTGTCTTGTGTCAGGTCTGAGAGCTGTAGTCGTGTGAAGAGATTGTCTTAGATGACCATACCTCACTGTTTGATAATTTCACACAACATGCCTCTACTGTTTAGTACTG
The DNA here is from genome assembly GCF_045679555.1 of Salvelinus alpinus. NCBI lineage: Eukaryota > Metazoa > Chordata > Actinopteri > Salmoniformes > Salmonidae > Salvelinus > Salvelinus alpinus. The sequence goes on from NC_092094.1 coordinate 80,751,593, forward strand.
GATACTGTAACACGAGACCAACACAGTATTTGTAGTTACACTTACTCAAATTTGACACATTTGTGTATAGTATATTTAATGTAATGTTCAACAATGTTTGCTAGTAGCCAATACACACATTTGACAATTTAAATTGTACTACTGCCCAATGCTTTTCAATGTTAATGCTACCACATCTCCATTCATTTCAATGTATTGAGTGTTCACATCCCATCTGTTATATGGTGTCTTTTGCCTGATGAATGTGATAAGTGAAATGTCTTTCCTTCTCCCCGTCTAGACTCGCTGAGTCTCGCAATAACCCCCAGGTCCTGGACATTGGGGTAAACCCTCAGGACTTCAACACCGAAGAGTGCCTGTCCCCAACTAACTGGGACAAAACAGACGCAGACAACACCGAGAAAGACGATATGTTTGGGTTCTAAGGGTGGAGCCACTGCGGACGCAAGGCATCGAGGAAGGGAGAGAAAGATGGAGGGATTTGAGTGAAAGCAGTAGAGGCAGTAACGATATCTGTGAAATAGTAGTGCCATGGAGTTTGTACCTGATTCTCCCTGAAAGTCCACTCAGTGGTGCCATCTTGAGGGATGTGACTGTTTGTGCATCTAGCTGACCAACCAGGTGAGACCTTCCTGAGCAGAGAGCCTCCAGAACTCATACCAAAGCAATGTAACCATTTTGTTTCTTTTAATTAAATGTTAAACATGCAGTCATCTGGTGTTTGTTAAATTCAACTGTGCATTAATTTTTTATTTTTCTATTTGCCCACTGTATATGTATCTACTGGTATATTTGAACTGTGTGTGTGTGTGTACCAAATGTAAGTATGTATCTACTGTATACATAAGCTGATAGAAAGAGCTATATTTTATCATTTTTTTAGCATTTGGTGAAGGCGCAGTTAAGCATTTAGAGGCAGAAAATTGATAAAACAGGTTAACACCTATGGTCAGTGTTTGATGTGGAGTCAGGGAACATAACAACCATGGCATTAGCCCTATGTTAATGTACCTGTGGATGGAGGGGAAACTTCACAAGTGATGGATTGAAAGCCACCAGCTGAACTCCAGCCCCGATGCCAAATATAAGAATAAAGAGTGCGGGTGACTCACCTCTGTGCTCTAATAATTGGGCAAACAGGCTTGATCAAAATTGACTTGCATATATAATGTGTGAGTTGTGTGTATATGGATTCATCTTTTATTCTATTGCTAGATCTATTTTTGCACTACTCATCCCTCTCCAAAGCACATACTTTCATGTTGGGGATTGTTATAACATCAAACTCTTACATATACCACTGTAATGTTGTCTATGACCTTGTTTGTGCTAATAAAGATTTTGATAGTTTACTCATCAGTTTGGGGATGGTGTATGAGGATTTGAGGTCAAGTCTCAGTGTTAATGTCTGACATTTTTCTTAGTTTTAAATGTATTTAAATCATTTCCGGTATTATGTTACTCCTATTGAATTCAATAAAATGTATGTATCAATGTGAGGCTGTTTTAATAATATACTGTACATGTACACACACACACACCAGTTACAAATATTACAGCTCAGCTTTCTCATAGGCCACCTGTGGTTACATTCTAGTAACTCATGAGTCATAACATTGGCATTAAGCATGTTATTTGTGGGTAAAACCATTAGCCAACGCCATATTAAACAAATTCGATGGTATCCAAATAAAATATTTTTGGTGCATTTGTCAAATTGACCTGATATCCATAACGTGATTGAACTCATTGACCTTTCTTGAGCACGCACCTGCTAAGCCCCCAAAGTTTTTTTGGGGCCGTGCAGTGGCTAATTTCGCAAAAGTGGTGAGTTGGCTAGCTAGCTATGTTTGACACCGTTCAGCTAGTTATTAAAAAAATATCAAACCATACAAACAACTATTTTGCGTTAGATCGATAAACATTTTTCTGATGGGAGGGTGAGGCGAAGTGCTAACGCGGTAACTTAGCTAACTAGCTTTAACATTTCACTTCTTTTCCCCCCAACTTGGAAAACATAAATGATGCTAACTAGCTAAGGTCATTTTTGAAGCAGGTCACCTCTTTCGATAACAGTGAATAAGATTTCAAATGTTAGTGTGAGATGCATAGGCATGATGTGATGAATGCATTTTCCAGCTGTAGTTTTCTACCTCGCTACTCTAGTACCTAAGGGATGGATCGAAATTTACAGAATCGGTACATGCTTTTAATTTCTGTCAAGGGGAGAGTTAAGTATTTTTAAAATCTAGTCTAGGGAAGGGTCACGTAATTGATGTAATTTCAATATTTCTGTGTTTTAGAATGAGTTGCGTATTAGGCTATATACCTGTGTGCCCAATGCAGCCCCTCGTCTCTGGTTCTCTGCTGGGCATGCAATATCAAATGCATCTATAGGCTATTTAGTATGGTCTCAATCAAATGTTCCATAGGCTACGAATTGCATGCTTGGAGAAGCACAGAGCAAAGTTATATTTCTAAGATAGCTGCTGGGATGGTGTAAATAAAACTAGGCTGCATTACACACGGCAATGGATATTCCAACCCTGACCCTGTTTTGATCTTGCTGATCCAAATATTTTTTGTGTGCTGCCTAACCAATGCTGTGCTGGGTGTAGTGCTACAGTGGCAGGTCAGGAGGAGATTCAAAGAATTCTTCTGAAAATAATATTTGATTAGGCCTAGTCCAAAAATATGCCATATCTCGCACACGGACTAGCTTATGTTCTGCTCAGTTTGAGAAGGAGGACGAAGATGAGGTCAAAGAGGTCAAATTTGATAGCTTGCTACTACTATAATTAATTTGAATAAAAACAGTTTTTGGGCATTATGTATTTATGAGAGTTATTGACCTCACAATAAGCCAGATTCTAGTTACTTACATTGTGGTGCTGAAACTTGAACCAGCATCCAGTTTGCTGAGCAGAGTGTTGGGGGCTATTTTGTAAATTACATCGCCGAAGTCAAGGATCGGTAGGATAGTCAGTTTTACGAGGGTAAGTTTGGTGGCATGAGTGAAGGAGGCTTTGTTGCGAAATAGGTTGCCGGTTCTAGATTTAATTTTGGATTGGAGATGTTTAATGTGAGTCTGGAAGGAGAGTGTACAGTCTAACCAGACACCTAGGTATTTGTAGTTGTCCACATATTTTAGGTCAGAACCGTCCAGAGTAGTGATGCTAGTTGGGCAGGAGGGTGCGGGCAGCCATCGGTTGAAGAGAATGCACTTAGTTTTACTAGCATTCAAAAGCAGTTGGAGGCCAAGGAAGGAGTGTTGTATGGCATTGAAGCTCGTCTGGAGGTTTGTTAGCAGTGTCCAAAGAAGGACCAGATGTATACAGAATGGCGTCGTCTGCGTAGAGGTGGATCAGAGAATCACCAGCAGCAAGAACGACATCATTGGTATACAGTGGTCTCCAAAATTACTGGCACCCCTGACTGGCAATGCACAAACAATACTTTAAAAAATATAAACAATATAATTATAGAGATAAACTCAAAATACCAACATGTGAAAGATACTGTACTTTATTAATGTTTCAATGGAACCCATCAAAATTATTTATTGATTAAAAAATAAATAAAAAATCAATGTCCTCCAAATCAAGGTTTCACAATGAATTGCACCCTTAAATATTATTGTAAATAACATCTACCAAAATTAAACCAGGAATTAAATTCCACTTATTTAAGTTTATCTAAGTGTTAAGGAACTATATTGAGCCATTACATCACTTCCTTTGTCACTAGGGTATAAAAATGAGGTAACAGGCATGCAATATCTCTTTGTCATCAAAGACCACGAAGAAAAGAAAAGAACTGGCAGTTCAAAAGGGACAGATGGTCGTAGACCTTCATAAATCTGGTAATGGCTACAAGAAGATCCACAAACGATTGAATATACCACTGAGCACTGTCAGGGCAATTATTAAAACGTTCAAAAGATATAGAACAGTTGAAAACGTCACGGGTAGAGGACGCAAATGCATTTTGCCCCACAGGATAGGGAGGAGGATTGTGAGATAAGCAACAAAATCCCCAAGAATCACTGTGAAAGAATTGCAGGCCTTGGTGGCATCTTGGGGTCACCAGGTTTAAAAAAGCACCATCAGACGCCACCTCCACAACCAAAGGCTCTTTGGAAGGGTTGCCAGAAGAAAGCCCTTAATGACCCCAAGACACAGACGCAAGCGCTTGGAGTTTGCCAAACGTCATTTAAATTATGATTGGAAGAAGGTGCTCTGGTCAGATGAGACCAAAATTGAACGTTTTGGTCAGATACAGCATCGGCATGTTTGGCGTCGAAACAGAGATGCATACAAGGAGAGGCACCTCATACTCACGGTGAAATATGGTGGTGGGTCAGTGATGTTTTGGGGCTGTTTTAATTCCAGAGGTCCAAAGGCACTGGTTAAGATTGATAGCATAATGAATTCCACCAAGTACCAGGCAATTTTGGCTGACAATCTGGTTGCCTCTGCCAGAAGGCTGGGACTTGGCCGTATGTGGACTTACCAACAAGACAATGACCCAAAACATACCTCAAGATCCACACAGAAATGGTTCTGTGACAACAAAATCAATGTTCTGCCATGGTCATCTCAGTCGCCGGACCTCAATCCAATCGAAAACCTGTGGGCTGAGTTGAAGAGGGCAGTTGATAAGCGCAAACCCAAGAATGTGAAGGATCTTGAAAGGATCTGCATAGAGGAATGGTCCAAAATCCCTCCAAATGTGTTCCTTAACCTTGTCAAACATTACAGGAAAAGACCATGCTGTTATCCTTGCCAGAGATGGTGGCACTAAGTACTAAATGAGGAGTGCCAATAATTATGAAACCTTGATTTTGGTGAAATGTATTTTGTAGTAAATAATTGTATGATTTTGGTGGGTTCCATTGAAACGTTAATAAAGTACAGTATTTCTCAAATGTTGGTATTTTGAGTTTCTCTATAATTATATTGTTTATATATTTTTAAGTGTTGTTTGTGCATTGCCAGTCAGGGGTGCCAGTAATTTATGAGCCCACTGTATACAGAGAAAAGAGTCGGCCCGAGAATTGAACCCTGTGGCACCCCCATAGAGACTGCCAGAGGTCTGGACAACAGGCCCTCCGATTTGACACACTGAACTCTATCTGAGAAGTAGTTGGTGAACCAGGCGAGGCAGTAATTTGAGAAGCCAAGGCTATTGAGTCTGCCGATAAGAATGCGGTGATTGACAGAGTCGAAAGCCTTGGCCAGGTCGATGAAGACGGCTGCACAGTACTGTCTTTTATCGATGGCGGTTATGATATCGTTTAGGACCTTGAGCGTGGCTGAGCTGCACCCATGACCAGCTCGGAAACCAGATTGCATAGTGGAGAAGGTACGGTGGGATTCGAAATGGTCGGTGATCTGTTGATTAACTTGACTTTCGAAGATTTTAGAAAGGCAGGGCAGGATGGATATAAGTCTATAACAGTTTGGGTCTAGAGTGTCTCCCCCTTTGAAGAGGGGGATGACCGCGGCAGCTTTCCAATCTTTGGGGATCTCAGACGATACGAAAGAGAGGTTGAATAGGCTAGTAACAGGATTTAGAACCGTTTCTAAAATCACATTTATTTATAAAGCCCTTTTTACATCAGTCGATGTCACAAAGTGCTGTACAGAAACCCAGCCTAAAACCCCAAACAGCAAGCAATGCAGATGTAGAAGCACGGTGGCTAGGAAAAACTCCCTAGAAAGGCAGGAACCTTGGAAGAAACCTAGAGAGGAACCAGGCTCTGAGGTGTGGCCAGTCCTCTTCTGGCTGTGCCGGGTGGAGATTATAACAGAACATGGCCAAGATGTTCAAACGTTCATAGATGACCAGCAGGGTCAGATAATAAAAATGGCATATCAAAGGCTCTGGTCTGTCCAAGAAGTGAGGGTAAACAGTAAGGATGTTCTGTGCTATACACTATGTTTTAATTATTATTTTGGGTATAGGGGAGGGTCACTTTTTTTTCTTCAAGCGTTTAGGGAGGGTTTAGGTAAAATATATTTTGCTAAAGAGAGGTACGATTTTCTCCATGTAACCCTTATTACACTGCTCAAAAAAATAAAGGGAACACTAAAATAACACATCCTAGATCTGAATGAATGAAATATTCTTATTAAATACTTTTTCCTTTACATAGTTGAATGTGCTGACAACAAAATCACACAAAAATTATCAATGGAAATCAAATTTATCAACCCATGGAGGTCTGGATTTGGAGTCACACTCAAAATTAAAGTGGAAAACCACACTACAGGCTGATCCAACTTTGATGTAATGTCCTTAAAACAAGTCAAAATGAGGCTCAGTAGTGTGTGTGGCCTCCACGTGCCTGTATGACCTCCCTACAACGCCTGGGCATGCTCCTGATGAGGTGGCGGATGGTCTCCTGAGGGATCTCCTCCCAGACCTGGACTAAAGCATCCGCCAACTCCTGGACAGTCTGTGGTGCAACGTGGCTTTGGTGGATGGAGCGAGACATGATGTCCCAGATGTGCTCAATTGGATTCAGGTCTGGGGAACGGGCGGGCCAGTCCATAGCATCAATGCCTTCCTCTTGCAGGAACTGCTGACACACTCCAGCCACATGAGGTCTAGCATTGTCTTGCATTAGGAGGAACCCAGGGCCAACCGCACCAGCATATGGTCTCACAAGGGGTCTGAGGATCTCATCTCGGTACCTAATGGCAGTCAGGCTACCTCTGGCGAGCACATGGAGGGCTGTGCGGCCCCCCAAAGAAATGCCACCCCACACCATGACTGACCCACCGCCAAACCGGTCATGCTGGAGGATGTTGCAGGCAGCAGAACGTTCTCCACGGCGTCTCCAGACTCTGTCACGTCTGTCACATGTGCTCAGTATGAACCTGCTTTCATCTGTGAAGAGCACAGGGCGCCAGTGGCGAATTTGCCAATCTTGGTGTTCTCTGGCAAATGCCAAACGTCCTGCACGGTGTTGGGCTGTAAGCACAACCCCCACCTGTGGACGTCGGGCCCTCATACCACCCTCATGGAGTCTGTTTCTGACCGTTTGAGCAGACACATGCACATTTGTGGTCTGCTGGAGGTCATTTTGCAGGGCTTTGGCAGTGCTCCTCCTTGCACAAAGGCGGAAGTAGCGGTCCTGCTGCTGGGTTGTTGCCCTCCTACGGCCTCCTCCACGTCTCCTGATGTACTGGCCTGTCTCCTGGTAGCGCCTCCATGCTCTGGACACTACGCTGACAGACACAGCAAACCTTCTTGCCACAGCTCGCATTGATGTGCCATCCTGGATGAGCTGCACTACCTGAGCCACTTGTGTGGGTTGTAGACTCCGTCTCATGCTACCACTAGAGTGAAAGCACCGCCAGCATTCAAAAGTGACCAAAACATCAGCCAGGAAGCATAGGAACTGAGAAGTGGTCTGTGGTCACCACCTGCAGAACCACTCCTTTATTGGGGGTGTCTTGCTAATTGCCTATAATTTCCACCTGTTGTCTATTACATTTGCACAACAGCATGTGAAATTTATTGTCAATCAGTGTTGCTTCCTAAGTGGACAGTTTGATTTCACAGAAGTGTGATTGACTTGGAGTTACATTGTGTTGTTTAAGTGTTCCCTTTATTTTTTTGAGCAGTGTATAAATAACGTTCAATCCCTAACGTTAGTAAAAACAATATAGCTAATTGTCATTTTGTGATTCTTAAGGTTAGCCAACTCAAATATCTAGGGCTAAAGTTACTGCCTTTAAGGAAGTAAAATGTTCAGCCTGCTGTATAGAGTTTGTGGATTGTGTATCGGAGCATTTTTAACTCTCCATGGTTAAAGTAGGAACAAAAATATGTATGAGTGTGCTACATTTACTATCATCATACAGTGCCTTCGGGAAGTATTCAGACCACTTGACTTTTTCCACATTTTGTTACATTACAGCCTAAAATGTATTAAACCGTCCCCCCCCCCCCTCATCAATCTACACACAATAACCCATAATGACAAAGGAAAAAAACGTTTGGACATTTTTACTAATTTATTGAAAATAAAAACTGAAATATCAAATTTTTATAAGTATAAAGATCCTTTACTCAGTACTTTGTTTTAGCACCTTTGGCTGTGATTACATCCTCGAGTCTTCTTGGGTATGACGCTACAAGCTTGGCACACCTGTATTTGGGGAGTTTCTCCCATTCTTCTCTGCAGATCCTTTCAAGCTCTGTCAGGTTGGATTGGGAGTGATGCTGCACAGCTATTTTTATGTCTCTCCAGAGATGTTTCATCGGGTTCAAGTTCGGGCTCTGACTGGGCCACTCAAGGACATTCAGAGACTTGTCCCAAAACCACTCCTGCGTTGTCTTGGCTGTGGGCTTAGGGTCGTTGTCCTGTTGGAAGGTGAACCTTCAAATCAAATTAAATCAAATTTTATTTGTCACATACACATGGTTAGCAGATGTTAATGCGAGTGTCGCGAAATGCTTGTGCTTCTAGTTCCGACAATGCAGTAATAACCTAACAATTCCACAACTACTACCTTATACACACAAGTGTAAAGGGATAAAGAATATGTACATAAAGATATATGAATGAGTGATGGTACAGAACGGCATAGGCAAGATGCAGTAGATGGTATCGAGTACAGTATATACATATGAGATGAGTAATGTAGGGTATGTCTGAGGTCCTGAGTCTGAGGTCCTGAGTGCTCTGGAGCAGGTTTTCATCAAGGATCTCTCTGTACTTTGCTCCGTTCATCTTTGCCTCGATCCTGACTAGTCTCCCAGTCCCTGGCGCTGAAAAACATCCCCACAGCATGATGCTGCCACCTCCATTGCATCACCGTAGGGATGGTGCCAGGTTTCCTCCAGACGTGACGCTTGCCATTCAGGCCAAAGAGTTTAATCTTGGTTTCATCAGCCCAGATAATCTTATTTCTCATGGTCTGAGAGTAGGTTCTCTGGTCTGAGAGTCTTTAGGTGCCTTTTGGGAAACTCCAAGCGGGCTGTCATGTGCCTTTTACTGAGGAGTGGCTTCCGTCTGGCCACTCTACCATAAAGGCCTGATTGGTGGAGTTCTGCAGAGATAGTTGTCCTTCTGGAAGGTTTTCCCATCTCCACAGAGGAACTCTAGAGCTCTGTCAGAGTGATCATGAGGTTCTAGTTCACCTCCCTGACCAAGGCCTTCTCCCCCGATTCCTCAGTTAGCCGGGCGGACAGCTCTAGGAAGAGTCTGGGTGGTTCCAAACAACCTTCTATTTAAGAATGATGGAGGCCACTGTGTTCTTGGGGACTTTCAATGCTGCAGAAATGTTTTGGTATCCATCCCCATATCTGTGCCTCGACACAATCCTGTCTAAGAGCAATTTCTTCAACCTCACGGCTCGGTTTTTGCTCTGACATGCACTGTCAACTGTGGGATCTTATATAGACAGGTGTGTGCCTTTCCCAATCATCTCCAATCAATTGAATTTACCACAGTTGGACTTCAATCAAGTTGTAGAAACATCTCAAGAATGATCAATGGAAACAGGATGCACCTGAGCTCAATTTCGAGTCTCGTAGCAAAGGGTCTGAATAATTACGTAAATAAGGTATTTCTGTTTTTTATTTTTAATCAAATGTGCAAAAATGTCTAAAAAACAGTTTTTGCTTTGTCATTATGGGGTATAGTGTGTAGATTGATGAGGGGAAAAAAGCAATTTTATAAAAATGATAGAATAAGGCTGTAACGTAACAAAATGTGGAAAAAGTCTAGAGGTCTGAATACTTTCAGAATATTTAGTTAGGTATGTTATATTATGTTAATTTCTCTGTGGTGCACAAAACGTGTTACTATAGTACACAAGTTTGCATTTTCAGCACATTATATTGAATGGAATTACACACTTTTTGCTTTAGATTGTTTAGTCATCACGAATACATTACCTCGATTGCTTTAAACATATTAATATATTTGGTTTGGTACCATTGATTTTGTTATATGCGCCTGTCTGTGGCAGGATTTAGAACGTCATTAGCTATATTTTTTTCACTCATGGCACAGATAATTCTGGGCGCTCTGTATAAAAGTCGATGGCCGCACACCAATAAAAACTATCATTTAAATAACATCCAACCCTTCAGTGTTGATATCCTATGCCAGGTCGTGATTCGTTGAAGTTAAATAACAAAGTCACTGATTTGTTTCTGCCCAACCTGGTCTGAGCATTTCATATTATTCTGTACATAAATCTGATACTCTCCATTTAGTATGATATGTTACATTTCGTATTGTATGTATCAATTTGTGGATGTCCATCATCCATTTTGTATAATATGTTACGAATTGCAATTTGTACAATATGTTGCGATTTGCAAACGTACAATATGTTACGAATTCCAACTTGTTGTGGCTAGCTAGGTGGCTAAAGCTAAAGTCAGCTAGCTGGCTAACATTAGCTAGGCTATGGGTTAGGGTTAAGGTTAGGTTAAATGGTAAAAGTTAGGGGAAAGGTTAGCTAAAAGGGTTAAGGTTAGGGGAAGGGTTAGCTAACATGCTAAGTAGTTGTAATGTAACTAAAAAGTATTAAGTAGTGGCAAAGTTGCTAATTAGCTAAAATTGTCTGTGATGAGATTCGAACACACAACCTTTGGATTGCTAGATGTTGGCGTTATACACCTACCCATCCACCCCGACTAACTGCCCTACTTTCATTTTTGCCTTATCATTTTTGCCTTAGTTAACCTTCTGTCTTATGTAACCATACCAAACGTAACATATCAAACTAATTCAAGTGTTCTGGATGTACATTTACTATGTTACATCTAGTCTATGCGACCAGGCCTGAAGGTCTGCTCAATGACCACACTCCCACGGCGCACACAGGCATTCTGCTCTAGGTCTGCAGCTTGCAGGGCACCATTATCTCATTTGGAGGAGAACTGAATAGAATGACTTCCAATTAATGTAGTTATCGCAACTTATCTTTGGCCTCTGGATCTTGATGTGGCAGCCGTCGAATGCTCCAATGACGTCGTCTATGGCAGACTCTGTGGAAAAGCCAGATGTTGACCTCTTCTCGCAGTCTGTAGGCCAGGTGATGTAAACCGGTGCAAGTTTGCATACCAATGTCAGGACCTCCATGATGGCACTGTGGGCTGCTCCTTGGGAAACATCAAATTTGTCTGACATCTCCAGGAAACAGTTCTGATTGGCAAGGTACCATACAAACATCAGAACTTTCTTGATCAGAGGAACTTTAGGGCAACCTCCAGGCTAATGTGCTTTATCCCTGCTGCTTCAGTTGGATGGTAAGATTGTCAAACTGGGTGTGGGTAACTCAGAGATGTCTCCTGAAAGTGTGGTTATCCATTTGCAGCATGATAGAATGATAGATCCCAGTTGGAAGGCTATTGCATTCCTAAGGGAAATTAAATGCAGTTTCAGTGATGACATGAATTTTGAGACATTGTTTTTTAGCTAAAATGTATGAATTTGAATTGTTTTGTTATTACAAGTACACGTAACATGTCAGAGAATGACAGTAATCATGACGAAATATGAATGATACAGATGTAGCCTAATCCTATGAATGTCACTGCAGTAGGCTGTAAGCAGTATTCTGTAAGCAGTAGGCTGTAAGCTGTAGGCTGTAAGCAGTAGACCTGCGAGTGGCTGCAATAGAGGCAGCCCCAAGGGCCAGCCGAGGGCGCTATTATTCCGTTTATATATTTTTCTTCCAACAAAGTAGCTTGGTTTCCATCCAAATGGCGACAGATTTCCATGCGAATATTCGAAAATCAGCATAAATAAAATATACACATTTTCCCACCAGAGATGTTTCATCAAATTGACTTGTTGACTTGTGCACATAAAAATAGATTTTGGGGTTAAATTCCCATGTACTAAATAAAAAATGCAAATGAAATGGGTTTCCATTGCATTTTCACCTCTACTGATGGTTTTGACACTAAAGCAATTGCGTTATTTGTGTGCCCACTCTTGTATCGGCACCTGCGCTCTGGCCAATAACTGGCAGATACAGTGCGGGTATAGCCTACATGATGAGATTATTTTAATTTGTCAAACGGCAGGCAATCATCGATCATCATGTCACCAGAATAAGACCCTCGATATTTATTGGAAAGGAGCACCAAGCTCATCACATGGCACTTTCACCACCCTGTGAAGTTCATTATTTATTTCTTCTGTAGCCTAATAAACTGTATGTTTTCCCGAGTCGTAGTGGGATGACCACACATGTCATCGCGTGACGGAAACCACATTTACTTTGATATGATGGTTATATCATAATACATTTTATCGAAACAAAAAATCCCACCTTTTCTAACGTATTTTGTTTTGTTGACATTTGGAAACTTCACCGACAAATTTGCAGTTTCCATCAGGCCTGTCGCGACACTTTTGTTGTTGTTGTACTTTACGAGCATAAAACTGTTGGGTAGAAAACGGGTTACTGTGAGAGGCTGTAGTTTAAAATTAGATATAGTCTACACACTAGAGGTTGACACGGGGGTTAACATTAATTCATGCCGCGTCTTGTCCTGTCAAATGTTCCCCCGTACGGTCCTGATCATGCAACAGTTATATAAACCCGGAACGTTCCTGCCCCATCCCTATAAAATTTACTCTCGGCCCGTCCTCATTTTTACGCGCAGAAATCATAATCAATAATTTCCTTCATTAGCTGCTAGTCTGTCTGTCCCCGCTCTGCGGCAGCATCGCATTAGAAACCAAGCCTGATTGTAGCTAGCTAGCTAGCTAGATAAACTCAGCAAAAAAAGAAACGTCCTCTCACTGCCATCTGCATTTATTTTCAGCAAACTTAACATGTGCAAATATTTGTATGAACACAACAAGATTCAACAACTGAGACATAAACTGAACAAGTTCCACAGAATTGTGACTAACAGAAATGTAATAATGTGTCCCTTAACAAAGGGAGGGGGTGTCAAAATCAAATGTAACAGTCGGTATCTGGTGTGGCCACCAGCTGCATTAAGTACTGCAGTGCATCGCCTCCTCATGGACTGCACCAGATTTGCCAGTTCTTGCTGTGAGATGTTACCCCACTCTTCCACCAAGGCACCTGCAAGTTCCCAGACATTTCTGGGGGGGAATGGCCCTAGCCCTCACCCTCCGATCCAACAGGTCCCAGACGCTCAATGGGTTTGAGATCCGGACTCTGCTGGCCATGGCAGAACACTGACATTCCTGTCTTGCAGGTAATCACGCACAGAACGAGCAGTATGGCTGGTGGCATTGTCATGCTGGAGGGTCATGTCAGGATGAGCCTGCAGGAAGAGTACCACAGCGTTGAGATTGCCTGCAATGACAAGAAGCTCAGTCCGATGATGCTGTGACACACCGCCCCAGACCATGACGGACCCTTCACCTCGATCCCGCTCCAGAGTACAGGCCTCGGTGTAACGCTCATTCCTTCGACGATAAACGCAAATCCGACCATCACCCCTGGTGAGACAAAACCGCGACTCGTCAGTGGAGAGCACTTTTTGCCAGTCCTGTCTGGTCCAGCGACGGTGGGTTTGTGCCCATAGGCGACGTTGTTGCCGGTGATGTCTGGAGAGGACCTGCCTTACAACAGGCCTACAAGCCCTCAGTCCAGCCTCTCAGCCTATTGCGGACAGTCTGATCACTGATGGAGGGATTGTGCGTTCCTGGTGTAACTCGAGCAATTGTTATTGCCATCCTGTACCTGTCCCGCAGGTGTGATGTTCGGATGTACCGATCCTGTGGAGGTGTTGTTACACGTGGTCTGCCACTGTGAGGATGATCAGCTGTCCATCCTGTCTCCCTGTAGCGCTGTCTTAGGCGTCTCACAGTACGGACATCTCAATTTATTGACCTGGCCACATCTGCAGTTCTCATGCCTCCTTGCAGCATGCCTAAGGCACGTTCACGCAGATAAGCAGGGACCCTGGGCATCTTTCTTTTGGTGTTTTCAGAGTAAGTAGAAAGGCCTCGCATGTTCATTAATTGTTTATGGTTCATTGAACAAGCATGGAAAACAGTGTTTAAACCCTTTACAATGAAGATCTGTTTGGATTTTGATGAATCGTCTTTGAAAGACAGTGTCCTGAAAAAGGGACGTTTATTTTTTTGCTGAGTTTATGTTCGAGTCCGGTCGGTTACAACTGTAGCTAACCTTAACCTATTTATCCTAACCTGCCACGTAAATTCTCCTAACCTGCTACGAAAAGTCGGCAGATGTGCCCTGAGAACAGTCATGGTTTCCACTAATGCGATTCAGCCGCTCTGCGTGTGAGTAGCCATAACAACTGCTCCGTTTGGCTGCTGTGCTGCTCAGAACTCACGAGACATTTGCTACACAGCTAATAACAACATTACGAGATGTAATCAATGAAGGCAGCGGTTGTATTTACCAGAGCCGGATGAATGCATGAATAATTGGCGCGTTGAAAACAACTGGGAACTCGAAAAAATTCGAGCGCCGACTGGGAAAAATCGATTTGAACGGTCATCCAACTCGGAATTCCAACTCAGGGCTCTTTCGAGAGCTCCTTTTTTCTTCTTCTGTGACTAGTTTTTTTTTTCTATGTATTATTCATAATACAAAAATCAACTTACATTGCTTGATTGCTTGTCAAACATGTCTAACAAAACAAAACTGGTATTAACAAGAAAATACTCAAACATACTTTAATGGCATGGAACATATGTTTCCTGCACTATTTTTCCCCACATAAAACTCTTTTGTGGAATAATTCAGACATAACTATAAGGAATAAGTCATTGTTCTACCCCAGCTGGCATGAGAGGAATATTGACTTTGTTCTTGATATTTTCGACAACAAGGGTAATATTCTCACATATGAACAATTTATAACATTGAAAGAGTTTCCAATACCTTTCAGAGAGTTTATTTATGTGATCAAAGCCGTTCCCAGTGGTCTAACTACACTAATGAAAACTCATCTTGGCTTTGGTAATGATCACAAAGTTTATCCAGAACTCAGATTGGAAGGCGTGGGCTTACTTGAGAGATCTTGTTAGGGGCCTCCCGGGTGGCGCAGTTTATTAAACAAATTATTTGGAATGAAATACCATATTGAATCAGTATTGATCAAACATTTTTTCAACCAGTTTATCTTGAAAGTGTTATTTATGTCAACAAAATCCAACACTTCTAGACCGCCAGATTTTTTTAGTTAGTGAGACTTATTTTTCCAGATGAAGTCAAGAAAGGTCTTATTGATCTCTTTACAAGTAGCAGGATTTACACATAACGATAATGAGGGGTACACAAAACGAGAGAGTCCCTCTGCCTTGGACAGAAGTACTCTCCAAAGTATAGAAAGATCTCTTTGTAGCCAATTATTACATATATTTTTAGTTCTCTTAATTTTAGGAGAGAAATTCAAATGTTGTCTGACTTAGTGTTTTTTTGACAGATATATTCCTAAATATTTAACACAGTTCTTTACAGGAATATTTTCTATTTCTTTATCATCAGAGTCAAATAAACATAAGATTTCACATTTAGAAACATTCAGTACTAATCCTGATGCAATAGAAAATGCAGTTATAGCATTAAGGGCATGGGTGACCTGGTCTTTGTCTCTTAAGAAAAGAGTAGTATCATCAGCCAGTTGGGAAATTTGGATTTCTTTGTTAAAAATGGTTAAGCCATTCAAATTTGCATTATTCAGAATATCTAGAGATAGAAGTTCCACAACCAAAATGAATAAAAATGGCGAAATTGGGCATCCCTGTCGTACACTTCTGTTGATACCGAATCTTTTGGAAGTATTACGTTTTAGTAGCACAGGATTATTTATATCTTTGTAAAACATGCGAATTACTTTCATAAAATTTTCACCAAATCCAAAAAGTTTAAGAGACCTAAAGATAAATTCATGTTTAATTGTGTCAAAGGCTTTACAGAAGTCCAAAAATAGGACAACTGCATCTGAGTCAATAGCATCTGAATAATCTATAAGGTCCAAGACTAAACGAATGTTAGAGTTTATGTGACGGCCCTTCATAAATCCTGTTTGAGTCTCATTTATAATGGTATTTATTCCTTTTCCGACTGGGAAAAATCGATTTGAACGGTCATTCAACTCGGAATCCCAACTCAGAGCTCTTTCTAGAGCTCTGACTTCCCGAGCTGAAGATCACTGACGTCATGATGTAATGTAACCTCGTAATTTCAGAGTTCCCAGTTGTTTTGAACGCGGCAATAGACATGTGTCATTGTGGATTCCACCGCGTGCATCTCACCCTGCTAAATTGAGGCGCCAATTACCACAAGTGGTTTTGGCTGTGCAGTGGCTGATTTGACAACAATACAAGTGGTGAGTTTATGAACATTAGCTACTGTTCAGTTAGCTAGTTATACAACCAACTATCAAACTCTTTTGTGTTGGACCCGATAAACATTTTTCTGATGAGGGGGAAGCGACGCGCTAACGTTGTTAGCTAGCTGTCAGTATCTTTGTCAACGGTTAACGTTAGCATGTTTTTAAAACTTTAACTTACGTAAAACAATACCTATCTAAGATCATTATTGAAGCATGGCTCCTTCACATAACAGTGAATGAGACGAAATATGCCAACTTGAGTTAGCTAGCTAACACATGTTTTTGTGTGAGATGTGTCGTGATGAATCGCATTTCCTAGCGAGCTACAGTAAATTGGCTAGTTAACGTTAGTAGAAAAATCAACATAATGGTAATTTTGTGAGGTTAGCCAACTGCATGTTTAACAGTATGCATTTGTGTTTCTAGAACCGTATCATATCGATAATCTAGTCACGTTTAGATGGTGTTCTGACAGAGCCAGTCTACCTCAAAAAATAACACACGGTCCTTAGGCTAACTGTAACGTTCGGCTCCTTAAGAGTACATCTTGGGTTAGGACAGGGTCTGAAGTGCATCTATAACTGGAGAAGCTTCATAGGGTGGTGCGGCATGTTCCAGGTCATCAGACTGGGCCTAGAGTATGTGAGCGGAGCGAGGAATTGCGGGTGCCCAATTTGACTGAAGCGTGGAGCAAGTTACCCAAAGGCTTTTTTCATAATATTTTCATAAAGAAACGGGCAAAATCAATTTGATTTATAAAGAGTAAGAGAGGGAGTGCGGTGATGTAGTGTCCACAACTAAAGAGTCATTGTGGAATCTGAGAAGACACGCCTCCCGAAACATGATGGTGTACTACATGCTAACAGAAAGGAACGAGGTGGGTAGCTAGCTAAGTGTATCATTGTTGCAAATTATTTAGAAACAAAAAATCAGATCGCTTAAAAGTTCAGTTAATTTTCGTTCTATTGTCTATGCAATAGACTATCATTGATTTTGGTCCAATAGGCCTGACATATTACCTCTTCCAAGGAGCTTATTGTTTTGATGGGGTTATTTTGCCTAAAAACCTTTGAGGAACTATAGATTTAATATATAATTTGAAATGGATGTTAAAAAAAAACACTTAAGTACATTTCCTGCGCAGCAGGCCAGGTTCTTCTATACCTGCGCTCCCTCAACATTATCAGGACAGAGAAACCAGACACATACTCACATGGAGCACTCCAAACAAAAGACAATGAAAAAATATACTAATCTCCTACATGATTGTTATGAAATAAAGCAAAACTTCTTTCTCACTTCTTTCATAACACAAAAAAAGTGTCTTTGTTACATTACAGCTTTATTCTAAAATTGATTAAATCATTTCCCCCCTCAGAAATCTACACACTACCCCATAATGACAAAGCAAAAACTGTTTTTTAGAACTTTTTTTAACAAAAACTGAAATATCACATTTACATAAGTATTCAGAACCTTTACTCAGTACTTTCTTGAAGCAGCGATTACAGCCTCGAGTCTTCTTGGGTATTACGCTACAAGCTTGGCGCACCTGTATTTGGGGAGTTTCTCCCATTCCCTACTCTCAGGTTGGATGGGGAGTGTCGCTGCACAGCTATTTTCAGGTCTCTCCAGAGATGTTCGATTGGGTTCAAGTCCGGCCTCTGGCTGGGCCACTCAAGGACAATCAGAGACTTGTCCCAAAGCCACTCCTGCTTGTCTTGGCTGTGTGCTTTGGGTCGTTGTTCTGTTGGAAGGTGAACCTTCGCCCCAGTCTGAGGTCCTGAGTGCTCTGGAGCAGGTTTTCATCAAGGATCTCTCTGTACTTTGCTCTGTGCATCTTTGCCTCGATCCTGACTAGTCTCCCAGTCCCTGCCGCTGAAAAACATCCCCACAGCATGATGCTACCACCACCATGCTTCACCGTAGGGATGGTGCCAGGTTTCCTCCAGACGTGACGCTTGGCAATGCTGCAGACATTTTTTGGTACCCTTCCCCAGATCTGTGCCTTGACACAATCCTGTCTCGGAGCTCTACGGGCATTTCCTTCAACCTCACAGGTGGACTCCAATCAAGTTGTAGTAACATCTCAAGGATGATCAATGGAAACCAGATATACCTGAGCTCAATTTCGAGTCATAGCAAAGGGTATGTAAATAAGGTATTTTTGTTTTTATTTTTAATACAATTGCAAAATTTCTAGAAACCTGTTTTCGCTTTGTCATTATGGTGTATTGTGTGTAGGTTGGTGACCAATTATTATTTTTTAAATATACATTTAGAATAAGGCTGTAACGTAACAATGTGGAAAAAGTAAAGTAGTTGGGAATACTTCCCGAAGGCACTGTATATGTATGTTACTCCTCGACTAAAACAATCTCGGTCAACCAATAGCCTAACGACCAAATAATCGATCCGTCGACTAATTGGGGTCAGGCCTAATTCTTTGGCAACAGCTATGGTGGATATTCCTGCAGTCAGCATGCCAATTGCACACTCCCTCAACTTGAAACATCTGACAATGTGTTGCCTGACACAACTGCACATTTTAGAGTGGCCTTTTATTGTCCCCAGGACAAGGTGCACCTGTGTAATGATCATGCTATTTAATCAGCTTCTTGATATGCCTCACCTGTCAGGTTGATGGATTATCTTGACAAACACTAACAGGGATGTAAATACATTTGTGCTTAGAATTTGAGAGAAAAAAGCTTTTTGTGCGGATGGAACATTTCTGGGGTCTTTAATTTCAACTCATGAAACATGGGACTAACACTTTACATGTTGCGTTTTATGCTTTTGTTGTTTTTACCAAGTGTACAGGACGTGACTCTTATTCTGAAGGATTCCAAAAATCTGTGATCCAGAAGTGCTTAGTTATTCTTTCCTGCTTCACAACTGTAGCTCAGAGAGGGTCTGAATTGGAATTGAGGCAAAATAGTTGTAGAAATATTTTTTTTTCTACCCGTAGGAAACGTTCTAGAAGAGTTCCTGATCCTGGTATCTGTTTAGCCCCAGCTGGTTGACCACTGTATCAGGGGCAATGGAGAGGCCTAACCAGCCTCTGAAGACAATATTTCATAGGCTAAGTAGTGCAAAACCAAGAGGAGATAATAAGAGTTTTGGGCACTTGAGACCGCTCTCTCTTTATTCTAGAATGATAACTTGTGAAAACGGTAGGGTTAGTCCTAGCGGCACTAACCAGTCATGGAATTCATCCAATCCATTCTGCAACTTGAAAATAGAGATTGTGAACAGCAATGCCCCTACAAGACACAAGAGGCAATTGGATGACTCCTGCCTTGATGACACGTACGAGACTAAGTACAAAAAGCCCTGCAGTCCTAAGGCCATCTCCCCAGACCTGGCTTGTGTTGTAGTTTCATGTAACACCCTTCCAGATGTAGCCACTGTCTCCCCCACCACTGACCTCCAAAAAGTGCCATCTAGTGTTGAAAATACAGTCAAAGATAAAGGTACATCAGAAGCTGTGATATGTGTGCCAAACTCTGATCATATCCAGTGTGGCCAAGCAGGAGAGGCTGGAAGTAGACAAGGTGGTGCTGCAGCTCCAGGCGGCCCCGTATCAAACGAGTCTGAGGCCTGGTCTGAGACCCTGAGCCATGAGCCTGAGAAAGTCTCGATGGACCTTGGTCCTGTTTTTGACTTTGACGTTGACGACATCATGTGCCTGAGCCCCATTGACAGCGACAGGGAGAGCGATGAGGGCATTGAAGCCTTTGTCGATAGCTGTAAAAGTTTTTACGACGACCGCACCCGTAACCCCAGTGACGGCGACACCCAGCAAACTAAGCCTTTCTTAGCTCATAGTCCAACACAGGACCAGGTTTCAAGGGAGGGATATGACGTAGGAGAGAGGGAGGAGGGGAAAGGAGAGAAGATGGTGGGAGAAGGAGAAAGGGGTAAAGAGGGCAATGAGGAGAAAAACCATCAGGAGGAAGAGGAGGTTGGAAGCATTGAGGATTTTTTCTCCAGGTCCTACCTTGAGGCACTTAAAGCAGGAAAGGATGTGTCTCAGGCTGTGCCACCCCTGCAGCCCCGCATCTCGTCCAGCCCTTTGTTTAGGGGGAGGGAGGTGATGCAGAGGCTGCAGGTGGCTGTGTCAGATGAGGGGGAGCCTCCATGTCCTCCAGGGTTCCTTGATCCCAATGGGGACCAGGCTATGGTTTGCCAGCCGCACTACTCTTTCACTTCGGAGGATGTAGCTTATGGGTTATATGGGGCACCTCTGGTCCCAGTGGAGGGTGCAGATGAGGGCTTGGAGGGCACGGCAGAGGACGATTGGAGTATCGGTGCCCCGATACTGGAGTCCTCATTGTGTCACATTGCCCCAGTGGAGTTCAATGCGGGTTGTGAGGGAAATGTGGTGGAGGGGCGGGGGGGTGGGCTTGATTCAGTTCAGGAGTGCCAGGTCACACTCCTGGCCGAAGAGGTAACCGTGGAGACCAGGTACGAGAACGCCTTTCCTCTCCAAGTCCAGGTAAGCGGTCCGAACGATTACTTTTTTGTTTTCTTAATGTAGCTGTTTAGTTAAATCAATCATATTTCATCATTAACAAAAAAAAATCCTGTATTTTGTGTCCATATAGCCATATTTAGAAATGTATTTGTTTTGCCTGCTTCAACTGTTAGGATAGCTTAGATTTGGTTGTGACTGTATAGTGCTTGTGTGGATTTCTCTGGTCATATTGCTGTAAGACCTTTCTGCCGTGTCCAGGTGAGGTCAGTATTGGTGGTTCCCAGCGTGCAGCAGAGCAGCAGCAGCCAACCCTCAACGCCGCCTGAGCAGAAAGTGTCTGAGACCCGGTCTGTGCAGAAACCTTCTCCGGAGAAGAATGTTGTCAAGACAACAACAAGACCTGTCCAGAAACCTTCACCTGGACAGAACATTATCAAGAACACAATTGTCCATAAACCTTCGCTTGGGCAGAAAGGGACGAAGATAAAACCTGTCCAGGCAGCTTCAACTTCGTCTGAC
Source organism: Salvelinus alpinus (assembly GCF_045679555.1). NCBI lineage: Eukaryota > Metazoa > Chordata > Actinopteri > Salmoniformes > Salmonidae > Salvelinus > Salvelinus alpinus. The sequence goes on from NC_092094.1 coordinate 80,772,927, forward strand.
CAGAAAGTGGTCAATACAAGACCTGTCCAGAAATCTTCACCTGGACAGAACATTATCAAGAACACAATTGTCCATAAACCTTCGCTTGGGCAGAAAGTGACGAAGATAAAACCTGTCCAGGCAGCTTCAACTTCGTCTGACCAGAAAGTGGTCAATACAAGACCTGTCCAGAAAACTGCACCAAGGTACATTTCAGAGTCCTTGATGTTTTCTAAATCTCCCCTAGAGGGAGCAATTTGATGATTTTCTTCCCTATCTGGCAGGGCCTAAAATGAACACCCGCCAAATGCGGGCAGATTTTGGCATTGGCAGTAAGATGTCAATTTCACCAGCCATGTTGGCGGGTGGTCAAGGCTCCACAGTGCTAGCATTTCACTTGCATTTATGAATTAAAATAGTATGATTTATAGCAAAATAAATGCATCAGCAGTATTTCTGCCGTTTTTTGTTTCATAGTTGGTAAATGAATTGCACAAAGTCAAAGAAATATTAATCCTATAGCCTATCCCACCTCGCGCAGCAACATTGCCAGGCTGGGGGCTGTGCTGACGTGAAAGATTCGTTTTTAGAAGTGCTACGCATAGGCATAACGAAAGTTGACAAGTGAAACTGTCCTTGTGTTTCATGGCTATTTACTTTGTTTTGTTCACAAGCTAGGTTGTTTTTCAATGTTTGAGTTTCAACTGCTAGGGAAGAGAAGAAGTTGGCTACTAGTCAGACTCAATCTCACAGGCACAAACATGACTCAACTGGCATTACCACAGTAACCTCCCGCCCTGAAAGGGGCAGGTGAACATTTTTGTCTCATCTGATATTTTGGTTTAAAGACTTGGTCACAAAAGATAAAATTAAACACTATACCTCATTACATCTTACTAGTAATACAATTATTGATTTAGAAACATGACAAAGGATGCTCATCCCTTTTTTTGTGTCGGTGTAATTCTATCAGACAAAAATATTTTGGTTGGTAAAAAAAAATCTGAGTGGTGGGTAAATTTTAAAATCTACATGCCATAGTGGCTGTTGGACCAGAAAGTGAGCTTCAGGCCCTGCTGACTGGTATTATTTCCAGAGAGACTGGTTTATTTTTCTTCTCTGAATGTAGACAGACGGTCTGGTTATTCTCCCACTCAACCACTTCACAAATGCATCTTTATTTAATCAATGCTTTTACATGACTTGAATGGTCAAAGCATCAATAAAGCATTACTTATTCAATTCTGTCAGATCTGAGGTCTTGTGAGAGTGGAAGGAAGCAGAATAGATTTCTTGAGTGTTTGAATTGGGTGGATGTCTTTTCCAGGCCAGTGGTCTATGACAGGGAGGAGGACTGGCAGCGTGAGAAGTGGCTCTATGTGGACTCAGTCACCAGACACATAAGGGAGAACATTGGTGCAGGAGAAGGTAAGAGGTATATCTCATTATTTGGGATGTTGGGGGTCTGGTGCTAACCGGGTGCTTCAATTGGTGAGTTTAATGAAATGTTCTTGTTTTCCCAACAAATAAGTTATTTAGACTAATTTCTTGTTCTCTTGAAGTCTATTTATCGCCCCAAAACCTTACCCCATTTCCACACCAAGTCCTTATCTTATTTTGTCGTGAATCCTCTGTGGTTGGCTGTAATGATGTGTAAGGCTTTGTGTGAAATCCCGTTCTAAGTCAGACTTAATTCATGCCAGTCCTAATAACCTTGAATCCTAAACTACCTATGAATTTTGTTGTGCAGTGCACTGCCGATTTTGCAGGTTTTCCTACTTACAAAGCATGTAGAGGTCTGTAATTTATCATAGGTACACTTCAACTGTGAGAGACGGAATCTAAAACAAAAATACCAAAAATCACATTGTATGATCTTTAAGTAATTAATTTGCATTTTATTGCATGACATAAGTATTTGATCACCTACCAACCACTAAGAATTCCGGCTCTCACAGACCTGTTAGTTTTTCTTTAAGAAGCCCTCCTGTTCTCCACTCGTTACCTGTATAAAAGACACCTGTCCACACACTCAATCAAACAGACTCCAACCTCTCCACAATGGCCAAGACCAGAGAGCTGTGTAAGGACATCAGGGGTAAAATTGTAGACCTGCACAAGGCTGGGATGGGCTACAGGACAATAGGCAAGCAGCTTGGTGAGAAGGCAACGACTGTTGGCACAATTATTAGAAAATGGAAGAAGTTCAAGATGACGGTCAATCACCCTCGGTCTGGGGCTCCATGCAAGATCTCACCTCGTGGGGCATCAATGATCATGAGGAAGGTAAGGGATCAGCCCAGAACTACACGGCAGGACCTGGTCAATGACCTGAAGAGAGCTGGGACCACAGTCTCAAAGAAAACCATTAGTAACACACTACGCCGTCATAGATTAAAATCTTGCAGCGCACGCAAGGTCCCCCTGCTCAAGCCAGCGCATGTCCAGGCCCGTCTGAAGTTTGCCAATGACCATCTGGATGATCCAGAGGAGGAATGGGAGAAGGTCATGTGGTCTGATGAGACAAAAATAGAGCTTTTTGGTCTAAACTCCACTCGCCGTGTTTGGAGGAAGAAGAAGGATGAGTACAACCCCAAGAACACCATCCCAACCGTGAAGCATGGAGGTGGAAACATCATTCTTTGGGGATGCTTTTCTGCAAAGGGGACAGGATGACTGCACCGTATTGAGGGGAGGATGGATGGGGCCATGTATCGCGAGATCTAGGCCAACAACCTCCTTCCCTCAGTAAGAGCATTGAAGATGGGTCGTGGCTGGGTCTTCCAGCATGACAACGACCCAAAACACACAGCCAGGGCAACTAAGGAGTGGCTCCGTAAGAAGCATCTCAAGATCCTGGAGTGGCCTAGCCAGTCTCCAGACCTGAACCCAATAGATAATCTTTGGAAGGAGCTGAAAGTCCGTATTGCCCGTATTGACTTAAAAATCATACAATGTGATTTTCTGGATTCTTGTTTTAGATTCCGTCTCTCACAGTTGAAGTGTACCTATGATAAAAAATTACAGACCTCTACATGCTTTGTAAGTAGGAAAACCTGCAAAATCGGCAGTGTATCAAATACTTCTTCTCCCCACTCAACTTGTATTTGGGGAGTTTCTCCCGTTCGTCTCTGCAGATCCTCTCGAGCTCTGTCAGGTTGGATGGGGAGCGTCGCTGCACAGCTGTTTTCAGGTCTCCAGAGATGTTTGATCGGGTTCAAGTCTGGGCTCTGGCTGGGCCACTCAAGGAAATTCAGAGACTTATCAAATTTGATTTGTCACATGCGCCGAATGCACAATGCTTACTTACAAGCCCTTAACCAACAGTGCAGTTCAAGAAATAGTTATTTTATTTAGTTAAGAAAATATTAAAAGTAACAGAATTACATAACAATAATAAATCAATATATTTTCTATTTGAGATTCTTCAAATAGCCACCCTTTTCCTTGATGACTGCCAAGAGCGTGCAAAGCTTTCTCTCAACCAGCTTCACCTGGAATCCTTTTCCAACAGTCTTGAAGGAGTTCCCACATAGGCTGTGCAATTGTTGGCTGCTTTTCCTTCACTCTGCAGTCTGACTCATCCCAAACCATCTCAATTTGGTTGAGGTCGGGGGATTGTGGGATGCAGCACTCCATCACTCTCCTTCTTGGTAAAATAGCCTTTACACAGCCTGGAGATGTGTTGGGTCATTGTCCTGTTGAAAAACAAATGATAGTCCCACTAAGCCCAAACCAGATGGGATGGTGTATCGCTGCAGAATGCTGTGGTAACCATGCTGGTTAAGTGTGCCTTGAATTCTAAATAAATCACAGACAGTGTCACCAGCAAAGCACACGCACAGCATAACACCACCTCCTCCATGCTTTACGGTGGGAAATACACATGCGGAGATCATCCGTTCACCCACACCGCGTCTCACAAAGACACGGCAGTTGGAACCAAAAATGTCCAATTTGGACTCTAGACCAAAGGACAAGTTTCCACCGGTCTAATGTCCATTGCTCGTGTTTCTTTGCCCAAGCAAGTCTCTTCTTCTTATTGGTGTCCTTTAGTATTGGTTTCTTTGCAGCAATTCTACCATGAAGGCCTGACTCTAGGTCCAAGAGGCTTTTAAACAGCTTCTACCCCCAAGCCATAAGACTCCTGAACATCTAGTCAAATGGCTACCCAGTCTCTTTGCATTGCTCCTCCACACCACTGCCACTGCCTGTTGTCATCTATGTATAGTCACTTTAATTAACTCTACCTACATGTACATACTTCCTCAACTAACCAGTGCCCTGCACATTGACTCTGTACCGGCACCCCCCTTTATATATTGTAATTTTTTTACTGCTGCTCTTTAATTACTTGTTACTTTTATCTCTTATCTGTATTTTTTGAAACTGCACTGTCAATTAGGGGCTCGTAAGTAAGCGTTTCACTGTAAGGTCTACACATGTTGTATTTGGCGCATGTGACTAATAAAATTTGATTTGATTCAGTCTCCTCTGAACAGTTGATGTTGAGATGTCTGTTACTTGAACTCTGAAGCATTTATTTGATTGATTTTGCGTGGCTACTTTGAAGAATATAAAATATATTTAGATTAACATTTTTGTTTACTACATAATTCCATGTTTGATTTTTCATAATGTTGATGGCTTCACTTATTCTACAATGTAGAAAATAGTACAATTTTAAAGAAAAACCCTTGAATGAGTAGGTGTGTCCAAACTTTTGACTGGTACTGTAGGTGGTTCCAAATTAACTAAAGCCAGCCCTGTAACTGACACGCAATTCAGAAAGCACTTGCACGTCATTGACACGGATTTCCACAAAGTTCCCACTTCGGATGTCCCACTTCAAGCCCAAATATACCATACTTTGACTAAAATTGACCATACCATACTTTGACTAAAATTGACAATTGAGCAACATCATGGGTAAGCTCTGGGCATCATCTTTTTTTTTGCTGGTGTAGGCGCTTAAGCCGTCGCCATGTACTTTACCACACATGTAACAAATCTTAAGAGCTGCTTGGGCTAGGATAATCACCCTCACTATGAAGTTGTCTTGGATTTCCATTTTTCATTGATAGTTTGACTTTTTTTGCAGAAATACAGTTATTAGGACTTGCTCACTGACTGGCTTGTTTTTTTTTCTTAATTGTCTATTTTGTGCCCTGATTACATCCTTTTTGTTATGGACACCAGCTTAATCTAATATTATTAATACAAATAATAATGGTCATTTAGCAGACACTTATATGAAGCCACTTGTTCTAGATTACTGAATAATGCTTGTAATGACCCTCAAATGGCATTATAATTCCCAGGTTTTTTGTGCCGTTGACGCTGTATATTCTTGCTGTCCTGTATCTTCTTCTTCATAGTACTTGTTCAGCTTGTAGTGTGTGTGTGCTACCTGTATGGGTTTGTCTCCAGGGGTGATGACTGAGCTGCTGAACCTGATGAACCATGTGGCTGAACAGGGACCAGGCACCAACGGCAGGCAGTGGCAGCACCCCTCGGATCTCACCCGCAGGTACAGGCATCTACATATTTGTTTATCTACTGCTGCCCTCTGTAGAGGACATTTCAGTCTTAATTGGAGAATTGATTGCATCTTTTCTAATGCAGTCACATACTCATTTCTGAGTAATGATTTCACTTTACCCCATCCGCTTTTTTTAAACTAGAAAAAATGTGTTTTTTTTTTCCTTCAAATTTTTGTTCATCAGAAATTACCAAAGAAGATTTGGAAATGACAGAACAAATTACACTCTGGACGAATGGCAGAACCAGAACTACAGGAACCACCAGCGCTTTGCCAATCTCCCACAGATCTTTGAGAGAAGTCCGGTTCTGTAAATCCAAGCAACAAAGCATCTTACCAGAGGAACGTATAGGGCAGTACATTTTTAAATTTCGCAAATGACATCACTCAGGTCATTAGGTGTCTGTGAGATTTGAGCTCTTATATTGTAAGCCTAGAACCACGGTTAAAACTTGAATTAATCCTCTACTTCTGCTCTCATCTTTTAACAATGTCTTTCACTTATTGTTTTTTGTTTGTGAAATGTATTAATTTATCCTCGCTCAAGATTGTATGTTTATTGTTAAAGTGTCTTGAAGCCCAGAGATGTTTTTCTTTTCATTTTTTTCAATTTGATCGGTCTGAGACATTAATATTGTGGATTCTCGTGTGATTTATCTCTTTTTTTGTTATACTTGAATTTAAATTATGTTCCTTTCAGCTTACCATCCAGTATAATCATAACATTGATGACAGAAAAGGAACAAAAATAACGTAACAGCCAATCGTTTTGCCTGCCTATCTCCTGTCTGCACTTATTTTCTTTTTGTACTGTCACTCCTAGTTTGTGCTAGGCACCTTGTTTGCACAGGCTTCTTTTTTTAAATGTTTTAAAGAACTCCTTTTTGAATATTGTGCATATTTCCCTGCCTAAACTCTTATTTGTGCAGTTGAATTTCTTTCCCCATGTTGCATTCTTGCTGTTGAAGTATAAACAAATCATCCAACACTTTGTTAGTACTTGGTTCTGATTAGCCCCTTGGTTCAGTTGGAACACTTTGAAGGGACAATCAAATCATTACTGATCTACATCATTTCCAAGGTGTGGTGCCATATGTATTGTTCCAGATGCTCTTCACTTACTGCCTCTAATGGCCTGTCATTTGTTTATTAGCATATGCCTGAGTATTTGAGGTCATGTTATGGTTGCTTGAAGTTTTTGTTCCATCTTAGATTTCTTGTCTAACAAACTTAAGGGAGTTAGAGTTTGTCAGATGGATTAGGTCAACTCTTAAAGTTCTCTACTTTATCATCTATATTCTGTGCAGCGAAGTGATATAGATTGGCCTTGTATTGATGCTTGTTGGAGAGACATCTGTAAACATAATCTAGTGGGGGAATTTGGTGAGAAACCCGATTTGTAGGGATCTGTTGTGTGGCCTATTTTCTTTGACATTGTGAATCTCGGCACATTTCTTGCACAGGTTTCTGATTTCACATTAAAAGCAGTTGCCTGAAACCCTGAGTGAACTTTTACAAGGATGAATGTCTAGCCGTCAGAATACCATATGAGTGCACTCGATGACTGAGGAGATATTGCATATGGCTCACTGATGCTAATAGAATAGAGGCTTCATTTATAAGAAAAAATAAATGGAGCACTTTGGCAGTTTACAATAAAGACAACGGAATTGCAGTGCAGCCTACCTATGACCATTTCAATATGAACTACCCCATCTAAGCTTGCTTACTAATTTACTTTATCTTTTAGGTTCGTTTAGGTATAATACGCTATTCAACCTCTGATTTAAACTTATTGCTAACGACTTTAAATAGCATATGATTTAATTACCTACTATACAGTGGGGCAAAAAAGTATTTAGTCAGCCACCAATTGTGCAAGTTCTCCCACTTAAAAAGATGAGAGGCCTGTAATTTTCATCATAAGTGTACACTTCAACTATGACAGACAAAATGAGAGAAAATAAATCCAGAAAATCACATTGTAGGTTTTTTAATGAATTTATTTGCAGATTATGGTGGAAAATAAGTATTTGGTCACCTACAAGCAAGATTTCTGGCTCTCACAGACCTGTAACTTCTTTTTTAAGAGGCTCCTCTGTCCTCCACTCGTTACCTGTATTAATGGCACCTGTTTGAACTTGTTATCAGTATAAAAGACACCTGTCCACAACCTCAAACAGTCACACTCCAGACTCCACTATGGCCAAGACCAAAGAGCTGTCAAAGGACACCAGAAACAAAATTGTAGACCTGCACCAGGCTGGGAAGACTGAATCTGCAATAGGTAAGCAGCTTGGTTTGAAGAAATTAACTGTGGGAGCAATTATTAGGAAATGGAAGACATACAAGACCACTGATAATCTCCCTCGATCTGGGGCTCCACGCAAGATCTCACCCCGTGGGGTCAAAATGATCACAAGAACGGTGAGCAAAAATCCCAGAACCACACGGGGGGACCTAGTGAATGACCTGCAGAGAGCTGGGACCAAAGTAACAAAGCCTACCATCAGTAACACACTACGCCGCCAGGGACTCCTGCAGTGCCAGACGTGTCCCCCTGCTTAAGCCAGTACATGTCCAGGCCCGTCTGAAGTTTCCTAGAGAGCATTTGGATGATCCAGAAGAAGATTGGGAGAATGTCATATGGTCAGATGAAACCAAAATAGAACCTTTTGGTAAAAACTCAACTCGTCGTGTTTGGAGGACAAAGAATGCTGAGTTGCATCCAAAGAACACCATACCTACTGTGAAGCATGGGGGTGTAAACATCATGCTTTGGGGCTGTTTTTCTGCAAAGGGCCCAGGACGACTGATCCGTGTAAAGGAAAGAATGAATGGGGCCATGTATCGTGAGATTTTGAGTGAAAACCTCCTTCCATCAGCAAGGGCATTGAAGATGAAACGTGGCTGGGTCTTTCAGCATGACAATGATCCCAAACACACCGCCCGGGCAACGAAGGAGTGTCTTCGTAAGAAGCATTTCAAGGTCCTGGAGTGGCCTAGCCAGTCTCCAGATCTCAACCCCATAGAACATCTTTGGAGGGAGTTGAAAGTCCGTGTTGCCCAGCAACAGCCCCAAAACATCACTGCTCTAGAGGAGATCTGCATGGAGGAATGGGCCAAAATACCAGCAACAGTGTGTGAAAACCTTGTGAAGACTTACAGAAAACGTTTGACCTCTGTCATTGCCAACAAAGGGTATACTGTATAACAAAGTATTGAGATAAGTATTTGGTCAATAACAAAAGTTTATTTTCCACCATAATTTGCAAATAAATTCATTAAAAATCCTACAATGTGCTTTTCTGGATTTTTTTCCCTCATTTTGTCTGTCATAGTTGAAGTGTACCTATGATGAAAATTACAGGCCTCTCATCTTTTTAAGTGGGAGAACTTGCACAATTGGTGGCTGACTAAATACTTTTTTGCCCCACTGTATATGTGGATATGGTAGGCCGTCATTGTAAATAAGAATTTGTTCTGAACTGACTTGCCTAGTTAAATAAAATAAAAAATACATTTAAAAAAAATTGGATATGAACACTAAACTCAAGTTCATCCCTCTCAATTACCATTGTTGGAATCCTGGAAGAAAAATATTTGACATGGTCTATTGGTACTGTAGTATTTTGAATCCAGCTGTGAGAAAAGGAGCAAACTAAAATAACTTTATTTAATAATGTTAAATCACTTATTTTATTAACCGTACACAAGTAAGCATACACCATAATCCACATTATAGACAGTGTAACCATGCTATCCCTCATTAAAGAGCAACATGCACTTTCTGATTTGGCCTTGTTTTAGATTTGGTTCATGAAGAAATGCTAGATGCTGTGACTGAATTCAAATGTGGGTTGGTTTCTGGGTGCGGTTTAGATGCTGTGACTGAATTCAAATGTGAGTTGGTTTCTGGGTGCGGTTTAGATGCTGTGACTGAATTCAAATGTGAGTTGGTTTCTGGGTGCGGTTTAGATGCTGTGACTGAATTCAAATGTGAGTTGGTTTCTGGGTGCGGTTTAGATGCTGTGACTGAATTCAAATGTGAGTTGGTTTCTGGGTGCGGTTTAGATGCTGTGACTGAATTCAAATGTGAGTTGGTTTCTGGGTGCGGTTTAGATGCTGTGACTGAATTCAAATGTGAGTTGGTTTCTGGGTGCGGTTTAGATGCTGTGACTGAATTCAAATGTGAGTTGGTTTCTGGGTGCGGTTTAGATGCTGTGACTGAATTCAAATGTGAGTTGGTTTCTGGGTGCGGTTTGGATGCTGTGACTGAATTCAAATGTGAGTTGGTTTCTGGGTGCGGTTTAGATGCTGTGACTGAATTCAAATGTGAGTTGGTTTCTGGGTGCGGTTTGATGTGGGTGTCTTGTGTGTTTGCAGGTGGAAATTATTTAGCCAATTAGCTTCAGCTGGCTGGTGTGCAACTGGCAATATTGGTTGGACTTTGGATAGCCTATCTCCGGGGCTAGTTAGAGACCGTCAATTAATTACACAATGAAAATGAGAATTTTCATGTTGCAAACATTCTTAGTTTTCTCATTAAATGCTTTCAATATTTGTGTATACATTTATACAATTTATAGTTTGGTTTGAGTCATTTAAATTTGGAGCTACAGTACCAGTCAGAAGTTGACACCTACTCATTCCAGGGTTTTTCTTTATTTTTACAATTTTCTACATTTGTAGAATAATAGTGAAGACATCAGAACTATGACATAACACATGGAATCATGTAGTAACCAAAAAAGTGTGAAACAAATCAAAATATATTTGAGATTCTTCAAAGTAGCCACCCTTTGCCTTGATGACAGCTTTGCACACTCTTGGCATTCTCTCAATCAAATAAAATTTTATGAATCATATGCGCCGAATACAACCGGTGTAGACCTTACAGTGAAATGCTTACTTACGAGCCCCTAACCGACAGTGCAGTTTCAAAAAAGACGGATAAAAGTAACAAGTAATTAAAGAGCAGCAGTAAAAAATAACAATATATACAGGGGGGTGCCAGTTGAGGTAGTATGTACATGTAGGTAGAGTTAATTAAAGTGACTATGCATAGATGACAACAGACAGTGGTGTGGGGGGGGGGGGGGGATGCGAGTAGCCATTTGACAAGATATTCAGGAGTCTTATGGCTTGGGGGTAGAAGCTGTTTAGAAGCCTCTTGGACCTAGACTTGACGCTCCGGTACCGCTTGCCATGTGGTAGCAGAGAGAACAGTCTATGACTAGGGTGGCTGGAGTCTTTGACAATTTTTAGGGCTTTCCTCTGACTGCCTGGTATAGAGGTCCTGGATGGCGGGAAGCTTGGCCCCAGTGATGTACTGGGCCGTTCGCACTACCCTCTGTAGTGCCTTGCAGTCGAAGGCCGAGCAGTTGCCATACCAGGCAGTGATGCAACCAGTCAGGATGTTCTCGATGGTGCAGCTGTAGAACCTTTTTGAGGACCCATGCCAAATCTTTTCAGTCTCCTGGGCGGGAATAGGTTTTGTCGTGCCCGCTTCACAACTGTCATGGTGTGCTTGGACCTTGTTAGTTTGTTGGTGATGTGGACACCAAGGAACTTGAAGCTCTCAACCTGCTTCACTGCAGCCCTGTCGATGAGAATGGGGACGTGCTCGTTCCTATTTTTCCTGTAGTCCACAATCATCTCCTTTGTCTTGATCACGTTGAGAGAGAGAGGTGGTTGTCCTGGCACCACACGGCCACGTCTCTGACCTCCCTATATGCTGTCTCGTTGTCGGTGATCAGGCATACCACTGTTGTCATCTGCAAATTGAATGATGGTGTTGGAGTCGTGCCTGGCCGAGCATTCATGAGTGAACAGGGAGTACAGGAGGGGGCTGAGCACGCACCCCTGAGGGGCCCCTGTGTTGAGGATCAGCGTGGCGGATGTGTTGTAACCTACCCTTACCACCCTTGGGCGGCCCGTCAGGAAGTCCAGGATCCAGTTGCAGAGGGAGGTGTTTAGTCCCAGGTTCCTTAGCTTATTGATGAGCTTTGAGGGCACTATGGTGTTGAGCGCTGAGCTGTAGTCAATGAATAGCATTTTCACATAGATGTTCCTTTTGTCCAAGTAGGAAAGGGCAGTGTGGAGTGCAATAGAGACTGCACCATCTGTAGATCTGTTGGGGCGGTATGCAAATTGGAGTGGGTCTAGGGTTTCTTGGATGATGGTGTTGATGTGAGCCATGGCCAGTCTTTCAAAGCACTTCATGGCTACAGACGTGAGTGCTACGGGCCGGTAGTCTTGAAGCCAATGACAGATGTGGTGTACTTCTCAATGACATTGGAGGAATCCCAGAAACTATTCCAGTCTGTGCTAGCAAAACAGTCCTGTAGCTTAGCATCTGCTTCATCTGACCACTTTTTTTTATTGATCTAGTCACTGGTGCTTCCTGCTTTAATTTTTGCTTGTAAGCAGGAATCAGGAGGATGGAATTATGGTCAGATTTGCCAAATGGAGGGTGAGGGAGAGCTCTGTATGCATATCTGTGTGTGGAGTATAGATGATCCAGAGTTCTTTTCCCTCTGGTTGCACATTTAACATGCTGATAGAAATTTGGTAAAGCTGATTTAAGTTTCCCTGCATTAAAGTCCCAAGCTACTAGGCGTGCCGCCTCGGGGTGAGCGTTTTCTTGTTTGCTTATGGCGGAATACAGCTCATTCAATGCTATCTTAGTGCCAGCCTCTGACTGTGGTGGTATGTAAAACAGCTACAAAGAATATAGATAAACTCTCTCGGTAGGTAATGTGGTCTGCAGCTTATCATTAGAAACTCTACCTCAGGCGAGCAATAGCTCGAGACTCCCTTAGGTATCGTGCACCAGCGACTCCGTGAAGCATAAGATGTTAGTTTTTAATGTCCCGTTGGTAGTTTAATCTTCCCAATAACTCCTCCATTTTATTGTCCAAAGATTGCATGTTTGCTAGCAGAGTTGAGAGGAGTGGGGGTTTATTTGATCGCCTCCGACTCCTCAGAAGGCAGCCCGCCCTCCTCAGAAGGCAGCCCGCTCTCTTTCTCCGCCGCCTCTTCACGCAGATCAATGGGGTCGGGGTCTGTTCCCGAGGGAGCTGTATATCCTCCACCTCGGGCTTGTCAAAGTCGTGAAAGAAGTAAAATGATTCTGCTGGTGAGTAATTGCAGTCCTGATACCTAGAAGTTATTTTCGGTCAAAAGATACGGTAGCGGCAACATTATGTACAAAAATAAGTTACAAACGACGCAGATAAACGAACAAAAAAACACAATCAGTTGGGGACACGTAAAACGTCTGCCTTTTGCTCCGGCGCCATCTCAGCTTAATGAGGTAGTCACCTGGAATGCATTTCAATTAATAGGTGTTCCTTGTTAATTTGTTGAATTTCTTTCCTTAATGCGTTTGAGCCAATCCATTGTGTTGTGACAAGATAAGGGTGGTATACAAAGATAGCCCTATTTGGTAAAAGACCAATTCCATATTATGGCAAGAACAGCTCAAATAAGCAAAGAGAGAAACAACAGTCCATCATTACTAAGACATGAAGGTCAGTCAATACAGAAAATTTCAAGAACTTTGAAAGTTTCTTCAAGTGCAGTTGCAAAAACCAGCAAGATCTATGATGAAACTGGCTCTCATGAGGACTGCCACAGGAAAGGAAGACCCAGAGTTACCTCTGTTGCAGAGGATAAGTTCATTAGAGTTAACTACTCCTCAGATTGCAGCCCAAATAAATGCTTCACAGAGTTCAAGTAACAGACACATCTCAACATCAACTGTTCAGAGGAGACTGTGAATCAGGCCTTCATGGTCAAATTGCTGCAAAGAAACCACTAATAAAGGACACCAATAAGAAGAGACTTCTTTGGCCAAGAAACACGAGCAATGGACATTAGACTGGTGAAAATCTGTCCCTTTGGTCTGATTTATTTCAAATATAAGATTGTTGATTCCAACCGCTGTTTCTTTGTGAGACGTAGAGTAGGTGAACAGATGATCTCCGCATGTGTGGTTCCCACCGTGAAGCATGGAGGAGGAGGTGTGAGGGTGCTTTGCTTGTGACACTGATTTATTTAGAATTCAAGGCACAATTAACCAGCATGGCTAACACACCATTCTGCAGAGATACACCATCCCATCTGGTTGCACTTAGTGAGACTATAATTTGTTTTTCAACAGGACAATGATCCATAGGGCTATTTGACCAAGAAGGAGAGTGATGGAGTGCTGCATCAGATGATCTGGCCTCCACAATCGCCCGACCTCAACCCAATTTGAGATGGTTTGGGATGAGTTGGACCGCAGTGAAGGAATAGCAGCAAGAAAATGCTAAGCATATGTGGGAACTCCTTCAAAACTGTTGGAAAAGCATTCCTCATGAAGCTGGTTGAGAGAATGCCAAGAGTGTGCAAAGCTGTCCTCAAGGCAAAGGGTGACTACTTTGAAGAATATAAAATATATTTTGATTTGTTGAACACTTTTTGGTTACTACATGATTCCATGTGTTATTTCATAGTTTTGATGTCTTCACTATTATTCTACAATATAGAAAATAGTAAAATAAAGAAACCCTTGAATGAGTAGGTATATCCACACTTTTGACTGGTACTGTATTTTAACATTGTGCCTTTGGGAAAGTATTCAAACCCCTTGACTTTTTCCACGATTTGTTACGTTACAGCATTATTCTAAAATGGATTAAATAAATACAAATATTCAGAAATCTACACACAATATCCCATAACGACAAAGAGAAAACAGATTTTTAGAAATGTTTGCTAATTTCTATACATCCTTGAGATGTTTCTACAACTTGATGGGAGTCCACCGGATGATAAATTCAATTGATTGGACATGATTTGGTAAGGCACACACCTGTCTATATAGGGTCCCACAGTTTACAGTGCCTGTCGGAGCAAAAATCAAGCCATGAGGTTGAAGGAATTGTCCGTAGAGCTTCGAGACAGGATTGTGTCGAGGCACAGATCTGGGGAAGGGTACCAAGACATGTCTGCAGCATTGAAGCTCCCCATGAACACAGTGGCCTCCATCATTCTTAAATGGAAGAAGTTTGGAACCACCAAGACTCTTCCTAGAGCTGGCAACAATCAAGGGAGAAGGGCCTTGGTCAGGGAGGTGACCTAGAACCCAATGGTCACTCTGACAGAGCTCTAGAGATCCTCTGTGGAGATGGGAGAACCTTCCAGAAGGACAACCATCTCTGCAGCAGTCCACTAATCAGGCCTTTATGAAAAAGTGGCCAGGCGGAAGCCACTCCTCGGTAAAAGACACGACTGCTTGGAGTTTGCCAAAAAGGCACCTAAGACTCTGACCATGAGAAACAAGATTCTCTGGTCAGATGAAACCAAGATAGAACTTTTTGGGCTGAATGTCAAGTGTCACATTTGGAGGAAACCTAGCACCATCCCTACGGTGAAGCATGGTGGTGGCAGTATCATGCTGTGGGGATGTTTTTCAGCAGCAGGGACTGGGAGACTAGTCAGGATCGAGGCAGAGATGTGCGGCGCAAAGTACAGAGAGATCCTTGAGGAAAACCTGCTGCAGAGCGCTCTGGACCTCAAACTGGGGCGAAGGTTCACCTTCCAACAGGACAATGACCCTAATCACACAGCCAAGACAATGCAGGAGTGGCTTCGGGAAAAGTCTCTGAATGTCCTTGAGGGGTCCAGCCAGAGCCCGGACTTGAACCTGATTGAACATCTCTGGAGAGACCTGGAAATTGCTGTTCACTAACGCTCCACATCCAACCTGACAGAGCTTGAGAGGCTCTGCAGGGAAGAATGGGAGAAACTCCCCAAATACAGGTGTGCTAAGCTTGTAGCGTATTACCCAAGAAGACTCGAGGCTGTAACCACTGCCAAAGGTGCTTCAACAAAGTACTGAGTGAAGGGTCTGAATACTTATGTAAATGTGATATTTTGAGGGGAGCGATTTTTGTATACTTTTGCAAACATTTCTAAAAAACAGTTTTTGCTTTGTCATTATGGGGGTATTGTGTGTAGTTTGAGGGGGGGGGGGGGGGATTAACAATTTAATAGATTTTAGAATATGGCTGTAACGTAAGATGTGGAAAAGTCAAGGGGTCTGAAAATGAATGCACTGTGCATTGTGTAATTTACTGATGGTCCCTAACTAGCCCCATAGCTATAACCCAAATTTGACACGGACAATATGATTGGGTCGCGTGCTGCTGCACTCCGAATTGATGATTACCTGCGTGCTGCCAGCTGTGGGCATGTGGGCAGGATTGAAACAAACCCAACCTTCATTTACGTTGTGATGCAGTCACGACCTCAAGTCTCACACAACTCTGTTTTGGACGAGACTGACTTCATGAGCAATGTTCCTATTTACACTTTTGTCAATTTTGACATTAGATAAATGTTTTTTATCGATGCATCATAGGCTGTTTTTTAAATGAGAATTCGTTTTTTAAGGGCAGTTGCTCTTTAAGCAATGACTTGTATAATTTATGCATGGAATATAAATATGATGGCATTGATAAAGCATTTCATATTTTCTTAACCATGCTTCTTTGTACATCCCTTTGCTGTATTACAAAGAACCAAAGTAAAACTAAATGGGCTGAAAACAACTACAATTTAGTATGACATTGTTTTTCTCTTTTTCCTTGCCTGATATTATCATTAGATTAAACCTCAAGTTCTATCCCCTACTTTTCATCCTATGAAGAGAGCAAATCAACCCTCCCAAGCAAGCAAACATCATTTTTCAGCATTCTAAAAAAGTGTGGGTTCCCACAAGACCTAAGTAGAATGTTGTTCTTACAGTAAGTATGAAGAAACAGCTAATTTCCCCCTCAGTAATTCCAGCTGGGATCTATTAGGCCCATCTGAATACTGTACTCTTTCATTTTTTTTGTATTTCCACTAATTGGTCTTTTGACCAATGATATCAGATATTTTCACATCAGATCTTTTTCAGAGCTGATCTGATTGGTCAAAAGACCAATTAGTGAAAAAAATATCAGAATTGGTCTTCCTGGATATTGAAATCTCTGACAGTAGTTATTTTACAACTTTAAAGAGCCTCTATCTTCCAAGGCACTAAGATCCAAAGAAACCAAAAGGTTACAGAGAACTGTTGGCCATAGAAATATAATTATTTCTATGCTTTGCTGTTGGCCTTGCGCGGATGACTCATCAATCCCACTGTATCCTTCCTATGACACGAGGGCATGTTGATACTGGAGACAGAGAGCCAAGTGTCAGGCTAAGCTCCTCCACAAAGCCCCCCCTCCTGTCTGACAGTAAAAGGCTGTTCGCTTTTGATATGTCTTGGTCACAGCCGCCTCTGATGTTTATTCAAATAACACAGCAACAGTCATGTTTACAGCCAGCCTCCGACTGCAGGGAGCTGCTCCCAGAGCCAGTCAAGCAGATGATAATGCATCAATGCAGAACTGCAACCGTAGACTCTTCAAAGCATGGTTGGACCACAACTTGGCAACATAACAACTTGCTTTACAGTACATTAGCCCTAAAATGCATTAATATTATTGAAACCGGAATTTAAAAAAATTGTATTGACATTGGCAACATTGGGTAAATGGTGTGCCATAATGAAAAGTTATGGTACGCTTAATTGAAAAACTTTAAGCAATTTTTAATAAGACTTGAACACTGTATTGATTATGTTTGGCCCTGACTATTAATCTCAGCGTAACAGAAAGTTTAGAGTTGCCCAATCTAATGCGGACAGTAAAATGCCCATTTTAAAAACTGCAAGGAGGTAGGTGAATGAGAAATAAGCAGTGCTTGGGTGCCTTTGAGAAATGTAGTGCTGGCACACTGCAAACAGACAAGGCCCCAGTTCAAAGAAATCATCCAGGGAGATGATCATCATTATCCGTTACTGAGTCAACGGATACCTATCGATTGCAATGAGCTACCAGTTCCAACAGTCTTAAGGACAGATGGTTTCAACCTTCAGCATAGAAACTTTTGTGAGAAGTGCTGATGGGGTAATGCAGCAGCACAACGTTAGGAGACCTCGCCAGCAAGTTTGTTCTCCGAACATCCATATGTCTGTATTAATCCATCAGATGGGCCTCCTCCTTTCTCCGTCTCCCTCCTTTTTTCTCTCTCTCTCTTTCCTCCATCTCTGCTTAAAGCCTGCTCTTGTCCCTGACACGAATCACTGCTTATTGGAGAAATGGAAGCTGAGTTCTGCTCCCCTCTTTCTCATTAACGGTGGAAGTAAGGAGAAAGATAAAAACCTTTTATATTTTATTAGTCATCAGTCAACCCCCTCCCCCCTATTTATACATCGCTGTGCTCTGCCTGTCATTAGTCTGCCACTCCCCCACAGCCAAGGTTAATCACCTGCAGAGAGGTCTGTTCACCGCGACAGGTACAGGCGAAATTACTGTGTGTGTTATTTCGGTGTGTGTGTGCAGTGGGAAAGTGGAGAGTAACAGAAGGTTGTTTGATGTGTTTTACAGTGACAGTTCATTAAGGGCTAGTCTGACACAATGTGATGCGTCATAACAGAACTGGAGTAATCAATGAGAGTAAAATACAGAATAGTCTACCTTCCTGCCTCCTCCCTTGGCTGTATATTTACCTTTCTCTATTCCTCTATATGCACATTTTAACAAGATTGTTGTACATTGGATATAGGTTAAATAGGACAGCCATAGAATGTTAGAAATACATTGAAAGCAAAGTGTCATGAACAAATGTTCAGTCTCTCCAATAACATTTACATTGCCCGTAAGACTTCAAAAATCTTTGCCTGAAGACACATTTCTCTTACCAATACCACTCTTTACAGAATGTGAAAAGGTTGACACATTTCTCAAATAATAATACTTGTATGTAGCATTTCTAGAAACCACATAACTGATGAGAAAACGTATGTACACATTTCTGTCATGCTCTTTATTTAGCATTACATTCGCCCATCCCTTAGAAAATAAATCAAATTCTAGTTTACCTCCTATTCCATCTCATAATGGATACAGACAGACCACAGATGTTTAACATAACATACTGCAGCCTCCATGGGCCAAGTGGCAGGGAAATACTAAATGGAAAAGGTGGAACAAATTGGACCCTTACCATTCCATCCTATCAAACAAAATTGAATATTTAGGTGTTTAAGGCAGTGCTTTTTTAAATCAGACCTAAAACACATTACCACAGCAATGTCCCCTTCATGGGGATGTGGAGGAGGTTGTTTAGCCCATTTGAGAATCTCCACAGCATAGTCTCTTCATACAGCATGTCAACACCTGCCTGTGATACAGTAGATGGGGTGGGGAGGATGGACGCTCACACTGAAGATGATTCAGTGGAAGCCCTTCTGTGAAGATGACTACTAATGATGATGTCAGATGGGACTGAATCAAAGGGGTCAAAGTTTAGAACGAACATATGGAGCTCATTAGTGATGGGGGGAAAAATCGATACAGTTACATATCGGGATATTATTTTTGACAATGTATCGTTTTGACTATCGCAATATTATATTTGCGCCAGTTGGCTGTACCTGCAGCAAAACTTGTTTTCCATCATCTTTTTAAATAGGGAGACAATTTGTTTTCATCATTTTTATTCCCATGACTGATCAAAACTTGTTTTCTCATGGCTATCTTTTGTTCCTCTGCAGCATACATATGGTGAGCAATATGTTTGGAACATCGAATCGTAATAAAATCACAGTCGAATTGGAATACATATAGAATCGTGAGAATGGCAATGCATATCGTATCGGCACCAAAGTATCGTGATAATATCGTATTGTGAGGTCTCTGGCACTTCCCAGCCCTATAGCTTGTGATCACGTCGTTGATTAGATCTGGGAAAGTTGGGGGTGGCAGGTGTTTCATAGAAAGGTCTTTTCATAAACAAGGATACTCATAAAATAGGACTTTAAACTTATTTAATCACCTTTTAAAGTCCCCCTGCATTAAGTGTGGCTGGGAGGTTGAGTGTAGGTGGACAGGTGCTTCATGGCCTGCCGGTGTGTGAGATGCTCCACTGCTCCACTCAGGGCTGTTATTGCTGTCATGGGGAGGCCTGTTTAGCCCTTCCTCGGAGACACATCCAGTCCATGCACATGAGTCAGGCCCCTCTGAAAGGTGAGTCTATAAAATCTCTTGAAAGTTCACTAATAAAAGTAGGTGATAAGAGAAACGATACACAAAAAATATTTGAACAGTAGCATTTTAGTAAATCTACTTATAAGTCAAATATTTATTTTTACTTAAAGGGATAATCCACCACCAGAAATAAAATTCATGAAACTCCAGTCAATTTGGTGAAAGCCTATGTTCTATCAGTGGGTAAAATAAAACAATTCCCCATGATTTAACATCTAAGTGGTCTATCTGTGAAATCAGGAAATGGTGTAGGAATGCGGCATAGCCAAATGGTTCTCGTCACCGAGATGGGAGATAACGCACTTATCACATTTTATGACGCTTTTTAAACAATTACCTGCACTCCAGATCGCCAAGTCAGCCAATAGATGGTATGGCATACTAGTCTGGAACACAACCATCTGTTTATATCGTCATGAAAAGGTATATATTTTGCTTAGATGTCCTCAATCTAAAAAGTGTACCAAATGATTAAACTCAGTTTCTCCTTCAAGTACCATCTCACCATAGAGTTCGCCAGGTTTTAGTCCTAAAAACAGGAAATGAGTTACCTCTGGTTCGTTTAGCCATTCCTATAGACGGGTCGGTTGTTTAGCAACAAAACTGACACGTTTGCAACTATGGGGCAAAACAGACAGGGTTGGCTTGGATTGTTGATAACATGTATGCTATATTTCCTCTCCAATGTTTTATTGAAAACATAAATACATTTGCACAATGAGCACTTGTCCCTCAAATACGTCATTACAGTTGTTGGTTAGCTAGCTAGCCATATCAGCATTGACATTAAATCAGTCAAAACACCTCAAAACAAGACATGGTATCAAGAACAAGATGAAACGAGCCCGTTACGATTCCCCACATGGCAGTTTCTTGTCATTCTTGCTAACAATCTGGCCATCCAGAATCACAACATGCTGACTTCTGCCCCATGGAGGCAAGCACATCGTTTTTGTGACGTTCTCAGCTAACCTATCTATGGGGAAAAGGAATGGGGAAAGAATAGGGTTTTGGGATAAACGCCCAAAATAAGGTCTGAGGTTAACACGGTTTAGGAGATCTTATACGTTTTGTTCAATGCGATAATATCAGTCAATTAACATTACCTTTTTGAAATATGAAGCCTTTTATGTGTATTATGTGCTTTTTTTATTACATAAATGCTTCAAAATTCTCATAGAACAAAACTTCCTAAATCTCCTAAGCCCGTGTTTATCCAAAAACCCTACAAAAAGGCCATTCATTTCCCCATATGCTTTGGCTAACGAACCATGGTAGATTTAGTGCCCTCAAAAAGACGCCATTACTATTTATCTCTATGCTCCCTATGGGAAAAGGCCGTTGTTGCCATAGCAACGTACCATTTCTGCACGCTTCATTGCAAGTTGATGAACTGTAATTTTAACTCGGTGAGAGACTCCTAAATTGATAGTGCAGTTTGTTTAGGCGATTATACAGCTAGCTAGCTACTTCACATGCTGATATTGACTTTGGTATTATTGTGTATAGCTATGTTTTCTAGCTAGCTAGCCAGCCAATTCAGAAAGAGCAATGCATTGTGGGTTTTGTTGCAAGATATTTCCACAATGCTTTTCACATATTTCTAGCAACCTTGTTATAGCAACAAAATAAAACATTTGTTAAGAAATATATTCACATATTAGTGTTATTTAACACTGTTAATTGTATGAATTAGCCATTTGGTGTGGATTATCCCTTTAAAGGTCCAGTGCAGTCAACGTGATTTTCCTGTGTTTTATATATATTTGCACACTGAGATTGGAATAATACTGTGTAATTGTGAACATTTGGATAAAGCCCTTTTATTGTAAGAGCAGTTTGAAAAGACTGCCTGAAATTTCAGCCGTTTTGGTGGAATGGAGCTTTGGGCTTTCCATGGTGACATCATCATGGGGTAAGTTAATAGTCCAATAAGAAAGATAGTTCCAAACCTCTCTGCCAATAACAGCTAGTTTTCAGTTTTCCCCTCCCCACTCAGACCACTCCCAGATGGTCCTAGCATAATTCTTGCTTGAGAAATTGCTCTTTGCTAAGAAGCAAATTTTTTCTTCTTTTTGATCATTTTAACCAAAAACAAACACAGTAGCATTGTTGTCCAGAGATGATTTGATATTGAGGTAAAAAAATGGCTGCATTGGACCTTTAAAGGAAATGGTTATATTTAAGGTAAATCAATGATAAATGTAGAGACCAGATTTGTTTATAAATGACAACGTTCTTTTCTGCTGTCAGAGCTAACAAGCTTTAATTCGCCAGATAAATGGAGAATTCTGCCGCACGGGTGTCTTGAGTGCTCCTTTTGATCTTGCTCTGACGTCATAGCCACCAGCTTGCTTCAGAAAGGCCTCCAAAATTAGCCTTGTATTGTCTGGATTCCCTGAGAGGGGAACTAACTAGCTCTCTGATCGAATGAAAACACATCTCAGAGGAGGTTTCAGGGAGTTTAGCTAGAAGGAGATCTATAAAACTGGTACTTTAGCAATAAGAAGTTGTCGTGAATAGATTGATAAAAAATGAAACAGATACAGTGATATATAATTTGAATAAGAGGTATAATATGTCAAAGGAGGTAAACAATAGTAAGGAGTACAGTATGTGCCTTACAGCAAATGAGCATAATAGGAGGCAAATAAATAAACACTGTAAGAGAGGAGATGCAGTAGGGGGAGTTCATTTTCACACGGTGCACAGTGCTCAAGCCTTGGTTGCAGTATGGGGAACAGGGGCCGGGACAGTGTGTTTCAGTTCATTAACAACAAGCTGAGAGAGAGGGTCTCTGGCCCTGGTTATATGCAGTCCCCTGGCCATGTTCATTTCTCCTCTCTCTCAACTCATAGCTGAACCCATTTGGCCCTTATCTCCTTGACCTTCTGGCAATAATTAGAGCAGTGACAGCCACAGTCCTGCTACCACATCTAGAGCCTCTCCTCTGAGACCTGGACCCTGGAGTCCTGAGGGCCCAGTTCACACCCAGGCCCCATGCCAAAGGGCTGGCCACGACCCACAGTCCCAGCCTCATCCTAACAAGCAGATGGGCATAAAGGGCCCTTTGGTTGCTCTGTTTAGAATACACTCAATCCTTTGGATTAGAGAGTGTTCTGGCCGTCACACCTCGATGATGTTCACAGATGGCGCCCGGTTGTTGTTGTTGTTGTTCTTGGGGAACTGGAGGGGAAGAAGGGAAACAGCAGTGATGAAAAAGATGAAGGCCAGTCTCTAAACCTGGAATAAAGTATAATTCTGCTAGTGTATGAGCATGGAGCGCCTGGACAGAATGGGAGGGTTATGATGCTTTCTCTCTGGAAGGGAGATGGGGTATTTTGATCATTTTAGTGTCAATTGGTTTAGTTGGCAGAGGGCATTAGCCAGTTGTTGAGGGAGATGGAGAGGAGCGAATGGACATGGGACAATCATGCCAGCGTATGGGCTGTCTATGCATTGATTTGAAAGGCTTTGGATTTATAGCATTGTTATAATTTATGGCCTGGAGATGCATGTTTTGCATTTTAACAGTTTATTTTTTGGATGAAGTGCTGTCATAAATGCTAGTAAATCAATGCATATTCTGTTATGTGGTGGGCGTAGCTCTAATGGTGTTATGGGAGTGTTAACTGCTGGTGAAAGTGGACCTTTTTTAAGTCGCTGGGACGATTCACCTGCCCGGTGACGGTGGGGACTCAGTGGGGAGGAGAAGGGGTTATACCTTACTGCGCAACAGCCCCCCCGTCGGGTGCTCTGGAGTACTGCACTCTGATGAGGTCTTGGCTTTGTCCTTGTTGGTGTTAGGCTCGTTGTCTTTGATGATGTCATACTGACGGCAAAAGAGAGCGATCACACCTGACAGAGAGAGGAGAAAAGGGCATACACATAAAGATCGTAAATAACAACCACATTACCGCAGTGAAAAGCAGACGGAAATCATTTAGCATGGACAAATTACATCAAGTTGTGGACCATATTTGTTTAAAAATACCTTTTATTTTTTTCTACATTCATGAGGGTGGGGTTGCAAAATTCCAGTCACTTTTCCCAAAATACCATGTTTTCAAGAAATCCTGGTTGGAAGTTCCCGGAATCAGAAGGGAATAAGCAGGAAATCCAGATTCCTGCAACCAGGATTTCTGGAATACCTGGGAATTTGGCGAAATTTACTGGAATTTTGCAACCCTAGTGTGTGGGTAGCACTCTGACCTTTTGAAACATTCCACCCCTCACCTGCCCACATGATCAGCACCACCACGATAATGATGAACTCCCCTGCCCTCAGCTGAGCTCCCACTTCCTCCATGGTCACCTCGTCTGGAGTGTCAAATACAGCAGCACAATCAGTTCATCACCATGGCAACATTATCATCAGAGTTATTATTGGTAACTAGCAGCTTATTAAACCCAGGTTCTCCTGACAGGTCAGTCTAATGATGGGGGAGTGTTGGGGTGAAAGCCGTCATCTGCTAAGTGAATATGCCGGGCAGAACTTCAGTCCAGTAGACCTCGTCTCTACAACAGGAGGTGGCACCTTAATTGGGGAGAACGGGCTCGTGTTAATGACTGTAATCAGTGGAATGGTATCAAATACACCAAATGCATGCTTTCAAGGTGTTTGGTGCCATTCCATTTGCTCCGTTCGGGCAATTAATGTGAGCCGTTCTCCCCTCAGCAGCCTCCACTGGTCTCTACTGTAATTATACATAATCAGGAGTAGGTCTGCTCTGTGTCAGCTGGATAGAACCATTAGCTCCTGACACCCCCTATTGTGTAGACTGATCTCTCTATTCTTCTTCAGTCCCAGGATGGCGCCACTCACCACTGTCTTTCTGTCAGCTAGCACTGCTTTAAACAGGCCACGTTTTTCATGATTCCAGGTGATTCTGACTCAACCCTAACAACTTGTGCACAGCCTCCACAATTATCTCCTCATTGAAGAGCGCTGCTATGTGGGAACCGCACAGCACAATGCCTCAATTTGCCCACTTTCTGAGAGAGGCTGATGGTGTCAAAGTATTCAGTAGAAGCTGGGCATGAAGAGAATACATAAGCCTGAGACAGGGTCAGTGGGGATCCCCACTCTGAAGGGGTTGGAGAGAGAGAGTTAATCACAGCAGCCACGATCGATTGAGTTGGGCCTAAATAGAACTCAATAATCATTATTATAGTCCTAAGGGCCAAAAAAGATCAGAGAAGTGTGTGTTTGTGTGTGTTCAATGTCCACTCATACAAAGCAACATGTTTATGAATTCAGTAGAGAGCTGGCTAAAGTTCAGCACACAAGTGCCCCCCATTTAAAGACCAAACAGAAGTAGGCAGAGACACTGAAATTCTAATGTACCTGGGTAGCTTCACCACGCTCCAGCAGGTTCTCCCAATGACTGATTCAGACAATCGATGAGTCTATGTACCTTGACATTAACCAATCCAAGCTGGAAAGCCAGGGGCTCCTGACATCGCTGCCAGATGGCCTCCATATAGCTAATATAGGTCAGTTCTAATGTCAAAGACTGTCTCCAATCCTAGAGTCAGGTTGAGTCCTCTGCAGGGAGAGGTGGGGCTGTACTGTTTGTAGAGGAGGAAGTTTGCAGGTAGGAGCATTCAGGGACATGGTAAACTGTATGCTGTATAGCTGCAGGATTATATGAGTAAAGACATAGTCTTGGAGTGTAATACACCTGTTTTACTGCAGCACAGTTTTGCAGACATCCAGGAGGGAGTTGTCCCGCTGGTCTAGCTAGAAAACCTCCATCATCAAGAGTCTTGGTCACAGACCAAATGCTGGTTCTATAGCTATGGTCTTGGGTGACAAACACATACAGTGCATTTGAAAAGTATTCAGACCTCTTCACTTTTTCCACATTTTGTTACGTTACAGCCTCGTTCTAAAATGGATTAAATAAATGTTTTACCTCATCAATCTACACACAATACCCCATAATGACAAATCGAAAAAGAAAAAAAAACACCCTTTCCTGTGAAACTCGAAATTGAGCTCAGGTGCATTTTGTTTCCATTGATAAGGTCCCTCAGTTGACAGTGCATGTCAGAGCAAAAACCAACTTATGAGGTCAAAGGATTTGTCCATAGAACTCCGACACAGGATTGTGTCGAGGCACAGATCTTGGGAAGGGTACCAAAACATTTCTGCAGCATTGAAAGGTGGCCTCCATAATTCTTAAATGGAAGAAGTTTGGAACCACCAAGACCCTTCCTAGAGCTGGTCGCCCGGCCAAACTGAGCCGGGCGACCAGTGACCATTGGGTTCTTGGCCTTGATCAGGGAGGTGGCCAAGAACCCGATGGTCACTCTGACAGAGCTCCAGAGTTCCTCTAGGGGAACCTTCCAGAAGGACAACCACCTCTGCAGCACTCCACCAATCAGGCCTTTATGGTAGAGTGGCCAGATGGAAACCACCCTTCAGTAAAAGGCACATGACAGCCCACTTGGAGGTTGCCAAAAGGCACCTAAAGGACTCTAAGACCATGTGAAACAAGATTCTCTGGTCTGATGAAACCAGAATTGAACTCTTTGGCCTGAATGCCAATCATCACGTCTGGAGGAAACTTGGCACCATCCCTATGGTGAAGCATGGTGGTGGCAGCATCATGCTGTGGGGATGTTTTTCAGCGACAGGGACTGGGAGACTAGTCAGGATCAAGGAAAAGATGAACGGTGCAAAGTACAGAGATCCTTGATGAAAACCTGCTCCAGAGTGTTCGGGACCTCAGACAGGGGCGAAGGGTCACCTTCCAACAGGACAACAACCCTAAGCACACAGCCAAGACAACGCAGGAGTGGCTTCGGGATAAGTCTCAATGTCCTTGAGTGGCCCAGCCAGAGCCCAGACTTGAACTAGATCGAACATCTCTGGAGAGACCTGTGTAGCGACGCTCCCCATCCAACCTGACTGAGCTTGAGAGGATCTACAGAGAAGAATGTGAGAAACTCCCCAAATACAGGTGTGCCAAGCTTGTAGCATCATACCAAAGAAGACTTGAGTCTGTCATCGCTGCCAAGGGCGCTTCAACAAAGTACTGAGTAAAGGGTCTGAATACTTGATATTTCAGTATAAAAAAAAAATATATATATATATATTTAAATCTAAATAACGTTTTTATGTTTTTTTCAGTGACAGAATACTGAGCCAATCATGGCGCAACTAGAGAACATTAACAACCGCTCCGTATTTTCCGCTGGCTGCCCCACCACCACAGAAAGCTCTGAGCTAGGTTGAAACACGTGCATTTTGGAGCTGCCTTACTCAAGAAAAGGAAAAACAGGTCATATTTGTGTGGCTTTATTAACTCAAATATTATTACTTTTTTTTACATTGTTTGCAAACTGATATGTGACACGTATTAATGCCAAAATAATATGCAAAACAGGCAAAAATAAGTAAATGAATGTCCACTTTTTGTTTTGTTCTGTTTAGATTAACAAGTCGGGCTTTGCCCTGAATGACGGGTTGCCACTGCCTGCGCCAAAACTCTGGTATTTTTCATCCTATAGCTTGTTCGTCATCTTCTTTTCTCATCCTCTCATGTCTCTCTGCAGCGGACATACGGTGCCTTCAGAAAGAATTCACACCCCTTTACTTTTTCAACAGTTTGTGGTTTTAAATGGATTAAATTGAGATTTTCTGTCACTGGCCAAAACAAAGTAACCCATATTGTTAAAGTGGAATTATGTTTGTGAAAATTTGGACAAATTAATTGATTATGAAAAGCTGAAATGTCTTGAGTCTATAAGTATTTAACCCTTTTATGGCAAGCCAAAATATATTCAAGTGAAAAAATGTGCTTAAAAAGTCACATAATAAGTTGCATGGACTCACTTTGTGTGCTATAACAGTGTTTAACATGATTTTTGAATGACTTCCTCTTCTCTACACCCCACACATACAATTATCTGTAAGGTCCCACAGTCGAGCAGTGAATTTCAAACACAGATTCAACCACAAAGACCAGGGAGGTTTTCCGATGCCTCGCAAAGAAGAGCACCTATTGGAAGGTAGATAAAAAATTAAAAAAGCAGACATTGATTATCCCTTTGAGCATGGTGAACTTATTAATTACACTTTGGATGGTGTACCAATACACACAGTCACTACAAAGATACAGTCCTTTCTAACTAATTTGCCAGAGAAGGAAACCGCTCAGGGATTTCACCATGAAGCCAATGGAGACTTTAAAACAGTTAGAAAGTTTAATGGCTGTGATAGGAGAAAACTGAGGATGAATCAACAACATTGTAGCTACTCCACAATACTAACCTAATTGACAGAGTGAAAATATTCCAAAACTGTTTGCAACAAGGCACTAAACTAATACTGCAAAAAATGTGGCAATGGATTTCACTTTTTGTCCTGAATTCAAAATGTTATGTTTGGGACAAATCCAATACATCACATTACTGAGTACCACTCTTCATATTTTCATGCATAGCTTTGGTTGCATCATGTTATGGGTATGCTTGTAATCGTTAAGGACCGGGGAGATTTTCCAGATAAACATTTTTACAGAATGGAGCTAAACACAGGCAAAATCCTACAGGAAAACCTGCTTTAGTCTGCTTTCCACCAGACACTGGGATATGAATTCACCTTTCAGCAGGACAATAACCTAAAACACAAGGCCAAATCTTAACTGGAGTTGCTTACCAAGAAGACAGTGAATGCTCCTGAGTAGCTGAGTTACGGTTTTGACATCAATCTACTTGAAAATCTATGGCAAGACTTGAAAATGGTTGTCTAGCAATGATCAACATCCAATTTGGCAGAGATTGAAGAATTTGGAAAAGAATAATGGGCAAATGTTGCACAATCCAGGTGTGGAAAGCTCTTAGAGGTTTACCCAGAAAGACTCCCAGCTGTAATCTCTGCCAAAGGTGCTTCTACAAAGTATTGACTCAGGGGTGTGAATACTTATGTCAAATAGTTATTTCTATATTTAATTTTGAATAAATTAGCTAAAATGTATAAAAACGTGTTTTCACTTCGTCATTATGGGGTATTGTGTGTAGTCAAGGGGTGTGAATACGCTTTTGAGAAAGATAATTACAAAACATATAATTTTATTCAGTAAATATATTTATTCGTTTCTTCATTTTGATAAGAGATAAATGTAATGAATTGAAGGTTATTTGTAGCTGTAAAAATCGAAATGTACCGATTTTAAGGTTCTGTCATTATATTTAGGGTGGGGTTGTGTGAAATTCTTGTGAAAAAAATGGGGTCCCGAGAAATTATTGCAGAAAAAATGGGGTGCCCATTGAAAAAGTTTGAATACCACTGATGTAGAGGGATAGAGAGGGATATGGAGGCTGCATCATTATGCGACCGGCGCTGAGTCATGCCTTAATACTGTAGCCATTTATCACAGTGGCTGCCTGGCTGTACACAAGGAAACAAACACTTCTCTGAGACCCGCACATTTATCTCACCTCAGCCCAGCCATCACTCACACACTAACACCACTTTCGCTGCACAGGTTCTCGTCTCATCTCATCCACCTATAGGGATCTAGCTCTGGGTTGGTCTGAGCCTAGGGACTGTAGGTCTGTATGTGTCTGATGAGGCTGTTTGTAGCATTCTGTATCCCTTTGTGCTAGTTTCTCCTAGCTGAGATTCCTGACAATATCCCAACTAAATTACCTGGGATTAGTGTGTGTGCCCAAAGAGCCTTTGCTACTGTGACTGTGAAATGTTCCCAGAACCACAAGCCCCCTGCCTCTGCTTCCTGTGAGTGTCTGTGAGGAGTCAGTGAGTGAAGGAGCCAGGGTGTGAGTGTCTGTGAGGAGTCAGTGAGTGAAGGAGCAAGGCTGTGAGTGTCTGTGAGAAGTCAGTGAGTGAAGGAGCAAGGCTGTGAGTGTCTGTGAGGAGTCAGTGAGTGAAGGAGCCAGGGTGTGAGTGTCTGTGAGGAGTCTGTGAGTGAAGGAGCCAGGGTGTGAGTGTCTGTGAGTGAAGGAGTCAGGCTGTGAGTGTCTGTGAGGAGTAAAGGAGCGAGGGGGTGAGGGAAGGGTGCGAGCCAAAAGCACATCGATTTGCATCACGCTGCCCTGAATATCTCATCACCACTTTGACAAATGCATTACCCTTACTGTAGATAGAGCACAGGGCAGGCCCGGGGGGCAGTTGGGGGTGAATGCATAGAGGCACATCAATATACCACAAACTATACCCTGAAGGTGTTATATTCATAAATTGTTGTAAGAGCGCTTGATGTTTAAGAGCATTCTGTTGTGAAACTTAATTTCACGCTTTGTGTCCCCATTGATTTGTATTGGCCTTTATGGAATCAGTCAAAAGTTGTCAACAGTCCAACTGCAAGCCTTACTCTCGGCACTGTATGTGTACATACTGCTGTGCACAGGGTTTCCTCTGCCTTTTTTGGCACTGTACCTGTATTACAGCAAGGTAAAGGAACCTGGAGAAGTGCTTCGAACTTTGTTTTCTCCATAGATACTTTATGTATTAGCTTCAGTCTTATCCTAAAGTTGTGTGTGAGATTCTAGAGTTGTTTACCTTTACTCTTCGAGGCCTGTGTCTCAGACTCCTTGGGCGTGCGGAAGCGCAGGGGTTCGCTGTGCTGACTCATGGGCCCACTCATGCTGATGGACTGCACGTGCACAATGTAGTCGGTCTCCTCCTCCAAGTCCCATAATGCACAGGATCGGGTGGTGGTGTTCACTTCCTGGATGAAGCGCAGCATGCGCACGTCCTTCTTCTGTTGGCACATCATCACAGAGGTGCGTTTAGTGAGCAGTGTAACACAAAACTATTCACTGATGTTGAGTAGAAGTCTCACACACAGCATTGAGCCCTGGTGAACTTCAATCCCAGTTATCACATACTGTACAGTAATAGCAGACAGAAATAGACTGTGTGGAGGAGTGGAGAGAGGGAGCAGCAGTCAGGAGATGGGCAGAACCGGGGCTCTTAGCTGGGCCTCTGGGACCAGGAAATCATCTGCTGATTGGCTAGAATGGAGCCTAACCATTGTGCAGGGTAGAGTGACTGTGTGCAAGTGGGAAATGTTATTGCTTTCCCTCTTTACACAGCTGCCATCTTCCACTGCTGTTGTCGAAGAGACAGGCACCCTGACGGGATCGTCCTGGCAACACAGCGTCCCGTGACACAACGGTTCCGCAAAACAAGCCGCTGGCCAGCAACGCAGGGACGCAATGGAGAGACGGTGAGTAGGGATTGGTGACAGATACTATTTGATCTCCTATTGGCGAGAGTGTGAGTGTTTCTGTGTGCGGGTGGGTCTCCTCCCCCCCCGCACTGCGCTCCCTCTCGCTCTCACCTGCTGTGTGATGGCAAAGCCGATGACAAGGTCCCCCTCGGGGATGTCCCATGTCACCACGGCAGAGTTGGACTTCAGAGCCTTGATGGTCACATTGACAGGAGCC
The DNA here is from genome assembly GCF_045679555.1 of Salvelinus alpinus. Classification (NCBI taxonomy): domain Eukaryota; kingdom Metazoa; phylum Chordata; class Actinopteri; order Salmoniformes; family Salmonidae; genus Salvelinus; species Salvelinus alpinus. The sequence goes on from NC_092094.1 coordinate 80,804,004, forward strand.
GCCAAACTGTCTGCAAACACAGACAGGGAGAGAGAGAGAAAAGATACACATGAAGCAAATGAAGTTTACTGTCTAGTGGGTACTGGGTAGGATACAGTAGGTACGGTAATGGGTACATGTATTATTTACATGGACTCAATATAGTACTTCAAACAGTCCCTACAATCACAGAGTGGTTAGTAAGCTACTCCACAGGAGAGCTTGGCTATTCTAGACAGTCAGATTGGCCATCAGACTGTGGAGTCTGGTGCTTACTACAAACGGAGGCCTCTGATCACTGCAACCCCCCACAGCTGGTTTCACTGTTCACTGTTACTCACCCAGGAAGAGCTGTGGCCTGATTCAGTATTCACATCCATTCAGCATAATTAGGACTCATAAGAAATACAAGTGCAATCAAATCTAGAGTGGAGCGGTTTGTAGGGGTTGCATTTTAAATGGCCCCGCAATTAAGGGTTGAATTTTGAATAGGTTCACATTTAGAGTCAGTTGAATATTCAGTGAAATTACACTCAACTTAAAATAATGTACATGTACACTGAGTGTACAAAACATTAGGAACACCTTCCTAACGTTTAGTTGCACCCCTTTTTGCCCTCAGAACATCCTCAATTCATCGGGGCATGGACTCTACAAGGTGTCGAAAGCGTTCTACAGGGATGCTGGTCCATGTGGACTCCAATACTTCCCACAGTTGTGTACAGTTGGCTGGATGTCCTTTGGGTGGTGGACCATTCTTGATACAAACGGGAAACTGTTGAGCGTGAAAAACCCAGCAGCTTTGCAGTTCTTGACACACTCAAACTGATGCGCCTGACACCTACTACCATACCCCGTTCAAAGGCACTTAAATATTTTGTCTTGCCCATTCATCCTCTGAATGGCACACATACACAATCTCATGCCTCAAGGCTTAAAAATCCTTCTTTAACCTGTCTCCTCCCTTTCATCTAAACTAATTAAAGTGGATTTAACAAGTGACATCAATAGGGGATCATAGCTTTCACCTGGATTCACCTGGTCAGTCTATGTCATGGAAAGAGCAGGTGTTCTTAATGTTTTGTACACTCCAGTGTATATAGAGTTGGATTACTTTTTATTATTCAGTGTAATAATATGTTGTGCGTGCTGCAAACCATTGACAGTTTAATCAGGGCTTGTGCCACATCACTTCAAAGTAATGATTTGTTGCTGTGCAATACATTTACAGTTTTGTGTGCGTGCATGCTAGTTGTGTGTGCGTGTGTGCGTGTGTGCGTGTGTGTGTGTGTGTGTGTGTGTGTGTGTGTGTGTGTGTGTGTGTGTGTACTGTATTCAGATGTTTACACCTGGCAGCATACTTAATCGAATAAGTGAGCATATGACGCTGTGATTACAAATGAATGAGAGATCCAAACTCTGCTGGAGCAGGGACATGCCAACTGTTCTTCAATGACACTTTCAATTCATACATTCCAGATAGTGAATGGGAGAATCATTATCAGGGCTTACCTGAATGATCAGAGGGCTTTGGTGGTGATGACTCATGTGATGGGGGAGTGTCTGCAGAGTAAATGAACATGCAATCTTCCATGTTCCTTCACTGTCAGAGGGAGGGCGCCCTGTCTCTTAGCCCCTCCGTGTCACACGTACACTTCAGTATGGTAAACAGTCTGAGACATTGAGGATTGATGGGTTTGTGTGATGAGACACAGGAGGGACGGGAACAGATAAATGAGAGTGGACACTCATAATCATGTTACGTAATTCCCGACACATAAATCTATTTAGTGCTGCAGATGTATTCAGATGAGTTATTGAGCGTTTTAGCGCTCACTCTTGTTTTTAGCTAGGCAGTGTAAATCATGGCCTAGTAATTGGGGGATGTACTCCTTGGCGGACGGTGGCCAAGACAGGAAGCTCTCATATATCCCCATGACGTGAAGTGTGAGTCAGGACTAATGAAACAGCAGACAGATGTCTCCATAAACTCTCTCACTCACACACACACCGCCAGGACCACAGGATGAGAGATGGGGATGACTTTGACTCAGAACTCTGTGTGTGTGTGTGGGAGGGAGCAGACACCAGCATGTCTTTGTTAGCGAAGTCATCAGAGGGACAGGAGGTAGTGTGTGGCGTGCTGGGCCGTGTCATGAGGATGACAGTGTTCAGTGGGTGACAGCTCGGCAGTCTTTCAAGGAGAGAGGGGGTATATAAAGAGAGGCAGTATGTTTGCATGGGTGTCTGTGTGTGTTTGCTAGTAAACTAATTGTACAGTGCACATTAAATTAGATTTTGTCCAGCCTACAGACAACAAACAAATAAAACACTGAAACTGTTGGCTTGCAGTTTGTACGTACTATTTCCCCTCACCATTTTAAGAGCCTTTACTAACTTGCACGCACGCACACACAAACCCCGTCATCTGCTTAGTCTTATTGTCACAGTACTCCAGCTGCCCTTGATCAATAAAGCCTATGATTATTTAATGAACATTCTTCTCTGGCCTCCACAGGCCCTTCTCTCTCAACTCATACCAGCCCCCCCCCCCCCCCCCCCCAGACCACCAGACCCTCTGACCTGGGAAAGACAGTAGCACTCCCCCCTCAACCTGTGAACTGTATATCTGTATAGCTGCTCTCTCTGAGTGTTGAACGCAGGCTGATGTCTGACTGAGTTGCTTTGCCTCTGCCTGATCTAAGACCCTGGTCTGGTCCTGCAGCATTTCATCCTTTCATGCCTCTGTGCTCATAGAGCACTTACTGCTCAGCAATCAAAGACACCCTTCTCATCTCATGGGTAAATATCCCACAGACAGACAGACAGACATATAGTCTGCATGCTGGCAGTAATGGCCCGAGGGGAGTAGAATATCAAAGTGGGCCAATACTGTGGTGCTTCTCTCTGGCATTAGCAATGAGAGACCATAAATAGACAAATGAAGTGAACCTTGGGTTGCTGTCTCTAAGCGATAGCCGACCCTGCTGGACAATAAATTAGCACATGTTCATTAACACGTCTTCGCCTGACGTTAACGAGCATGCTGGGGGAATCACAAGTGGCTTTTCAATACCCCCCCCCCCCCCAAACGTGTCATTGAGATTGCAAGGGCAACCACTTCTCCCTTTGTGCTTTCAGGTCATTCCTACTCTTCCTCAGGTTTACTGTACTGTGCAGTACACACACACACACACCACACCACACACACACACACACACACACATATATATATATATATATATATATATATATATACATATGCATATGCATGCAGACACACACACTGATTTGCAGGCATATATTCATGTTGTCATTCTCACACCCACAGCAGTTAAAGAAACAGCAGTAAAGCCTAAAGGAGAGTTGGAACAATAGAGTTAATGTGTTTCATTTGGCATCTTAAACAGCTGTTGAAAAATGAATGTCTGCGTTAGGTGTACAGGGCGAGACTGGGAGCCATAACACGATGCCATGTTCAATTATGAATGCGTTATCACCTGTTTCATTACAGCCTTTATCGAGCCTCAGTCTATTTTTCACTGCTTATTGTCCCTGGATGGAAGCAGAGAAACAAAACATTTTCCTGTTCTCTTGGTCACTCTTTCTCTTCCTCTTTCCATCTTTCTTATAGTCTTTCTCTCTCTCTCTCTTTCCCTCTGCTTTCGTTCAGCCATTCTCTCTTTCATTCTCTAGCTGACTCGTTCAAATCTCTGAAACGCTCTCTCTCGGCATCTCTACCTGTCTCCGATCTATCTGGTTGTGTGGACGTTCTCCAGTAGAGCCTCTCCTGACAGGTGGGCTGCAGACAGTCTCCTAGTCCTCCGGAGTGTAAACGGTGCTCCGGCTGACTGACACTTCTGTGGGAGCTGCTCACTGCCTCCTCCACTTCAGACAATAGAAGGAAAGAGTTCAGGCTTGGCACCCCCTACCCCTACCCCACCCCCTCATCATCTCTGCATCATCTCCCGCCAACACCTCCATATCAATCCACAGCCTCTCCACTACAGCACGCTATGACTCACTTCATACTGTTAGCGCGGTTTGTACTATGCACTCTCTGGTTTTGATTGTCAGAACAAGTACAGTATGGGTAGAGATACAGTCCAGGTTTACCCTACATTTATAGTTCTAGGGGCACAGAGGGGGTTGAGATCCCATAAACAACAAAGTGTACTGGTTTCGCACTCAAAAAGATGTTGCATAAAGCTTACTTCATTATTCCATTCACTTGTATTATTTTTTACTGCATCAGGAATAGCGGACACAGACGTTTCGGCTTTACCGCCCTCCTCAGTGTGTAGATACAGTTTTATTTGAATTCAAAACAGCATTTGTAGAGAACAACCGGTGAGCAGCAGGTGCTTCTAATCAGGGTTGCCACTCATCCCAACCAGGAGCTCATTAGGGGCTATGTTAAAATCATTTAACATAGAAAATATTACTGTCTATAGTTTACTGTGGAAATGTACAACCCAGAAAGCGAACCACTGGAGTGTGGCTTCAAGCCCCTTTCCCAAAGCCGCAGAGAACAGTGTGTGTGTGTGTGTCTTTTCCATGGCTTTTCACTCGCCATGCTCCATGATAAACATACCTCCAGGGCTTTCCTCTTTTGAGGAGACATTAGTTATTTACTTTTGCCAAAATAATTCTCCAACCCGCTGGCCTAAAGAGCTGCAAAGATGTGAGCGCCAAAATAGCCTCTCACTTTCACTCTCTCACCCACTCACTCTCCCCCTCACTTGTGTAATTAAATGTAAAAAGCCAGAGTATGAAAATCAATGCTGCGTTGTGTAGTATCGCATCTGAGAATGCAGCTAATTCAAAAGCAAAGGAGCACAGGTGGCAGTGTTGATTATTTGACAAGCCGCCGTACTGCTCGTCTGTTAACTACAAATGAAATCTAGTTCCCATCCAAGTTCCTCGGGCCAGGAAACCAAGGTAATATCTACACAATCAATATCCCAGTAGAGCTGGGCACATTATACACACAGCACTTAAATATGATGGGGTTTTTCACTATTCTCCCCTTCTCCTTGTTTCACTGTCTCCTACTCACCCCTTTCTCTCCCTGTTACCTACTCCACTCTCTCGCTCTCTTTCTCTCATCGTCTTTCTCTCCATCCCTGTTTTATTCTCTCTCCTCATCCCTCGTTTCCTGTCTGTTTCATTCTCTCTCTTTTTCTCATCCCTCTCTTCCTGTAGAGTGTTAGCCAGTCTGTCTGCCTCCTTGGAAGGATGGCACTGGGAGGGAGATGGTGGAGAGAGAGAGAGAGGTCGGCATTGGCTCTCTATGGTGCTTTCTCTCCATCTCTCTCTCACTTTCCTTCTCTCAGTCTTTCTGCATTTTTCGGTCACTTTTTTTCTCTTTCACACTCTTGGTCTCCTTACTCCCTCTCTTGCCCACTGGGCACACACTGGTTGAATCAGTGTTGTTTCCACGTCTACTCCACGTTCAGCTATTGTGGAATAGACGTTGAATTCACGTCTGTGCCCAGTTGGTGTTTTCTCTTGCTCTCTCTCTCTCTCTCTCTCTCTCTCTCTCTCTCTCTCTCTCTCTCTCTCTCTCTCTCTCTCTCTCTCTCTCTCTCTCTCTCTCTCTCTCTCTCTCTCTCTCTCTCTCTCTCTCTCTCTCTCTCTCTCTCTCTCTCTCTCTCTCTCTCTCTCTCTCTCTCTCTCTCTCTCTCTCTCTCTCTCTCTCTCTCTCTCTCTCTCTCTCTCCTGGTGAGCGTGACGGTTCCTCTCTGAGAGGCGCCTGTAGTGGTGAGAGGCAGGCTTCTATCCCTCCTGAATGTCACCAGGCCTGCAGCTCTTACACTGGATTTGGCCACAGCCCCAGGAGACAGTGTGTCTCATGCACACACGCGCCACGTCAGGAGGACTAGGGAGAATGAGAGTTTTAGATTGTGCAGCAGCAGAGTGGATTAGCACTGGGACTGGTGAAGCAAAGCTCTGGCAGAGAGGAGAGAGAGAGAGAGAGCGAGACTGGGCTACAGGTAAACTACTGGAGGCACACCTGTGTCTCCACAGCCAGTTCTAGCATAACTCACACCATTTGGGTTATCCCCTAGGATATTAACAGAGAGGAGAAAATAAAAACAGTATTTTTATGCTCTGGCGAGCTGCCAAGGGCTGTGTGTGTGTGTGTGTGTGTGTGTGTGTGTGTGTGTGTGTGTGTGTGTGTGTGTGTGTGTGTGTGTGTGTGTGTGTGTGTGTGTGTGTGTGTGTGTGTGTGTGTGTGTGTGTGTGTGTGTGTGTGTGTGTGTGTGTGTGTGTGTGTGTGTGTGTGTGTGTGTGTGTGTGTGTGTGTGTGCGTGTATATACACGCACACTCCTGTGTTAGGGCCAGGAACATATACAGCACCATAACAGTCTCTGGCGCAACCACCCCACCATTATCATATTGTACTCATTGGCTCTAAATGGCAGATTGGACCCCCACCGCTCAACAGCTTGGCCCCCCACCAATACCACCTGCCATCCTCCTCCCCACCTGCCACTCAGGGTGTCAGAGCAGACTCCAGACTGCGTCAGAGACATGGCAGGGACACGTCAGTCTGTTGGCAGTGCCACCTCACAGGCCTGATGGCCAGGAGCTAGTCTCTCATTGTGTATTTATTACTTCTGTTATTATTTTTCAGACTATTTTTCTTTTTTTTTCTCTCTGCATTGTTGGTAAGTAAGCATTTCACTGTTAGTCTACACCTGTTGTTTCCTGAAGCACGTGATACATACGATTTGATTTGATTAATGTGTGTTCCCAATGACAGCAACAAGGCCCCTCAGACAAGCACATCCATTCATTTCCATGGATCTCAGCTCTCTGAGAGATCACAAGTGGAGTAGACATGGAGTATGACAAAAAGTTAGCAATTGACTATATCAATCACACATGGTCTGGTTGGAAAATAAGCTGCTAAGATGAGTTCCACTGTGAAAAGATGTTGAACAGATGCTGTTTGGTTGAGTTGTATTTCAGTCAACCTTACTCAACAGAAGCCAGCAGGAACGCAAACAAGGCTTAGTCCTTTGTCTTAATCTGTGCATTCTAGCGCTGTGAGTCATGTGCAGGAGCAGGCAACAGAGCATCAGGAGCCCTGTGTGTATCTGGTCTAAGGCCCCTCTGTCTACAGTGTCTGAGTTCAGGCAAAACCAACCACACTCATTCTGAGGAAGATTCCACTTGTCTCTTTTGCTGCTGTTGGCTGGTGCTGCAGCACTTCTCATGCTCGCTGACATTTTGCCTTGTCTCTATTGTGTTTGCCTACTGTGTTTGAAAATACCATCAGCCTGTCATTAAGGCTGTTCTTTTTGATTAACAGGGGGAACATGGCTTTATTAGTGTGTGTTAGTGCTGGTAATGGCTGTAATGTATGTGTGTGCTGAGCTGCAAGTGCCATTTTGAGAGAATTCTGTGCCTTCGTCTGTTCTCTCCTTTTGTCTACAGATCTACTGCCAAATAACTAATTGAATACTTCAATAATACAGCCAGCCAATGAATGAATACTATTAATCTGTTTCCACTCACACATAAACACACTGACACACAAACACACACACACATGCACGTAATACAAACCCATATGAACATACACAAGCACACACTCCATTACTTATATCATAATGTTCTGCTTCCAAACACCCATTTCTCTTTGCCGTTCTGGTCGGAGCAGACCTCATACATGTGGTAAGTGGAAGATATCCAGCCTCTGCTGTGTAACCTCATGCATGTTCTGTTTCCTGCTCCATTGGTTGTGTCTGTCTGCGGGGTAAACTATCTAAATCCAAACAGACTGTTCTTTTGAAATTGGGATGATTCATCCAACAATAAGTGGCTGGCCTACATAACAACCAGGCCTTTAGAGAAAGCACTTAAGCCAGGTGACATCCAAAACAGGTAGCTGTGGGCTGTATTTGTTATCACGTATTATTTCAAAAGATTCACAGAATCTAACAGATGAAAAATGTCTATTTAGCATAAAGGAGAACAACGGTAGACTAAAGTGAAGAAAGAAAAGGTGGCATCAAGGAAATACTGTTGTTCCATGAATACAGACCTTCAGGAACCACAGTGTATGTCCCCCTAGTTTGTTTAACATACTGTAAGATGATGTGTTTTTCTGATGAAACCACCTCCCAGTAAATATTCCACAAAGAGCTTTTGAGCAAGCTAGCGATTTGGCAGTAGACTGGAGTTGATGAGTCTGTTTAACGACCTTTGGCTCCCCTGTCTGGGTGCTGTAACTCCTACGGGTGGGATGGTGTGATGACTTGACACTTGACAGTTAATATACTGCTGCTACTGAGAATCTGTGGCAGGGTTGGGGAGTGGCAGGACTCCTCTGGCTGGCCGCGTTAGAACCCTCATAGTGGGAGTGTAATAGTCATGCTGTGTTTTACAGTAAAAACAAAACAAGGCTTTTTAGAATAGTTACTCGTTTCATCAGAACTTGAAAGGGTCTCTAAGGTTACGCTGGGCTTTTCTATTGGTTACTGTTTAACTACTTGATTGATTGGTTGATTTGATGGGTTGACTGACTGATTTATTGTGTTTCATGGCGAGTCTGTCGAGGAGCAGGGACTGGCTGGTGGAATTTACCACCTCGTTATGATGGTGTTGAAGGTCATTTACATTTTAAATGGAAACATTAGCTTTACATTCCTCGTCCAGGGTGACAGATACTTCATGACTCACCATAAACAGAAACGCATTAAAGGACGTCACAAATGTAAAGTTTACAGTGTGTTAACACACACCCACACGCTTCTGTCAATCTATCCATCCTACTCCGGACCTAGCTTCGCTCCTCTGATTACTTGTCATGCTTTCCTTTGTTTCTGTGTTCTTTATGTTGGCTTTCTGAAGATTTTTCAGAAGTAACACATTCTTAAGAGTATCTTAGACAAGTGCAATGTCTACTTCAATCAAATATCCATCCACAAGTGCCCTTGACTCTCTCCAGTCAACACTTCTACTAAGGAGATGGAAGAGGAAGAGGTTTAATGGTCTCTCTGATTGTCGGAGTGTTCTTCAACCTGGTCCTGGACAACCACAGGGTGTTAGTACTGGGCTGGAACAAAAGCCTGCACACACTGTATATCCCTAGGCCCAGTGGATTGACGAACACCATTAGATCCACGATCTGGCTGCATTGCTACAGTATGTGTGTTAGCTCTCTAGTACAGTACTGTCTAGTGAGATGACATCATACACTAGGTATATGTTGCTGTGGCTATAAGGAGATTGATGTAGATGGAGGAGGGATTAGAAGAACATTCTCTCTGCACTGCCAGCAGGACTGGCTCATTAATCAATGTTTTATTCAATCGCCCCCGCACAATCAGAATGTATGAAACAATTATGAGCCCACAGAACCCATATGTGCACCCCACTTTCGGCGAAACGTGATTTGCTGACACGGTAAGGGTGTGTGTTGCCTACGTGCAAGTGTGCATGCATGTGTGTCTGTGTCTAGACTATGTCTAAGGCTGTGTCTAGACGTGACAGTTCATGCAGCTTTAGAATTCTGATCATAGCGTTCTGTTCATGGAATTCCGAACGTGTCATGCATCTACACCTACAGAAATGTGTCTACCGTGTCCACAGTGTGTCCAGATTCCCTATTCCCGCGCTATATTTAAATGCCAGTAAACATTTTACAAATGGTGGAATAGGCTAAATATGATAACACCACAACAACTGATGGCTGTAGCTAACTGGCCAGCTAATCTCTGTAGCTAGCACTCAATGCTAAAGGGATTGCAAACAGGTTAGCATAACTCTAGTATTTTTCTAAATATTAGCTAGCTGGCTACCATTTATGAGGCCAGCAAACACGTTCTTCACATGCTAGGAGCGTATTTCCTCCAACGTTATAATGAAAAGTTGCCTCTCGGTCTCAAAACACAAGTTTTCTGGAGACATGTGGGAGGACTGTTGATGACGTTGCCCCCTGGTCAGCCAGATCGGGAAACACAGTCAGAACACAAAGCGTTTTTTGTATTCTGATAGCAGATGTCACATGTAGGTGTCAAGTGTAGACACGTCCTAAGTGTCTGTGTGTATTTATTTATGAGAGAGAGAGATGCAATCCAGCTGAAATGTAAACACTGTAGAGGCGGTGGATTCTGATTGCAGTAGTGTGGTGTGCAGCGCTCCATCACGCTGAGCAGTGAAAGCTACAGCACTCAAGTGTTTAGGGAACGTACATTACGGGGTGATAGATTCCGCTGGGGTTCTCTTCAGTCTATTCCCAGGGTTCACTCTCACCTCACGCATAGATCATTCAGCAGCTTTCCGAGGAACAATTTGAAATGGTTGTTTTCCTCCTCAAATGTTACACCAAGCTGTGCCAACAGTACATTCACTGTAATGCCATGATCCTAATGGATATTAGTTTGGTCCCTGCTGTATAGATATCACATATTACTTTGAAAATGTGTGTAGAAGAAATACATATTTGTTATCCTCCATCATTCTGTGATAACAGTTAATTACAGATTTTTAAGTAAAACATAAATTTAAAAAAAACATTATTAAAGCTATTTCATTTTCAGAGACATTGGGGTTGTACCTGTACCATGTACTACTTAATTACATGCAAAGGTCAGCTTTACTTGGAACACACACACATCTATAAACCTGTTTTGGGTAAGTCAGTTTAACGTCATATCAGTCTAAATCTTATGAATGTAAGCACTTAACAACTGCTTGGATCAAAGGCTAGTGTTGTTCTTGCTGATACGGTAGTAAATATAACCAGGCTACAGTAATAAAACATACTGAAACGTAACGTAGGCAATAAAACTGGTGCTGAATTATTGCAAAAGCATTTGTTTAGCCTTTAAATCCCGAAACATAACTGCTCATGTTCCATGGCCTGTTTAGAGTGTTTCAGTATAGATCAGTACCAGTATAATGTCTGGAGCATTGTATCAATACAGATTCTTACACACACACACGATTCCTCATTCATCGCGCAGAATATAGCCTAAATGCCAATTAGAAACAAATTAGCACAAACATTCACTTTTTCCCATTGTTTTATTTGCACGGATACCAATGCAGTCCCCTTAATGCTCACACATTAACCTTAGAGTTCCCACTACAAAGCAAATACGTGAATGCATGGTTGAGTAATTGCTGACAAATAAATATTTTCAGTACATAAGCATTAACTTACCCGCAAAGACGCGAGAGACACCTAGACAGCTGAGAATTAGCAGTGGCACGGTTGACAGGAAAAATCTCTTCATCCTTTAAACATTAGAGGACGTGAGATCCATTTACTCTGACTAGAGCTATGTTGACTGCCTTGCTATTGTTCAGCATTCACATCAGACCATGCATATTGTCTCGATCAAAAACCGTTTACTGTCTCGTTGGCTTGCCGCAGATTGACTGACGAGCGCTTTCAGCACCTGGGACAGCGACAGTGCTCCCCCACCTACATGCAACAGTAGCTTAACATGCGGCGGACCTTGTACGTGTGTGTCGCCCACGAACGCTCTTCATTGCTCCACCTCAGCTACGAGAGATATTTATAGACATTAAACTCGACGACCAGACATAAATGAAGTCCTGGTGATGAGTGTTGGTCCGTGGCTGTGGCTGTGGCCGAGTTTCGCACCGTGTACATATGTGCCCCTGAAGTCGGGTGGTGCTTAGGGGCACTCAACAGAAACGTGATCGCGCTGCTCTCACTGCCCGTGGCACACTGCAATTGACACTCGCGTGCGTATAGTCATGGGAGAGATGCACACACACACAGGCATACAGTCTATGCTCCAATTATTATTCATATGCGCTGCAGTTATACCTCTATGCACACATAATGTCCACACGGAGAGTTTATTAATTATGATGAAATGAGGTATGAAAGCATCTCACAGACTGATATTGGCTACACTAAACCGGATAACTTTGACTTTTGCTCAAAGTGCATGTATATTTTTCTCAGCTATAGACAGTGTCTCTGGTATATTTCGGCTATGAAATGATTTATAAAGTTTGATCTTGAGTACAGTTGTTGAAGCTTGAATATTCAGACATTTCAGACTTGCATTTTGGTATACAGCAGTGGGTGGGGTAAGCTATGTGGCATATGTCAAGTTTGCATAAGAGCACCAACAGTAGCCTAGTTATTGCTCTATAGACAATTGTCATGGTACATTAAAGGCTAGGACAAAATACCAGGCCAGTAGAATAGAATAAAAAATGCATTCCAATGAAGTGTAAAGTTTGGATTTTATAATTTCCATTTGTATAGTTACACATGGGCTGAATCTATCTATCTGACTTCCCATTTGTCTCTGACCATTGGTCAAGTTCAAGGTCCTGAGCCTACATGTCACTCCTCCGTCATTTGTTTGAGTGCACTCTGTCACCGACACCCGGCCACATCCATTTACCATACTTGGTAAGACAGTTCTCAGAATGATTTTCGACCACACCACTATCAAATATTCATGTACAATTCCATGCAAAAAAACTGCCGCCTGTGCATAGATTCGCGTCATAAATGATTTTGTCCTCGAACACCACTTAGAACCGCAAATATCCGTCCATACACTATAGTTTAAGCAACCACATCACCACACCCTCTGACTATTTGAATAGATCATTTACTGCATCAAAAGAAAACTGCAGATAATTATTTTATACATAAATAGTACAAGATAGTCTCTCTTACCTGAGCTGCCTGTATGTAGCCTACCTATATCAGTCGGCGCTGCAAGATGTGTGCGGTCATGGCCGGGATGGTTCACTTTAAGAAAGCTTCGTCACGAGTTTAGAGCGCGCCCGTCCGGAGTCGGGCTACCGTCCCAACTGAGAAGCAACGTTAGCGAATGCCCTCTGTGTCCCCAAAAACTGTTTCCGCTCTGCAACGACACTACACCCACTACTTCAGCTTCACAGCATCTGGCTGGGTGATGGCGTGTGTGTGAGAGAGAATGAGTGAATTAAGGGGAGTTTGCGAGTGTGTGTGCGTGAGTCATTGTCCTTTGCAGCTCTGCAGTCATGAAATTAGGTGTTTCCTAGCCAATTCCGTATAGGTTTTTACCTCACACATTTAAGGCAAGGAGGAAGATACTGTCCAAAGAAATTAGCTGCATTTTTATGAGTTGCAACATTAAAATGTAAAACTCTGTCACTTGTTGCCAAGATTTTAAGATGTACAATGTACACCAGTGCAAATATGCAAACATTGCTCTGGCGCAAAGGCCTCAGTATGTCACTTGTGTGTAGAGTTGCAAAGGGGTGTAAAACTTTCGAAGTTTACCAGTAAACTACCAGAATTTAGATCACTTTCAAGTTTAATCTAGTGGCCATTTTGGGCACGTCAGATTATCACAGGTGCCTGTAATTAACGCTGGCCCTCTGTGTGGCCTTATCACACGTTACATATATAAAATAATCAAATAAAACGATTTCAACATTTAAAAAATGATGACAAAATGTTTCCTAAATATTAAACATCAATTTAGTGAATACCATTGATGTTTAATATGAGAGTTTCAGCATGACATATCCTATATATTTTTATTTACACACTCGTTTTTTTTTTATGTCCATGTCTTTTTTGTAAATGTTTTGGTGCCAAACTGTTGGCATTTGTGAAAAAAGTCAATAGTTGGAAGAGTTGCAGAGTTAATTGAAAATTATGCCATTGTTGATAAGAGCCTTTTTTATTAATTAGGCTATTTTCTCTTGATCCATATGGTCTACCCACTAGGAAGTCATGGACAATATGGACACAGATAATTATTTCTTTATACTATATATATACATTTTTAAAAATTAAGTGAGCAAAATGTTTATAAATTACCAAAGTTACCATAGATTGCCATAGAATACCTGTTCATTTCCAAAATGACTGAAGATTCTGGTAACTTTAGTAAATTACCGGTAGCTTTGCAACCCTATTCGTGTTTATACTGTCTGATACTCAATCCAGCACTGGTCAGGTGTGTTGCATTCTAACAATCCCATTAGCAAAACCCTGTGTTATGCGGGTGAATGAGGACCCAAAAGCGACGTAATAGAAACAGAGTCTTTATTCCAGTATCAAACAAACAATGATTCTCCTGGATATATCAAAGGTAAATCCAAAACAGGAAACTGAAATCCTCTCGTCAGTAGAGAGGAACGACAGGAGACGCGACCACAGACTGCAGGTCGCTTCAGGAAGGCACAGGCCGTAGCTGACATAGACACCTGCTCACACGCAGCATCTGAAGAAGGCAAAAACACGACAGGGCGGAACTAGGACACAGGAACAGCAAACATCAAACAAGAATCCGACAAGGACAGAAGCGGAAAACAGAGGGAGAAATAGGGACTCTAATCAGAGGGCAAAATAGGGGACAGGTGTGAAAGAGTAAATGAGGTCGTTAGGAGAATGAGAAACAGCTGGGAGCAGGAACGGAACGATAGAGAGAGAGAGCGGGAGAGGGAGAGAGGGAGGAGGAGAGAGAGAGAGAGAAAGAGGGAAAGAACCTAATAAGACCAGCAGAGGGAAGCACAGGGACAAGACATGATGATCAAAGACAAAACATGACACCCTGCTCCACAGCCATAGTTGACTGAGATGTATTTCATTCAATAGAAGCGTGGGCAGCACAAAGACAGCACAGTGGATTGTTGACCCGACCCAAACAGAGGAATTGCAAAGGTATCTCTCAAGTCTACGGCCAATAAAATATTAATGGGCTTTAAATTCAACACTCTGCAAACACATAAAGGACTCAGCCCAAGCGCGTAATTTGCTTTTGGAAAGGGCTTCACTGATACCTCACAGTCCACCACATTAAACACAGATCAAGCAGAAAATCACTAATAAATCAGAGCTGTTTTTATGGAAGTTGTGGTGTATCCATCCTCTCCGAGGTTCCACTTTGACAGTGTGTGTGTGTGTGTGTGTGTGTGTGTGTGTGTGTGTGTGTGTGTGTGTGTGTGTGTGTGTGTGTGTGTGTGTGTGTGTGTGTGTGTGTGTGTGTGTGTGTGTGTGTGTGTGTGTGTGTGTGTGTGTGTGAGGATTGATGTGGTCGCTGTAATCATCTCACAGTGAGAAGAGGGCCGTAGAGTGGACCATTAGACATGGAGTTACTGAAGATACAGTGTGGATTTTCCCACCCTTTGAAGTTTTCCAATCTGCTAGGACCCAAGCTGCCCCTGTCCATGTGGCTGTGGAGGCTGTTGAAGCCAATGCCTCTGTGTTTGCATACAGAATGAATTGGCTCAGTCATTCCTGACAGATAGCAATATTGTAGGGACATTGAAAATAACAGCTGAGGGACTATTGATTTGGTGACATGGCTGTTTTTCTCTGGGTGGATCAGAGATGTTGATTTTGATTATCATTAGTAGGTGGATATAGATCAGTGCATTTACCCTGGTAAAAACCTGCAGACATTTTCAGTTGTTGAGGCAGAAGTCATATTTTGAGGACAAAAAGTTCTATTTACAGTATACGTATCTATCTGTTCTGAATGAACATGTGTCATGATGACCATGTGATGTAAGGGATGGATTATAAATCCCCCAGCACACTTGATTCCCAAACTTTATGTTGAAATTCATAACCTGAATCAGCATTTTACAACGATGGGGAAAGCAAACAAGTAACCTGAGCATGAATATATAACACACGAGTATCTCCTGATATTACATTTTGACTTACCTGGGACTATCCTGCAGTTCAAAATGAGTTTTGGATGAGCTGTAAAATCTAATCTCCTGGAGGTTATGGGGAGGTGAGGGTTGAGCCAGTAGTCCTGGGGGGATTGGAGAGCTGGTGGTGGGGTGGTGGAGGGGAGACGGGGCAGGGCTACTGTGGTTGGAGGTCCAGCGGAGGCAGCAGCAGAACAGGAGGCCTTTGTTCCTATCCCAGGCTGACAGGATTGGGATGCTGGCCCAGGCGATGTGAGGCTAGCTGGCCAGAGCACCAGGAGAAAATGGTCTGGGAGATAAGGAGAGGAGAGGGAAGAGGGTAGGAAGAGAAGGGGGATAGTGAAGGAAAAAAACTAGGAAGGGAAAAGGGTAGACGATTGCCAGCTTCTGGGTCACTAAAACAGATGTATGGGTTTGGTGTGGTGGTGATGATGATGACGATGATGTTGACGACAATGACTCAAACAAAGAAAGGAGTTCACAGGAAGGTAGCCTAAATTACCTCAAATCATTGTGTCACACTTTGAACCAAGTCATAAAAATATGAATCAATGGATTTTAGATTTCAAATTTTGGTTTTATCTCTCTAGGAACAGCTCTGAACAGTTTCAAAATAACACCTGCAAATGTATAATATGAGCTGAAATAATGTTTAGCAGCGCTCTCATGTTCTCATTCAGCGCTCCTGTGCCGTGTGTTTTCTTGGCCCGGACAATGTTTTTGCACAAATGGATGAGCTCGCCTCTGCTCACATGTAAAGTGGTCCTCTGAATGGTTGACTTCCCGGTCCTAATCTTATTACGACTCCGTTGAATTCAGAGTTCATTTGCCGCTTTGTGCTGAGACATGCTCCCGTCTGAATAGTGGAAAATCTGAACTGGCAGTCGCACACCGACTCAAAGCCTCGGATGGCAGAACACGAGAGATGAGGCCGTTTTATAGATTGCTAACACTGTTAGAAATGATATCTACTTTCACCCCGGATGTCATTGATGGCAGAAATTAAATCACATGCTTGGGAATACAACATAAGAACCAAGCAAGCCAGCAGCACACTTTCCTTGCATAAGGTCATGGTCTTGTTCTTGAAATTGAAATTGACTGTGTAAAGGCGAACATAATGTCCTTTTAGCGCAGGGTCACTCAAGTGCATCAGTTTAGTGTGAGCATGATTGAATACAGTGGATCCACTCCACTCTGTGTGTGCGTGGTTGTGTGCATTTGTGCGTGCATTTGTGCGTGCGTGTGGTTGTGGCAGTGTGTGAGTGTGTGCCGACACCAGATGCTCTGGATGAGGGTTAAGGCTGGTGGACCCTAAATCTGTGGAGGCAGGCAGCAGATATGACCCTTCTTTTATGGAGGAGACTGCATCCCATGGGACAGATGGAGCTTCGCCATGAATAGAACCAGAGTTATCTGCTCTGTGATGGGTAGCCCACCTCAGCTCCCAGCCACCCTCACTCTCCCACCCTATATCTCCCCCACCACTAGGCCTACATCCAGAGCAATTGATTTTTCACACTTTGAGAAATGACCGGTAAATTAATGAATTTCAATGTTTTTCTAATTCTCTCCTTGACCATTTGCAGGGCATTCTAGGACTAATCTCTCTCTCTGTTTGTTTATATCCAGTGTATATGCTACCTACTATAGAGTGGCAGGCGCAATCTCAGTAGTCTTTATGGATGTCCATACTTGGTCCCACAATGGGAAGGGTCTCAATGCAGTAGAATTTAGAGCTATCCCTCAGTCAGAGCTAATTCAGCCAGGCAAGGAGACAGTCCACCCGAATAATTGCACCCATGAATCAGGTAATGATTGAGCCACTTTGGTGTGACCGTGCATTTTTACAACTGAATGTGACAAAACCCAAAGATGTCTGTTCATTTCAGGCATCAACCCCCTACCCCTCAGAACACTGTCATCAAGGGCCAGGTGGTAGACACGGTAGACAACTACAAGTATCTTGGCACAATGATTGAGAATACATTGAAATTTGAGTGTAACAGTGACATGTTGTGGAAGAAGGGCCAGCAACACTTTTGTCTCAGGAAACTGGCAAAGTTCCAGGTAGACAGGACCTTGATTACTCTCTTTTATAAGTCGTACATAGAGTCTGCCTTAACATTGTCTTTGATTTGCTGGTACGGCAACGTTGGTGTAAAAGCAAACAATGCACTAGCTAGAATAGTGATGTGGTCAGTAAGATCATAGGAGTAGTCTGTCTGACCTGTACAACAGACAAGTGGTGAGGAAGGCAGAATCCATCCTGTCTGACTGTACCCACCCCCTACACCATGAGTTCCAGGTCCTACCCTCTGGCTCCCAGTGTAGATTCCCCACTGTTAAGTCTAACAGGTACAAGCACTCCTTCACCCCTATGTCCGTTGTCCTTTTGATTACAGGGAAGAGAAGGAGGTAGGCTAGGGATGATGATGATGTTGCGGATGATGATGGTAATATGTTGATGATGGTCATTTTAGTTTTGCCAGCACACTGATGATATGTTGTTGACGAGATAATCTAGGAATGCAGAGAGCACTTTACTTATTAGACAACTTTGCTATACTTTTGTGCTGCTGCTAATATCGATCACTAGTAGGCCTACTGTATATATTCGTATTGATGGCTGTTAGCCCTATGCTCATTGTATTCACTATAACTCAATCAATGAAATGTATTTATAAAACCCTTTTTACATCAACAGATGCCACAAAGTGCTTATACAGAAACCCAGCCTAAAAGCCCAAACAGCAAGCAATGCAGATGTACTGTAGAAGGTCTGTGTCATTGTGATCCATGTCTATTTTATATGTTCAATGTTGTTCTTTATGCTCCTTTGCTGCAAAACCACTGTATGGAACAATAAAGTTGAAACTTGAAGAGATTCAGGACCATGGATAGTGTCCCTAGTTGTAGTCAACATTCAGGACCACAGACAGAGCTTCTAGTTGTAGTCTATGCAGTTTTATTCAATGTCAATCATAGTGTGGGCCCTGTTTTCTAATGTATGATCAAATAGGATATTTTCAGGGGTAACAGAGAACATTTTCAATCAACATTTAAAGCACTTTATTTTTTACATTCAGTTCCATGGTTATAGTGTGATGGGACATTTGCCACTTGAGTGGAAAAGTACATTTAATCAGAATGTTTCCGCATAACAGAGCGTGGTTCTATTCCGTCGTTTATGAGAGCGTTTTGCAGACCTCGTAGGAATACGGTACCACAATTTATCTACAGTTTAATATCCAACCTAATTGTGAAGAAGTAATGTTAATTTTATGAAACAATTATGAAATGATGCAGGAGGAACAATGATCTGCTCACAACGCATCAGAGTAGAGGAAAAATCACAACGAAGTGTGTGTCACGGCCGTTGGAAAAAGAGGACCAAGGTGCAGCGTGGTGAGCGTACTTTTTCTCTTTATTTTAGAAATGACGCCGTCAAAACAATAAACAATACAAAACAAACCGTGAAGCTCAACGGCTATGTGCCCTAAACAAAGTCAACTTCCCACAAAGAACGGTGGGGAAAAAAGCTACCTAAGTATGGTTCCCAATCAGAGACAACGATAGACAGTTGTCCCTGATTGAGAACCATACCCGGCCAAAACATAGAAATAGAAAATCATAGAAACACAAAACATATAATGCCCACCCCAACTCACGCCCTGACCAAACCATAATAGAGACATAAAAAGGATCTCTAAGGTCAGGGCGTGAAAGTGTGACTAAGTTATGAAAGAAGGCGAATGCATTGGTTGTGCCTAAATTCAAAGGATGCCCTTTTCGTACCGAATGAAAGGCAGTGCTTTGTAGCAGATGGTCAAGGGACATCAGAAAAGCTTAGTGCTGCTTTGCATGAAATGCCCAGTTTATCTCAATCAATCACAGTATGTGAGTGCTATTCCATTTTTGTTTTTTCAATCATAAATACCTCCTTTTAGATCCAAGATGGAGCAATTCCTTAAGGACATCAGAAGCTGGCACAGGAATGCATTGTGTTAGAATACCTCACTGAAATCCCTGAAATAACACAAATCCATAAAAGAGCAAAGGAATCTGCTCTAGGGGGTTGAATGTGGTGAGAGGTGCGATTCCTCGATTATTTACTGTCAAACTTGCTCAGTCAGTTTATCAAGCCAGTCTCTTCTTTTTCCCAGCCTTGGTGGATCTCATCCACTATACCGCACGCGCGCCTTATTTTGACAAGTTTCCTATATTTTTCTGCATCAGTCATCAAAGCAGAAAGCTCTAAATCCACCTCCTCTAAGACCTCATTGCAAGATGTGTATAGATCAGTTCAGATGAATAAGAGCGATTGATTTAGAGAGAAATCCCAGGGCTACAATGTCATTGATGTTCAGGCCTGCAATGTCATTGAAGTTCCATGCATCGCTCCAGGAAACCACTGTGGAAAACCACTGCAGGGAAAATGGCTGACACCACCTTTCCCAGACCCATGAATATTCATGATGCGGTTGTGATACTGCATGGTGCCGGTGACCTCGTTGTTGGACATGGTGTCCGAGAGGTGGGCGGTCATGCATGTCCTCTCTGCAGTGGGATGACCTTTTTCTCCTTGTGCCTTTAGAGAGAGAGAGAGACCAGGAGATCAGGGTAGGGAGGGGATGGGGGAGGAGAGAGTAGAGGGGAGAAAGGAGATGTGCTAGGGGAGGAGTGCACATTTCACAAGTTGTACACACATTGGCACAGTGACAGAGGTCACCTCCTTGGCACAGAGAGGGCTGTCAAAATCGCTGTGGCAGAAGGAGTACGGACTAACGTAGCCTTGCAGGGGAGATGACACACAGTTGTTATGTGGGAGGACTGATTTGCTGATAAAATTTTGTATTTGCATACATCTGCGCTCATTGGCCTGTCTCATACTGTAGCTTTAAAAAAGAGTTAAATGTTTTGTAGACAGGATGTGTGAGTTTTCCTTATATGATACTCTGCCTCTTCCCAATCAAAAGTGACCAGCACCACTGATAGAGCAGTAACGTGTGTTGCTGTCTGATAAAAATAGCTGTTTTATGGTAAGCCCAAGGACAGGCTTGGGCCGTATTCAAATTGTCATACTGTACCTACCGACCTTGTGCCTTACCGGTAAATACGGTAATACCGGCACTGAACACAAGGGGCAAAACGCCACTCTGTAATCCGAAGGTTAGCAATGCTACCATGTTGCTACCATGTTCATGTAAAATCCCATAGAGAATGCTAACTAAATGCTAACGAGCACATTGCGAACATTTTATACAGTCTCTGACCTAAACTTTTTTCAGGACTGACATCCTAGCTCATAACGTTATACAAGTAACTCAGACATGCTACTCACAGTTTGCTGCACTCACACAAAACAAATATTAGACAGCAAGGCTCTTGATCCAAGAGTGGATTCTCTGCTGTTACCAAGCAAAGCTTGATTTTGGAAGAAGCTAGCCACTTAGCTAGATTAAGAGATGAAGATCACTTTATTGGTCAATTGCACACAAGGGCCACCCAAAATGTTACTTCCGCTTTTAACCCAACCCCTCCAAAAGACACACATACATATACAGGCTTTTGGAGAGGTGCGGGGAGCTGCTGCTGTGGGGGGTTAAGTGCCTTGTTCAAGGGCACAACTGCATGCAATGCATCTAGGATTTGATACCAGCAACCCTCCAGTTTCCAGCTCATTTCCCGACAGATTTCTCCAGTCAGACCTGGGATTCATCTCTAACCACTAGCTACCTGTCGCTACTAAATTAGAAAACCAAATGCACAACTGCAGCGCATTTAGCACATTTTAGACAGTTAACTTAATAGTTATAAGATATCTAGCTGGCAAACATTTAGTTGTGAATTCCATACTCTAATTAGATCACCTGGCACGTGGTGAACAACAGTGAGTGACTCACAAGGCTCCAGTCTCTGGTAAACAAACACCACATGACTGGGAACTACCGGTAAGCTTCATAATGAAAAATTATGTGACAGGTGAAATGAAGAACACAATCTTCTTTATCTCCTAAAGTATTGCTCAAGTTTACTTCAGGTATTTACTTAAAAAGTAGCAAAACATTTTCAAACATCTTTAAATGGTATTGACGCTATTGAAAAATCCTCCCGTGGCTATTTCCAAATACCCCTGTATACGGTATATACTGTATACCGCCCAAGTCTAGTGACAGACCAGTAAATTGAGTGCATTTATGCAGTACAGCAATCCCACATATCCACTGTGGCTTGGCAGGAGCCTCTCCATCATCCTTTTCACCTACCACTCACTACCTCTCTCAATTAAATGGCCCACTAACCACAACTATTAATATCCAAGGAGAGATTTCCTGCCAGCAGCCATTGGGCCGAAGGCCCAACTGAGAAACTTTGCACCGGGCTGTAATAAACTCTATTTCTGGGGGAGATGGAAAAGGACGACGGGGCTCTGACAGCTTTGTGTTTCTGTTACCAGCTACTGCCGACTGCTGAGCAGCCCCATATGTGCAGCTCTGGCTGCCTGGTTGGCTGCCTGGCTGGTTGGCACGGGGGGAAACAGTGTGTTTTTTGTCAACAGGACAGAGAAATATATGTTATGTCTTGTCATGAATGTTCCTTTAGAATTGGCTGTGTATTTGATGCCGAAACAACATTTAAGTTGTCTATGCGCACTCTTGCAATAGGCTTGGCACTGCTTCAAGTCATATTTTTGCATGATCTGAGTGTGATAAGAAAGCAGCCTAATATTCCAGGAACCAATCCAACAGGAAGGGTCTGTGGGCAAAGCAATAATGCATATTTAAAAGTGTGACGTTTGCTCTGCCCTTTGGTCATAAGGCTGTCTTTCTACTCACCAATGTGTCCTTCCTTCATATGGATGTAATGGCTTCTTTCACACACACACACCCTTTCACACTTCCATCTTACTGGCATAATGTATACAGTACAGCGACTTGCGAAAGAATTCACCCCCTTGGCATTTTTACTATTTTGTTGCCTTACAAGCTAGAATTAAAATAGATTTTGGGGGGGTTTGTATCATTTGATTTACACAACATGCCTACCACTTGAAGATGCTAAATATCTTTGATTGTGAAACAAAAAAGAAAAGAGAACTTGAGCGTTCATAACTATTCACCCCCCCAAAGTCAATACTTTGTAGAGACACCTTTTGCAGCAATTACAGCTGCAAGTCTCTTGGGGTTTCACAATTCCTGACATTTAATCCTAGTAAAAATGCCCTGTCTTAGGTCAGTTAGATCATTCTTAAAATAAAGTGGTGATCCTATTTCAGCTTTTATTTCTTTCATCACATTCCCAGTGGGTCAGAAGTTCACATACACTCAATTAGTATTTGGTAGCATTGCCTTTAAATTGTTTAACTTTGGTCAAACGTTTCAGATAGCCTTCCACAAGCTTCCCACAATAAGTTGGGTGAGAGAGCTGGTGTAACTGAGTCAGGTTTGTAGGCCTCCTTTCTCGCACATGCTTTTTCACTTCTGCCCACAAATTTTCTATACGATTGAGGTCAGGGCTTTGTGATGGCCACTCCAATACCTTGACTTTGTTGTACTTAAGCCATTTTTCCACAACTTTGGAAGTATGCTTGGGGTCAATGTCCATTTGAAAGACCCATTTGTGACCAAGCTTTAACTTCCTGACTGATGTCTTGAGATGTTGCTTCAATTTATCCACACAATTTTCCTCCCTCATGATGCCATCTATTTTGTGAAGTGCGCCAGTCCCTTCTGCAGCAAAGCACCCCCACAACATGATGCTGCCACCCCCGTGCTTTACGGTTGGGATGGTGTTCTTCGGCTTGCAAGCATCCCCCTTTTTCCTCCAAACATAACGATGGTCATTATGGCCAAACAGTTCTATTTTTGTTTCATCAGACCAGAGGACATTTCTCCAAAAAGTATGATATTTGTCCCCATGTGCAGTTGCAAACCGTAGTCTGGCTTTTTTATGGTGGTTTTGGAGCAGTGGCTTCTTCCTTGCTGAGCGGCCTTTCAGGTTATGCCGATATAGGACTCGTTTTACTGTGGATATAGATACTTTTGTACCTGTTTCCTCCAGCATCTTCACATGGTCCTTTGCTGTTGTTCTGGGATTGATTTGCACTTTTCGCACCAAAGTATGTTCATCTCCAGGAGACAGAACGTGTCTCCTTCCTGAGCGGTATGACGGCTGTGTGGTCCCATGGTGTTTGTACTTGCGTACTATTGTTTGTACAGATGTACGTGGTACCTTCAGGCGTTTGGAAATTGCTCCCAAGGAAGAACCAGACTTGTGGAGGTCTACAGTTTTTTTCTGAGGTCTTGGCTGATTTATTTTGATTTTCCCATGATGTCAAGCAAAGAGGCACTGAGTTTGAAGGTAGGCCTTGAAATACATCCACAGGTACACCTCCAATTGACTCAAATTATGTCAATTAGCTTATCAGAAGCTTCAAAAGCCATGATATCATTTTCTGGAATTTTCCAAGCTGCTTAAAGGCACAGTCAACTTAGTGTATGTAAACTTCTGACCCACTGGAATTGTGATACAGTGAATTATAAGTGAAATAATCTGTCTGTAAACAATTGTTGGAAAAATGACTTGTCATGCACAAAGTAGATGTCCTAACTGACTTGCCAAAACTATAGTTTATTAACAAGAAATTTGTGGAGGGGTTGACTTCCAACTTCAACTGTATAAACTTCCAACTTCATATGTATATACTGTATTCTAGTCAAGGCTCATCCTATATAACTACTGCTGTACACACCTTTTCTATTCATATAATGTCCATACTTTCTTTACACACCATTATATGTACATATTTATATTCTGGTCACTGACATTGCTCGTTCTGATATTTCTTAATTTTTCTGGATTATGTGTATATTGTTTTATGTTTTTTTGCTAGGTATTACCGCACTGTTGGATCTAGAAACACAAGCATTTCGCTGCACCTGCGATAATATCTACAAATGTGTACACACCTAATAAACTTTGATTTTATTTTTTCAAATTCGCATGTAGTGAGGCAGCATTGAATGGAAGCATTCCTCAACATGCCTTAACTATTACAACGTAGGAAATCAATACTGTACACCATAAATATGCAAATAAATGAAAGAAGCAATAAAACAATTAAGGAAGAGTGGTGCTCTCTAAAGTTTTGAGGTATTGAAGATTCATTGTCGCAAAGAGGAAGTACAGTATATTAAAAGTGTCCGGACTCCATAAAGTGTTCAATACACATTGATGGATGACACTGAGTGTTCTTAACCGTTATAAGTGCAGCTCACTTTAATATCTCTCATAAACAGTCTAACCGCACCATAAAGGCAACATTCATCACCTACCCACTTAACTCTCATTCACTTACCCACATGGGGGACCTAAACATTTAGGGAGGTGCTAAGAGCATTTCAGGCTGACCCTGTTGGGGACTCTTCACAGATTCACTGGTTTTTTCAACTGTAATGGTTGTTGGCTGAGAGACCAGGTTGTTGACCCTGGCCAACTACTCCAACACAACCACTTGGATGGGACTACCGCCTTCATTGTGATAGGATGATACTGAGGATAGCTGGTCGTTAACAGGACATGATCCTGTCATCCGATGTTTACCACTTTAGATTCATTCATGTGTTTCTTTGATACTTGGAGGAGTGTTCTGAAGTTAGTTTTGATGGTGAACTGGTGACATTATGGCCAGATGGTAGTCGGTTGCTGAGTTATCTAGTTGAATGACTGACATTCATAATGAGATTCCTTGGATGTTTGATGGGCTTCTTCTCTCAGAGGAATATGTGAAAGTTGCCTCAGGGTTTTAAATTAGCGCCATGGTTTGCATTTGGTTTGCAGGTTTTGATCTAAGTCCCTTAAAGAGCACAGTAGAAGGTAAAGGATGACAGGAAACAATATCAGAATAGGAGTAAAAAACAAGTCACATCTTTAACTAGTTTGAGGTAAAACGTTGTGTTTCTGTGTGGTCTAGGCAGCAGACAATCACCTCTAAGCACCCGGACTGGACCTGCCCATGCAGTCTCCACCATCTGGTCCAATTGTGTTAATGAAGCACGTCGTTCCCCAGACACTGAGGCGAGGCAGCACCTCTATGATGGCTTAATCAGCACTCCCAGATAGGCCATTTCATCAGCAACGAGCTTAATGAGGCCGAGGCGTGCAGAGCTGAGGAGGAAGCAGGGGAACAAGGGAAAACAAAGAGCCAGGGTCCTTTGTGATAATGAAGAGACTTTCTCCCTAATGAAAAATATCCTTTTGTTCACATTCTGCTTTCTCTGAGGAGTGGACAAGCGGACCACTTTAGCTAACATTCAGAGGTTTGACGAATATTCAAGCACTATATTATTTCTCCTTTTCGGGATGTTTAATTCTGACAGCTCTTCACTGCTCTCTCATTTTAAGTGATTTAATTATTTGAGCTTTGTGACCTTCCACCCCACGTATTGGGCTGGTGTGGGCAAGCCTGTGTTGGGCTGTTGTGGGCTTGGTGTGGGCTAGCCTGTGTTGGGCTAGCCTGTGTTGGGCTAGTGTAGGCTAGCCAGTCTTGGGCTGTTGTGGGCTAGCTCATGCTAGGCTAGCCTGTGTTTGGTTGATGTTGGATTGGTGTGTGGTCTTGCCTGTGTCGGACTGTTGTTGTCTTGGTGTGGGCTAACCTGTGCCCACATGGCCCACCGAATACCCACACGGGGCAGTCATGTTTGCTGGATGGTTTATTGGGATACAGAGAAGTGTTAGCCTATCTTAAAGATGTTGGCACTGTCCAATTTACAGTAGCTATTACAGTGAAAGAATACCATGCTATTGATTGAGGAGAGTGCATAATTTTTAACATAAAGTTATTAATAAACATATTAGGCACATTTGGGCAGTCTTGATACAACATTTTTAACAGAAATACAATGGTTCATTGGATCAGTCTAAATCGTTGCACATACACTGCTGCCATCTAGTGGACACAATCTATAATGCACCTGGCCTGGAATAATACATTATGGCCTTTCTCTTGCATTTCGAAGATGATGGTACAAAAATATACAAAAGAACGGTTGTTTTTTTCTTTGTATTATCTTTTACCAGATCTATTTTCTTATATTCTCCTACATTCCTTTCACATTTGCACAAAGTTCAAAGTGTTTCCTTTCAAATGGTACCAAGAATATGCATATCCTTACTTCAGGGCCTGAGCTACAGGCAGTTAGATTTGGGTATGTCATTTTAGGCAAAACATTTTTTTT
This sequence comes from Salvelinus alpinus, assembly GCF_045679555.1. Taxonomy (NCBI): domain Eukaryota; kingdom Metazoa; phylum Chordata; class Actinopteri; order Salmoniformes; family Salmonidae; genus Salvelinus; species Salvelinus alpinus. The sequence goes on from NC_092094.1 coordinate 80,830,896, forward strand.
AAAGGGGCGTATCCTTAAGAGGTTATTAATAATCCAACAGTGATTCCCCTTATCCGACTATACTGTTTTGTAATCCCACAACATTAACATGCAGAATTGTAGCTCAAGACAAAGCTGCTTCAAATGTACAGTACCTCTGTCCTAAAAAAGACTAGGCCAAACCACTTTTTTGAGCAGAGAACCAGTTACCTAACTGGGGAGGCTGAGGCCTCTTTGCAAAATGCTAAGTGTTTTTATTTCTCCACTCCTGATCAGAGTTACATAATCAAATAGATAAATCAATCAGAAATAGAAATCTGTTAAGAAGTACCCCCATTTACTGGAGGGAAAAATCACTTACTTTTACTGAGAAATGGTTAGTGAGAAATGGTTTTAGAGAACATTACTTATAACACAATTTCAACATTATAATAGACGGTATTAATCATTCAAGTCCCCCTCTGCCCCAGCCCTCACACACAGAGTCTGATTCTATATTGGGCATCTCTCTGCCACTTCAAAAGACTAGACCAGCTAGCCTCATATCTCTCTCTCTCGAAAACATTATGATCCAAAACTTCTCATTCCACCAAGTTGAAAGACGTTTCCCCAGCCAGTGTTTGTTTCTGTGTATCTGATATAATATCTACTTGCTAATTACAGTTGAAGTCGGAAGTTTACATACACCTTAGCCAAATACATTTAAACTCAGTTTCACAATTCCTGACATTTAATCAGGTTTGTAGGCCTCCTTTCTCGCACACGCTTATTCAGTTCTGCCCACAAATGTTCTATAGGATTGAGGTCAGGGCTTTGTGATGGCCACTCCAATACCTTGACTTTGTTGTCCTTAAGCCATTTTTCCACAACTTTGGAAGTATGCTTGGGGTCATTGTCCATTTGGAAGACCCATTTGCGACCAAGCTTTAACTTCCTGACTGATGTCTTGAGATGTTGCTTCAATATATCCACATCATTTTCCTCCCTCCTCCCTTTTGTGAAGTGCACCAGTCCCTCCTACAGCAAAGCACCCCCACAACATGATGCTGCCACCCTCGTGCTTCACAGTTGGGATGGTGTTCTTCGGCTTGCAAGCCTCCCCCTTTTATGGCGGTTTTGAAGCAGTGGCTTCTTCCTTGCTGAGCGGCCTTTCCGGTTATGTCGATATAGGACTCATTTTACTGTGGATATAGATACTTTTTTACCTGTTTCCTCCAGCATCACAAGGTCCTTTGCTGTTGTTCTGGGATTGATTTGCACTTTTCGCACCAAAGTACGTTCATCTCTAGGAGACAGAACGCCTCTCCCTCCTGAGTGGTATGACGGCTGCATGGTCCCATGGTGTTTATACTTGCGTACTATTGTTTGTACAGATGAACGTGGTACCTTCAGGCATTGGGAAAATGCTCTCAAGGATGAACCAGACTTATGGAGGTCTCAATTTTCTTTTTGAGGTCTTGGCTGATTTCTTTTGATTTTCCCATGATGTCAAGCAAAGAGGCACAGAGTTTGAAGGTAGGCCTTGAAATACATCCACATGTACACCTCCAATTGACTCAGATTATGTCAATTAGCTTATCAGAAGCTTCAAAAGCCATGATATAATTTTCTGGAATTTTCCAAGCTGCTTTTCCAAGGCACAGTCAACTTAGTGCATGTAAACTTCTGACCCACTGGAATTGTGATACAGTGAATTATAAGTGAAATAATCTGTCTGTAAACAATTGTTGGGAAAATTACTTGTCATGCTGTCACGGCCGTCGTAAGAAGCGGACCAAGGTGCACCGTGGTGAACGTACATATTCCTTTTATTAAGAAAATGACGCCAACAAAAACAATAAACAATAAAAAAACGACCGTGAAGCTTAAGGGCTATGTGCCACAAACAAAGTTAACCTCCCACACAGAAAGGAGGGAAAAGGGCTACCTAAGTATGGTTCCCAATCAGAGACAACGATAGACAGCTGTCCCTGATTGAGAACCATACCCGGCCAAAACAAAGAAATACAAAAACATAGAAAATAGAACATAGAATGCCCACCCAAATCACACCCTGACCAAACCCAAAATAGAGACATAAAAAGCTCTCTACGGTCAGGGCGTGACACATGCACAAAGTAGATGTCCTAACCGACTTGTCAGGTTTTGGCCAGGACTGTTCTGGTTTTTTGTCACTAGATGTCCCCATTGCACCTTTTTTGTACCTTTTGTTTTTGCCCTTGCTCTAATTATTGTTTGCACCTGTATGTCGTTCCCTTGTTAGTATTTAATCCCTGTGTGTTCCTCAGTTCCTTGCTCAGTGTTTGTATGTTAGCACCCAGCCCCAGCCCAAGCCTTGTTGTGAACATATATTTTTCTCTTGTTGGATTTTCCAGAGGTTCTCTGGTTTTGTTCTTTTGTATTTTGTATTAGTCTTTTAAGGTTTGTTTTTCCCTTGCTGTTTTTACCACTTTGTGGATTTTCTTTGTATTTTGGAAGATATCTATTTTTTATTAAACCACCATCTCTAGTACTGCTGTGTCTGCCTCATCTTCTGGGTTCTGCCGATTTAGTGACTGTTTCTCGCACCGGGTCCTGACAGAAACACTGAGCCATTAAAATGAACCCAGAGGCAGCCAGTACCCAGGACTTTTTTCCCATGCTGTCCCACCACGAGGGGACTGTCCAACGTCACGAAGCTGCTCTGGTTCAGCAAGAGGCCTTAATGGCTGGACATTCTCAACTTCTGTCGGAGATGATGACTTCCATAAAGCAGATTTCTGATCAACTTTCTCCTGCAACCGCTTCTGCTCCAGTTCATCAGATTCAAGTGCCCGTGGCAGTTAACCCCCTGGCTGAACCTCGTCTGCCGCCTCCCCAACGGTTCTCAGGTGATCCGAGTGGTTGTAAGGGGTTTTTCACCCAATGTTCTCTCTCCTTCGAGCTGCAACCCTCGTCATTTCCCACCGACCGGTCCAAGATAGCATATATCATCACCCTGCTGTCGGAAAAAGCCCTAGCCTGGGCTACTGCTGTGTGGGATGCCCAAAGTCCCTGCTGTGCCAGCTACTCTACCTTTGCTGAAGAATTCAAGCGAGTGTTTCAAGGTCCTACCAGCGGTCCTGACTCAGCCAAACAGCTCCTGACTCTCCGCCAAGGTCGGCGCAGCGTGACGGACTATGCCATCCAGTTCCGCACGGTGGCAGCAGCGAGTGGCTGGAATGACGAGGCGCTCAGTGTGCTTTTTGAAGGGTCTTTCCGACACCATCCAAGATGAACTGGTCACTCGGGAACCACCGGACAACCTCGAGTCCCTGATCAAGTTGGCTTCACGCATAGACCAGCGTCTGAGAGAGAGAGAGCTCAACCGTAGATCTCTCACCCTAGCTCCTATCGGTCCCAGCTCCGAGTCTCCACCTTTATCCCCGCTGACTCCACCGGAACCCATGCAGGTTGGACGCATCTCCCAGGCTGAGAGAGACCGCCGGATGAGGGAGCGATGCTGTCTATATTGCGGCAAACCGGGCCATTTCCTCTCCACGTGTCCCGGGCTCCAGGGAAAACGCACTCTCCCGTGCAGGCCTGGGAGGACGGTAACGGGAAACATAACCTCCTCTCATCCATCCAACTCCCGCCTGCTCATTCCAGTTACCCTTTCCTGGGACAACCACGAGCTTCCCCTTCAAGCCTTGGTAGACTCTGGAGCCGCAGGTAACTTCATGGATGGTGTCTGGGCGAAGGAGAATGGCGTTCCCTCTGAACCTCTAAGTGACCCCATAAGGGTTACTACGTTGGATGGAAGCCCTTTGGGATCTGGACTTGTCACTCGTGTCACTACCCCCTTGCGTCTTTCAGTTTCCCAACACCAGGAAGTGATGAACTTTCATCTGACCTCGTGTTCCGAGTTCCCTCTCGTCCTTGGATACCCCTGGCTTCACAGCCATAACCCTCACATCGACTGGTCTGTGGGCACTATCAAGCAGTGGGGTCCTACGTGCCAAGCCACTTGTATCTTCCCAAGTTCCCCGAGTTCCCCTCCCGAGTCTCTAGAATCCATCGACCTGTCCCGAGTTCCCGAGTGTTACCATGACCTCAAACCGGTATTTAGCAAACAGAGGGCCACCAAACTACCACCCCATAGACCTTACGATTGCCCCATCGACCTGTTTCCGGGCACCTGCCCCCCCAGGGGTCGGATCTTTTCCCTATCTCCTCCCGAACGAGCTGCTATGGATACCTACATCAAGGACGCTCTGGCAGCAGGCCTCATGCGTCCATCCACCTCGCCGGCGGGAGCAGGGTTTTTCTTTGTGGCCAAAAAAGACGGGGGATTACGTCCTTGCATCGACTACCGGGGACTTAATGCCATAACCGTCCGTAACCGCTACCCGCTACCCCTTATGGCCACAGCCTTTGAGCTGCTCCAGGAAGCAGTGGTCTTCACTAAGCTTGACCTGCGGAACGCATACCATCTTGTGCGGATCAAACCCGGTGACGAGTGGAAGACCGCTTTCAACACGCCTACTGGTCACTACGAATACTTGGTGATGCCCTTCGGCCTGACCAACGCCCCGGCTGTGTTCCAAGCGTTCATAAACGATGTGCTTAGGGATATGCTTAACATTTTCGTGTTTGTTTACTTGGATGACATCCTCATCTTTTCGAGCTCCCTTCAAGAACACACTAAGCATGTCAGACAAGTGCTCAAACGCCTCCTAGACAGCCATTTGTACATTAAGCCGGAAAAGTGTGAATTCCATTCCTCTCGAGTACAGTTCCTGGGATTTGTAGTGGAACCCGGTCGAGTCCAGATGGACCCCAAGAAGGTAGGGGCGGTAGCAGATTGGCCCACCCCCAAGTCCGTTAAGGAAGTTCAGCGTTTCCTGGGCTTCACTAACTTCTACCGCAAGTTCATCAAGAACTTCAGCTCGGTGGCAGCCCCTCTCTCAGCTTTAACCAAGGGTGACAACACAAGGTTTCTGTGGGGAAGAGAAGCTGAGACGGCCTTCCAAGGACTCAAGCAGCGCATCCTCTCTGCTCCCATCCTGACACTACCGACGGCGGATGAACCTTTTGTGGTGGAGGTAGACGCATCAGAGGTTGGTGTTGGAGCTGTCCTGTCTCAGAGGGGTGAAGACAAGAGGCTTCATCCTTGCGCCTTCTTCTCTCACCGGCTTACCCCGGCCAAGAGGAATTACGATGTGGGGGATCGTGAACTCCTAGCGGTTAAGATGGCATTGAAGGAATGGAGACACTGGCTCGAGGGGGCTTCTCAACCGTTTCAAGTGCTTACGGACCACAAAAATCTGGAGTATATCCAGCAGGCGAAGCGGTTGAACTCCAGACAAGCTCGATGGTCTCTTTTCTTCAGCCGATTCCAGTTTATTCTCACCTATAGACCCGGGTCGAAGAATCTCAAACCGGATGCCTTGTCACGAGTCTACTCTCCTGCCATTCGAGAAGATACTGACATGACTGTTCTTCCTGCCGCTAAGATCGTGGCTCCGATCTCGTGGCAAGTGGAGGATACCGTGAAACAAGCTCAAGCCATCGAACCGGGCCCTGGAGGAGGTCCTGCTAATCGGTTGTTTGTTCCCAAGGCAGCAAGGTCCCAAGTCCTTCTGTGGGGGCACTCCTCTCGCCTCACCTGTCACCCGGGCGTAGGTCGCACCTTGGAGTTCATCCAGCGTAAGTTCTGGTGGCCCACCATAAAAGAAGACGTTGCCACTTTCGTCAAGGCCTGTTCCGTGTGCTGCCAGGGCAAATCTTCTCACCTCCGCCCTCAAGGACTCCTTCACCCTTTATCTATTCCCCACCGACCCTGGTCCCATATCTCGCTGGACTTTATTACTGGCCTTCCTCCGTCCCATGGTAATACTACGATCCTAGTCATCATCGACAGGTTTTCTAAGGCGGCCAGGTTTGTTCCCTTGACCAAATTACCTTCTGCCAAGGAAACAGCTGAGTTGGTGATTAACCATGTGTTCCGAGTCTTTGGCATCCCGCAAGATATGGTTTCCGACAGAGGTCCCCAGTTCGCCTCAAGGTTTTGGAAGGCCTTCTGCCAACTCATAGGGGCCACGGCCAGTTTATCTTCAGGGTACCATCCGGAGTCCAACGGCCAAACTGAGAGGATGAATCAGGAGCTGGAAACCACCCTCAGATGTATGGTTTCCAACAACCCATCCACATGGTCATCCTTCATTGTTTGGGCTGAGTACGCGCACAACACCTTGTGCTCCTCCTCCACTGGTATATCCCCGCACGAGTGTCAGTTTGGCTATGCTCCTCTATTGTTCCCGGACCAAGAGGCAGAAGTCAGAGTGCCTTCAGCCTCGAGGTTCATCAGACGCTGTCGGCTTACGTGGAAGAAGGCCCGTCTTAATCTTCTGCGTTCCTCACAGCAGTACCAACGACAAGCCAACAGACGTCGCCGTCCCGGTCCTACCCTGTACCCCGGCCAGAGAGTATGGCTCTCAACAAAAAACTTACCGCTACGGGTGGAGTCTCGCAAGCTGTCCCAGAGATTCATCGGACCCTTTAAGATTGCCAGGAGAGTCAATCCCGTTACTTTTCGCCTGCACTTACCCAGATCCCTTAAAATCAATCCCACATTTCACATTTCTTTATTAAAACCTGTTGTTTTTTCTCCCCTTATTCCGGCAGGCAGACCTCCCCCTCCGCCCCGTGTCATCGGAGGCCAGTCGGCTTATACCGTCCACCGGATACTGGACTCCCGCCGGGTGCAGCGGTCCTGGCAGTATCTGGTGGACTGGGAAGGCTACGGACCCGAGGAGCGCTCCTGGGTTCCTGCCAAGGACATACTGGACCCTGACCTCATTCGTCAGTTCAGGGCCCTCCACCCTGAGAAGGCTGGTAGGAACGTCAGGAGCCGTTCCTAGGAGGGGGATTCTGTCAGGTTTTGGCCAGGACTGTTTTGGTTTTTTGTCACTAGATGTCCCCATTGCACCTTTTTTGTACCTTTTGTTTTTGCCCTTGCTCTAATTATTGTTTGCACCTGTATGTCGTTCCCTTGTTAGTATTTAATCCCTGTGTGTTCCTCAGTTCCTTGCTCAGTGTTTGTATGTTAGCACCCAGCCCCAGCCCAAGCCTTGTTGTGAACATATATTTTTCTCTTGTTGGATTTTCCAGAGGTTCTCTGGTTTTGTTCTTTTGTATTTTGGATTAGTCTTTTAAGGTTTGTTTTTCCCTTGCTGTTTTTACCACTTTGTGGATTTTCTTTGTATTTTGGAAGATATCTATTTTTTATTAAACCACCATCTCTAGTACTGCTGTGTCTGCCTCATCTTCTGGGTTCTGCCGATTTAGTGACTGTTTCTCGCACCGGGTCCTGACACGACTTGCCAAAACTATAGTTTGTTAACAAGAAATGTGTGGAGTGGTTGAAAAGCGAGTTTTAATGACTCCAACCTAAGTGTATGTAAACTTCCAACTTCAACTGTATGTGTTTTTCTGGGCAGGTTATGAGGATCACTCGTCTCTGTGGTGTGTTTGATCATCACACTAGTGAGAAAGCTCTTTACGCGGTATCCCTTAAACAAACATGATTTATATGGTTATTCTCTTAAAGTAAGCCTGCAATGGCATCCGCGCGTGAACCCATTTACATTTAGAGGAGTTTTATTGAGACTGGGGGAAGGATAAAGCGTATGATTTATGCCCAGAAACAGCATGCTACGCCAAACTTCATCTTATGGAAGGAGAGTGCCCACCGGTTCTATTCAGAGAGGGGAAGAGGCCAGATTGGGAAATTGCAGGTTGCATCTGCGATGGTGATTTTAGATTATGTTTGGAGATAAAGATGTTTCTCCCTGAATACTAAAATGTAAGGCCAGGCACCACACCCTAATAGGGATTGTTTTCCTCTTAATTATATCTCAATCAACTATTACCAGTTGAATGTAGAAAGAAATATAATACTTTTTTGTATATATATTTTTTTAATATGTATTAAATATGTATGTATGTATTAAAAATATGTGCATATTTGCATATCACGCAAACACATTTTTCTGGACACTGGATTAAGTCACCCTAAATATTTTGGTTTCATTTTGTTAAGACACTCCAGGACAGGACTTACTTAGAGCAGATGGTGGCTGTAAAATACTAAAACCATGTTCGTAAAATGCATTTTTGGCACATTTTTTCAAAAGAAAATGATATCTAGAAAAAAAATCGACAACATATCAACAATTCTTCTGGACAAGTCTCGAGAATATATCTAAGGTCCTCACATAATTTGGTGAAAGCAAATGCTTCTGAAGCTGAGGAAAATGGGTTGACATGTGGGAAGAGTAACTTTCGATAAATGGCAGTAAAAGACAAGTACACTGAATTTAGACTGTCAAACGCCAAACACCTATTTAGACCCAATCACCATCTCATCAAAGTAAGTTACTACATATAGTCCAGTTTGTTACATGATCTATGAAATGGGCTTTTAAATTACAGGTAATTCAAAATCATGAGCTTTGAAATGACTGACGTATGACCATTTTAATGTGGTTAAAATTCATGAAATGTTGATTGCACAAGTATAATAAACAAAGAAAAAAATATACACTGAGTGTATAAAACATTAAGAACACCTGCTCTTTCCATGACATAGACTGACCAGGTGAATCCAAGTGAAAGCTATTATCCCTTATTGATGTTACTTGTTATATCCACTTCAATCAGTGTAGATGAAGGGGAGGAAACAGGTTTAATAAGGATTTTGAGACATGTATTGTTTATGTGTGCCATTCAGAGGGTGAATGGACAAGACAAAAGATTAAAGTGCCTTTGAACGGGGTATGGTAGTCGGTGCCAGGCGCACTCGGTTGCGTGTCAAGAACTGCAGCGCTGCTGGGTTTTTCACGCTCAACAGTTTCCGGTCTGTATCAAAAATGGTCCACCACCCAAACGACATCCAGCCAATGCAATTTAAGCCTGTGGTGCCTGGCCTTAAATAGTGTGATATATCACAACTTAAAGCATTCTAGGGAGTATTTTGAGCAGATAAAATTTTCCACTTTGTTCAAGGAATGCATGTAATTTCCCAGTTCAGCACAGTCAGCCTGTATAGATAAGCGCCTGCATATCTGTCAGCCAAGTTAAAAACATGGCAACATGGAAACATGCCATTTGTTCTCATTGAACCTCAAACACCTCATCCCACATCAGCCATCCCTCTTTCACAGTGTGTCCATGTGCTGGAATTAAAATGTAGCGCTCCAAAAAAGGCTTTTAGGAAGTGTCCCGGAGGCTCAGCATCTGCCAGTGTCTGGCTGCTCTCTGGCTGCTCTCCACTCATTAGCCAGCAGACTGGCATGGGACGCATTCCATCTGTTAGCCTCGAGCTGCTGCTCCTGCTGCTGCTCACAACTTTCAGTACACTCACACTGGCTCAATACTAAATAGGCCTACCAGCTCTGTCTGTGAACATATAGCAACTAAATACTATCCCAGTCTGTAACACAGCACACATTGGCCAAGGGCTCTCCAACCCTGTTCCTGGAGAGCTACCCTCCTGTAGGTTTTCGCTCCAACCCCAGGTGTATCTAACCTGATTAATCTTAGCAACCAGCTAATTATTAGAATCATGTGCGCTAGATTAGAGTTGGAGTGAAAACCTACAGGACGGTACCTCTCCAGGAACAGGGTTGGAGAGCCCTGCACTAGCCCAATACTACTTATTTTCTCTGTCTGTAACACAGTACACACTGGCCCAATACTAAATAGGCCTACCCTCTCTGTCTCTACATGTAGCCTATACAATGCAACATACACGACCCCCCCCCCCCCCCACCACACACACACACATACAAACATGCAACAGAGAGTTAGAGAACCCACACAGTTACCTGCACAAAGCCCTTAATTCTCTCTCAAATAATTGAATAGATGGGGGCCATTTGGAAGCTTCTACTGAACATGCCTGTCCCAGATATGACACAGTGTCTTTCATAGTTAGCCAGATGATAAGGCAGCATTCAGGGAGTCCACTAGGTGGGTGGATTACAGGACGACTACCTCAGGGATGCTTTGTGTTTGGATGTTCGTCTACTAGCGATTGTAATGGGGGTTTTGAAAGGGTTTGGTTTGGTTCTGCATGGTATTCAGCACTGTAGGTATTCAGCACTAGTCTTCAGTATCTGATAGAGATAGATAACAGGACACATTTTTACAGGTGAGCTGTGTAATTCTCCATAATGACCTGTAAACCTGTGAACTGGTCTTATTTGTCCTATCTGTGTCTAGTAGCTTTATGTAATGTAATAGACAGGATACAGTCCCTTCCTTTCTGATCCTGACTGAGACACTGGAACGCACGGCTCGACATCTGACAGCGTGGACGATTCCATATGCAAATCTAACATGGGCGTTGCTTACATAGTAGGGGTGGAGCAGTCTATCTCTGTCTGCGGCGCGGATGAGATATTCTCTCACACTTAAAATGATTTATGGAATGGGAATAGGGAGCAGGGAACGGGAGATGGGAGGGAGAACTGAGGACACGGGAGTGTGCCTCTGAAATGGCACAACAGAGAAAGGAACAGTTGAATTGGAGAAAACAGAGGACAGGCCACGGCAGCCAAAGAACACACAATAATCTGTCAGGTGATATTCAACTGGCTGCAACATTCATGTGGTATATCCACATCTGTTTCTTCCTGTTGAATATCTACACAGAATATTTGATTACACACATGACACATATCTCAAATCAGGACACAGCTCTATGCGCGGGTGTCAAATTTTTGTCCTGAGTTAGTGAAAGTGTCCCTCCTCCATGTTGTCCCGTCCACACACCCCACACCCCCACCTGAGGTGTCAGAGTGGCAGGTGTCACAGAGAGGGTGAAGCTTACCGATAAGTCACTTTCCCCCCACATGGCCATTGACCAGATGGAGAGCTGATGGGTGGCTTAATATTGATGTGTTCCCCCTACCAGGGCAATGGATCGATAAAGAAGAAAAATGACTCGCCAGTGAATTTCAAAAAGTGGGCTTGGCAAGGCCTTATAATCGAATGGCAGCCGCTTATAAAGGATGTGAAAGGGATCAGCTCTTAACCTCATGCATTAGTAGAATACATATCAGCTAGGAGGACGACCAGAATGAATTTGATATTACATTATAAATATTATACTATACTGTACACACACACACACTGCCCGTGCTCTCATCTGTCCACACACTGATACTAATGTCCCCCCAACATTAAACTGGCAGAACAAAATGACATACTGGTAATTAGAGAAGAGCATGTTTGATGATTTCATCAGTGCTGCGGTATGGCCCCCTGCTTTGTTTAATTGCAGTCCAGAGAAAAGTTCTAGAGTGGTGACACAACGCCAATAGACTGCTGGGAGGACAGAAATGTTGCTGATGATATGAAGGCCTTGTGTTTTAACCAGGATGAAATAGCTTTGCTTGTTGTTAAGTGCGACACCAGATGAATGAATGGACAAGCGGCAGGCCTCTCAGATGCTCTCTAATTAAATAGATGAATCTGCTTCCTTATTTTGGCTGTTTTCTCAAATTGATGGACGTTTTTAGACGGGCTCTTTGGCTCAAACTTGAGATTCTGATACAGTTCAAATTTGATGAGTATCTGCAAATAATAGGCAGACAACGTGGCTTTTCCAGACACCCTACTAATAGGGATGGGGGAAAAAGGTGATACAGTAGAGTATCACAATAATATTTTTGCAGATTTTATATCGATACTGTGGCTTTACTTTTTTTCTTGGTTGTTTACGTTAGCTGGCGCTAGTTGGCTGTACCTGCTTCAAAACTTGGGTGTTATCATCCTAATGTGACCGACCACCTTGATTCAGTCTTATGTAGCAAAATTTGAAATTTACGTTGGATAAAAGCGGAGACACTGAGCTACAAAATGGTATATCATACACTGTATTTGAAGAACAATGGGGAAGTAATTCTGCTTTGAAAGTTGATAAATTTGTAACCTCACTTTTGAGAAAATGTCCTTTGAATGTTTTGGTATCTAGTGAAGAGCTCTTCTTTGTCTACACCCATTCAGCATCGTTCACACCCTCTTAAACTTTAGCCCAATCCATCTCTTTAAGGGTTGATCCGAGCGTTCTGTACTAACAACAGTCAAGCACCCAAGCTAACTGGCTAACTTGCTAGCTACTTCCAGACACAAATAAGAGAACAGCTCACTGAACATTACTCTCGCTAGCAGAGCTGGTTAGGCTGTTTTTATGTTATCCAGAGCGTTGGTGACTGCAACTGTGCTGTCAGATTGTCTGTTCGTAAATTCAGAGCGTTTCGCTCTCGGAGCGCTCAGAGCGCACACTGGCCGATGAGTAGGGTTGATCCGAGACAACTGTAGTCAAGCACCCAAGCTGGCTAACATTGACTAGCTTGCTAGCTACTTCCAGACACAAATGAGAGAACACCCCACTCTGACCATTTTACTCACCCTAGCAGAGCTGGTTAGGCTGTTCTCATGTCTCCTACCAGAGCCCTGTTCCTCCTCCACGCACTCGCCCTGTGGTGCGTGTCTCCAGCCCGGTACCACCAGTTCCGGCACCACGCACCAAGCCTCCTGTGCGTCTCCAGAGCCCTGTGCGCCCTGTTGCTACTCCCCGCACTAGCCTTAAGGTGCGTGTCCTTAGCCCGGTACCACCAGTTCCGGCACCACGCACCAGGCCTACTGTGCGCCTCAGCCGGCCAGAGTCTGCCGTCTGCCCAGCGCCGCCTGCGCTGTCCGTCTGCCCAGCGCCGCCTGCGCTGCCCGTCTGCCCAGCGCCGCCTGCACTGCCCGTCTGCCCAGCGCCGCCTGCACTGCCCGTCTGCCCAGCGCCGTCTGAGCTGTCCGTCTGCCCAGCGCCGCCTGCGCTGCCCGTCTGCCCAGCGCCGTCTGAGCCGCCCGTCTGTCTTGAGCCTTCAAAGCCGCCCGTCTGTCCTGAGCCTTCAAAGCCGCCCATCTGTCCTGAGCCTTCAGAGCCGTCCGTCAGTCAGGAGCCGCTAGAGCCGTCCGTCAGTCAGGAGCCGCTAGAGCCGTCCGTCAGTCAGGAGCCGCCGGAGCCGTCCGTCAGTCAGGAGCAGCCGGAGCCGCCCGCCAGTCAGGAACAGCCAGAGCCGCCCGCCAGTCAGGAGCAGCCAGAGCCGCCCGCCAGTCAGGAACAGCCAGAGCCGCCCGCCAGTCAGGAGCAGCCAGAGCCGCCCGCCAGTCAGGAGCAGCCAGAGCCGCCCGCCAGTCAGGAGCAGCCAGAGCCGCCCGCCAGTCCGGTGCTGCCCCTCCGTCCAGAGGCGCCCATCAGTCCAGTGGGGTTAATTTGGAGGGTTGCAGTTAAAAGGAGGCCACGAAAGCGGGTAGTGACTATGGTGGGGTGGGGGCCACATCCAGCGCCAGAGCCGCCACCGTGGACAGATGCCCACCCAGACCCTCCCCTATAGGTTCAGGTTTTGCGGCCGGAGTCCGCACCTTGGGGGGGGGGTACTGTCACGTTCCTGACCTTATTTCCTTTGTTCAGTGTTTGTTTAGTTGGTCAGGACGTGAGCTGGGTGGGCATTCTATGTTATGTGTTTCTATGTTTGGTTTAGGGTTGTCTAACTAGCCTGATATGGTTCTCAATCAGAGGCAGGTGTTTTACGTTGTCTCTGATTGGGAACCATATTTAGGTAGGCTGTTCTCACTGTTTGTTTGTGGGTGATTGTTCCTGTTCGTTGCGTTCTTTGTTTTCTAGATTCACATGTTCAGGACTGTAGCGTCGTTGGTTTCGTTTTGTTTATTTGTTTTTGTTCGTGTTGAATAAGTGTTCGAATAAATATGGATACATACCACGCTGCGCTTTGGTCCGATCCTTGCTCCTCCTCAGACGAGGAGGATTACGACGAGCGTTACACATACAGTATCTGTGAGCAATGGGGTGTATGTTTCTCTGCACCAATGTACTTTAATGAATGATAGTGTGTTCACTGTGTGACAAAGAGGGTGTGACAGCCCGTGCATGTGTGTGCTTACCTGTAATATTTCATACGTTGTATGCCCTGCATGTGTTACAGACAAGGTGAGTGTGTGTGTGTACAGTATGAGTATGTGAGAGTGTGCGTGCGTGTGAGTGTGTGTGTGTGTACAGTATGAGTGTGTGAGTGTGTGCGTGCGAGTGTGTGTATACCTGTGAGCCGCGCTGCAGATCAGTCTGGCTGCAGGCCCAGACCTCCTATCACATAATGCCATTGCCCCCTCATCATTGTCAGCATGTCAGCACCCATTAGCTCTGGTGTACCCCCCCACCCCACCCCACCATACACCCAGCCTGCCAACAGAATGCTGATGGTGCCCTAGGACAAGATTGAGAGGACTCTATTCTAATGACGGACCACAGAGCCTGAAGACCAATACACAACCTAACTGTAGAGAGAGGGTGTGTGTGTGTGTGTGTGTGGGTCCTACTCACGTCACACTAGCCAACTCCAGTTATTAGACTGTCAGTAATGACAGTGATGCGGGTTGCAATAGGGCAGTATAATGGTAGTTAGGGGGATCAATAGAGTCCTTTATATTGCAGTGTAGTGTGAAGATGGAGAATTGTGTTGTGTGTCATTGGGGGTGCGGTTCCTGGCCCTGGCCTGATGAGGTACTAGAGTACAGAGACCAGGGAAAAATGCAGTGTAGCATTGGGTTTGGTGCTTTGGACTTCCAATTCACCAGCCAATTCCCAACCCTCATCAGTACTCTGTGCTGTTGTGCTAATGCTGAGTTGGATGCCATTCCTGATCGATTAACTCCAGGAATATTAGTGTATTCCACTCCGGTTCGACTCCACCTCAGAAATGCCCTTATTGCTCTGGACAGAGATGCCGTAGAGGTGAAATTGAAAGGCATCGATCTGGCCGAAGGGAACCTAAAAAAAAAGCATGGGAAAAAAATAAATAATTATTTTCCTCCCCTGGCACTTTATTGATCAGGGAAGTTTGGGGCCCTTCCTCCAAGTAATAACCAGCCAGCTGGGCACTTCTGGGGAAAAAAAGAGCAACAATTTTAAAATAGACGTAGACTGTGTGAGGGTTTGAGCAGACTTGCTAAAGCTGTGGAAATGTGGGGCATAAATCCTGCCCATGTTTCATTTCATTTCTCCCTCTCTCTAGAGTTATTAATGCCTGAGCCTTAATTACTTTGTGGACGGTGGTGAGGTAGGCTTTTATCCTGGGTAGGACACATTTTTTCAGTGGAGGAGCCACTCTTCACAGGAGCAGCTTTGGAAGGCTTTGGAACGTAATTAATGCACGGGACAAAACCATGAATAGCAATGTGTTGAATATGTCATTTCCAATGCCCCCCCCCCCGGGACTCCTCTTTAGGGAGCCCTTACGCTGTTTCACGGCCGAGCGGTTCATTTGAGGAAGAGCCATTAAATTAGGATGTGTGTTTAATCATAAAGCCTACGTTAGTTACATGGCCAAACGAGTTACATCTCCACTTCCACAAACACTGAGTCCTACTGCCTGTCTGTGATGGCCAGTTATGGCCTGATTAAAAACATACACAATCACATTTGCCAGACAGTAAATTACCCTCATTCTGTCGTATCACCCATAACTCACTATAGTGACGTCAAATGTTCAGGCTGCTGCACAGACACCATGGAGGCTCTAGTCTAGTGCGCCCGGTTAAATTGTGTTTGGGAGCATTTTTAACTCTCTAAATGGTTAAATGAGAGTGAAATAGATGTAATTGTTGAAATAGTTTGTGAGTGGGCAAAATACGTGCCTTCAGAAAGTATTCACACCCCTTGACTATTTCCACATTTTGTTGTGTTACAAAGTGGGATTAAAATTGATTACATTTAGATTTTTGGGGTCACTGGCCTACACACAATACCCCATAATGTAAAAGTGGAATTATGTTTTTAGAATTTTTTACAAATGTATTAAACCTAAAAAGCTGAAATGTCTTTTGTCAGATTCAACCACAAAGACCAGGGAGGTTTTCCAATGCCTCGCAAGGGGCACCTATTGGTAGATGGGTAAAAAAAAAAGCAGGCATTGAATATCCCTTTGAGCATGGTGAAGTTATTATTTCCACTTTGGATGGTGTATCAATAGTCCATGAAGAGCATGAGGTGTGGCTAACGTTAGCCAGCTTGAGCTAGCTACCGAGCTAGCATACGAACTCGGTAGCATAGAGTAGATCCTCCATAAGACGTTGAGAAATAGTGCATTGTGGGTAGTTTAGAAGATATCCAGAAATATGTTACTAAATATGTAATAACCCAAAAACATAACTATGTCTGCATTTATAGGTAATCAGATTGTGACTACAGCTAAATTACTACTTATTTGACCACCTGTGTTGTTACATTGGTGAGAAAAAACTCATGATTCCTACCCTTTAACCTTTACCGAACCTCAACCCCGTATCCGGGATCACCCCCCACCCCCCACACACTGATTAGCATAGATAGCATAGCTTCAGAAGTAGATAGTAGCATCTAAATATCATTAAATCACAAGTCCAAGACACCAGATGAAAGATACAGATCTTGTGAATAAAGCCACCATTTCAGATTTTTAAAATGTTTTACAGGGAAGACAAAATATGTAAATCTATTAGCTAAACACGTTAGCAAAATACACCACTATTCTAACTCCATCAGTTTCTTACTCCTTCAGGTGCTATCACCAATTCGGCTCAACTAAGATATTGATATCCACTAACCAAGAAAAAACCTCTTCAGATGACAGTCTGATAACATATTCATGGTATAGGATAGTTTTTGTTAGAAAAAAGTGCATATTTCAGGTAGAAATCACAGTTTACAATTGCACCGACCATCGCAAATCGACTAGAATTACTAGATAGAGCAACGTGTATGACCAATTTACTCATCATAAAACATTTCATAAGAATAGACAAAGCATAGCAATGGAAAGACCCAGATCTTGTGATTCCAGACAATATTTCAGATTTTCTAAGCGTTTTACAGCGAAAACACAATAAATCGATAAGTTAGCATACTACATGTGAAAACGTTACCAGAGCATCGATTCCAGCCAAAGAGCGCTATAACGTAATCACCGCCAAAAGATATTAATTTTTTCACTAACCTTCTCAGAATTCTTCCGATGACACTCCTGTAACATCATTTTACAACATACATATACAGTTTGTTCGAAAAGGTGCATATTTAGCCATACAAAACCGTGGTTACACAATGAAAATACTAGGAAATCAAGCCTCAATATGTCTGACGTCATCTATCAGAGTGATCTAGTTTAATTAAAAGCTAATCATATACTTGACTAAAAAATACAGGGTTGACAGGAATCGAAAGACAAATTAGTTCTTAATGCAACCGCTGATTTACATTTTTAAAATTATCCTTACTTTTCAATACAGGGTTGGCCAAGTGAAGCTATACAAAACAAAATGGCGATGTATGCGTTTAAAATATTTCGACAGAAACACGGTTTATCATATTAAATATTGCTTACTTTGAGCTGATCTTCCATCATATTCTTGGGCAATGTATCCTTTCTATGTTATAAACGTCTTTTGGTCGATAGATGTCCTCTGTCCTTCGAAATGTCCACTAACAACGACCGAGACCGCGAAACGTTCCCAAAGCTAGAAAGTGCACGACAAAGAAATTCCTCAGAATCGCACTAAACGGATATAAATTGCTATAAAACGGTTTAAATTAACTACCTTATGATGTTTCTAAGTCCTATATCGAATTAAATTACAGACGGATACATTTCAAGTTGATAACCGAGCCTGTGAAAATGGCGTCCGGAGGTCCCATCCTGCGTAAGGGCTTGCGTCGAAAGGGGGGCTACTCTCACTCCTTGGTGTTTTATAACCTCTGAGAGCTACCTAGAAGGCCCATTCCACTTCTCATTGGTTACTGACATCCAGGGGAAGGCGGGTGCAGTTCGTGTCGTGCCATAGGATAGACAGAGACCTTAAAAACTGATCTGAAACCAGAGCTTCGCTCTCAGACCTTTCACTGTCTGTCATGGATTTCGCTGTAGAAATTTTTCTGGGTCACCCACAGACATAATTTCAACGTTGTATGAAACTAGAAGGTGTTTTCTATCCAATATAATTAATAATATGCATATTGTACGAGCAAGAATTGAGTACTAGGCAGTTTAATTTGGAGACGACAAAATGCTAATTCGGAACAGCACCCCCTGTAGTCGCAAGAAGTTAATCAGGTAAAAGAGTGCTGTGATTAAGTTGTTTTGATGATATACTGTACCAGAAATCACCAAAACGGGTTTGCCCTGCCTATAGCATCACACGGTGCTGGTAGTGCCTATAGCATCACACGGTGCTGGTAGTGCCTATAGCATCACACGGTGCTGGTAGTGCCTATAGCATCACACGGTGCTGGTAGTGCCTATAGCATCACACGGTGCTGGTAGTGCCTATAGCATCACACGGTGCTGGTAGTGCCTATAGCATCACACGGTGCTGGTAGTGCCTATAGCATCACAAGGTGCTGGTAGTGCCTATAGCATCACACGGTGCTGGTAGTGCCTATAGCATCACACGGTGCTGGTAGTGCCTATAGCATCACACGGTGCTGGTTTTGCCTATTGCATCACATGGTGCTGGTTGTGCCTACAGCATCACATGGTTCTGGTGGTGCCTATAGCATTACATGGTTCTGGTGGTGCCTATAGCATCACATGGTGCTGGTGGTGCCTATAGCATTACATGGTTCTGGTGGTGCCTATAGCATCACATGGTGCTGGTGGTGCCTATAGCATTACAACAGGTCGCTGATTGATAATCATTATTAACTTTCTCAGCTTCCTGCCTCCTACTTCTCTCCACTTGTTCTCCTACTGGCCAGAGCTGAAGGAAAAGCGACTGTAGAATTCTTTTCTGACACATTGTCTGGAATTACATACCAATGTTTAGGGAGCTTTTGTGCGTTGGGCACTGGAATCTCTGTATGCACCATGGACAATTCTGCATGGCTATTGGCACTACTAGGAGGGCTTTGAAAACAATGCCATCAAGCATTGGGATTAGGCTGTGCAGGGAGACAGAGGTTTGCTCCAGCAAATGGTGTCTGTTCTATTCACAGACGGCTACTCCAAGAAGCTACTAAATTCTCTCTCCATCTGGGAATTGAGAGCTGATGGATAGCATCCACATATTCATTGCAGAACTGTGACTGTGTGTTGTTTTAACACCTTTCGTCACAGATACCACGTAGTTATAGGTATTACTGCCAACTGCACAACGACTATTGCTACAAATTGGACCTATGATAAGCTTTGGCGGTATAGCAAATGAACAGAGAAACTCTGCACTAACCAGTCACCCCACAGCCCAGACTCCACTGACAGGAGTACACCCACAAGTGATAGATGGAATTGAATAGCATGCAATATGAGTGTCCCTGTGGTGTACTTACACAGATAGATTGACCACCATGATATACCCTCAGACACTAATGTATGGTCAGAGTCCATTGTCGTCATATACCCCTGGCCTCTGGAGTGTGTTAAACACTGCAATGTAGGAATGTTCTCCACGGCTCTAACACTCACTGCGCTAATTCACTGACAGCACGAAGTTCAATTACGTCCCTACTCTCTCCATTATGCTCTCTCTCTCTCTCTCTCTCTCTCTCTCTCTCTCTCTCTCTCTCTCTCTCTCTCTCTCTCTCTCTCTCTCTCTCTCTCTCTCTCTCTCTCTGCATATGATCATCTCTGTCAGTCATTCTATTCTATCCTCTCATTATCTCCCTTTTAAGCTTCCTCTCCAACTGTGAACCCAATGAGAACAATGAGCGCAATGTGAGGGTATGCAAGTGTTGAGTAAATATGTACAAGCGGGCATGTAGATGGAGTGTTTACGGACATATTCAATCTCTCCCTATCCCAGTCTGCTGTCCCCACTTGCTTCAATATGGCCACCATTGTTTCTGTACCCAAGAAAGTAAAGGTAACTGAACTAAATGACTATCGCCCCGTAGCACTCACTTCTGTCATCATGAAGTGCTTTGAGAGGCTAGTGAACTATATGTGTGGATCTGCTGGCTCAATATGCTATGATGGTGTGAGGTTAGCTGGTGTGTTGATTTACTGGTGTGTTGATATACTGGTGTGTTGACATACTGGTGTGTCAGCCTGGTCTCAGAGCACTTCCTTTTTTTTCTTCCATCCTGTCCCTAGGAGGGGTGCGTCACCTGAGTCACTGAGTCACTGATGTGATCTTCCTGTCCGGGTTTGGCGCCCCCCTTCGGGTTCGTGCTGTGGGGGAGATCTTTATTGTCTATACTCTGCCTTGTGTCAGGGTAGTAAGTTGGTGGTTTGAAGATATCCCTCTAGTGGTGTGGGGGTTGTGATTTGGCAAAGTGGGTGAGGTTATATCCTGCCTGGTTGGCCCTGTCCGTGGGTATCGTCGGACGGGGCCAGTGTCTCCCAAGCCCTCCTGTCTCAGTCTCCAGTATTTATGCTGCAACAGTTTGTGTCGGGGAGCTAGGGTCAGTCTGTTATATCTGGAGTATTTCTCCTGTCTTATCCAGTGTCCTGTGTGGATTTAAGTATGTTCCTTCTAATTCTCTCTCTCTCCCTCTCCCTCCCCTCCCCTCCTGGAGGACCAGAGCCCCGAGACCATGCCTCAGGACTACCTGGCCTGATGACTCCTTGCTGTCCCCAGTCCACCTGGTCGTGCTGCTGCTCCAGTTTCAACTGTTCTGCCTGCAGCTATGGAACCCTGACCTGTTCACCGGACGTGCTACTTTGTCGCAGACATGCTGTTTTCGACTGTCTCTCTCTACCACACCTGCTGTCTCTAACTCAATGCTCGGCTATGAAAAGCCAACTGACATTTACTCCTGAGGTGCTGACCTGTTGCACCCTCTACAACCACTGTGATTATTATTATTATTTGACCCTGCTGATCATCTATGAACGTTTGAACATCTTGGCCATGTACTGTTATAATCTCAACCTGGCACAGCCAGAAGAGGAATGGACACCTCTCAGGGCCTGGTTCCTTTCTAGGTTTCTTCCTAGGTTCCTGCCCTACTAGTTTTTCCTGGCCACCGTGCTTCTACATCTGCATTGCTTGCTGTTTGGGGTTTTAGGCTGGGTTTCTGTATAGCACTTTGTGACATTGGCTGATGTTAAAAGGGCTTAGTAAATACATTTGATTGATTGATTGATTCCTATTATTCTGTACTTAAATCCGAGACACTCCATTTCGTATAATATGTTGCTTTTCGTATGGTATGTAATCATTTGTCGATGTCCATCACCCATTTCATATGATATGTTATGAATTGCAAACATACTATATGTTACGAATTTACAAAACGTATGATATGTTACGAATTCTGGCTAGGTGGCTAACGTTAGCTGGGTTAGGGTTAAGGTTAGGGTTAAGTTTAGGAGTTAGGTTAAAGGGTTAGGGGAAGGGTTAGCTAAAAGGGTCAAGGTTAAGGTTTGGGGAAGGATTAGCTGAAAGGGTTAGGGGAAGGGTTAGCTAATATGCTAAGTAGTTGCAAAGTAGCTAGAAGTAGTTGAAAAGTTGCTAATTAGCTAAAATGCTCAAGTTGTCCGTGATGAGATTCAAACTCACACCCTTTGGGTTGTTAGAAGTTCGCGTAATACACCTACCCATCCACCCCGACCAACCATCCACCCTACTTTCGTTTTTGCCTTAAGTAACCATCTATCTTATCTAACTTGTAACCGGACGTGCTACCAAATGTAACATATTATACTAATTTGAGTGTACCGGATTTACATGTGCTATGTTACGTCTAGTCTATGAGACCAGGTTGGGTGTGTGGAGCTATACCGGTGTGTGGAGCTATACTGGTGTGTGGAGCTATACTAGTATGTGGAGCTATACTGGTGTGTGGATGTGTTGGCTTGATGTTTGATGATGGGGTACACACAGGGCCACTACAGATGGCTCATTAGGCCAATGTCTGCTCTCCCTCACCACTCCTCCTCTTCAATCTTCAATCCATCCATCCCACTGTCATCCCTCTTTCATCACTATAAAACTATAACAGCTGCTCAGCAAAACCACATCTAAGAGCCAGAGGAGTTCAGAGACATCATGCTGTGTGTGTGTGTGTGTGTGTGTGTGTGTGTGTGTGTGTGTGTGTGTGTGTGTGTGTGTGTGTGTGTGTGTGTGTGTGTGTGTGTGTGTGTGTGTGTGTGTGTGTGTGTGTGTGTCTTTTCTCTTTGCATTGTTGGGAAGGGTCCGTAAGTAAGCATTTCACTGTTACTCTACACTTACTGTTTTTGAAGCATTTTACATTACATTTTAGTCATTTAGCAGTCAGTCCTATCTTCTTCAGATAGCTAGGTGGGACAACCACCTATCGCAGTCATAGTAAGTACATTTTTACTCAATAAAGGAGCTATCAGCAAAGTCAGAGCAGGTTCTTTACACTCTGGGAGGGGACACTGTGGAGTTGTCAACCGCGATAGAGAGGTTTTGAGCGGGCAGGCCTTCCCTGCTGGGAAGAGCAGCTCCATCTTGTCAAGGTTGAGCTACAGAGAAGTGCAGTCTTGGTTGAGTGACTCGTCTTGAAGCCTGGCTGGTTAGGGTCAAGAAGATCTGAGAGAGATAACGAGAGAGTTCTTCAGAGACGCTCAAGTGTTTTGGAAAGAAAAAAAAGAAGGGATACCGGTCTGTAGTTTTTGATGTCAGAGGAGTCGGGTGTTGGTTTCAAGAGGAGGGTAGTGACATTTTGATGTCAGAGGGGACGCAGCCAGTGATCAGGGATGAGTTGATGAGGGGAGTGAGGAATGGGAGAATGTCTCCAGAGATGGTCTGGAGAAGGGAGGAGGATGGGGTCGAGCAGGCAGGTTGTTGGGCAGCCCGACCTCATAGTCGCAGGATTTCATCGGGAGAGAGAGGAGAGATAGTATTTGGATGATCCAGAAGAAGATTGGGAGAATGTCATATGGTCAGATGAAACCAAAATAGAACTTTTTGGTAAAAACTCAACTCGTCGTGTTTGGAGGACAAAGAATGCTGAGTTGCATCCAAAGAACACCATACCTACTGTGAAGCATGGGGGTGGAAACATCATGCTTTGGGGCTGTTTTTCTGCAAAGGGACCAGGACGACTGATCCGTGTAAAGGAAAGAATGAATGGGGCCATGTATCGTGAGATTTTGAGTGAAAACCTCCTTCCATCAGCAAGGGCATTGAAGATGAAACGTGGCTGGGTCTTTCAGCATGACAATGATCCCAAACACACCGCCCGGGCAACGAAGGAGTGTCTTCGTAAGAAGCATTTCAAGGTCCTGGAGTGGCCTAGCCAGTCTCCAGATCTCAACCCCATAGAACATCTTTGGGGGGAGTTGAAAGTCCGTGTTGCCCAGCAACAGCCCCAAAACATCACTGCTCTAGAGGAGATCTGCATGGAGGAATGGGCCAAAATACCAGCAACAGTGTGAAAACCTTGTGAAGACTTACAGAAAACGTTTGAGCTCTGTCATTGCCAACAAAGGGTATATAACAAAGTATTGAGATAAACTTTTGTTATTGACCAAATACTTATTTTCCACCATAATTTGCAAATAAATTCATTAAAAATCCTACAATGTGATTTTCTGGATTTTTTCCCCTCATTTTGTCTGTCATAGTTGAAGTGTACCTATGATGAAAATGACAGGCCTCTCTCATCTTTTTAAGTGGGAGAACTTGCACAATTGGTGGCTGACTAAATACTTTTTTGCCCCACTGTAGGTCCCTTTGCTATGAGAATCGAAATTGAGCTCAGGTGCATTCTGTTTCCATTGATAATCTTTGAGATGTTTCTACAACTTGATTGGAGTCCACCTGTGGTAAATTCAAAGGATTGGTCATGATTTGGAAAGGCACACACCTGTCTATATAATGTCCCACAGTTGACAGTGCATGTTAGAGCATAAGGTGAATGCACCAATTTGTAAGTCGCTCTGGATAAGAGCGTCTGCTAAATGACTTAAATGTAAATGTAAATGTAACAACCAAGCCATGAGGTTGAAGGAATTTCTCCGAGACAGGATTGTGTCAAGGCATAGATCTGGGGAAGGGTACCAAAACATTTCTGCAGCATTGAAGGTCCCCAAGAACACAGTGGCATTCTTAAATGGAAGAACTTTGGAACCACCAAGACTCTTTTTAGAGCTGGCCAAACTGAGCAATCGGGGGAGAAGGGCCTTAGTCAGGGAGGTGACCAAAAACGTGATGGTCACTCTGACAGAGCTCCAGAGTTCCTTTGTGGAGATGGGAGAACCTTCCAGAAGGACAACCATCTCTGCAGCAATCAGGCCATTATGGTAGAGTGGCCAGACGGAAGCCACTCCTCAGAAAAAGGCACATGACAGCCTGCTTGGAGTTTGGCAAAAGGCACCTAAAGACTCTCAGACCATGAGAAACAAGATTCTCTGATCTGATGAAACCAAGATTGAACTCTTTGGCCTGAATGCCAAGTATCACGTCTGGAGGAAACCTGGGACCATCCCTACGGTGAAGCACGGTGGAGGCAGCATTATGCTGTGGGGATGTTTTTCAGCGGCAGAGACTTGGAGACTAGTCAGGATCGAGGGAAAGATGAACGGCGCAAAGTACAGAGAGATCCTTGATGAAAACCTGCTCCAAAGCGCTCAGGACCTCAGACTGGGGCGAAGGTTCACCTTCCAACAGGACAACAACCCTAAGCACACAGCCAAGACAACGCAGGAGTGGCTTCGGGACAAGTCCTGAATGTCCTTGAGTGGCTCAGCCAGAGCCTGGATTTGAACCTGATCTAACATCTCTGGATAGACCTGAAAATAGCTGTGTAGCAACGCTCCCCATCCAACCTGACAGAGCTTGAGAGGATCTGCAGAGAAGAATGGGAGAAACTCCCCAAATACAGGTGTTTCAAGCTTGTAGCGTCATACCCAAGAAGACTTGAGGCTGTAATTGCTGCCAATGGAGCTTCAACAAAGTACTGAGTAAAGGGTCTGAATACTTATGTTAATGTAACATTTCTGTGTTTTTTAAATGATAAATGCACAAAAATGTTTTAAAAAACTGTTTTTTTCTATGTCATTATGGGGTATTGTGTGTAGTTTGACGAGTAAAAAAACAATTGAATCTATTTTAGAATAAGCCTGTAACGTAATAAAATGTGAAAAAAGTAATTGGGTCTGAATACTTTTCGAATGCACTGTATATGTACATATCTATCTCAATGATCTCGTACCCCTGCACGTTGACTCAGTACTGCTACCCTGTGTATATAGCCAAGTTATCATTACACATTGTGTATTTATTCCTTGTCTTATTTCTCTTTGAAATGTTGTGAACGGCCTGTAATTAAGCATTTCACTGTTAGCTTACACCTGTTGTTTATGAAGCATGTGACAAATAACATTTGATTTGAACCCTAACCCTAGCCCTAACCCTAACGTTAACGCTTACCTTAATCCTCATTCTAAACATAACCCTACCCGTAACCTTAGGAAGCAGTTGCTTATCAACAGATAGTTTGTTGATAGTATGACCATCTGTAGAGTCTACAGATGGAAAATCTGGACTATCCACATAAAGTGTGACCGTCATTTCATACAGTCCCATTATGTGGGCGTATGCCTGTTGTCCAGTATAGAGTTCTAGTAAGTTATGAGTGTGGATGAAATGTTTATATAATTATATTACAGTGGCTGTACATTATCTCATCATGTCATTAGGTTCCACAGCCCTCCAGTGACCGTGAGAGTCCTTTTCTGGAGTGTGTGGGCTGATGAAATGGTCAAGGCTGTTTGAGATGCATGGCCCAGAGCCATAAACAGCCATCAGAGGGTCATAGCTCCTCATCGCCACAGTAATAACCAGCCTGATTTGAGTCCTTCACCCCACCATATTGTACCAGACACACACTCTCATCTCTCTTGGCTACATACAGTTCTTGAATTATCACACAGAACGTTTTCTATATAGGATTCAGACCCTTGAGATCTTACTGAGAGAATAGAGCCCCGGCCTCTGATCTACTCTACACACTGCACACAGTAAATTCATGTGATCCACACACCGTACCAAGCTGCTCCTTGTCCAAATACAACACCTAACTGGACCTAATGTGAAAGCAGGGTCACGACACAATAAACCTTTTGTTAAAACAACAATAAAAGTATACATCATGTTCTTTCCAGCTATGGCATAATATTTGTTTTCCTAGCCAAGACCGTGGAGGCTCTTGGGTCCCGCTACGACGGCCTGACATCGTCTCTGTGATTGTCTCCATTGATAGATGAGGCGGACTGAAACAGAGGGGGAAAGAGAATGAGCCTTTTATTAGACAATTTTACCCACCACTGAGACCCCAGGTAGCACATAACGTTCTGAGAACCATATGTTTCTTAGAGCTTGGTGAGAGCGTGGTTGTCCTATGGTTATTTTGCATACAACCTTCCCACAACGTTCTGGGAATGGTGCAGGATAGTTGCTTGGCTTTGGAACATTTGTTTGACCTGACGAAGATCCGTTTTGGATGGAAACGTTGTCAATAAAGCGGTGAATTTGGAGCTTCAGCAGTGTGCGGGCCTTCTTGTTCTTTACTGGCTTTGGAATCATTTTCAACAAATTCAACGAACTTGACAAAATATTTTTCTTGCTATATCATTACTTCAAACATGGTTACATTTCATTTCATTTTTGGTACTGTTCTAGGAACGTTCTCCACCTGATTTGACATTGGCAATGTTCTCAAATAGTTCAGACAACGTTAACAACATTCATCTGTGGGGATTTCAATACTTCAGCATAAAGTTTCCTACATGTTTCGTCATGGTTCTATTTAAAGTAATGTTCTCAGAGCGTTCATAGAACGTTAAGAAACAATGTTCTTCTGTGGGAATTTCAGTATCAAATCAAATCAAGTTTATTTTATATAGCCCTTCGTACATCAGCTAATATCTCGAAGTGCTGTACAGAAACCCAGCCTAAAACCCCAAACAGCAAGCAATGCAGGTGTAGAAGCACGGTGGCTAGGAAAAACTCCCTAGAAAGGCCAAAACCTAGGAAGAAACCTAGAGAGGAACCAGGCTATGAGGGGTGGCCAGTCCTCTTCTGGCTGTGCCGGGTGGAGATTATAACAGAACTATGCCAAGATGTTCAAAATATTCATAAGTGACAAGCATGGTCAAATAATAATCATGAATAATTTTCAGTTGGCTTTTCATAGCCGATCATTAAGAGTTGAAAATAGCAGGTCTGGTACTTCAGCATAATGTTTCTTACAGGTTTCCTCATGGTTCTATTTAAAGTAAAACAAAAAAAGCATAAAAACAAAACCACAAGAAAACATTAGTAACATTCAAAGAACATTCTAAGAATGTTATTTAAAAATATAAAATTCTGTTCTCAGCGTCAACAAAACTGTCTCTTTCCTCTATCTTGTTAAGTGTGTTCAGCTCCCTTCCAGACATTATTATGAGCCGTCCTCCCCTCAGTAGCCTCCACACAGTGTTGGGAAGGGATCACAGCAGTGATTGAATCAGTGATTGTATGAGGCATGAGTTAAGGTGTTCAGAAGCTTGACGTCAGTGCAGGACAGGGGTTGAGGTGTTCATAGGTTTCAGTGCAGGACAGGCTCATCGCCTCCCGAGCATCTCAGTGCTAGAGGCGTCACTACAGACCCATGTTCAATCCCAGGCTGTGTCGTCGGCCGCGACCGGTAGACCCATGAGGCGGCGCACAATTGGCCCAGCGTCGTCCGGGTTAGGGGAGGGTTTGGCCGGCCAGGATGTCCTTGTCCCATCGTGCTCTATCGACTCTTTGTGGCACGTGGGCGCAAGCACGCTGATCTCGGGCGCCATTTGAATGGTGTTTCCTCCGACACATTGGTGCGGCTGGCTTCCGGGTTAAGAGAGCAGTGTGTCAAGAAGCAGTACGGCTAGGCAGAGTCGTGTTTTGGAGGACGTATGGCTCTCGACCTTCGCCTCTCCCGAGTCCATACGGAAGTTGCCGCAATGGGACAAGACTCTAACTACCAATTGAATATCATAAAATTAGGGAGAAAAAGGGGTGAAAAGTACCAAAAAAACACACCAAAAAACAGGATAGATGGATTGTGTTGGAGAAGAGCTCAGTGTTTCCACTGGGGGCAGGACAGAATTTGACTGGGAAGACAAAATAAATAACACAACACATTACACAGTTAGACAAAAGAGCTAATGGTGCTAGCCTAGAGTACGTTGTTGAGACTACTGTAGACCTTCATTGCAAAAGAGTGTGAAGACATTCAGGGGTCAATAGTAAAATGTTCTAGGAACCTCCCTGCAACCTAAAAATGTAAGTTTCCAGGACAGGACAAATTTTCTCTTCCGTTCTCAGAACATAAAAAACTTTCAGTTTTACTGGTCAGGAAACGTATGGCTTTGTTCCCAGAACCAATCGGAAACCAAAAACGTATGTTCCCACAACTTCCAAGGAACCGAATGTGCTAGCTGGGACACATCTCCAACTCTCCAGCCCCTCCACTCCACAGCACAGCAACAGACCATTAGCACTGCACCCCAATAACACACAGCACTCCAGAGCTTAGCTTTTATATGGAATCATTGAACTAGTCACTTTCAGCCACCTCTGCACTTTTGCCACTAAGGCTCCAATCTATTCCAGGCAGGCAAGTCAGTGAAGGGAGACTGCCTGATGCTGCCTGTGCTAGAGGCATGACAGTTGTGTTTGCCGTTTCTACAGGTTAACTGAAACTGTACTGGCGTTGGAAGCACTATTTTAGCCACTTATCTTTCATGTAAAATAATCATACTGTAGCAGCAGAAGGTTGAGACATGAAAGGTCTTTTTGGGTGATGAATATTGACTGATGGAAACAACTTGTCCAAAATCACTTAGAGAGGCCTGGGGGAAAACATTCAAAAGCACACCTCAAAAAGGACAGACTGAGAGGTGGGGGGATGTTTTAATTTAACATGAATAGGTAAATATCTAACATTGTTAGTGATGTTATCCACTGGGTTTAGCTCAGCTATGTCTCTTATTCCCTTAGCGTGCAGGAATGTTGTAAACAGGTTCTGGGGCATTCATTCCTACGTTTCAGTCACTACCTACCCAACACCTGAATCCTCAGGCTGTTTTTCTAACTCTGTGTCAGACGCGCATGGCTCCTCTTTCTTCGTCTTTCCGCACACAATTTGAGTCATGAGTGCTGCTTAACATTTTGTGGAGGAAATGTAATAAATTCCCTCATATGGGCTTTGCTGAAAGTTCTCTGACTGCACAAGTAAGTACAAGTCTGCCACCCTATCTCTAAGTACACTTTCAGTTCAAGGTGAAAGGAGCATTTGGTAACACTTTATAATTAGGTCCAGTAAGTGGTAGGGAGAACTTATCTCTTCCAAGCCTATGTGGCTCTTTGAATTCTCTGAGAGGAGAGAAGAGAAGAGGAGAGAGGGAAGAGGAGAGGGAAGAGGAGAGGGGAAGGGAGAGGGAGAGGGGAGAAAAAGAGGGTAGAGGAGAGGGGAGAAAAAGAGGGTAGAGGAGAGGGAAGGAAAGTGGAGAGATTAATCTTCGCTCTAGAGAAAATGAATATTGCACCTCTTTAATTGTTGTCTGTTTGATGAAATATTCAGAATAGAGTATTGTGAGGAGCAGAAAGAGAATCCATGTTAAATAATCACTCTGGCTCCTCAGCTCAGCGAGGCAGTGACACAGCTAATAAGCATTCTTGAAATATTGATGAAAAATCCCTAAGATATATGTCTGCTTTAATTTAAAGAGGCTTGATCCCTGTTGGTTTGGTCTGTGTTTCTACTTCTCTAGTGCTCTGGTTGTTCCCAAGAAGATGGTATAGACTAATGAAATGTACTTGTCCTACTGATACAAATACTGATATAACACAATTTTGTTCTGTGGGCAGCCTGGTTGCGTGTTCGAATCTCATCACGTACAACTTTAGCATTTTAGCTAATTAGCAACTTTTCAACTAGTACTTACTACCTTTTAGCTACTTTTCAACTACTTAGCATGTTAGCTTACCCTTCCACTAACCCTAACCTTAACCCTTCCCCTAACCTTAACCCTTTAACCTAACTCCTAACCCTAACCCTAACCTTAACCCTAACCCCTAGCCTAGCTAATGCTACCGTTAGCCACCTAGCTAACGTTAGCCACAACAAATTGGAATTCATAACATACTGCAAATTTGCAACATATCATACGAATTGTAATTTGTAACATATCATATGAAATGGATGAACGACATCCACAAATTAATAAATACCATACGAAACGTAACATATCATACTAAATGGAGTGTATCATATTTACGTACAGAATCATACGAAATGCTCTGAGACCAGGTTGCTGTAGGATGTGGTGTAATTGCCTCTGCACTAAGCAGCCTATCTCAATGCATTTAAAATCATATACAGTGCAGCTTCCTCAACTGCCTCTTATCATTGTCACTCTGCATGAAATGCAGCTTTCGAAGCATGGCTCCTGCCCTGGTAACTAACTTCAAGTACATGAAGCAGACATGTATGCGCATGTACGTGCATTGGATCCTTGCTGTCAGTCATGGTAGATGATAAGAGATGAAGGTTGTGTGGATGGAGATGGGAGAATCACCACAGGGAGACTAGAAACGGTCCCGCTCCCTCACTAATGAAGGGTGACCCAGTCGACCCCTCAGCCCCAGAGAACATATCCATCCCCAGCCTGCACCAATTAGAACTGCTCCTCAACCCAGGATCACAGACGCAAAGATTCCACAGGATCAGAGGTACAGACACTGATGAAAGTGAGTTGAGAAGGGTTAGTGTCTCTCTCTATCGCTCTCTCTCTCTCTCTCTCTCTCTCTCTCCCACTCTCTCTCTCTCTCTCTCTCTCTCTCTCTCTCTCTCGTGTGTGTGTGTGTACACACTGATATGCAAATGCCAAGGATGTGTGAGGTACTGTGTATGAAGTATGCAGTAGCACGTACGTTCTCCTCCACATTCTCTTTACCCCTTGGCATGAAGTGTGAGTAGAATATATCTCCTGTCTTGTTGTGAAGTAATGGAGGAGCAGTTTAGCCTCTTCCTCTTTAGCCTCTTCCTCCACAGCTCTTTCCAGGTAGCAAAACACATCCACCATCTCCAATGTTTATGTTCCTTCATCTCTGTGGAGATCCAGTGAGCCATCGCCTCACAGGAAGCTGCTGTAATCAACACAGTTCGGCCAATCACAGATTATCATCATGTCTACCTGTCAGGGCCAGGAGTTTTCGCTGATCACATGGTCTGACCAGGAAAATATTGGCAGGAGTTTTTCTCCTCGGGTATGATAAGGGTACTTTGAACGTCATGATCGGTGACAGACCACTGTAATAAAGGACAGGTTGATCCCATCGTGTCTGATAAGACACCCTTACCCCCTAACCTCTGACCTCGTAGCAGGGTCAGTAGGAGTAACAGAGTCCAGACACTGACGTAACCTAATAACATCTATGTATAAAGGAAAAGTGGAAAGATGTGTGAATATAAGGTTTATCTAGCCTGCTGGTCTGTATTATGTCACCAAGAAGTCAGCAGAATGGTTATGGGATGTGCATGGTTTACAGAGAAAAGAAAATCACAGGACACTTTTCACAGTGAGTAAACAACAACGGATTGGAGGATATATGTTTTATCTGTGGAGGACAATGCAGTATCTGCCTGTTTGCCTGGGTGGTGCAGCCCATGGGAAGCTGCACAAAAGCAATCTTAATTCAACCTGACATCTAACATCACGAATGCCTATGCTCCACTCAACAGGCCTCTGCGGAAAATAAAACTTTTAAACTGAGCGGTGCTCACCAGACCTACCCTGTAGTTCCATCCAAACAGAAATTCCCTCCAAATACCGTTCCTCCTTGCTTTTGCGCCACAGCTCTCTATAGATGAAGGGGGCCCGCTCGGGATCCTGGGAAACATTTGGTCCTCCAGGAGAATAAAACCTTGGTGTTTTACAAGGTCGTAAAAAAAGACGGAAGTCGTCACGTTTACAGTGTGTGGGGTGTTTATTGAAGCGGAGCGCTGGGTGTTTTTTTTACGAGGTACGGAGTCATTCTCCGCTGAGCAGGATAACGTGATCAGTGCCAGGAGGCATCATGGGCCTCGTAAGTCTATCAAACCAGGGGAACCAACCACACAACCTCTTTAGCTCCACATCGCCATGGCCTTCCTTACTGCTCCTTATGATAAAGGTGTTTTTTGGGCCTTTGGACTTTGAGGTTTACTCTGTATCAGCAGTACATTAGTTCTTACAAACCCTTGACCCAAGGCTACTGAGGTGGAACACCTTGCTAAGCTATATGCCGTGTGTGACTGAAGGATTTTATAGTACATTTCAAAGTCATTTGACAGAGTAACATGAAAGAACATATTTATATAGCAGTGTCTCTGTGTGTATGTCTTGTCAGATGCCATGGTGGGTCTTCAAAGAACCAGCCCCCCTCCTCAGGGTAGAGGGTAGTGTGTTTAACACAGGCATGTGTTTCCTGTATGTGACAGTAGTGTGTGTGTCTGTCTGTTGTGTATGGGTGCGTCAGAGGAGTCAAGCTGTGTCTTGGAGACGCCACAAGGCTCGGCTGTTCTGCTGCAGTGCCTTTTGGGAGATGTAAGACGCCTGGAAACTCACATACTCTTTTAAGAATCTCTCTCTCTCCACACACATATGTACAGTGAACCATTAATATCAGATGAGCCATTAAAGAAGTTACCTTGGGTTACCCCTTGCGGAGTACTGTACATGCCTGGCTGAGCACATCTCATTAACTTTCTAAACCTTCCTCTCAGAGAGTGGTTCTACATTTTACGGCTCTTTTTAAGCCGGTTGGTGCCCTTGGTTTGAAATGTTGAATTATTAAACAGGTAATAATTCCAAATAATTTCAGCCTTGTCAAAGTTTAGATGATCCCCTTATGAGTTATGTAACCGTCTAGTCTGGCCAGGAGAATATGTTCTCCTAATGTGGATGTTGCTTCACCTCCCCACCTTTACACTCAGCCCAATGAATCCATTGACTGGAGTCACAACAATAAATGAAGGCTGATTTTGGATTAGAATTATGTCAACAATTCATGCCCTCTTTTTCCAAGCTCCACGTGCAAATCGCCCCTCCACCCACTTCGCTTCCCTTCATTGAATGGGGCGCCATTGTTTCATCGCCTCCAACACGTTCAAAGGATCACAGCCATTTCAGACTGAAGATTGACCATGCCTCCGGCTCCTGGTTTGACAATTCATGCTTCTAGCAGGCTGCACAGGCAACTATCAATCAATGAATAACATTTA
Source organism: Salvelinus alpinus (assembly GCF_045679555.1). NCBI lineage: Eukaryota > Metazoa > Chordata > Actinopteri > Salmoniformes > Salmonidae > Salvelinus > Salvelinus alpinus. Next base: position 80,864,146 of record NC_092094.1, read on the forward strand.
TTTATAAAGCCCTTTTTACATCAGTCGATGTCACAAAGTGCTATACAGAAACCCAGCCTAAAACCCCAAACAGCAAGCAATGCAGATGTAGAAGCACAGTGGCTAGGAAAAACTCCCTAGAAAGGCAGGAACCTAGGAAGAAACTTAGAGAGGAACCAGACTCTGAGGGGTGGCCAGTCCTCTTCTGGCTGTGCCGGGTGGAGATTATAACAGAACATGGCCAAGATGTTCAAACGTTCATAGATAATCAGCAGGGTCAAATAATAATAATAATCACAGTGGTTGTAGAGGGTGCAACAGGTCTGCACCTCAGGAGTAAATGTCAGTTGGCTTTTCATAGCCGAGCATTGAGTTAGAGACAGCAGGTGCGGTAGAGAGAGACAGTAGAAAACAGCATGTCTGCGACAAAGTAGCACGTCCGGTGAACAGGTCAGGGTTCCATAGCCGCAGGCAGAACAGTTGAAACTGGAGCAGGAGCACGAACAGGTGGACTGGGGACAGCAAGGAGTCATCAGGCCAAGTAGTCCTTAGACTCCAAGGGCTCAGGTCCTCCGGAAGGGGAGGGAGAGGGAGAGAATTAGAGAGAGCATACTTAAATCCACACAGGACACCGGATAAGACAGGAGAAATTCTCAAGATATAACAGACTGACCCTAGCCCCCCGACACATAAACTACTGCAGCATAAATACTGGAGGCTGAGACAGGAGGGCTTGGGAGACACTGGCCCCGTCCGACGATACCCACGGACAGGGCCAACCAGGCAGGATGTAACCTCACCCACTTTGCTAAAGCACAGCCCCCACACCACTAGAGGGATATCTTCAAACCACCAACTTACTACCCTGAGACGAGGCAGAGTATAGCCCACAAAGATCTCCCCCACAGCACGAACCCGAAGGGGGGCGCCAAACCCGGACAGGAAGATCACGTCAGTGACTCAGTGTCTCAAGTGACGCACCCCTCCTAGGGACGGGATGGAAGAAAAAAAAGGAAGTGCTCTGAGACCAGGCTGACACACCAGTATATCAACACACCAGTATATCAACACACCAGTAAATCAACACACCAGCTAACCTCACACCATCATAGCACATTGAGCCAGCAGATCCACACATACAATTAAACATTTCCTCACATCAGGACACACATCCAAACATCAAATCAAATCAAATTTTATTGGTCACACACATGTTATTGCGGGTGCATTGAAATGCTTGTGTTCCTAGCTCCAACAGCTCAGTAGTATCTAACAATTCACAACAATACACACAAATCTAAAAGTAAAAGAATGGAATTAAGAAATATATAAATATTATATAGAGAAATGTCAGAGTGACATTGACTAAAATACAGTAGAATAGAATACAGTATATACATATGAGATGAGTAAAGCAGTATGTAAACATTATTAAAGTGACTAGTGTTCCATTATTAAAGTGGCCAATGATTCCATGTCTATGTTCATAGGGCAGCAGCCTCTCAGGTGCAAGGTTGCGTAACCGGGTGGAAGCTGGCTAGTGATGGCTATTTAACAGTCAGATGCCCTTGAGAGAAGCTGTTTTTCAATCTCTCGGTCCCAGCTTGGTTGCACCTGTACTGACCTCGCCTTCTGGATGATAGCGGGGTGAACAGGCCGTGGCTCGGGTGGTTGATGTCCTTGATTATCTTTTTGGCCTTCCTGTGACATCGGGTGCTGTAGGTGTCCTGGAGGGCAGGTAGTTTGTCCCTCTGTTGTTTCCTGAAGTCCACGATCAGCTCCTTTGTTTTGTTGATGTTGAGTGAGGTTATTTTCCTGGCACCACTTTCCCAGGACCCTCACCTCCTCCCTGTAGGCTGTCTCTGCATCGTTGGTAATTATGCCAACTACAGTTGTGTCGTCTGCAAACTTGATGATTGAGTTGGAGGCGTGAGTGGCCACGCAGTCATGTGTGAAGAGGCAGTACAGGAGGGGGCAGAGCACGCACCCTTGTGGCGCCCCAATGTTGAGGATCAGCCAAGTGAAGGTGTTGTTTCCTACCTCCACCACCTGGGGGGCGGCCCGTCAGGAAGTCCAGGACCCAGTTGGACAGGGCGGGGTTCAGACCCTGGGTCCCGAGCTTAATGATGAGCTTGGAGGATACTATGGTGTTGAATGCTGAGCTATTGTCAATGAACAACATTCTTACATAGGTATTCCTCTTGTACAGATTGGATAAGGCAGTGTGCAGTGCGATGGCGATTGCATCGTCTGTGGATCTATTGGGGCAGTAAGAAAATGGAAGTGGGACTAGGGTGTCAGGTAAGGTAGAAGTGATATGATCCTTAACTAGCCTCTCAAAGCACTTCATGAGGACAGAGCTGAGTGCTACGGGGCGATAGTAATTTAGTTCAGTTACCTTTACTTTCTTAAGTACAGGAACAATGGTGGACATCTTGAAGCAAGTGGGGACAGCAGACTGGGATAGGGAGAGATTGAATATGTCTGTAAACACTCTGTCTACATGCCTGCTTGTACATATTTACTCTACACTTGCATACCCTTGCATACACTTGCACCTCCGGTAAACAGGTCAGGGTTCCATAGCCGCAGGCAGAACAGTTTTAACTGGAGCAGCATTACGACCACATGGACTGGGAACAGCAAGGAGTCATCAGGTCAGGTCCTGAGACATGGTCCCACGGCTCAGTTCTTCCGGGAGAGAAGGGAGAGAGAGAGAATTATATTTTAAATCCTGCCTGGTTGGCCCTGTCCGGGGGTATCGTTGGATGGGGCCACAGTGTCTCCCCACCCCTCCTGTCTCAGCCTCCAGTATTTATGCTGCAATAGTTTATGTGTCGGGGGGCTAGGGTCAGTCTGTTATATCTGGAGTATTTCTCCTGTCTTATCCGGTGTCCTGTGTGAATTGAAGTATGCCCCCTCTAATTCTCAAACTATGGTTTGCATGCCCTGCTGAAGGACCCTACTGTGCGGAAATGGTGGTAGTTAGAATGTGTTGGTCCCCAATGGAGGCGAGTATGCCGGTAGCTAGACCATAGACTGCTGGTTACGTATATGGTTATGTATATTTTGAAAATCATTATCACTATCATTGCTAGCATAGCTGACATTAGCTAGCTACCTAACTAGCTACCTGGCTAACGTTAGCCTACCACAATATAGAACAGTGACTGATAGAACAGTGACTGTGTATGTGTTCATATATGCATCTATGGAGCCAGCACTTAGAAACTTGTAAGATGATGTGATGGAGTCCTGAATGACAGACAGGCTTGATATTGACATCTCTGAATGGAGAGAGATCTGGCACTCAACACATCCACAAAGTGGGACTGAATGTGATTACTAATAATACAGTACATCAGAAATGTCCAGTATTAGCAACACCTTTTTCATTCCATGTGTCACTGATGAATTCTGCCTCAACTCTCTCTATTTCTACAGATTGAGAAAACTGTTTTTTGGGGGGGGCCAGATGCCAGCCTCAGTTGTTTGATGGGGAGACCATAATTGGGTAGGTTTTATCCAGTGGTGTAAAGTACTTAATATGTAAAAATACTTTAAAAACGACTTAAGTAATTTTTGGGGGTATCTGTACTTTACTTTACTTTTTATGTTTTAGACTACTTTTACTTTTACTTCACTACATTCCTTAAGAAGATATTGTACTTTTTATTCCAATTCACGCACGAATATCCCTGGTCATCCCTACTGCCTCTGATCTCGAGGACTAACTAAACACACATGCTTTGTTTGTAAATTATCAGTCCCTCCAGGATTTGCTTGACTTGGCTTCTAAACAGCTTCTACCCCCAAGCCATAAGACTCCTGAACAGCTAATCAAATGGCTACCCAGACTATTTGCTGCTACTCTCTGTTATTATCTATGCATAGTCACTTTAATAACGCTACCTACATGTACATATTACCTCAATTACCTCGACACCGGTGCCCCCGCACATTGACACATTGACTCTGTACCGGTACTCCCTATATATAGCCCTTTTATTGTTATTTACAGCTGCTCTTTAATTATTTGTTATTCTTATATCTTACTTTTTGGGAGGTATTTTCTTAAAACTGCGTTGTTGGTTAAGGGCTTGTAAGTAAGCATTTCACTGTAAGGTCTACAGCTGTTGTATTCGGCGCATGTGACAAATAACATTTGATTTGATTGGGCCATTTTCCACTGTAAAAGTGTAGTAATTGATCAAAATTACGAACCCGCTTTTGATTGGACCTTTTTATGCGCTAAAAGTGCGGGGATTGGTGAAAATTGCGAGCTCTCGCATAATATGCGCTGATTGGTTGATTTTGCATTGAATTATGCGATCGCAGAATTGCAGAATCCTGGAGGGACTGAATTATGTGTGTTGTATGTGTTGGAGTGTGCCCCTGGCTTTCCGTAAATGAAAAAAAACAAGAAAATGGTTTGCTTAATATAAGGAATTTGAAATTATTTATACCTTTACTTTTTAATTTTATTCAAGTGACAGTTAGGTACTTTTTCCACC